>NW_027555736.1:126752007-127370757 GCF_003287225.1 Phascolarctos cinereus | reverse complement strand
AGCATGACGTTAGGTAGACCAAGCATGACGTTAGGTAGACTTGAATGAGCACAAATGAGAAGGTCTATAAAATGTGTTACAATAAATTTTTAAGGGGGAGAGATTTCTTTTAGTTGGACAATCAGAGAAAGTTTCTTGAAACTTTAGCTGGAGGAAATCGGGAAAGAACTGAATCTCAGTGAGGCAGCAAGAGGAAGAAATAACAGACTGAGCTCAGGGGACAGCCTGTAGTCTACTTTAGCTGGAATGATAACCGCTCATGTGGTGCTTTAAGGTTTACAAAGCACTTTATTCACAGGATTGAGTGTAAAGGGGAGAAAAGCAGAAGAAGTCTGAATAGGTGAACTGGGGTCAGATCACAGAGGGTCCCAAATGCCAGAGTAAGGGACTTATATTTTATTCTATAGACAATGGGGAGTCACATAAGGTTTTGCATAGGGGAAGTGACAGACTTAAGTCTTAGCAATATCATTTGGATTAGAGAGGCAGAGAGAATGAAAGATAAAAAATAGCATTACAATAGCATAGGGAAGAGATTATAAAGAAGGAAGGGGGAGGGCAGGGGAAGGAGAGGAAAAATGGGAAAGGAGAAAGGGAAGAAGCACTAATTAAGTGCCTACTATTTGTCAGACACTGTATTAAGTACTTCCCAATTATTATCTCATTTGATTCTTATAACAATCCTGTAAGGTGATAGTATGATCTTCATTTTAGAGCTGAGGAAACTGAGTCAGACAAGGATGGAGTGAATTGCCTGTGGTCACGTTGCTAGTAAGTATCTTGAGATCAGATTTAGACTCAAGTCTTCTTAACTCCAGGCCCAGCACTCTCTCCACTGTACCACTTAGCTAACTAGGTGAAGGCTGATACTTCATAATAAATTAATAATAGTAACAGCTAGCATTTATGTAGCACCTACTATATAACAGACAGTATACTAAACATTTTACAAACATCTAATTTATTTGATCCTCACAACCCAAAGAGGTAAATGCTATTATTACCCTCATTTTACAGATGAGGAAACTAAGACATACAGAAGTTAAGTGATTTGCCCAGGGTCACACAGCTATTAAGTGTCTAAGGCCACATTTGAACTCAGATCTTTCTAACTCCAGGCCCAAAGCTTTAACCACTGAGCCACCTAGCTCACTAGATGAAGATCTTTTATGATAGATTCATCATCATCATCATCATCATCATTGTCATCTACATAGTACCTAGCAAAGGTGCCACTTAGCTGTCTAGGCAAAGGTTGGTCTTTCATAATAGTTGAAGATATATACTTCTCTCTTTTCATTGGAAAAGCATGGGACTATGGGTATGGAATGTTGTTTAAGCTATCATATGAGGCTGATATATTAGTTCTGCTTAACTTCTTTCCCCCATGTCATAAGAAAAGGTCCCTCGGATGGAATACATATTGAAGTTATTAAGCAAAAACAAAAGCCATAAATAAATACAAGAATTAAGTATATAACAAAGACTGGAACCAGAGAAGTTTTGAGTGAAAATGTGGAGTTTTACACATGAAATATTTTTTGAGGTAGACATTGCAAGACATGGCAAATGTTTTGATTGGAGGAAATTAAAAGGTGAAAGATAACTGAGATTTTGAGTCTACTTGAAGGTGCCAATGCCTTCAACAGAAATAGAGAATTGAAGAGTCAGTCAGTCAATAAACATTTAGAAGGCAGGAATATTACTGAAGTGGGGAGGAGGGAGAATGATAAATTCAGTTTTAGAAACACTGAGTATAAGGTGCTAGTGGAACAGTTAAATGGAGGTATTAACAGACAGCTGAAAATGCAGTGCTGAAGCTTAGAGGACAGATTAGGGCTGGATATATAGATTGGGGAATAATCTTAATAGAGGTGATAATTGAAGCTATGAGAGTGGATAAAAATCAGCGAAACAGTATAGACAGAAATGAGAAGTGGGCCAAGGACATAGCCTTGAGGGACACTCACGCTTAGGGGGTATGATGAAAAAGATGAACTGAGGATAGATAAGAAGACCAGGAGAGAAAAAATGGCATTCATGGGGGATGACTGAGAAAAGGCCATTACATTTGGTAATTAAGACATCATTGGTGGTCTAGGAGAAAGAACTTTTATTATAGTGGTAGGGAAACATCCCATAGGTCAGGGATGTGACAAGAAAAGAGGCCAGAGAACTATGGAAAGCAAATTTTTAACTGTCACTAGATTCCCATACATCTTTGAAAGCAGGGGCATGCTGACAATTTGCCAGAGTAAAAACCTTTTTTTTTCCCCTAAAAACAAGCAGAAGAAAAACAAAATTTTCTAAACGTGAATCCCAACATTTTACTTCATTTTATTTGTAATATTACATTCAGCTTTGATGTTCTCGGTAAATATAAATTCCCTAAGGCAACATACCTCTTTAATCTCTTTTATAAAAAAAATGCAGTCATAATAAATACATCTCCCATGATAAAATCCCAGAAAATAATCTCCCAGGCTCTAAGTTTTTTAAAAAAGTGACATCATCACCTTTTCCCTATCATGTCAGTTAACAAGGGCATTTCTCAGACCCAACTCTCCTTACTTAAGGATGGGGGCTTCTTTCTGGTCCTATGATATCATTGGTATAGAGACTTCCATTGGAGAAATTCTCTGTGCTTTAATAAGAATGGATCCTTGGCTTCAGACTGACCTGCCTCTGATACTTCCCCCTGCTGTATTATTTAACCTCTTATTATACTGGGCAATTTTATAACACTACAGATTTTAGATTACAAAAGAATCCATACATCTGGAAAAAAAAGGGTTGTCAACTATCAAATATTGGCTGATCCTATCTTACCTATGCTATGCACTAATCCTAAACCATGTAACACTAATATCTCAGTAAAAATCACAACAAACAATAAATAACAAGTTAACCATTGAAGTTTTTACCTGCATATTTTCATGTGCTATCTTTCTTTTGGATGAAAAGATACTACCTAATCACTCTCAGTAGGGCATGTGCCTCCAGTGTGATGAATTAACAGTCATATATTGAGTATCTACTACATGAGAAATATTGCCAGTAGAAGTGACAGATCTGTACCATTCTATTCACATTCTCTGTTTCCCTTGTGACAGGCATTTATGAGCCAGCTGTCTAGGTTAGGGTTCCAGCCTATAGTCATAATAAACCCAACCTATTAACCTGCCCCGTCTCTCCTTCAGTGGGCCTAGGAAGTGAATGATGTTTTGGTCCTGCTAATGTTTCCCACAGTCCTTCACTGGGTGTACAAATTGGGACAGGGAACCAGCCAGTGTTCCCGTGAGGATTCAGAGAAGGTGAATGAGGGACGGCTGATTGTCCTGCAAACACACTGTCAAGGGAAGAAGATAGCCTTTGGTCAGTGCTTTGATGTCTGTTCCCAGAAGACAGCATAGGAGATTTGAATTGATGCAGCTCCAGGGTGCTTAAAACATAATACCCAGCTGGGCCTAACAGATCACATTGTTAGACAAGAAAAGGGACTATTTTCTTTTCCTTTTTTGGCAGCAGTTTAACGTCTCTGCAGTTTTTATCATTGAGTACATAAATTGAATGGTTGTGTGCAGTGATGTAGTCAAGACCTGCTGAGCACTGAGCTTTAAAAATGTCATTGTCAGAAAGCATAGATTCCCTTTGGAAGCTAAAACCGACCTGGGAACCTTACCTGAGGTAAACTTTATCCAGATCAGTGGAAGACAAGCTACATTGAGATTCCCTGGCATTCACCAATGTCCTCTTAATAGGGGACAAGCAGAGTACAACAGTTTCATTCTCTTGTCCTTTGTATTCTCACTTAGATCTATTGCTCAGATGAATGATGAATTAGTATGTAGACATGGTGAGAAAAGTGACCCCCCAGAGGTTAAAAGTTTGAGAACTCTGATAAATATTTAAATATTTATATGAAATTTCTGTGAGCTTTTAAGAAAATTCATTTTTAATTTTCTTTTTGTCCAGTTTCGATTATCATCCCATAGAGAATGTGACAGGAATTTTCTGGCTGGCTAGTATCAATGCAGCTTCCTAAGGAGTAATGTCATTGATGCCTATGATCTTTTAGCAAACACACAAACTCTTTTCTTGGGTTATCCCATACAACTCTCCTACAGGTCTCTATCAGTAGTTTTCTTCTATTGTTCATTTTTCTACATAAAGAAATAATGACTATTCCAGCTCAACAGAAAAATTAGGGAATATTCATACAAACTCAAAACACTTGATGAAAATATTCCTGAGAAATAAAGCATGAGAAGTTACATAAATAGAAAACCTATATAATTTAATTCCAATTCACTATGTTATCAGATATGGCAATTTATTAACTTCTGGATTTCCTACACTATTTCAGTAGAGTAGATAAGGGCTACCTCCATGACCATCTAAGGTGTAGGTGAGGTATATGGTATGATTTCAGTGCTGCCTGGAAGAGTGACTTGTCCTTTTAGTACCAGGGGCTTTGAAGGCAAACTTTTCCTACTTCATAATTTTAAGGAAGCTACCCCTATGTAACTATCAGTTGTGAAGTTCTGCTAGAAAAGTATTCTACAATATCTCAAGAATCATAGTGCAACGTGCCATAGACTCCAAGTTTAGGGCCAGGTCAAGTAAAAATTGTGAAGTAGGCAGTACTATTTTAAAAAGAGGGAGAGATAACTTATATGTGTTGCACTGGTATCTAGACAATGTCAAGAGAATAATGGGTGGGCCCTTTGTGGAGGATTTAAGGGAAAACATGAACAAAAATTGAACAGGATAAGACCATGCACATGGATGGTATGTTGATGTAAAGTAGCACCATGCTCTGAGTCCATCCCTCACAAAATTTCAGAGCTAAATGGAAGCTAAGAGGCCAACTGCTCTAACCTGAGTCTGATCAAGAATCCCTTTTGCAACACCAAGTGGTCAGCCAACCTCTTCTTGTAGTTGTCCCCTGAGGGAGAGTCCATTGGCTCCTAAAGCAGCCCATTACACTTTCAGATATTTCTCTAGGTTATGATTTTTTTTCTTTACATTAAACTTAACTCTATTTTTCTGCAACTGTCATCTATTGATCCTACTTTTATCTTTTTGGGGCCTGGTAGAATAAATCCTTCTCCATGTGATAGATTTTCTAAGACTTGAGAGCTGCTATCACTTTTCTCACTGTTTTGGCCATTTCTAAAAATTCTTTAGCATATCCAATTCTTACTAAGATGGTAGCCCTCAGAACTACACACAGTACTCCAGATGTGGACTAACCAGGGCATAATAAAATGTCATTATTATTTCCTTTTTTTCTGGATACTATGGACTTATCACACAACCTGGATTAGCATTACCTCTTTTTTTTTTGGGGGGGGCGCTTCTGTATCCCACTATTAACTTATACTAAACTTCTGTTTCTTGAAAGCCACAGGACCTTTCTTTTAAACAGTGAATATTATCTAGCTTTCTCTCATTATCCTTATACTTATATTTCCTGAGCTGAACTGTAAGACTTTATATTCCTATTAAATTTCATTTTCTTAGCTCCACCCAAATCTTTCATCCTGTTGAGAATTTTTTTTAATACAGACTCATTCATACAACATGTTAACTATCTCTCCAAGTTTCATGTCAACTGCACACTTGACAAGCATGTCATTTTTGCCTTCACCCAAGTCATTAAACACCACAGCCAAGGATATTTTCCAGGGATGTGTTGATAGAGATCTCTTCCAACTTGTCCCCATTAGTGAGTCTGGCCATTCAAACACTTCTAACTTCATCTTCTTTCTCCATTAAGACACACCTCTCCTGTATTCCATTCCCTGATGGCCCTGCTCTTCACTTTCTATGGTGATAGCTTGTTATCATAAATCTATCTTTAGGCTATTAGAGCTTATAAAGAGTTCCTTAGTCTTTTATTTCTCCCAGTTGTATTTCCATTTTAATAGGCAACTTCTGTAGATATTGTCTTAACCCAAAGGAATGATATTAATGTTGGTAATTTAAGGCATTGTGGCAGTGGTAGAACAGTTTGTGTGTGTGTGTGTGTGTGTGTGTGTTCTGGAGGGGCAGGGGATGGGGGGAAAGCATCAAGAAAGCCCTTTGGTGTTCCTCCAATCACACCATATGGTCAAATATCTAAAGCTATCACAATATATAAAGATTATGGTTCCTTCTGTTCTGGCTACATTAAACTTTGTCAAATAAAAAGTAAGTCAATCTAACAAGAGTTTAGGTACCTATTATATTTAAGACACTTTATCTAGGCAGTGAAAAAGAAACAAACACGAAAAAAACCCATAATATCTGCTAGCAAGTTTGCAACCTAGTAAGGGGATAAAAGATATGCATGAATAACTTAGATACAAGTAAAAATGTAACAAATGAACAGAAAAAAATCCAACAAAGGACAATGAAAGAGTCATAAGAGGGATCATTTCTAGTTAAAGGATTGAGAAAGATTTATGGCCAAGTTAGAAGCTGAGCTCAACCATGAAGGAAGGAAAGACTTTCAAAATATGGAAATGTAGATATTGTATATTCCAGTGAAAACACTAAGAGGGGAGGGAGAAAAGAGAATAAGATGCGGCAACTATTAGGATTCTATTTTGCCTGTAATATAGAGTAAATGAACACATAAATAAGTGTGGAAATACATATGGAACCCTTTAGTGGGGGCAATATCTGAATCTCTTTTCACATGCAAGTTAGGCTAATTTTTGCCTTAAAGACAAGTGTGGCAGGCCCTTCAACTGATTCAATTGAAGGGTCATACTTGAGGACCTAGAAGGCCACATGTGGCCCCAAGGCTGCAGATTCCCTACCCCTGAAAAGGCATTAAAAGGCACACCATATGGATTTAAGGCCCTTGAGACTTGGAGAATATCCCAAGGCTGGACAAGTCACCACACCCTGCCATGCTGACCAGATGTAGTAGAAGAGACCATGTCAATGAAAGCAAACTGATAAACTATGCCTGCTGAGTGTCTTTTCTATACTATGACTACAAGAACCTCCTTTTCTTAACTCTTAAATGACCTGTAAGGGACAATTTTGGTTCCAACTTTGAACCTGAATCAATAAAACTCTAGACTAAGTCAGGCCTTCCTCTAATAGAACCATATGATGGAGGACCTGAAGAATATATTGAGGAGTTTATGTTTTATCCTATAGGCAATGGAGAACCAGGAAGGCTTTTAGAATAAGGTATAAAATTGTTCAGGCCTAGGCATTACGAAATATGAAGGTTTATCTGCCAAATGTGTGAATGATGAACTGGAGGGAGAATAGATTAGAAGCACAGAGACCAGTAAGAAGTGTATCACGATTATGGTAAATGCAAAAATTATCATAGCCAAGGTAAAAAACAACATTCAAACTATGCAGTGACACTGTGAGTCAAAAGGAGGGGAAAGATGTAAAAGATAATGTGAAGGTGAAGTCTATAGCACCTGGCAAGGCCATAGCCATGTGCAAACACCACAAAGCCTTCTCTGACACCAGCCATGAACTCCAGTGGAAACTGCTCTCTCTTCCCTTCTCAAAATCCTCCCAGCATGTCGATGGATCTCAATTGGACACTTGTCTTACTATCCCTTGAATAGTCGTCTTTTATTCTTTCACACTCCTCACATCAACTCAATCCAATCCAATCCAATTAAATAAAAAAAAAAATCATTCATTAACCATCAAGCATAGGACCCTGCATGTAGTAGGGTGCTTCAAGGCAGGAAACTGGAACTCTAAAAATCCGAGTATTCACAGAAAATGATGCTACCTATTGTCATTAGAAACTGTTGTGAAGATAGTCAGAAAGGTAGAATGGCTGGGGGAAGGTGAATGATAAGTTAAGATTTGGATGTCTTGAGTTTGAGGTTCCAGTGGAAAATCTAGGCGTGAATGTCATACAGTACTAGAGATCAAAGGAGAAGTCAGTTCTGGGAATGGAGATTAGGAAATCATTTGAATAGAGGTGATAATGTAAACCATGGAAGGGGATAAATTGCACAGAGAGACAGTACAGAAAGAGAAGTAAAGAAAGGCTATAACAGAGCCCTGAGGGCTGCACATACATTGTATGTGGGAAGGAGGAAGAAGAACAGGTTACACAAGCTGAGAGGTAGAAGAACCAATAGAATTCAATGCTGAGGAAACTAAGGGAGAAAAAAAAAACTACTGAGGAGAAGATAGATAAAAGTATGAAATGTGGCCAAAAGGTCAGGAAAGATAAGGACTTGTATGTGTCGATAAAAATGTCACTGATGATCTTAGTGAAAGCAATTTTAATAGAACTGTGGGGGTGGAAGACACATTTCAAGGAACTGAGAGATGCGTGGGTGATAAGAAAGTAGAAGCCATGAGTAGAGACTGGCTACCACTTCTAGATTTTTCAAGGTGAATGGGAGGAGAGGGGGCACTAGCTCAGGTTAAAAAATGTCAAGAGAAAGACTTTAAAAACATTTAAGCAGAGGAATGACATGAACATGTTTAGAAAAAAGAAAAGGAATCAGTCAAGAATGAAAAACTGGAAAATGTAAGGATGATGGATGTTTAATGGAGAAAGTTTCTAAGGAGAGGCAAGAGAGAATGGGTACAAACTTAAATATTAGCCTTGGCAAGAAGGAATCCTATTTCATCATTTGGGGCAATAGGCTAAGATGGAGAAGGTTCCTGAGGTATGGATGAAGCAAGATGAGGAAACGTAAATCCACCAGCCTCTTTCTTCTCAATAAAGCAGGAGCTGAGGTCATCTGCTAAGAGAAAAGAGGTGGGAGCAGAGTTCAATGCTTGAGGAGAAAGCTGAAGGCTTGGTATAGGCACAAAGGGATGTAGAACAAGAAGTCAAACTTAGATGAAAAGAGGATTCTTACCACATCGGCTGGAGTGCCCAGCTGGGGTTAGGTAATGCATGGATTTCTAGTAGGCTGAAGCAAGTTTCATGACTTGCTCTAGCAGCACCCAAAGACTTAGGGGTAGGATCCAAGAATTTAGATGGTAAAAGTTGCTCAGATTTTAGTATTAGCAAGGTGGAAAAAACAAAAGGAAGGTGAAAAATCATGAGAACATGCAATGAAGTTCAATAAATGGCAGGGACAAGGATTAGAAGAAGTTAGTATAAACAGAGGATCAGGGCTGGAGAGTCATAAAAGACCTTAGTCATCACATTTTTAGTCTAACCCCCTTATTTTACAGTTGAGGAAACTGAGGCCAAGAAAGGTTAAGTGACATGTTCAAAGTCACATCAGCTATATGTGGTTAAGCTAAGCCTGGAACTTAGGACCCATAACTCCAAGTTTACTACTCCTTCTACCTAACCGCACTGCCTCTGCTTAAATAGGGTGAACTTAAAAGTAGGAGTTCCCAAGTTATGGTGGCAGAGCAAAGGTCCAGAGGCAGAGCACTACCTCAGGAATCAGAGGACCTAGGTTCAAATTCTGTCTATGACACTTACTACCTCTGTGACTCTAAGAAAGTAATTTAACTTCCTTTAGCCTTAGTTTCTCCATCTGTAAAATGAGGGGGGTTAGACTAGGTGACCTCAAAGATCCTTTCCCACATCAGATTACATGCTGTCTTGGGGAAGGGGGAAGAGAGGAGGGGTAGAAAATTTTAAACTCAAAATTTTATGGAAATGAATGTTGAAAACTAAAAATAAATAAAGAACATAATTTTTTTTTTAAAAAAAGATCCTTTCTAATTCTTAGACTGATGATTCTATGATTTATGATACTAAGTGGAGAGAAAAAGAGTATTTTGATTCCTTGCCCTGTGAGTCAGGGACATAAGAACAGAATATCATAGTAAGAGAGATGGTAAATTCAGGATAGGGAGGAAAGCCAGGATTATTTCCAGGAGGTAGGAGTGTATGAGGAAGAGATCAATGACAAAAGGGAGTTTGTCTGCAATACAGTTATCCCTTCCACATCACGACTTTCCCCACTGTGGTTTTGATATATTGCAGGTTGGCATAAGAAATTAAATGGGAATTTTTTGGGAGTTTTACAGAAATTGCAGACAACACATCAAAGCTAGCAGACAATACACAAAAAGTTTAGAAACTCAAAAATGTATAAAATATATGTGTAGTATTGTATATCGACCCAAATTTTACAATAAGGTACAGTAAACATCTCACAAAAGAAAAAGAAAAAAATTAGATTTCTTCTCCGTACAAAGAGGGCTGAAACATTTTACATGGATTTTCCAGATCGCAGGGGTACCAAGTCCATTAACCATACCCCCCACTGGAATGTGGAAGGGATAACTGTCTAGCAAAGATCTAAAATGGTACAATGGGAAGAGGTAAGCAGAGAAAATTATGGGCTATGTAAGAGAAATGCCAAAAGGGATGGCAATGAGCATATGGGGAGAGGTAACAGGAGAAAGCAGCTGGTGCTTGGGGATAGCAGTAGCAACATGAACAAAATGCATTCATTCTGTGCCAACTAAGTGTAAGTCACTAGGCTAAGCACTGAAGTTATGGAGGCAAAAGACTTGTCCTCAAGGAGCTTGGCCCCATTGAGTAAAACTAGGATCGATTCTCCTATATTCTACTGGAGTTTGGGGGTAAGACAACATGTGAAAAGATCAATATCTGCATGATAATTTGAGGGAGAGGAAGAAGGAGAGCACTAACAGCTAAGGGAAAATGCTCTCCACAGCAGAAGGTACATGATTAGAGCCTTGAAGGAAACTGAGAATCTCAAGAGGCTGAGGTGAGCAAGGAGTACTTTAATTCCAGGAAGAGCCGCCAGTAAGCACAAAGGCACAAAATGGCGAAACGGTGTTGAAAGCAGCAGGCTAAAAAGAAACAAGACTTCCTATAAATTTGATTTGGTTTTGATTCATTAAATATGACATCAAAGAGTATGTTTCCACCTCTTCTTTAAAACCAAAGAATGTCCAGGGAGAAGAAATATAATTTAGAATGGAATGTTGGAGTACACTGAAATGGTTTCCAAAGGCCATTAAACCTCGTTAGGGTTTGCAACTTCAGGTGAACTTCAGAGATAAATGCACTGTTCTCAAAATGCCAAGTGCTGTTAGACTGGTGGGATAAGTATGACAAAGATTAAGGTCAATGTTATTGGATAGTAAGGATGCTGTACGATAAATTACAGTCACATCTCTTTGCTATGAAAAAATGTTTTATATGTAGTAATATTTCTATACTACAATAAGTAGGGATTTAACAGAGCTAATGGTTTGGATTTAAATTAATGAAGCATGCATGATGTGGCTAGGATTTCATATACCCAGTTCTTGAAATATCTGTCAATATTTGCTTGAGATTTTTGCAAGCACTGCATCAGACTCAGTCCTGATGGAAGATGTCTGGCCACGTTCAGCAGAGGGATAATGAGTCGAGAGGGTTTTAATTTATTTGGAATTTTTAACAAATAAATAACATTCCAATTTGTTGTTTGCTAGCTTTCAAATTGCAAAAAATAGTTGGGTTTTTTTTTAAGCAATTGCTTAAATTTCCCTATTTACCCAGCACTTGCTGAAGGGAGACAACAGCTACATTTGATATTTACAAAGTGCTATTTTTCAATACATTTTAAGATTTGGTAATTAACATTGGGAATAAATGTGAATGCTAGCTAATGAGATTGCCTTTTTGTTGTTAACACTTTTTTAATAGTGGTGAAGAGTGGCAAAGACTGCCTGGAGGCCTGCCGGTTCAAAGGTGACTTCAGAGCTAAGAAAGACTTTTGTAGTTAGCAACTGGTCCTGAACTATCTTCATTCCCATACTAGGCCAGAGTTCTCTTTTCCTCTCTCAGAAAAATAAAAATGATCAGATCTCATGATTCTGTGCTCAAATTCAACTTGGCATCACAAATGCATAGAAAGAATAACAGAATCATAAAATACTGGATCAGGATAAGTCTCCAAGTCTAACCTCTTCATAATCCAAATGAGGCAAATGAGTTCCAGACAGGTGAAGCAATTTACCTAAATTAGTAACAAACCTGGAATGGGAGCCTGGGCCTCCTGACCCCCAATGCAAAACTTTCTTTTGTTGTTGTGACCCCATGCACCAATTATCCATGGGGTTTTCCTGGCAAAGATACTGGAGTGGTTTGCCATTTCCTTTTCAGTTTTATACTGGCAGGAGTTAAGTGACTTGCCCAGGGTCACACAGCTGATAAGTATCTGAGGTCAAATTTGAACTCATGCCCGACTCCAGGCCCACCTAGCTTCCTTCCAAAGCAAAAGCTTATGCTAGCAGATTGCATTACCAAAAAGTGATTGCTTTCAGGTGTTTGTAGGGTTTTTGTCTTTCCAAAACCTGAATATGAATCCCTCCCTCCTCACCACTCCCACTCCCCACACATATATTCAAAAATCTTCAATGGTTTCATATTACCTCTAGGATAAAATAAAAAATCCCCAGGCTGGCATTTAAAGTAAAATGCTTTTTAATCTGGCTCTTCTCTTCCTTTCCCCTCTTATTTCCTACTAGTCCCTTTCACTCCCTCTCTCAAACTCACACCCAAATAACTGTTTCCTGTATACCTTATTTCTTCTACTGCCTCAATGCCTGTGCATAAGTGGTTCCCGTTCCCCTATCTCATAAAACCTCTCACCTCCTCCAAAGCACAACTCAGGTGCAACCTTTTTTTTTTTTTAGGCAATTGGGGTTAAGTGACTTGCCCAGGGTCACACAGCTAGTGTCAAGTGTTTGGTCTGAGGTAAGATTTGAACTCAGGTCCTCCTGACTTCAGGGCCAGTGCTCTATCCACTGCACCACCTAGCTGCTCCTCAGGTGCAACCTTTAACACAAAGTTTCTCCTGATACCCAACAACTTCCTCTAGCCCTCCTCCCAGTTATTAACACTCTCCCCTTCTTGAAATGCCTTTGCATTTTCTTTCTTGTGTATACATATTCCATTCTCCCAGACTAATGTAAGCTCCTTGAAGGTAGGTACTGCTTCATTTTTGTCTTTGTAGCCCCTAAGGCCTAGCACAGTGCCTGGGACACAGTGGGTGCTTTATAAATGTTTATTCAATTGAATTGGAAGGGGACATAGATTTATTTTGTTTGGCCCCAGTGAGAAAGATTAGGAACAATGGGATTGGTGCAAAGAGGTCAGTTTCGGCTCTTTGTGAGAAAAAGCTGTCTAACAGTCAGCCCTGTTCAGAAGTGGAATGGCCTGCCTCAGGACTTAGTAGCTCCCCATCACTGGGGTGGGCTCAAACAGAAGAAATACTGTATAAGGAAATTCTGTTCTCCTGTGAGTTGGGCTAGACAATCTGTATGATCTCTTCCAAAGATGAAATTTGGTAATTCAGTATAATCCAATTTTAAAAACAAAATAATCTAGCAGATAGAAAGCTAACCTCAAAGCCTGGGGGAACCTAGGTTCAGATCTGCCTCTGACTTATTCTGACTGTGTGAACCCATGGCTCTCAGTTTTCTGGGATTATAAATTGCATAGCAGGTAATGCCCTGTATTGGTAATGGGAGTTTCTTCACAAGGGAATTCTCTTTACCAATGAAATCACGGATCCAGTCCCAACTGTCCCAAAACCTAACCTTCCCTTTAAGGTTAGGTTCCAGTTTCAGGAGTACAATGGCCAAAATGCTAATGGGCAAAACCCCCTAGCTTTACAATATCTCTCTTCCAATCCTCCCATCCTCATTCTTTTCTTCCCCTTTTGTTGTTGTTTTTGTTCTGTCATGTTTGACTCTTTCTGAGTCCATTTGGGATTTTCTTGACCAAGGTACCTGAACAGTTTGCCATTTCCTTTTCTAGCTCATTTTTACAGATGAGGAAACTGAGGTAAAGAGGTGTTGAAGAAAAACCCCTGTGTACTGTTAAATAGAAGAAATCACAGACCCCAGAAAGGAAACCTGGAATGAACCAGAGTGCAGTCACAGTTTACACATATTATAAATGCATTTACTGCCTGAGAGAATGCTTGTAAGCTGGAACAGTGTCAGTGTTATAACATGTCTAAGGCCCAATTGGAAAGCATGAGATATTTATGCTTTTCAAAGAAATGGAGGGAGGCAGGAAATAGTCAGTCCTTTTTCCCAAGGAAGGGAGATCCAGGAGGGAGCAGAAGGAATTCCAGGTGTCAGATAACGTGACCCTTTGATATACAAATCAGTCGGACAATTCAAGGCTTGAACACAAATAAGATTAGGAGATATAAAACAGGGAGTCTTTGCAGATAGGGATGTCTCTTGAAGGTCCATAAACCACCAAATGGCTCAGGGTCTGCTTCACAGCTGGTAAGAGCTTAAATGGCTTCACAATGCTGATTTTTCTGCACATCCAGCTAGGTTTACTCTAGGTCACTGCAAAGGATTATTGGTATGTCAAGCCAACACAGCCAATCCTTATACAGTTCTTCTGGTTACCTGGATAATTATGGGGGGAGGAGTGCTCAAGCAAATCAAGGTATCCATTTTTCACAGAGGGTTAAGTGACTTGCCCAGGGTCCCCTTACAAGCCCTCAATCTGTCTCACTGCCAGCATCTACTACTTTCCAACTGTTGTTGCCTCTTCTGGACTGAGAGTCTGTCTACAAGAAAAGACATAAGCCATTCAGTTTCCATGCTCTCTAAGAGTAGCACACAGCCATTCTTTTAATCTGTGTAAAAGATTTCCCTCCTAAGCAATACAGGGATATATGTGTGGAGGGGTGTGTGTAAATTGCAATAAAAAAATCAAAGGGAAAAGTTACAAACTTTATTGTGGCCTTTTTAGTCAATCTCTGTGTTCCATTAACAAACACGTGGAATTAAGCTTGCTCTCAGTTCTTCCTCCCCTTTTGCTCGGCCTTCACATGAAATTTTTAAATTCATCTGACTCATTATTTGTATTTTCCATGATAAAATCATTCCCAGCTAACACTCTCCACCTTAAGACAGCAAGAAATCCTCTCAGTAAAATAATGAGCAGAAACTAAATGGAAAAAGAAAACAATTTTTCCATAAGACAATCTATAATAAATACAATAGAAGGCCATCTTAACAGTTGTACTACTTCTCTCTGACCCAGTGCTTAAGCTGTGAATTGCTTCAACTTCCAGAAAAAGAATTTGAAACTATGCAAACAGTTATTAAACTGGTAATAATCTCTGACCTAGTAATCCATTACACTGGGTCATATAAAACTAAATATTCATAGCAGCACCTTGTGTAGTAGCAGATCTTTGTGTCCATTGACTAGGGAATGATTGAACAAATGATGGTAAATGAATGAATGAAAAAGCATTTATTAGATGCCAAGCAGTTCTGAAGCATTGGAGATACAACTACCAAAGCAGAGAGTTTACATTCTAAAGGGAAAGACAATATATAAAAAGTTTAGTGGTTAAGGAAGGGTATTTTGGTCCTGAAAATTACAGGATGGTGATTAGGGCTATAGAGGAGTAGATTGACATAGCCCATCCATGAGCAATGGCAGAGCTGATTTACTTGGATCATGGTTGGAGAACTGGAGGGAGGTGCAAAGGTTGCACAGTGGAGGCACAAATGGCAAGGCTGTCTGAAACAGATTCCAGGAGAGGCAGTGACCAGGAGGGCAGGGCCGCAGATATATTCATGCAATGGAATAATACTGCATGGTAAGGAAAAGTGACTATGAAGATTTCAGAGAAATATGGAAGCCTTGCATGGAAATTAAAGAAAGCAGAAGCAAGAAAATAACATATACAATGACTATAATAATATGAAGAAAGACAACATTAAAAAGCGATGCAATTTAGATTAGATACAATGATCAGTATTGTTTCCTAATGTCTGATACGTGAATGTACTTCATGTCTGTGGTGAATTGGCAAATTAGACAAAGGATCTGAAATGCTTAAATAGTCTGTATTTGTGAACACTATCGAACAGTTTTGTTTTACTCCTTTTTCTAAAAAAATAGGGGGTAGGAAAATAGAGCACAATGGGACAGGTAATTGGGAATTGAATATGGCACACAAAAAAAAAGTATGCATAAAAAATCTTTTATGTCATAGCTTATACTCTAATGGAATTGTGATCTCATCAATGTGCCTATTCCCTCAAATAATGCAGATAACAAATTGTCCATACCTCCCCCATTCTATGTGATTCTTGTCTATATCTTCCCATAAGTTCACTGCAGAGAACTACACATTTCTTTCATGATATCCTTCACACCACTACTTCTTCACAATTTCTTGTCTATAATATGCTTCAGCCTGCTCATGAGCCCACCATAAGCCTCTCATTTGCCCTTTAAGGGATCCTCAGTTTTAATGCTTAAAAGACTGTGGTGTTCCTCAGTATAAAAATACTTGAATAATATTGATATTTTTTAGGAAGAAGCAGTTTAGAATGTTTAAAAAGTTTGCAATTTCTCAAAGGCAGTCTAGTCCTTTCTCTTTCCTTTCTCTTCTTCCTATTTAATTCTAGTCCATCTGCAATATTTCTTCAAGACATAAAGATGGACAAGCTCTATAGGTTTTCTACTGAACTGCATGTCACAGTCTGGACAATAAGCAATTTCTATCATTTTATCCCCTACAGGGAAGGAAAACTACTTTAATTGATTAAGGATTTTATTTAGGAAGCTGTGAAATATTTCAGTACTTGATGCAATCAGCACAATGGTATCCACACACATGAGCATCTGTTTTGATTCTATGCTAGGTCTCCATGGTGCTGATGGTGACCACCTTTGGTGATCACAGATCTCTCTGTTTTTTTCTTTCCTGATGTTAATGATCAAGGGTTCACTGAATTAAACAATAGGTTTAAATTTTTATATATTCTGTTAGTCCTTTAAAATAATGTTGTATAATTTTGCTATATGCATGGGAGAATTTTTGTTAAAGGAGAACTTTTAAAGTGTTGTTTTGCTTTACCAAATCAAATAGGCTTTTATAACCAACAAGCAATAAGCACATGTATTCTCTATCTTTCACTAAACTTTGTAATGGCAAAGTAAAGATGTAGCCTTCCATGAAAAAATCTGGCTGTGTCTGTTAAATACCCTCATTAAAGATGCCCTCAATGAATGTGTAGATTATTTTCATAAGAATCTTCTGTAGATGGGAAAGAAAACACTTAGATTAGTTGTTTTTTATGTTCTTTTGTTAACATTTTATTGCTAATAATAGGGTCTAAGATTCTTTTCTCCTCAAATCTCTGGAATATCCACCTCCTTCAGATCTCAAGGTCCTCAAAATTGTGTTGTTTCTAGCACCTGGTTTTATTCCATTGAATTTCTCACCTTTTTGTTGTTGTTGGCATTTCCACTTCTGCCAAAAGTTTAACTATAACTGATGATGCAGTCCAAGTGTGGTGCATATAAATATAGGCAGATATATGTTTATATAATCATATATCCATATCACATGTAGATATCTGCAGATCTTTCCCATCTTTTTGTTGTTGTGGTGGTGGTGGTGGTGGTAGTGGTGGTAGTGGTTGGCTTTCTTCCAGTTTGATCCTTAAATAACTTCAGCATGTCTTTGCCTAGTTGGATCTTTTGCTAAGCTTTCTTCAAAATGGTTTTCTTTCTTTTCTCCTTGCTGTTCCATTAAAAAAAAAAACAGAACTTCATAAACCTAAATTTTTCTCACAATTCAACAAATGACTAAATTATAAACTGGTTTTGCTGTCGGTTTTTTAGTTCTCAATTTAGTGAACAAGTCATGTCTTTGCCAAGGATGGTTGAGTTTTAATTCATTGTGGTCTCCTCTTTAAAGCAACTAGTTCAATTTTATATGAAATTGTTAGTGATGCCAATGTCCTTTCTTCTATACATCTTCCATTTTCCATATTCAATAATTCATTTAAATATAACTCAGGTTGTCGTTGCTTTAATGCGTATTATGGTTTTTTTTCCTGAAATTTCTCATCCATCCTTTATAATAATTTTTAACTGTTTTCCTAGTAAGTCAATCATCTAAATATATAGACATTTAATTCAAGAATGACTTCCACACATCAATAACGAATCTGTTCCTCTATTTCAAAATGCAATCAGTTTCATTTACTGTGATGCTATTTAATGTTGCCTCATCTAGTCCCAAAACGTAGCCCAAGTGACTAGACCTATCTCTCATCTATAGAATAAAAATGTTGGACCAGTTGATCCTCAAGATCTTTTTGTCTAGATGAGGCTCCAATTCTTTGTTTCTGGGTCTTCTCATTTTATATTCTCCTATGGTAACTCTTTATCAATGTATAACAAAAAAGAAACATTTACTTATTTAACAAGGGGGTAGTACAATATAAATTCTCATCCTTAAGACAAGAAATATCAAAAGTTTGAGGAAATGTGTTTTTGTGGTTTGTTTGCAAATGTTAAAGTAAATTATTGCCAAAATTCTGATTTTGGATATAAATTAACTTAAATAATATCAGGCTACTATCTTGGAAAGCTATCTGACTTCAAACATTGCACTCATAGGGTAAGGACTCTAAGTTACTGTTTGAAAAGTAATACCAAAAGGGATAATAAATTGTGAAGTTAAAAATAAATAGGAATTTATTTAAATACTTCTGAGTATGTTATTTAGTAAATTAGGATGCAAGACAAAGCCATCCTATCTTATGAATAATGTTTTTTTTTGAAAAAATAAGTTGAATTAATAGCGATAATTTAAATTAGAAGATAAAAGGTCTTAGAGTTCTTTCCCGAGTGTTGTCCTTTGATAATAGCCACACTCTCACTCAAGAGCCCAGGCTGGATTTAGTTCTTTTCAGGAGCTATCACCACTCCTGGCAACCTGATAATCTCAAGCCAGTCTCATGATTTTCCTCACTATTTGAAAGCTCAAAAGTAAAGTGGGTCCCCAACTGTCCTGCAATAACAGAACACAAGTGCTTTGTGTCACTACCAAGGGGACTAAGCCAAAGGGAAGCACTGAAGCCATAGAAAAGACTAATTGAGAAGGGGATGGGTCTTAGATGACATAGAAGCAAAAATGCCCGGAGCATACAGCTCAGTGTCCCTATCTAGACTATCATACTCATCAAGCCCCTTTTCTGTAATTACCTTAGTCGAGAAGTTTACATTGGATATTAAGAATTCTGAGTGCCGTTTGTGACCAAGACCTCTACCTCTAAACACTATAAAAAGACAAGGAGGTTCTGACTCTAAAGTTGCAAATGGGCCTTCTCCAATTGCTATATCCTTAGAGGTCTGAGACAAGAGTTGTCTCAGCTCCATGTTCTCTGGAGATGCTGTTAGAGCTCCTACAATATATCAACTGGCTTGGTCAGTTGCAAGCCATTAGAAAACGATTAGTTAACTGAGGCAAGAAATAGAATAATCCCCACCTAGGACAAAGGAGGCTGAGTCAGAGTTGAGAAGAGAGAAATCTAGAACCAAAATGCCAACATGTATTGGTACTAGGACATCTGAAGAATATAGAATTATAAGAGGCTGGGGCATATGGAAAAATCAGTGGGCAAAGCAGAGATCAGGAATGGAGGAGTCCACACTAGATTAGGATGCCAACATGTAGGGAGGTGAACATTTTTCTGATTCAATCCTATTTTCCAAAGTTTTAGCATTTTTGCAGTGGCAGCTTGCTCTTCAAACATTAATTCCTGAGTAAAGATAATTCCATCCTAAATACTGGCTTAGGGTAGGGAAGAGGTTAACATATTCTGGAACTGTCCCTTGTTCAGGAAACTTCATATCTGCTCACATGCAATTTTGCTTCTAATGTCAGTGTTGAAAGTGCCTTAGTCACCTAAGGATACCATTCCACATCATCTAGTGGGACATTATTTTCTGTGAAGCAGCTTGCACTGCATATGTGGGGTTCAAAGCAGGCTACTTTAGCCTACTATAGGTTATCCACAGAGGAGAGGCTTGTGAAAAACTTAAACTACACCATAAACTCTGGGAGGTCTTCTGCCCAGCCAGCAAAAAAGTTTAGCATAATTTATCACCAGCAGTTCTCCGGGTCCAGGGGTCCAATTATTGGACCAGAAGTCTGTGTCCCTCATATTGCAGTCAACCCCTCTGAAGTTTGGGCCAACAGTTGCTTTGGTTTTACAGTCTCTGGAAACCCACTGCTGTGTGGTTTGTAGTATGACAAGTGACTCTGCCATTTTAGCTGCAGGCATTCTATTTTTAATTCTTATTTTAATCAGATACTTTTTGTTGTGAGACAGACACAGTCCAACCTATATTAAAACAAGCCTCCCATGAATGTTCATCCTTACTTTAGACTTTTAGTTCATCTTTATGGTTGATTAATAAAGCTGCCTAATAGGGTGATTTCAACTGATTGTATGTGCCACTTAGGACATTTATAATTTACTGATTGCTAATAAAAAAGGAAGCATATATACTTCAATCATTTGGGGCCAATGCTGCCTATTGTCTTTGACCCGAGTTTTGCTGCCTTTAGGGTTTGTCTTTATTTACATTGTTTTAGTCATTGTGTATAGCATTCTTGTGGCTCTTGCTTTTTTCACTCTTCATCACTTCATTTAAGTCTTCTCAGGTTTCTTTGAAATCTTCCCATTTGTTGATTTTTGTGGTGCAACACTTTTCTATTACATGCACATACTACAATTTGTTTGATTATTCTTCAATCTTGGGCACATTTTGTTTCCAGTCTTTTGTTCTTACAAATAATGATACTCAGGAGAGTTTGTATATATGGGTCTTTTCTTGTTGTATTAATCTCTTTGTTGTTTAAACCTAGCAATGAGATATCTATACCACAAAAATCACATAATTTCAGCAATAAAAGGGAACACAATGACCATTTAATCCAACTCATAGTTGAATTAGAATTCCTTTTACAGTTTATTCAACAAATGGTTGTTTCATCTTTTCTCAAAGACCTCCAATGAAGGAGGACTGACTTAGAGATGGTCTAAAAGGAGCTACATCTCAAGGTAGCCCATTCCATTTTGGTACATCTCAGTCAATCAGATAGCAGTTATTAAACTCCTACTATGTGCTAAGCCCAAGGGATGCAAAAAAAAGGGGGAAAAAGGGGGGGGTCCTGCTCTCAAAAAACTCATCATCTAATCTCTCAACCATTAGGAAATGTTTTCATTATACTAAGCATAAATTTGACTTCTTTCAAATTCCACCATTATTCCTTCTTTGGCATTCTAGAGTGGGGTATATGGTGTACAACTCTATCTCACTTAAATCCAATTTTACATACAAGTCAAGACATCACCCCATGATGTCATTAGTCCTCTCTGAAAACAAAGGACAAACTACCACAAAACAACTCTACAATCAAGGAGAACAAGAATTGAGAGACTTTTCCTTCTCTGGGTTTTCATCATTCCATCCACTGTAAGCAAGTGCCATCCTTCTGTGGCACCTACTCTCTCTGCCACTATGTAATTAAACAACAACAACAACAACAACAACAACAACAGCCTTTCTTATTAGTAGTATTGATTGGTTGATTGATACCATCAGATTTCCATGCCCGGCTTAGCTCATTCTGAGCTTCAGCACTTTTGACAAAGTTCTTACAGCATTGTGCCAAGCTTATATTTTCACATCCAACTACTTGCCCTTGCTCTGCCTTCTGTAAATGTGTTTTAAAAATCTAAATTTATTTGTGAGTTACCCGTATACCAACACTGGGCTCTTTAGATCAGAGGTTCTTGACCTGGGTTCTGTGAACTTGGGTTTTTGTTTGTTTTATATTTTTGAAAACCATGTTTTAATATAATTACTTTTATTTGTAATGTTACATAATTTAATTTTTGACTTTAAAAATATTATTCTGAGAAGGAGAAGTTAGTCTTCACCATACAAGTAAAGTGATCCATGACATGACACAAAAAGTTATTAAAGTCTTGCTTTATACAAACTCCTTTTTCTTTCTCATCAGTATTGTTTCCCTTTTTGTATTCAGAATTTAATTCTTGAGAGCTTCCCAAACTTCTGTGTGGCCTTCTCCTGTGGAATTTTAGGGCAAGTGAACCTATCTTAAGGGCACATCAGGCTAGTCCGGCTTACTTCTCTTTCTCTATTGGAAGTTCTTAAATGAAGACACTTCCCTCCAAGATTCCCATCACTTCTACCTTTTTGGAGGGAACTGAATTAAAAGAGGCATAACTTTCTGTTATAAGGGAGCAAGAGTTCTGCTATGCTTTGCCCTAGACATTTTGTTCTGTTCTGAGGGCTATACTTTAAAGGAAATTAATAAGCTATAGAGCATTCAGAGAAGAGCAAAGGAAATTAATTGTGAAGGAACTATTTGAAGATGGAAGGAATTGGGTGTGCTTTAACTCAGAACAAAACCCTTGGGGAGGATGTGATAGCTGCCTTCAAATGTTTGAAGTAATGTCAGTGGGAGAGGGATTAGATTTGTTCTGGGGCAGACCTTGGACCAATAGGCAGAAATTGCAAAAAGGCAAATGTAAGCTTAATATAAGGAAAGCACTTCTTAACAATCAGTGTTATTCAAGTTACAGGCAATCCTCTTTTTGGAAGTCTTCAATAGAGAATGGATGACCTTAGGTAGTTTTGATGTAGAAGGAATTATTTTCAGTCATGGATTTAACTAGTTATTGAGATCCCTTCAAAACTCTAAAATGCTATGGCCCATATTATAATTTCCATTTGTTATTGCCTCCATTTTTAAAATTACCATCAAAAGAAGTCAAGAAATTAGTAGTGGCTCCATTTTTGGAAGACAGAGTGTTAGCTGATTTCCAAATTGAAATGTCCCATCACTACTGTATTGCACCTCTTTGACAGGACTGTCAGCAAGTTTACAGCATAATATTCATGACTGTATCACTTTCATTTCTTCTTCATTAATCCTTGGTGAAATGCTTGCTCTCCACCATGTTTCCTACTTGCCTCCTGTTTTTGGATTTTCTCACAAGTATATAATCCAAAGATACAATGCCACTGTACTCCTTTTTCTTTACTCAATTTTTTTTTTGGCTAGACAAGGGGGTTAAGTGACTTGCCCAGGGTCACACAGCTAGATAGTTACTCAATTTTTTAATTCAGTTGCTGAGCCATATTTCAGCTATATTTCTCAGGCAACCATGTCTCAGTAATACCCATAAAAGCAAATTTCTAACCTTACTTTAGAATATCTAATTCATCTTTGTTTTTAGCCATACTGAGCACATTTCTTTATAGACATCAGAGGCCATTGGCTTTGTTTTTGACTCCTTTCTTAGATTTTGTATCCTGTGGACTTCAAAATAGATCAACTTTACTTCTTCTTCATACACCATACTTTTTGATATTTACGTTCCAGGTAACAACAACAACAACAATAAGATTTATTTAATGCTAGTTACTATGTACCAGACACTGTGCTAACCACCTCACAATCATTATCTCATTAGACAAGCATAAAGTTTTAACTCACTCTTGTCTTTTCTAGTATGAAACCACCTTAATTATATTTTATAAGATTCTAACAAATATAATCTTATTAGCCCTTTTGTAAGTGAACTATATCCCCTGGCCAGGAACTTGTCATTCCCTGCTTTACATAGTGCTTTAAAAATTTTGTTGATGTTTAAGTTCATAGAAAAAAAAGAAAAAATTGTTTAAACAGTTCAAATCTAATTTTTGGACCCAGTTTCTTAGTCAGCCACAGATAATTTATTGAATTTCCCAAATAATTCCATTTCCCCCCTGCAGAACATTTGAATAAATTCAAAGCATTAATAGAAGAGGATCAGTAGAATGTTTACCTTCCAGTAATATCTCTAACATTAAATTTTCCTATCTTTACACTTCCCCCTCCTCTGAGTGTTGCTGGTGGATTGAAATATCAGGCTTGCTTTAATATGCATTTCTCTGATTATCATTATTACTACTTTGATAACTGTTTCAGATGTTAGAATAGTTTGCATGTCTTTTTTTTTTTTGTAAATTGTTTGTCCCTTTACTATTGAAGAAATGCCTCTTATTTTTAAAGATTTACATTTGGAAATGGTATACATTTCTGGAAAGGTTTACATTTACCTTTTATACATTTTGTAAGGCTGTTTAATGCAAAGATTATTTTTCCCATTAAGTATCTTTTCTTCTTCTTGCTGCATTGATTTTGTCCATGCAAAATATTTTTACATTATAATAATTATCTTTTTGTCTTATATAATCTCTCTCCTGGTCTAAAAATCCCCCCTAATCATAACTGTGAAAAATATAACATTGTATTTTCATTTTAGTTTTTGGATAGTGTGACAATATTGAGATTTTTTTATCCACTGATATTTATTGTGATGTACACTATGAAATGCTAGCATAAGCTTATTTCCCAATGAAATCCTTCTACCTTTTCAAGCAATTCTTTTTACATAAGAGATCTCTTGTTTAGAAGTTTGGGTTCTTTAGCAGACATCAAACTGGTGTACTCATGTGTTCCTCCATCTTATTTGTCCTAACTATTCTGCTGATTTGCTTTTTTTAAAAATTATTTAGTATTTTATTTTTTCTCAGTTAAATGTAAAAACAATTTTTAACATGTGTTTTTTAAATTTTGAGCTCCAAATTCTCTCCCTTCCTTCCTCCCCACCTCCCTCATTGAGAAGGCAAGCAATTTGATATAGGTCATACATGTATAGTTATGCAAATGCTAATTTACTTTTTTTTAAAAAATTATCTATTATCACATAATTATGAAATTTTCAGTTTGTAATGTAATTTGAAGTGTGATTATGCCAAAATCCATTTATTCCTGCTTTTTTGTTATTTTCCTTGATATTGTTGACCTTTTGAGCATCCATTTTAGTTGTGTAATTATTTTGTTTAATTCTAGAAAATATGACCTTGGATATTTGATTGGTAAGGTGCTAAGTCTGTAGGATAATTCACATAGTAATGTTTTTACTGTATTTGAAGTGTTGAGGTATTCATTGTATATCGCCAAGCCAAAACAACATAATGAAATGTTTTATAGTTGTATTTGAGGCAACCAGTTGGCCCAACAGATAGAGTGCTGGGCCTGAAGTCAGGAAGACATATCTTCATGAGCTTAAATTTGGCCTCACTTACTAGCTGTGTGATACTGGGCAAGTCATTTAACCCTGTCTGCCTCAGTTGCTCAATAAACTAGAGAAGGAAATGGCAAGCCACTCCAGTATCTTTCCCAAGGAAACCCCAAATGAAGTTATACGGTATGAAACAGAAAGAACAACATAGTTGTATTCCTATAATCCCTGTGATTACAAGTTAATTCTTGGGCACAAATAATTTTTTAAAGTTTGTCTATCCTTGATTTTGTTAGTAATATAACAAAATGTCAGTTTTTTATAACTCATTTTGTATTCTGCTACTTTATTGAACCAATTCTCTTAGTTATTTTTTTTTTGCTTTTCTAGGGTTTTCATATTAAATTGTCACATTATCCACTACACACACATACACACACACACACACACACACGCACACACATAATATATATATATGTAATAGTAACTCTTCTTTTCCTATGTTTATTCTCTTAATTTTTTTATATCTCATAGTCCTTAGCTAGCATTTCTAATTGTTCATATACCCAATAAATAAGGGAAACAGTATGTGTCCTTTTCTCACCATTGTTTCTATTGTGAAAACTTCCACTGTTTCCCTATTTCAAATAATGGTAATTCTTGGTTGCTTAAAAATATCTGCTATATTTTTAAGGCCTTATGTCTACATCAATTGATGCAGTCAAGTGATTTAAAACTTTTGGTTTGATTATTTTCCTTCTCATGAAACCAACTTTGTAATAACAAATGTGTATATTTACATATATGCCTGCATACATATATACATATATATATATATATATATATATATATATATATATGTACATATACATATTTCTATGTCCAGGGTCTGTTAAAATTTAAGATTTTTATATCAAATTGATTACTGATACTGGTCTATAATGCTCTTTCTCTGATTAATCAATCCATCCCTGCTCTAAGGATCAGAACTTTAATCATCTTACAGAGAAGATTTTTAGAGTTCCTCTTTTTCCATTTTTGAGAACAATCAAATAACTAAGTTGGACTAGATAACTTCTAACGTCATCTACTTTGAGCTTTCATTCTATGATGTGACATGATGTGCCTAAGGATTATATTTTCTTTGAATTTTGGATAGACTCCACCTTTTACATATCTTGGAATCTCTATCTTCCTTCAAGACTCAGTTCAAGGGTCAATGCGTACATGTGAGTTTTCCTGATCTCCAATTCCCAAATTCAATTTGTATATATTTTCTTAACTTATTTGTAAACATCTTATTTCTCCCCAGAAGAATATGAACTTTCTGAGTTCATAGACTTTCTATGTCTATCTTTGTGACTCCAGTAATGTGCCTAGCAAAAGGCACTCAATAAATGCTTATTAAATGAAGGAATCAATAAATACATTCATCTTTTATGAATATTTTGGGTTTTTCTCCCTTTGGAAGTTTATCTGTGTCTCACTATAATTCTGTTTATGATATTCTAATGTTTAAATCCCCTTCCTACTCTTTTACCAATTTGAGTATTTGTGTACTTTTCATTCATTTTAGGTGAATTTTAAATTTCACTGGCATGTCTGGGTATGGTAGTTTCTGAATATTTTTCTTCTCTGTTTTTTGGGTTCTTCCTCTTCTCATTTTTAACTTTTGGTTATTTGTTTTTTCTCTTTTTAAAAATCAAATTAATGATTTATCAAATGTTATTTTTAAAGCTATTTTAAATCATTTCTTTTTGTTTTTAATTTTATTTATTTTGATTTTTAAATATCTTTTTCTGTGAAGTTTTTTTGCCCACCTTGAAAAGGAATCCAGTTCAAGTATCCTTTCTCAGTGTCATGTCCCTTTCTTTCTTCCCTGCCAAGCTCAGATCAAGATTATTGGCTCTTTTTCCTATTTTTTTTAGATCAACTCTATCTGTATCTTATTTTTCTTCAAACAAGCTAATTTTAGTCTCTATCCTCACACATAGTCATATCTTCTGTCCTTTCGTCCCTAGGTTAGATCTATATTCCTGGATTTAATTTTTTATGATATTAACCTTATTTTATTTTAAACTTTCCTTGGTAAGACCAGATAAGAGTATTCCTTACCCCCAACTCAGAGGTTCCCTTCTTTCTCTCCCCATCTTGGTCTTTCACCTTTTTTAAGTGACCTTAATGAAGTACCATAATTCCAGAAAGGCCAATTCACTTCTTCTTTTCCTCTCTGATCTTTTTTTAAAGATATTTCTATTTAATTATTCTTGATTAATCTCTTCTTATTCCCTCAATGACTCTCAAAAAAGGTGGGATGTCTATGGAAAAAATAGTTTGTTTTTTCCCCTAAAGTTCATAAACAGGGTCAGCTGAATTTCTTTATATTTATTGTTTCTTCTGTTTGATAAATTTCTACTTAATAAACCCTAATCATCTTTGTCTTTCTTTAATGATATGATTAAAAACTTGTCATCTTATCGAGGCTCTATGTTTTATCCATATTTAGCTTTGCTGGTTATTTGGCTGTACAAGCTCATTTTCTTTACTTTTCAATATGTTGGATACCCGTCATTTCTTTGACTCCTAATTGTTGATTAGTATCCTCTGTGATTCAACCTGTAGTGCACTGATATTTAAATAACCTACTTCTTGCTGCTTGCAAAACTATGGGGGTTTTTTGGTTTTGTTTTAATTTGGAGTGCTAGGACTTGACAATTATACTTATGGGTTAGAGAAACTAGGGATTTGTTTCTGGAAGTGTCCTGCAGCTTCTCTCAATCTGCCAACTCTCCTCCAACCTCCAATATTTCTGGAAACTATTTCCCGAAATACAATATTGAAGGTATTGGCTTTTTCCCCCCACGTTGGAAGTCTATTCTCAGATCACCTCTCTGAACTCTGTAAATTCTCTTTCTTTGGGGTTGTAGAATGCCTGCATTCTTCCAATTTAGCTAGGTTTGCTATTCTGTTTTGCGCTGATGTGTTGCTCTGTTTTTTCTTTTTTTTTTGTTGTCTCTGTCATTCTCTTATTCGTGGCATCCATTGTTTAAGCCTTTTCACCTTTTGTTTTAAACCATTAGTTCAAATGTTTATCTTTTTGAATTCTTCTTTAGGAGTTCTGATTCTCCATATCTTTTCCTTTAATTCTTATACTACCTCATAACATTAGGACATGTTTCTTATTGACTCAATTCTTTAGTTTCTCTGCTGATTTTTCTGCAATATTTTCCTTAGGAATGTACAGGGGAAAGAACACTGATTCTAATGTCAGAGGAACTAGGTTCAAATATCACCTTTGATACTACCTGTGTGAACTTGGGTAGGTCACTGAATTGCCTGGGACCTCGAATTCTTCAATTATAAAATAAAGGGGATTGGACTAGGTGGCCTTTGATATCTCTCTAATGATTTATATATATATATATGTTTATTTACCTCAATTTTTAATATTTTTGCATTTTTATTCATTGTATTTTTTGCCCTTTTGAGGTGAGAAAAGAGAGTTGTGCTTAGATACAACCATTCACCTAGTCATCTTCCTGGAAATCCCTGGGCAATCTATTTAGTAAGTAAAATAATACTATTATATGCCCCTTGGGGACAGGTTAACACATGACAATGATTAGGCAAGGCCCCTGAAGCAGGGGAATAGCAATTTCCCTCCTGAGGAGAGAGAGAGAGACAGTGTGAATTGGGAGCCAAGCAAGCATAAGCCAAAAGCCAGGCTGAAGTCGACAGAGTTTCTCTGTGAGATGGCAATGTTCTCAGGGCTGAGATGAGAAGGGACATGTTCATAGGAGCACAGTTTCAGACTGGGAGAACAGTACCAGTTTATGAAGTAAGATAATGAAGGACGGCTGACACTTTTCCCTAACTCAACCTGGCTCCCCAAAGCTTTAATCTTCTAACAAAATCTGATAAAGACTGGAAGAAAGATTTTGGCAGAAGAAATGGGAGAAAATGGAGAGATTCTGTGGGAAGGGTCAACAAGATTTGGTGAGTGTGGGTTAGTGGGTGTTGAAGAGAAAAAAAATAAGAAAATAAGTTCACTCATTCACATGGATACCACTATTATACAGATGACTCACATCTGTTTCTCTAGGCTTAATGTTCTGCTGAGTTCCAAACCTAAATCTCCAAATGCCTACAATATATCTCCCCCAAGATGTCATAATGGTACTTCAACCCAATATGCCTCAGAGTAAGGTTATTATCTTTTCCTTAGACATTTCTCTTTCTTACTATCCTGTTTTTGTTTGTGGCACTACTATTCACACAGTGAATTTTGGTGGTAATCTTTAACTTTTTCCTCTGTCTCCCTCATCTCTCATAGCCAATCAATTACCAAGTCTTACTGATTCATTCTACACTACATCACTCAAATCTGTCTTCTTCCTTATATTCCCACTTCCACTGCTCTAGTAAGGCTTTCATCACATTCATGGATTAATGCAACAGCCTCTCCTCTCCTGCCTTCAATCTAGCCAGCAAATCACTACTAGAATAACTTTCTTAACACAGATGAGGTCATATTGGTCATTTGCTCAAAAATATTCAGTGGTTTACTATTATCTTACTTCTAACACATCTGCCAGACCACTTTTTGCCTCCTAACTGTCCAACCTTCAAAACCCAATTCAAATGTTCCTCCATGGAGTCTTTCCTATTCTCCTCTATCAGTAATATCCTTCTATCTAAGATGTCACAAGGCATGATGTTTTATCATAGTCATTGATTCTTTACTAGACAGTAAGCTCCATGAAGGCAGGAACTAAGTTTTACCTAAACTTTGTGTCTCCTCATCATATAGCAGAATCATTTATATACAGCAAGCACTTAACAAATATTTGAGGTTTTTTTTTTTAATTTGAAGAACAAACAGAAGTTTTAAGAGCAGGCTAACTAGAAATATCCAACTTATTCAGACACGTGTTATTTTTTTCTCCAAATTGTCAGGCAGGACATTTTCTTCTTCATTTAGAAGGGCAAAAAACAAACAAACAAAAAACACAAAAAGCATGTAAGCTTAATTGCTATTATCGGAATAATAACATTTAACAGTTACTTGGTACACAATGGGAAATTGAAATTCTGCTATTAGAATTTGTGGTTAAAGGTCCTATTTTATACATGTAAAAGTACTTTTAAAAAAGAACATTGTATCTTCTGTTAATGTTTTTTTAAATTAATCAAATAGTTATTTTGTGTATATTTTTATATCCCTTAAAAGACCTTGACCTATCTTTTTTTTTTCTCAGATAAGTTCTATAAAACAAATGCTTTGGTATTTTTGTTCCTATGGAAGCAAGTTATTTGCAAAGCTAGTTTACTGAACTAAATGCTATTTATTTGTCCCCAAAATAAGTGTAGAATAGGAACAGGTTTGGGAATAAGGAGTTCAGTTTCAGGTACACTAAGCTTAGGTCCTGGTCATAACAGAGACAGCTAGTGACAATGTGGAATGTAAATTTCAAGTTTAGAAGACAGACCAGAGCAAGAGATATTGATTTGGGAGACATTCATATAAAGAAATGAATGAGATCACCAAGGGAGAAAATGCTCTGGAAAAAAAAAATGGTCTGAGGAAAAAGCAACACGTAACTTGGGTGGATAGAAGGAAGAGGAGCCATTATAGGTAAAGAAAGGTCAGAGAAGTAAGAAGATCGAAAACATTTATATAGTGCCTTAAGTTTTGCAAAGTGCTTTAAGTTTGTTGTATCTCTCTTGATCCTTACAACAACCCTGGGAAGTAAATGCTATTGTTGTGCTCATTTTACAACTAAGGGAACTGAGGCAGAGGGTAAGGGACTTGCTGAGGGTCACACAGCTATTAAAAGTGTCTAGGATTCAAGCTTAACTCTTCCTATCTATAAATAAAATACTCTATTCACCACATTACCTTGCTGCCCAGAGAATTAGTATAGTATATTTTCTGGGAAATTAATGGGATAGAGAATACCAAGAAAGAAAAAAAGGTGTTTGCCAACTTCCAATGCTGCAGAGAGGTTAGAGAGAATGAGGCCAATGGGGAAAAGTTCAATGAATTTGTCAATGAGGAGGTCAATGATGATCATTAAGAGAGTATTTTTAAGTGGAATGGTGGAACTGGGAGGCAGATTGTAAATGCTGAAGAGTAAACAGTAAGGAAGTAAAAGTTAGGGAATGCAGACTATTCTTTCAAGAAATTTGACTGTTAGAAGACAAATGGGACAAAGGATAGCTAGAAAGAATAACTGGGTTAAAGGAGATATTTTTTTTTGTTTCTGTTTGTAAGATAAGAAGACCTAAGAGTATTTGAAGGTAGAGGGAGGAGAAGGAGTTGGAAAGATTGAAGATGTAACAGACAGAAAGAGGTGGGGTCAGGTCCTAAAGAAGCCTGGAAGGGATAGGATCAAGGGAGTAGTACTGCTCACCTGTTTTCTTCTGAGATGGTTTTTGTCTTTTTATCCTGGTAACTAGAAGAGTACAGGGTGCATAGTAGGTGCTTAATAAATTATGTAGATTGATAGAAGGGAGAACAGAGATGAATACACATAGGAGTCTGATAAAAATCAATGTATAGAACTGTAGAATATAAAATGTCGTCAGGCAAACTATAAAGTCCATTAGCTAAGAATTTTAAAAAATCAATTCTTCTCAACAAAATGTGGCTACTATGTGCAAGGCACTCTGCTAGGTAATGGGGATACCAATACAAGAACAACTTAACACTACCTCAAGAGCTCACTTATATTCTTATATTGGTGGATTCACTATGTAAACAGAGAAGTAAATACATGATAATTTGAGATGTGAGAGAGAAGTAATGGTGAGCACTGGGAAAGGCTTCACAGGAGGTGGTGCCTGGGCTAATCCCCAAAGGAAGGGTTCAGAGAGGGACCAGGGTAGAGACATGCATTCCAAGTACTAGGTCCAACTGGTACAAGGACAGGGAGGCAGGACTTGGTGAGTCAGGTGAATTAAAAACACTTCCTAATAGGGCCATAATGCTGTATTTTAGTAAAGGCACAACAACACAGCTGAGGGAACACACCCTTTCACTTTGGGGCACACCGGGGCCACAACATGGTATTTTAGGAGGACATGACTCCAAACATTATAGAAGTATGGTGGCATTTTAAATAGGGCGTGACTCAGCATTTACCTCAGGTCTGTGACTTGGTACTTTGCCATTCAGTGGTAACACACATGTGCATGGAGTGTAGGCCAGAAGTGTTAGCACACCAGATCCACACTCTATGCATGCCAACTCAGAAGTTGGCCCTCAGTTTATTCATGATGACAAACAGCCCCCTAAAACACTGCCCACATGAATTGTTTCTATTTTCATCATCATCATCACATACATAGTACATATACTATACATACCATCATAACGGCTAGCATTTAGATAGCTTTTTAAGATTTAAAAAGCACTTTCCACAGTTATCTTATTTGATCCTCACAACAATCCTATTAGATAGGTGTTATTATTATACGAATTTCACAGATGAAGAAACAGAGACAGAGAAAAGTAAAATGACTTGGCCAGCACTACAAAGCTAGCAAGTATCTGGGGTAGGATTTGAATTCAGGTCTTCCTGACTTCAATTCCCATGCTGCCAAGCTATAGGATGAAGGAAAAGAAGACTATGGCTGGGTCTACAAAATGCTCATGTTCCTTTCTGGCTCTCCATTCTAGCATTCTAAGAACCATTTTAATTGAAATGACCTTTATTTTCTGTCAAACAAATCTACCAGTTCAGCTGAACACTAAATTAGGAGGGTTGGCTGCTTTTGTCAGTCACTGGTGTGTACACTTGTCTGATTGAATTAATTTATTTTGACTTCCTATAGCTGCCACCAAAAGCTCAGGAAGATTCAGAGTCTGTCAGTTAAGTAATATAGATAGGTTATAATAAACTTCCTAGAACATGGACTTAGGAGGCTTAGGAAGATGGGAAAGGAATAGAAAAAAGTTTCCTATAGAAAAAAAAAATGTTTGTTGTACTGGAAAGATGTAGAAAAAATCTGGGAGACATTTGGGAAAAGCTATTAAGTTTAAAAAGAGTCAGCTCATATTAAGAGACCTTTATTAAGTCCCTACTATAAAAGCAATGGTGATACAAATAAGGTCAACAACAGTCCCTGCCTTCAAGGAGCTTACAGTCTAATGGGGGAGGCAACATGCAAACAACAATGTAAAAATAAAATATGTAGTTAGGGAAAGAGAATGCATATGCACGTCAAGGCCAGCCTTGCTGAACAGACTGGATAGACATCTATGAGCCTATGGCATGAGAGGTGCTTGTAAAGCTTCCCCCACCACAAAATATTGCCTTACCCAATACTACAGGATCGACAGTTGCACTGTTGGGGATCCATTCTCCTGTGTGAAGCAACACTGGTTCTCCCTGAGGTCCTCTAACATATAAATGCCCATAAGTCCCTAACACCTTAGGGTAAATGAGCTTATCATATTTCTTTTCTCAGAATGAACATCATGCGATGTAGTTGGGGTTATGGGTGGGGAAGACTATAACTGAGAGAAAGGTGAGAAGCTACAGAATGGGATGGATGAAGTAGTTGGCAAAGATACAATTCACTTATTTCTCTCTCTTTTTTTTTAAGAACTGACTTTGCTCATGAGAAGTATTTTTGCCTATAGATGGAAAAGGACACATATACTCATGGCTCTGTACAAGCAAGAGGTTCTATAGTATTATGCAGTGATAGAGTGAAGGTCCTAGAGTCACAGGATTCTAGACTTGCAAGGGACCTTAGACATCATCTAGTCCAGGCCCTTCATTTTTTGTTGTTAACACCTCTGACTTCATCAGTGAAGGGAACTCCTGGTATGAAAACTCCTTCTGCTTGTGTAGACTTAGAATTCCTTTAACACTTCTAGTTTTAGGGAGTTGCCTGAGTCACTGAGTTTGACTTGTCCAAGGCCAAAACAGCTAATATGAGTCAGAGGCAGCACTAGAACCTAGGTCTTCTTGATTCCAATGCTAACTTTTTACCTAGTCTGCCACTCTGCCTCAGTAACAGATGAGGGAACTGGGTTTCAGAGAGGTTTGATGAGTTACCCAATGTCATCTATTCCTCATTGTAAATGGCAGAATCAAGATTTAAACCCAGCTTTTCTAACTCCAAATTCAAAATAAGTGAGGACATGGATCACAGAGAGAATACTCTACCCTAAACCCACTCATCTCTCCCCAACAACAGATGCCACTGTATGAACAGTACCTAGAATATTGGATGTTTCAAAGCACTGATCATTAAAAGCACAAAGCTGTGGACAAGGACTTCAGGGAGCCAAGATGGTAGAGTAAGCAGTAAATAGCCATAACTCTTCCACATCTACCTCCAAACAACCATGAATTAGCACCCCAAAACAAATCCTTGAGCAACAGAACCAGCAAAAAGATGATGTGAAATAATCTTTGAGCCCAAGAAACTTGGAAGATTGGCAGGAAAGGTCTGTCTCACTCAGGTAAAAGGGGAGCACAGTTCAGGACAGGAAGCATCCTAGCAAGCCCCATCTCGGCGAACCAGCAGTAGATCCCGAGCCTTATTTCAGTGGAGCAGACATATGCCAAACCAGGACCCACCACCTGCCTCAATATGGCCAGGAGAATGGGAAGACTCCAGGTTCACCCACATGCTTCAGCATAGCCCCCAGTAAAGAGGCAACCTCTAGCAGCCAGACCTCCTCATGTTTCAATGTGGCCCCAGGCAAACAGGTAAACACCAACCCTAAGTAAGCCTAAGCAAACAGGCAGAGGCCGGAACTGGGCCCCTGCCACACCAACATAGCCTTAGCTAACAGGCAGTCCCCAGCAGCTAGACCACCATGTGCTTCAGTGTAGCCCCAGGAAAATGAAGAAACATTCCCCTGGCTTCAGCACATGCCAGACACCACCACTAGGACCCTAGCTCAGTACCAAGTAAGTTACTAGACCCTTATGGCTTCCAGCAGCACCAGACCCCTACTCCAACCCTTTAACACAGCACCAGACACAAGGGTCCTGCATGAGCTTCAGGGCAACATCAGTGCAGTACCAGGTAAACTGCCAGCACCTGTAGCCACTGGCACAAGAATCCTGAGACAGTTCCCATTCCATGCTGGGAGCATGACTCAAATTTAAAAAAAAGGAAAAAAGGCCAAGGAAGAAGAGCAAAACAACAACAACAAAAATCTGACCATAAGAAGTAATTATGTTGACAAAGAAGATGAAGACACACTCAGAAGAAGACAGCAATATCAAAATACCTATGGGCGAAACCTAAAAGAAAAATGGGAAGTGGTCTCAACCCTAGAAAGAACTCATGGAAGAGCTTGAAAAGAAGTTCAAAAATCATACAAGAGAGGTAGAAAAGAAATGAGAGTGATGCAAGAGAATCATGAAAAAAGAGTTAACAGCTTAGAAAAAGAAAACAACTGCTTGAAAAGTGGAATTGGCCAAATGGAAGAGGAGATACAAAAATTCACTGAAGGAAACAACTACCTAAAAACTAAATTGAGTTGTGAAATGATCCAACCATTTTGGAGAGCAATTTGGAACACTAATGCATTGTTGGTGGAGTTGTGAAATGATCCAACCATTTTGGAGAGCAATTTGGAGCTATGCCCAAAGTGCTATAAAAACGTTCATACCCTTTGACTACTAGCAATAGTACTTCTAGGGCTATATCCCAAAGAGATCATACAAATAGGAAAAGGACCCACATGTACAAAAATATTCATAGCAGCTCTTTTTGTGGTGGCAAAGAATTGGAAATTGAGAGGATGTCCATCAACTGGGGAATGGCTGAACAAGTTGTGGTATATGAATGTAATGGAATACTATTGTGCTATAAGAAATGATAAACAGGTTGACTTCAGAAAAACCTGGAAAGACTTGTATGGTCTGATGCTGAGTGAAGTGAGCAGAACCAGGAGAATGTTGTACACAGTAACAGTCACGTTATATGATGACTAATATTGTTAAACTGAACCCTTCTCAGCATTACAAGAATCTAAGACATCTCCAAAGGTCTCATGATGGAAAATGCTATCCAAAAAGAAGAAAGAACTACGGAGTCTGAATGCAGATCAAAGCATACTATTTGCTATTGTTTTCCTTCTGTTGTGTTTTGTTTCCTCTTTTTGGTGGTTCCTTCTATTAGTTCTAATTCTTACTTACAACATCACTAATGTGAAAATAAGTTTAATAGGAATGTATATATATAGCCTATATCAGATTTCACGTCATCTTGGGGGAGGAGGTGGGGAGAGAGGGGGAGAAAAATTTAAAGCTCAAAAGCTTTTGGAAGTGATTGTTGATAATTCAAAATAAATTAATTCAAAAAAAAAGAAACACACTTGAAGTACAGAGACACATAGAGAGTAAAGATAAGGGGCTGGAGCAGAATCTGTTAAGCTTCAGCTGAAGTTAAAAAAAAAACAGAGGAAGTAATCCTGATCTCAGACAAAGTAAAAGCAAAAATAGACCTAATTAAAAGAGATAAGGAAGGAAACTACATCTTGCTAAAAAGTACCCTAGATAATGAAGCAATATCTATACTAAACATATATGCACCAAGTAGTACAGCATCCATATTCTTAAAAGAGAAGTTAAGTGAGTTACAGGAAGGAATAGACAACAAAAGTATACTAGTGGGAGTCCCCTCTCAGAACTCAATAAATCCAACAAAAAAGGAAGTAACTAAGGAGGTAAATAGAATAGTAGAAGAGTTAGATACAACAGACCCTTTGAAGAAAACTGAACGGGAACAGAAAAGATACATTTTTCTCAGCAACACATGGCACCTATACAAAAACTGATCATGTAATAGAGCATAAAACACTCAAACTGAAATGTACAAAGGCTAATGTGACAAAAAAGAAGAAATGATAAGTGTTGGTGAGAATGTGGGAAAATTGGGACATTAATGCATTGTTGGTGGAGTTGTGAACTGATCCAACCATTCTGGAGAACAATTTGGAACTCTGCCCAAATGGCAGTCGAAGTGTATACCCTTTGATCCACCAATTCCACTACTAGGTCTGTATCCCAAAGAGATCATAAAAAAGAGAAAAGGACCTACATGTGCAAAAATATTTATAGCAGCCCTTTTCATGGTGGCAAAATATTGGAAATGGATGGGAAGTCCATCAATTGGGGAATGATTGAACAAGCTGTGATATATGAATGTAATGGCATACTATTTTGCAATAAGAAATGATGAACAGGCAGATTTCAGAAAAACCTGGAAAGACTTGTATGATGTGAAGCAAAGTGAAATGAACAGAACCAGGAAAACACTGTACACAGTATAACAACAATGTGTGATGATCAATTATGACCGACTCAGCTCTTCTCAGCAACACAATGATCTAAGACAAGTACAAAGGATTCACGAAGAAAAATGCTATTCACATCCAGATAAAGAACTGATGGACTCTAAATGCAGATCAAAACATATTTTTCACTTACTTCATTCTTTTTTGTGTTTTCTCCCTTTTGACCTGTTTATTCTTTCACAATTGTGACTAATATGGAAATATGTTTATATGACAGCACATGTATAACCTATATGAAACTGCCTACCATTTTCAGGGAGGGAGAAAAATTTGGAACTTAAAATATTGTAAAAATGAATGCTAAAAATTGTCTTGACATGTAATTGGGGAAAAAATAAAACATTATTTTTAAAAAAACAGGCAGCTGTGAGTCTATCTAGAAGGGACTGGAGAGATATTTTTGATATTTTCAAAGGTAGTGAATGATTTTTCTCCATTCTGAATGTTGATCCTAGCTGCAGGTAAAGAATGCTGGTTTACAAAAGAAAGCCAATTATAGCCAATTATCACATGAATATTCTGGAATGGCAAGAAGATGTCTTCAGTGATTTACTATTTACTTCTTAACTGGACATCTTCTGTCATTATGTTTCAGAAGAATTCTACAACTTAGGAACTAACAACAATGAAGTTTGCATTTCTCATCCTATGAATAATGGCTATTTCTGTTAAGAAATTTGCTCAGAACAAATGTTTATCACTCTCAATTTAATAAACTGTTCCATTGTGCTTCTATGACTTGGTTAGATTGCCATGCAATAGGATATGAGTAGTCCCTCCCAGATCTGCTTTTCCTATTATTCCCAGAATGCCAGTTATTCTTATTAGCTCATTTCTCCTCATTCACTGACAATTCTTTATCCTTTTTTTCAAATAGGCCATTATTTACAGATCTGTTAGATTTGAAAAACTACCAAAAGGGAGTGAGGGAGAATTTGGTAAAACACAAAAGAAACAAACCAAAAAAAACCAATAACCACTGAGATATTGACAAATCGGAATAGCATTAGTACTCTTAACACTCGTGCCTCTACAACCCACCTTGTCTCCACCAGCATCTCCCCCCACCTCTATCCTCTAAGAAAGGAAGACTGTGTCTAATCTCTACCCTACACACACCCACACCCACATACACACACACTCACACTTGTGAATTCTGAGAAGCAGAGGAAAAAAAGATTAGAAAGTTCACTGGAGTGATATAAACTTCCTTTCTCCACAGATCCCATTAATGGGATTGTGGCATTTCCTAATGGAAACTAGAAACCAGTAGCCAATGACCAGGGTGAAATGGGCTTGCCTCAGCAATCAAATGACCCCTGAACTATGCCTTGGCTTAGTCATCTTCAAAGGCACAGCAGTCAGAGATCTCAGAAATCCTTCTCCCTGGCTGTTCCAGATTGGGACCATTTTTCCTCCACCTTCCTTCTTCAGGGGAGCTCTCAGTGTCCCAAGGCCAAAGCAGAAAGGAGCAGCCTTGAAGAGCCTTCTGACTCTAAAGCCATTCATTTTCTTTCACCTTCTGTCTTAACCTTCACTTCCCAAGATAACCTTGATGTCAGAGGTTCATGTGCCATCCAGCATTTCCCCACACTGGCCAGACTATGCTTGGCTCAATCAGAAGTATCCCACCGAAACACCTGTGCACAGAAATTCAAGTCCTATCCAATCCAGCTTTCTGTGTATAGCAAAAATAATATTTATACCAAATGGAATACCAAAAATCTCACATTGCCACACAGCATTCTGTTTGCCCTTGTTTTCCAATATGTTTCAATTTTTCTCAAAAATTGACCCCTAAAAAAAATATTTTAGGATAATGTTCCTCTTTGGGTTATTAATGTTATTTATGCTATTTCTTAGGCTCTCCAATGGCGGACACTATGTTATTCTCATAAGGAGAGATACAAGCAAAAAGTTTTAGTCCCCAAAAGAAAATTAACTTGAAAAAGCAATTACATGTGCTTAGAAATAAAACTAAATAATTCATCTAAAAGTCTTCACACATTTAGTAATAGAGTGAAGTATTTTTGATGCCTTTTAGCCATTACTTGAGTTTGTTATAATTATAGAATCTGAGTTGAAGGAACCTCAGAGCACATCTAATCTAATCTCCTACCCAATGTAAGGATAATCTCTATAAAACCTCTGACCAACGATCATTCAGCTGTTGGTTAAATATTTTAAGCACATAGACAGCTGCCTCCTTTAGCTTTTGGTTTTAGGATATTTTACATAATAGCATACATTTTATAAGACTTTTTTTCCCTTCAGAAAAAATTTCCTTCAGACTCTAGGTTCTAATATCCTATATTCATTATTGTTATGATCATTCTCCATGTCAGCCATGTGGTTTCATTAGCATGTAGGGCTACCCAGAAAGGAATTCCTTTCTTCCAATGCTGATTAGAAATTGTTCAGCAACTAATAGCTTCTGGGAATTGTTTGGGAGCACTAACAGGTAAAGGAAATTGCCCAGGGATACAAAACATTACGTAGCAAAGGTGGGACCTGACAGTCAGTCAACAAGCATTTATTAAGCACCTATTGTATTCCAGGCATGGTGCCAAGTGTTGGGGATACAAAGAAAGGTAAAAAGCAAAAAGACCCAACCAAACAAAAACCTTCCTCACTCTCAAGGAGTTTAGAGTTTTAATTTATTTGTCCTGACTTTGAGGCCAGCTCTCTATTCTGCTCTGCTCCAAATCTGCTCTCCTGATATACTGAACCAAAATCTGAAATGATACTTCTGAATAACTAAATTATTCCAGTTGGTCCCTGATTTTTCGTTGACCCTTCGCAAGAGGACAGAATATCTAACCCCTCATCTACACATTAGTCCTTCAAATATCTGAAGACTTCACTGTATCTAACTTCAACTTTTTTGACTCTTCTGTAGCATTTGAAATTGATAATCACCTTCTCCGTGACACTCTCCTTTCTAGGTTTTTTGACACTGTTATCAGTTCTTCTACTTGCCTAACTGCTTCTTTTCAATTTCCTTCACTGGATATTCTTCCACATCATAGCCATTAACTGTGGGAGTACCCCAAGGCACTATCCTGGGACCCCTTCTCTTTTCTCTCTATACTATGAAACTTGGTGATTTCATCAGCTTCTATGTTCCAATGACCATCTTTATGAAGACGATTAGCAGACCTATACATCAAAGCCTTGTCTTTCTCCTGAGCTCTAATTCAGTATCACTGGTCATATACTGGATATTTTAAACTAGATATCTCATAGGCATCTCAGATTCAACATATCCAAAACATTCAGAGGCAGTTCATTCTATTTCAGTGAGAGGAAAACCATCCAATCTTGGAGATGAAAATAGGAAAATTTTAGTTCAAAGAGGAAAGGATATCCTCTCAAGCATCTAGAGGGCATTACAAGAGTTGGCATTAAGGGCAAAGGAGTTTCTTCTTAGCATCTGCATCTTTTTAATATATTCAAGCTTTCTGACCAAGTCCGAAATTTCCTAATTCTGAGCCAGACACAACCCAACCACATGGCCAAGTGTAATCCAACGCATACGCATAGAAATAAAACTAAATAATTCATCATTCATCATTATTCAGCAGAATACTTCTACTTAATATGTAAGAAGTGTTTATCTAGCCTCTTGCTGAATGTCCATTGAGGGAGAGCCAAAACCCATTACTTCCCAATGCCTTTGGATAACTCTGATAGACATTTTTCTTACATATACCTGAAATGTGTCCTTTTGTAATTTCCACTCATTGCTTTCTCCTACTATCCTCTAAGAAAAAGTAAGATTTTTTTAAATGTCTATCTCCTGTGGCAGCCCTTCAAATACTGGAAGACAGCCATCATGACCTAAGTCTTTTCTCCTCTAAGACAGACCTCCAGCTCCTTTGATCCAGCCTTATAGCTGAGACCTGGGCAAGACTTTAGCTTAAAGAGGCCAAAGTCTCCCATTGCATCCTGGGCCATCACCAGTTGTCCTGACTTATGTCTTGCTGCTGGACTCCAACAACTCTGGAGGAGCAAGTGAGGCTGATGACTTTGCACAGCTCTGCCTCACTTAAATCCAATTCACTTGCAAGTCAAGACATCCTCCTCCTGATATTATTGATTCTCTTTGAGAACAAAGGACAAACAACAATATGGGATGAATTTGAGGCTCTTCACTATACTGGCTGCTTATCAATTTCCTTCCTAGGATGTAGCACCTAGAACTTAATGCAGTATTTTAAGTATGGTCCGACCAGCATATACACAGGGATGTTATTATTTCCTAGTCCTGAACACCATGCTTCTTTTGATATAGCCCAAGGTTGTTAGTTTTCCTGTCTCTCAGATCACACAGTTGACACTTTCCTCTCTGTTAGCATCAGTAGTTGGTCCTGAATACCTCAAACTTTTAACGTTAACAAGAATTATTCTGTAAGGTTTTTTCTTCCCCTGAAATATATACTTGAAACTTCTGTAACATGAAAGTCAGTACACCAAGGGCTTAATTATATAATGAAACCTATTCTCAAAGCCCTCACATTAGATCACTGATGCTTAGTGGAAAAGGCATTACATAGCAACAGTTACCATCAAACAGTAGAAAAAATAATAGAGATTATATGCTATATCACTCCACTGAGTCAAAATTGATAGCAAATTGTATTTGCCCTTTCATTTCATGTGGAAAATCTATTGTTTACAGGTAAAAAAAAAAGTATAACAGCTACACTTCTGAGTAGATGGACCTCTTGAACCTTATTTAGAAATAATCTTCAGAAGAAGGAGTCAAAAGATAGAAACACTAACACTTGTTACCCACCCATAAGCCCCAATGATATCAACAAGACTGAGAGCTAGATACAATTAAGTCTAGTAGCTCTCCCCCTTGTCCTACAGTGTCCTGACTCTATGCCACAGTGCCCCCTCCTTCCATTTCTAAAGTGGTCTATCTCCCTCTGGCTCAGGGGTCATTCCTTCAGAAAGCTCTTCTTGATGCCTGTAGCTGAAACCAAATTTTCCCACTTCAAATGTTACAATAATACTCCGAATAGATCTCTACTTTACCCATACCACATTCTATCTTGTATCATATTCCTAGACCCAAAGTCAGGGCTTTGCCTTCAGGCATAACAATTTAGAGGACATAAAATTCAATGCATGTACTCCTTTGATCGAAACAACTGGATTTAACACATATTTAGTAAGAATAATCAATTAAAATAGAATACTATTAAATATACCCATCTGTGACATGCATAGTAACTATCCCTCTGACATAATTTATATTTATACTACATTATTATATATTGTTCATGATATAATAATATTTTAGAATGCTTTTAATATAATTTTTGCATAATGAATTACAAAGATAATTTAAAGGTACATTTAGTACTGTTTGCCCCTGTTGTCAAAATTGCTAGTTAAAGCTCTGCTTAACCACCTGGTAGCTTTTAAGTTCTTTGGGGGCAGGGTCTGTGTTGTTTTTCACCTTCGTTCTCCAGGGTCTGGCATGGCATCTTTCAAAGAAGTAGGTGATAAACAACTGTTAGCTGAATTTGCTGAGTAGTTTTGCATTGAAATGAGATATACAACTAAATGAAAATTACACATTCTGATTCTGTGCATCTTTGCCCTGGGTGTCAAGATGTAGCTGCTAAGTTTTGATACAAAAATAAATCTCATGTTGAGGGAGAGCCCTAGAAAGCTAGAAATCCATTTTATCTTCTCAGTAGCAAAACCGTGCTGGGTATAAGCACCTCTGAAAACGGTGATGGCAAAGGACACGGGCAGACTGGTAAAACATCTAGACTTCTTGCCATTTTCTAATTCTTCAGTAATTTGTGGTACTAGCATTTAGAAAACATCATCTTGTATGTCGAGAAAATGTGACAAAGAAGTCATTCTGAGAAGACAAATATGTAACCCAATGGTAGCCTCTTCTTTGGTAAAAGCTGTGTTGTAGCTGCTATCCAGTTCTTCAGAAGGAAAAGATACATGATGAGAGTATTTTAATACAGATAGGAGGAACAACATAGTACAGGGAATAGTGTGCTAGCAGAGAAGTCAGAAAGACTCAGATTGAAATCCCACTCTGACACATATTAGATTGCGAACAAGCCATTGAACTGCTCAATGACCCAGGCAAATTTCTAAGATTATATAAATTGGAGATCAGTTGCTATGATCTGCATCAGTGAAGGAAGTTTCTACCCCAAGAGTTGCCAACACAGTTGAAGTCATGTCTAGAACAAAATAACACATATATTACATGTGTGTATGTTTCTATCACATACATATATGACAATATAGTATAGAAATATATACACATACATGTATAACACACATATTTCGCCATTTTTACAACAATATCTAGAAATAGTCCAATGAACACCATTAATGATTAAGGTTATCTGTCATATATAATCTTAGCAAAAGCAATGGAATGAATGAAAGCTTTCCATTAAATATACACCTTTATTCAGAGGTAAGAACCACAAGTAAATAATTATGTTTTTGAAGGGCAAAATTATCATATACAAAAGGAAGTACTAAAAATGTTCAGAAAATTTAAATATATATATATATACATATTATATATGTATGTATGTATGTATGTATGTATGTATGTATAGTAAGATATCACTCGAGATTCCCTAATTGATAGAGGCAGCACTTTTTACAGACTACATTTCTCTTTGGGCTTAATTTTTTCCTTCATTAACAAAAATAAGACACACATAATCCTTTCAGCTGGAGGTTGGAGCTCTGCAGAGACTATACACAGTATTTCCAAAGTGCTGTTAAGTTTTCAAAAACTACATAAGCATTTTTTTTTCCTGCAATAGCAGTGGGATTATATAATCTCAACTGTTTTCCTACTGCTATTAAAAAAAAAAAACAACACATACCATTGGAAAAAAATCCCAACTGTATGTGTGCATCTATATGCATATATACATACATACACACACACACACACATATATATATATATATATATACATACACACACATGCATGTGTCTAGAGATATGTATGCACACACATTTTTATGCCTAAATATATCTATAAAATTTGGCCATCCTCTCACACTTAGAGATTTTCTTTTTTTCTTTTTTTTTTCCCATAAGTTAATCTGATGTTCTTAAACTGATGACACTCTAACCTCCCAAAGCATGTGTTTTTCATGAGTTTCCTCCACCCCAAATACTTTTGACCCAAGGTTACAGAGCAGGCTCAGACTATTTTGAAGGGGGGTAAAATGGATGATAAGCAACCACTTCATTACAAAGTCTCAGTTTGTGTATGACTTGCCCAAATCCTCAAGAAGATTTTTCAGCATATCCTGAGAGTGGAAGAGGAGTTCAGGCTGAAAGGGTCCAGTCAATCAGGGCCCTGCTGTCATTTCACAAATAGCTGAGCCGACTGTACCTGGAATCATCAGTCTGTGGAGCATTTCCTTGGCTGGTGTCATTAGAACAGCCAGAATTCCATACAGAGGGATACATCATCAAAGCTCAAATTTTAAGTCTTAATTGAAAAAGCTCACCTTTTGTACACTATGCCTGCCCTTTTCATCCTGTGTTGCCTCTGCAAAGGGAAAGAGAAGAAAGAGGCAGAGGAAGAAGCTATTCTTTGTCAAAAGTATTCTTAGAGCATCAAAGGAATGTAGCATCTCTCTACTCAGAGATGTTGGAGAAAAGAGACCTTAACATTTTAGCTACTCTCATTGCTTGTGACTAAATGGTAAACTGAGGACAGCAAACATTAGGAAGAGTTTCAAGACAGTTTAAAAATATGAAAAAACAGCCCTTGGCCACAGTATCTATACTATTGTTGTTCATCCAAAGGATATGGGTAATATTAGCAAATCTATCTCTGGGTACCTAAGAGTTTCACATATGGATTAAATAGAAAGGAGGGTGCAGAACAGACAGAATTATTAAGTAAATTATTTTCTCTCTCTCTCTCATATACTTAGAGCACAGATTTGACTCTATTGTTAGCTTTTTTTCCCTTCTTCTTCTATTACCTTAGTGCCCCCCCCACCAGAATTTTTTAACCCTTATGTCACTGTGCTTCTTCCAGGTTGACAACCAGATGAAAACACATGGCTCCCATATCCCAGTCTCCTTCTTAAAAATATCCATGGAGAAATATAATTATGTTTTTCTAAGTAGAAAGTGTACTTCTATTTAGCAGGAGCTAGGACCCTTTGTTGACCTAACATTGAGTGTTTCAAGTAAACTGCCAGCAGTCCCATCAAATTGTTGTGGGTAATTTAGAGTACGAAATGTGTTAAATTATTCAAAGGGCTGAATAAGCATAAACAGGCAGTACAACAGGAGAGATATGCATACCCAGCGATGCTAGCATGACATTTAATACATCATATTAGCACGCCTGTTAGTACAAATAGCCCAGCACTCAGCACACTGTCCTGGACATACACAAACAGTGCAGGATAAAGCTGAGTTCTCAAGAACTGAATTGCATTAACTCTTTCTGCCCTCAAGAACCAGAACTAATTTGTCTCATATCCTAATTTGATTATACCTCCAGATCTTGATAACCTGGCCACAAATTAAATGCTTCTGAAATAAGGTACTCCTTATCATAATAACAGCTAACCCTTATATGGTGCCATAATTTTTACAAATCACTTTATAGCCATTCCCTCTGATTCTCACAATAATCCTCTGAGTCAGGTGCTATTATCGTCCCCATTTTGTAGAGGAAGAAAGTGAAGCTCAGAGTAGTTAACTGACGTGCCTAGGGTCACTCAGTAAGTGCCTGAGACAGGATTCAAACCTAATGTCTTCATGATGCCAAGTTGCCCACTCTTTCCACAATGTCATATCACCATTCTAACACGTGATGCTCTTCTTACTTTCAAAAACAAATTCTCTATAAGAGAAAAAATACCATAAAGAATGAGAATTCAAACCGATTTGGTGCTTAAAGTTTCTCTATTTGTCTGTGATTCAAAAAATTGAAACACAGAGATAGGTTCAAAAGTCGAGTAGGAAGCAAATTGGTAGCACAAATGGAAGAATGGAAAAAGAACATCCCTACTTTTTCCAAAAGCACATGATATCTATCACACAGTGTTACAGGCAGGTACAAATAGATTCTGATAGAAGGTAAAGCCTGCTTTTCACTTGGAAACAGTCCATTATTTCTTGTCCCTTGAAACAAAGGGCGCTTCAGGTTACAGAGTACTTTTGAAATCCAATGGGATGAGGCTTAGAGGATAAATGAGATGTTTTACTGGGCAGGGATTTGGGAAATTCTCCTTCCCCCACTTCAGTCTGAAAGCTTTTCCAATTTCAGAACAATCTCAGATTCCACCAAGTCAGAGCTAGCAGACAATTCTCTGCTGCTTGACTGGTCAATTAAAATTAAAAAAAAACTTTCAAAATCCATACAGTGAGTTCATAACATAGACATGGAAAAATATCCCAGGGGAAATGGTGGAAACCCCTATTACTGGACTTATTAAAAAGAGGATCAGACAAAGCACTTGTATTATCCTGTAGGGAACAGTCCAGCTCTGAAAGAGGAGAAAGTAGAGAGAGGCTTTTCCATTTAGAGTGATAGTGACTAGAGAGTGAAATACAAGAGACCTTTTCTTCCTGAAGGTGGTAGGGTTGTGAACTATTCTCCCATTAGCTTGGAAATTACCATACTTGTATTAAATTATATACATATAATATAGTGCTAGAATATTCTTTTATATTATTGCACCTACTACACATGCAACAAATATATACGTATATGTATATGTATATGTGTATGTGTATGTGTATGTGTATGTGTATGTGTATGTATATGTATATGTATATGTATATGTATATGTATATGTATATGTATATGTATATATGCATGTCTGTGTTTATTTGTGTATTTCTCCTTTCTTTTAACTTCTCAAGATGAGGCCAGAAAAGAAGAATAATGTACTTCTGACTGGGGGGGAGGGGGTTGGGGAGGACTGGCCTCCTTTATAATTAAAATAATTTGCCTTTCCCTATGGATTGTGGCTGTCTGGATAAAGGTTTGCCTCTTTATTTCCAGGTTTCCATTATTCTCCTATTACTGGTTTAGATTTTTAAACCACTAGTGGGGCTGGCCAAGAAGTAACCAGGCCTTGGGCAAATATTCCTCTACCCAACTCACTCTTCGTAAAATCAGGGTCTGTTTTACATGTGATTAAGTCCAGTTTCCCCTAGAAATGAAGGACAACATTTTATACTTCTTCCATACCCCGCACACCACCGCCACTATATCTAGCACACAGCAGGTGTCCATTTAATGGCTTTCACAATTATTAATTGAGTATTTACCAGCACAGAGTACTGTGCTAGGGGCTGTGGAAGAAAACAATAATTAAATCACAGTCCATGATCTTAAAGGACTTACAACCCACCAGGAGAATACACAAATAACTGTTACAAGGCAACACACTTGTACCATAAACTAGAAACTATTGTTCTGAGGAGGAATAGATCACATGGTATAGTGGGAAAGGCACTGGTACCCAAGTCAGAGGACGTTGGTTCAATTCTCCCCTCTGGTAATTACGATCTTTGTGGTCATGGACAGCCCTCAGTTTCTTCAACTGTAAGATGACGGTGGTTGGACTAGGCTGGGCCATTTCAATGCTAGATCTGCGATCCTCTCATTTCTGGCTGAGGTGATCATAGAATGTATGATCTTATAGGAACTGTCATTTGACAGAGACTTGAAAGGATCACTCTAATTTCATCAAAGGAAGAAAGCAGATGTTCTTGTAGATATTCTAGATAGATATAATGGAATAAGCTAAGGTGTTAAATCAATCAACATTTATTTAATCCCTACTATGTGTAGGCACTGTGCTATAAATAGAGGCAAAATACAGTTTTTGCCCTCAAGGAGCTTACATTCAATGGGGGAGACAACATGCAAGTGAATATATACAAAGAAAGAAAGACAGAAAGAAAGATAGACAGACAGAAAGAAAGAAAGAAAGATAGATAGATATGATAAACATAAAATAATTCATGGCAGGAAGACACCACCAAAATTAAGAGGATTTGGGGAAGGCTTCCTGCAGAAGGTGGAATTTTATTTGGGACTTAGAGAAAGCCAGGGAAGCCAGTAGGCAGAGTTAAGGAGAGACAATGTTCCAGGCATAGGTATAGTAATCTATGCATGTGTATATGAATGTGAATGCATAGATAAAGATATGTAGGCATATAACTACATAATAAATATACATATGCATACATGTATATGTGCATATGTGTGTATGCATATATATATATAAAATTGTTCAGTCATTGTCATGACCTACTCTTTGTGATCCCCTTGGAGTATAGTATGCTAATACTGAACATTGGATTTTCTTAGTAAAGATACTAGAGTAGTTTGCCATTTCCTTCTCAAGTGTATAGACATACTCACACACATGTATGTATGTATATACACATATAGACATGATATATACATATGTGCATGTATACATAAACATGTGTTTGTATCATCATCTTAATTTTACAACATTGACTGGACTGTGTAAGTTACTTGCTAAAACACTTAACTGATCCCAATCATTGTCAGTAGCAGTAGTAATAAAAATAGCATATATAAGTAGTGTTTTAAGATTGGCAAAACACTTCATAAATGTTATCTCATTTTATCCTCACAACTATCCTAGGAGGTAATTTATTTTTTTTTAACGTATACACATATACATATATATGACAGACAGAGAAAGACGAGATGCTGAATTGGGATATCAGTAAGAAGGCTACTGCAATAAATTGGTCATAAGGGAATAAGGGTTCAAAAAGTGAATGAGCAGCTATGTGGCACACTGAATAGAGTGCCGGGCCTGGAATCAGGAATACCTGAGTTCAAATCTGGTCTCAGACACTTCCTAGCTGTGTGACTCTGGGCACAGACTGTTTGTCTCAGTTTCCTCATCTGTAAAATGAACTAGAGAAGGAAATGGCAAACCACTCCAGTATCTTTGCCAAGAAAACCTCACAAGGGGGTCATAAAGAGATGGACAGGACTAGAACAGCTGAACAACAAACAAAATGAACTAGAGTGAATTCTGTAAGAATGAAAACAAGGCACTGATACAAGGTACACTAGATTACCCTATAGGATGTGGCAACTGATTGTGTGGGAGATTAAAGAAGCAGAAGGCAACAAGGAATTCAATTTTGAGTCAGCATTTCTGAAAGAAAGATTGGTGGTCATAGTAACAATAGTATGGAACTAGGGAATCTTGAGGGGGAAATGAATAAGATTGCTACATCCAAAAGGAGGCTGGAAAGTGGAAGAAGAGTTTAGGAAAAAGGTCAGCGCAGGAGCTATAACGTGGAAATCATCTATAGCCCAAATGTTTAGAATGGATAGAGAATATAAAAATTAAGAGGAAAAGAGAGTTAAGGACAGAACAATGGGGGAATTCTCAAATTTAGGGAGCCACAGAAAAAAAGAAGAGAAAGATCAGTCATAAACGTAGGAAGAAAACTATAAAGCTTCCACTTAGCAGAAGGGGTATTTTTCTCCCAAATAGTATTGACTAATAAATACTTCTTTAATCATATTCACTCATGACTTTTAGGGGTAAAAAGCAGTGCTATGTACCAGCTATGTAATCTGTTTGCAAATAGGTTTTTTGTTAAAAATCTTTAGAACTTCCTAATTCACAATATTTAGAAATTCAGTTCTGTCTGTGTGTGTATGTCTCTCTGCTCCCTGTCTTAAATAAGTTTTATTGATGTCCTTTGTTTTTATATCAATTATCATTTCTGAAAATACTACCTCCCCTTACTACCTCCCACTTAGAATTGAACCCTCCTTTAAGATAAAGAAAAATTAAGCAAAACTCCAAATTCAATGTCTTCTGACAATGTACTCCACCTTCTACCCTAGTAGTTCCCCACCTCTCTCCAAAGAGAATTATCACTTCTCTTCTTTTTTTTTTTTAATTTTTAGGCAATTGGGGTTAAGTGACTTGCTCAGGGTCACACAGCTAATAAGTGTCAAGTGTTTGGTTTGAGGCTGGATTTGAACTCAGGTCCTCCTGACTTCAGGGCCAGTGCTCTATCCACTGTGCCACCTAGCTGCCCCCCCCCTTTTTTTTCTTTTTTCTTTCTTTTTTCTTTCTTGTTTTGCTTCTCTTCTTTAGAAAATGAAAATTGACTATAACATGGGCAGTTTAGGCTATGTCTACATGTTTTATTCCCAACACGAGTATCGTAAATGCCTTAAAAGGGAATCATCCCAAAAAAGACTGTAGGATTACATAAAAAAGATTATTCAAAATAATTTTAGTTCATTTAAAATTTTCTTCATGTATGTGATACAATAACTTGAGGTAATGTAGTTGGGAATCATTACATATACACATGCATGCAAACCATCCCTCCCACATCCCCCACGCACACCCCTATATCTGATATAAAATTAATTAAATTGTCAAAAAGGTTTGTGGGTTTCTTCAATTCATTTTTAATTTTAACAGCTCACATACACACAAACCCACAAAAATATCTAAAGTGGGGGCATGCAGAAATACCCTTAGCCTATTGATTATAATTAGGAGTCCCTTTCTAAGTGAGTCACTGAATCTTGATGGGAAATTATCTCTGTGCCTCAAAAGGTTTTTTGTCTTTTTTTTGGGTAAAAATCCGACTTACCTTTTGGCAAGGTGCCTCAAAAACAGTTGCAGCCCTTCACAAATAAAAAACTATGTTTTTAAAACAAGAACTGCAAGAAAGTCATACCATTATCCTGGCAGGGCTGTATCCTCCTAGGTCACATCTCTACACAGAACCTGGTTTGCCAACTCTGAACGATTTGACTGGTTTGTGTGTGTAGACGAAGCCTCAGCACAGCACCTCAACTACTCCCATGCTACAAATTAGGCATCTGTGACAGTGTATTAAATGATACCTTCAGGGCCTGAGAGAATTAATGTAGCTCCCAAACTTATACCCAAGGAGCAGATTAGGGACCAGAAGAACCTGAGTCATTAAGGGATGGAGAGAGATTTTTTAGGTATATTTATAGTGAAATAGATGATTCCAATTAGGCTGTGATCATTTGTATGTAGGTTAAATGCAGTGTCAAACTTACATTACAGTTTCTTTTTTAAACTCCTCTGTACTATTATCTTTTTAATTTTAACAATGGAAGAAATCAGAGTTTGATTGAATATTTCCAGATACAAAAGCCCAGTGTTCAGAAGTCATTTTGATCTTTATTTTGTGGCGCATTTTTCTTTGGCTCACTTTGATGTCTCAGGTTGATTCTTCAAACAGAAATTCAAATTAAATTTAAATGAGGCAATCTGATTTTTCTGACCTGAGAGAGTATTCACAAATATGAAAGAAATGGCCCAGCAGCACAGTTTTTCTGGAAAAGAAATTTCAGCCAGGGATGCAGATGAGATGGAGGAGTACAGAGACTCTGCACACGCACTGCTTAGTTGGGTAACGTATTTTTGCCAGCCCATCCTGTCTTATCTTCTCTCCCAATATTGTCCTATCAACAGGGCAATTTCAAATTGCAAGGCTTATTCTTAGCAAATTCAGAGATCAACACAAATGTACTCACCTGGTACAGTAGGTGGCATGCTGGATGTAGATTTACGAAGAACTGGATTCAAATTCTGCCTCAGACTATTACGTACTATGTCATCCTGGGCAAGTCACTTTCTAGGCCTTGGTTTCTTTACATTCTAAGCCACCATTCCTGCTCTAAATCTATGAACTGGGGAACTGTAGGTCTTTTCCTATCACCAGATCCTAGGACAGTATTTCCTTATCTTTTTAACTCTTTCAAACATTCAGAAATTGCTAAATCTGCTGCTATTAGAGAGGATTCTGGGAAGATGGCAGAGTAGGTCAGAAAACTTTCAGCTCTCCAAATTTCCTCCACAAAAAAACCCAAAAAAACTGAATCTCACCCCAGAGCAGCAGAAATGAAGAGCCAGGCAGTTGCCCTCCTAAGACAATCTGAGAAGACCCCAGGAAAGAAAAATATTTCTAGGGGAGGTTCAGCCTGAGTGAAATGCAAACACCTCTAGACTGACTAGCAGAAACTTTAATTAGGGGCAGAGGTGGGGAAGGGGTGGTCTGATGGCTGAGTAGAAGATCAAAGGACCTTCCACTATCAAAAAACGCCAAGCACAGCTGTGCTGACCAGACACGCCCCTGGCTCTGGCTGCAGGGCAAAGGAGCTAGCATACACCTGGTAAGCGCAGTAGTGAGGGGAGGGACCCTGTTGGCTGTGGGCACTTGCAGGAGAAGAGAGGCCCTGGTTTCAGTTCTAGGGCAGAGAGGATAGCTGTTGTTTGCAGTCACGGAGGGTCCTCAGGGGGCAAGATCATTTGCAGGACAGTGTGGCTGGGGAGCCTATCCATGGCTTAGCAGTGGAGAGGAGAGCCCAAGGTTGGGCTCTGAGACAGACCTCAGAAAATAACAGTAAGAAGGACCTGAGACTTGAGGCATCATTCTCCATACCTCAGGACTACAACTTGGTTACACCAATAGCTGCTAAAAACAAAATAAAACAATAAATAAATAAAAAAACATGAGTAAGTAAAAGAGAAAGAACCCAATCATAGATAGTTACTACGGGGATAGAGAGGAACTGGGTTCATATTCAGAGGAAGATAATTGAGCTAAAAGGCCACGCCTTTTTCAGTGAGAAATATCAAATGGTCCCAAACACAGAAAGAGTTCTTGGGAGAATTTTAAAAAGAACTTTAAAAATCAAATAAGAGAGATTGAGGAAATAAGAGCCATCTAAGAAGATCAAGAAAATTATGAAAAGAAAGTCAATGAACTTCAAATAGGGAATCAAAAACCTAAGGAAGAAAAAAATTCCTTGAAAACTAGAATTGGACAAGGGGAAGCTAATGACATTCTGTGATACCAAGAAATAATAAAACACAATCAAAAGACTGGAAAAACAGAAGAGAAAGTGAAACATTTCATCAGAAAAACAACTGATCCAGAGAACAGATAGAGGAGAAATAATATAAGAATAGTCAGACTACCTGAAAATTATGATTTAAAAAAAGAATCTTGATACAATACTGCAAGAAAATATCAAGGAAAATTTCCTTGAAGTTGTAGAACAAGAAATCAAACAGAAATAGAAAAAAAATCCACTAATCACCACTTGAAAAAGATCCCAGGAAGAAAACTTACAGGAATACCATAGCCAAGTTTCAAAGCTCCCAGGTTAAAGAAAAAATATTAGAAGCAACAAGATTAAAAGAAAAAACAACTTAAATATCATAGGGCTACAATAAAGTTTACACAAGACCTAGCAGCTACTACACTGAAGGACCTTAGGCCTTGGGATACTATATTCCATAGGGCAAAAGAGATGTGGTTACAACCAAGGGTAACATACTCAGCAAAGTTAAGTATAATACTGATTGAAAAAAAATTAACATTTAATGAAATGAAAGATTTTCAGGTTTTTGTGATAAAACCCCCCAAATTTAAGGGAACATTTGACCTATACTATCCAGGAGAAACACAAGATAAACATTAAAGACCAATTACAAAGTTCTCAATTAAGGTTACTTTGTATATGTGAAAATATTATCAGTACTCTTATGAAGGTCATCATTATTTGGGCAGTTTGAAAGAAAGGCTTGGGCTGAGCTGAGTATGATGGAGTGATTCTAAAAACATAAAACTTCATAAGGAGAGATAAAAAAGAGTAATTATCTCATACAAATGAGGCATAAAAGGAAAAATTGGTACAGAAGAAGCTACTAAGGGGAAGGCAGGTAGTGCTGGAACCTCACTCTCATTGGAAATGGCTTAAAGATATATATACATATATATGTGTGTGTGTGTGTGTGTGTGTGTGTGTGTGTGTGTGTGTGTATATAATATATATTACATATATTATATATTATATATATGCATTTTTATATTTTCATTTATTTATTTATATAATATATAAATATATAATATATATTTATATATATGCATAGATGCATACATATGTATATGTGTATGCATGCATATACACAATACTGCAAGAAATTATCAAGGAAAATTGTCTTGAAATAGAAATCGAAAAAAAATCCACTAATCACCACCTGAAAATCCCAGGAGGAAAACTTTCAGGAATACCATAGCCACATACTCACATACATGTATATGGGTATAAAAGTCATCTAAATTCAGAAAGAAATGAGAAGGCAAAGGGATAGGGTGGGAGAGAGAGGATAAGGGAGGGACTTTCAGAGGAGTGGGTAGGTTAAGGAATAGGAAGGCAAGGTAGTGGGTAGAAGTAAAGCATAGGAGTGAGGACAAATAGGGTAGAGTGAGAAGGACAGTGAGGAAAAATAGGAAGGAGAAACATACACAAGTAATTGTAGGTTAGAATGTGAATGGGATGAATTTACCATAAAACTGAATCGAATAGCAGATTAAAAATTTGAATTAAACAATGTGTTGCTTTCAAGAAACATTATAAAAATGAGAGATACCCACAAAGATAAAATAAAGGGCAAGAGTAGAATTTATTATGTAAAAAACAGCAGGGATAGTAATCATGATCTCAGACAAAGTTAAAGTTAAAATAGATTTAATCAAAAGTGAAAACTACAGAAACTACACTATGGGTCAGCAATTTTATTCAGTACTGTTTTAGACCATTTAAAATACCTAGACAGTATAAAATAACTGAGCATATACCTGACAAAACAGACACAGTAACTATATGAACATAAATATAAAACACTTTTTATATAAATAAACTCAGATTTAAATGAGTGAAGTAATTGGGTAGATAAAGCCAATATAATTTTTAAAATAACAATTTTACCTAAATAATCTATTTATTCAATATCATCCCATTTAAATTACTAAAAATTATTTTTCTAAATTAGAAAAATAATAACAAAGTTCATTTGAAAGAGCAAAAGGTCAGGAACTTCAAAGAAGCTAGGAAAAAAGGTGTAAAGGAAGTAGATTCAGCAGTATCAGACATTAAACTATAAGGGAGAGCATTGTTGAAGTGCAAAAAAGGATAATTTTGATTATTTTAAATTAAAATTTTCTTGTATAAATAAAACTATGTAGCCAAGACTAGAAGGAATGCAGAAAATTGGGGAAAAACTTTCATAGACAATCTCTCAGATAGGATGTGACTAGGTTTAGAATGCTGCTGTGGTGTAGGAAATGATGAACTGGTTGACTTAGAAAAACATGGAAAAACTTGGACTTATGAAGGAAGATGCTATCCACTTTCAGAGAAACAGATGACAGGTGGAAGTAAGCATGGTATGGTCTTACATTGTTGTGTATGAGTGTATATGTGTACATATGTATGTTTATAAATATCTATGTATATACATATATATGTATGTGTATGTATGTCTCTCCACGCTTAATCGTAGCCTTTTTCGGTGTTGGGGGGAGGGGGGGAAATACACTAACAACTGCACAGAAGAGAACAAAAGAAAACCAACAAGGAAGCAAAGAAAAGGTGGGAAGCTTTGAAAACAATGTGTAGTATTTATTACATAGATTTTCTTGAAATAGAAATTTATTGCTTTATATCGCATCCTCTCTCATGTACTGCTATGTACATGGCAATGTTTATTTTTTCTTTTCTTATTCTGTATTTAAGTTAAAATTTAAAAAAATTATAAAAGTAAATAAATCAGCTGCTATTCACTTGGGAAAAGCTTGAAGACGATGGGATGGATAGCAGAAATGGGTCCCTTCCCAATGAGAAACTATAAATGAGAATAGGAAGACCATACTAAGGAGGAGAGGAAGAGAATGTTTTATTTTTTGAAAATTATTGTTCATATAAAAATGAAAAAAAGAAAAGCTGTTCCTAATGTCTATCTCTTACAAGGGACTTTTCCACATTCCCCTAGTTGTTACTGCTTCCCTTTGAAATTATTTTATTTTCATTTTTAACAGATTTCATACATTGAAGAGAGGCAAGATGGCCTAGGAAATAAAGAGCTGATCTAGGATAAGGAGACCCAAATTCAAGTGATGCCTCTCACAAATACCAACCATATGGCCCTGGAAATGAATAATGTCTCAGTGTCTGAAGTGACTCTCCAAGGCTGTAAGTTACAAAGAAGTCACCAATCTGTGCTGGGAAGTGAGGGTAGGAGGGTTGGGGGGTGGTCTTCACTGGGAATTGGCCATGCTAGTAAAATCACAGTTCTAGAGAAAATTTTTTTTATATTTATATATAATATGAAAGGTTTTCCATATTTACCTACCTGTGTATACATGGTTTCTCTCCAGTAGAATGCCTGTTCTTCGAGGGCAAAGACTGCCCTTTTTGCCTTTGTATCCGCAGTGCCTAGTAGAGTGCCTGGCATGTAGTAGGTATTTAATAAATGCTTATAAAATGCAATTGAATTTTACAGCCCTTAGAGACATTTAGTGTTTTCCAAGTACTAAAGCTCTAAGCACTTGAAGTCAAAATTATTTGGTTTTTTAAATGACATTGACATAATAATCCTTTGGGGGATTTGTTTTCCAGGTTGCACAAAGCTCATAATGGCAAATATTTAAAATCTAAAAGTTAGAAATGAATGCAAATTACATAATTTCTCTAAGCAGAAGTAAATCAGGTCAGCTTAATACAATCTACAAACGACAAATTCGCAAAATGCGTTCATAATCTACAAAACTAATTTCAGTCAACCACTAGTACAAGCTTAATGAAGTTTGAGAATAAAAAGGACGTTAAAGCGATCTCGTCTTCCCAAAGGGAGCACATACTGAATTGCAAGCAATAATCTCTATTTTGTTCGAAGTGATAAATTTGTGAATCCTCATAATAGCCCAAAGAATTCTAGAGAAAGACAGAACTGGAATGAGAAGGAAAATATTGTACTGATTTACCATCTTTGTGCCTATACCCTTGATGAAAATAAGAAAAAAGGACCAGGCAGTCTTTCACAAATGAAATTTTAAATCAGAACACATCTTTGCAGGCACACAACTGACAGATCCAAATCCTGCAAGATCACCCTCTGATTATTGTTTTCTGACTCTAAAAAAGCATTTGATTCAGAAAACAAAATGTAAGTTTAAAGGCCCCTCTTAGAAGGAATGCATGTTAAAATCACCTGGCATTCCTTTATCAAAGTTGAGGTAGAAGTAATATTTCCTAGCATTTTGCCATGTGAGGTGAGCTAGTTTTTCCTAAGGCTATCTACCTCATGAAGACTAAGCTAGACTTTTCTTAAAATATATTGAAAACCAAGAAATGAAATTATCTCAGGACAGAAAGGATCAAGCCATTAATGCAACTTCTTGGTGAACAAAGTACAAAAGTCAAGACCCAAGAATTTGCCATTTCTTTCAGGTTTTTAACCAGCAGAGGAGTATGACCAATACCAGCACAAGGAAGCATCACTAAACTGAATCAATGCTGTGTCCTTCCTGAATAATTTTTTCCTGTTGTAGATAAACTTCTTCTGCTATTGCTAAGTAAATCTCCCACATCTGACTATGATCTATTGGTTTTCCACTTCTCTCTGCCTTCCTTTACCAAACCAAATTCTTTGTCCATACTGCGACCTCCAATCAGTCCATTGATCCATCAGTCATTTCCAAGGCCATCACTCCTACACTAGCCACTCTCTCCTCTTTTCCCCATCTTCATCTCCTGATGAACAAGTCCAACTTTCCATTGTCCTCTCCTCAAGTCCATATCCTAACATTACTGTACTGCCAATCATACCTTGCCAAGCCTCAGCCTTGGATCACCCTCACCATCCACCACCTTTGCTCCTACACAACCATTCTGACTGGGTCCACTATAAATTTGTTACACAACCTTAACTGCTGCTAGGCAATCGTACTAAACCTCCCTTTTCTATTCGCTATCAGGGGAGCTCCTCCAAACCTTTTCATCAACACCCTCCCTCCTAATCTCTGCCTACTGACTACCCAGGCTTCCTTTAAGTTTCAGCTAAAAGCCTATGTTCCACAGGAAGCCTTTCCCAACCCCTCTTAATTCCAGAGCTTTCCCTCTTATTTATTTTCTCTTTATCCTGTACACAGCTTGCTTGTACATATTTGTTTGCTTGTTGCCTCTCCCATTAGACTGTGAGCTCTTAAGGTAGGCGCTGTCTTTTGCCTCTCTTTCCATCCCCAGCACTTAACACAGTGCCTGGCACACAGCGGGCATTAATAATTGTTTCTTGACTAAGTCAGATGTTCTGTGTTTCATTTTGTTCCAATTTTGAACCTAAGGTATCAGACCAGCATGAGTCAGTCTTGGCTTCATAAATTTGGCAATATTCAACAGTATTGGAATGATCTCACTGAGGTCTGAGAGCAGGGATGCACAGGAAGCACAGGGTGGCTTCCACATTTCTTGTCTTTGTGAAAGTGTTTCTACCTACGTCTACCCAATGTCTTGTGAGTGTTAGAGGAAAAAAAACTGTCTGTGGACAGGCAGCAACTTGAGACTGATGTAAATGTGGCCTCTCCCTTTAAGAACCTTGCTCTGAAGATGATACACGTTGTAAATTTCCATTTGAATTATTATATTGGAGGGAAGGGGTGAAAGTGACTTCCAGGCCCACAAGTTGTGGTAAGCCTGCCCACCCCTACTTCTGCCCCTAGAGACTGGAATTTGGGGATTGTCTAAGAATTGGCCTGAAGCAACTGCTTGGAATTTTTTTATATTGTATTGGGAGGCCATTAGGAACTGTCCAGGTTGGCTTTTTTTTGGAATGAAGAAAGTACAGGATATATAGTATATAGTAAAAAGGATAATGCTTTATCCACCCCAAAAACCAAGACACCTTTCCAGATTAGGGATATAAACAAATATTTGTTGTGACAACTAGAGCACATGGATGGTTTAGAGGGAGCCTCTGGTTACTTCTTTTGCTTTGTATCTCTCCATGGGCGTAGGTGAGTTATTCTAAGCTGGATATTTCTAGCCTTGGTGACAGCCTTGCAACTTTGAGGTGTCAAGAGCTCCCACATCCCACAGTCAAGAGTGAATGGCAATAAAAAGAATTTCCTGAAGAGGAAGAGTACTGCCAGGAAGAGGAACCCAAGTTCTAGCCCTTGGAACTGCCACCAATTCAATTAAACCACCAGGAGCAGCTGTCCTCTCTCGTGGTACTGGGCAAAACTAGTACATCCCGACACAGGAAAACAGCTCTTGGTCTATCACAAGGGGACAGTGGTAGGTCTCAACATAAAGGTCAGTGCTCAAGCCACAGAACAGGAGACAGAGCTCAGATACCACCAGCAGCAGTTCCTGGCTCAGGATGGTGATGGCGGCACTTACAACATTCAGACCCTGGCAAAGGGTGGGGGAAGTGCTTAGGGGCTGAAGTCCCTAGTTTTGGTGCTCCTTGCCCAGATGGTGGGAGGGTCAGTGATAGCACTGGAGGCAGTGAGAAGGCCTGATGTTCTGGGGGTGGGGGAAGTGAAGAGCACTACTTTGCTTGTTATACAATGAGACAGTTACTAGGTCCAGCACAGGAGGGCAGAGTTAGGTCATGGCAGTGGCAGCGGCAGACACACTGGGGAAGTAGTAATACCCATGGCCATGCTCATGCATGATAGAAGGCAGGGGTCAGACTCCAATACTGGGGGAGAGGCCATAGTACTTCATTCTTTTCTATATCTGACCACTCCTTCAGGGGACCATTACTTCACTTGTGGTCTTTGTTTTTCTCCTCCAATGACGCTCATTGCCAGGCTTCTCATATCCCTGCATCAGGGCTATACAGTAACAGCTCCAAAGCTGGTAGAACAGTGACATCACACTCAAATAGAAACAGGGGCACTAGACCACACATAAGGATTCCTGCAGGGTGCGTATTGACATAGTTTTTTAAATTAAATGTTATCTATGTTTTACTGTATTTTTATTTATTTTGTTAAATATTTCCCAATTGCAATTTTCTCTGGTTCATGTTGCATTCAGGAGCGTTGTCGGCTGCATGCAGCCCATGGGGACCTCTTTGACAACTCTCCTCTTGAAGACTTGTAGGACCTTGCCACCATGGGGCGTGGGGGGGGGGGTAGAAGCCATATTTTCTTGGACCCTGCCAAACAGAAAGGGCTAGGTTATCGTAAACTCCTGACCCTATGCACTGATAAATTAGTTTGTCCTTTAAAAGTATTGCAGCCTTCCTTGGTTTGCTCAGGGAACTAAGGCTTGGGTAAGTACTATAGCTTCCTAGTGTCTTCAATACAAAAGCTAGGGTACAAGGGGTTACCCCAGATCTCTCTCTCCTTCCTGCTTCTGAATGACAGACCAGTATGACCAACAAAGAAGCCATGCTCAGCTGAGTCCACACTGTGCCTCAGTGAGGATACTTTCCCTGCTTTGACTATCCTTCCCCTGCCAAGTATGACTAAGTAAATCTCCTTTTGTTTAACCATCAGATATAGGTACCAGAGGTACCAGCCCAGCCTGGGTCAGGGCTGGCCTACCAAAGAAGGAACAAAAGAAATAACTTTCAGGATCACCTTATTATTAATATTAAAACATGAAACAGAAGATGTTTATTTACTAAAAGTATTTACCTTTGTCATGGAAAATGTCTAGCACAGAGTACATATGGAAGAAATATGCTCCTTCAGTTTCTCCTTTTTGCAAATAAGATTAAGCTGACTTTATTGATTTCTGGAGGATTCAGTACCTTCTAAAATGAGGTCCAAAGTCTCTCAAAAGAGTCTGACCCAACTATTTATATAGAAAAAAAGAGTATATAAAGAATGCATATTTCCAGATCCTGGTGTCCTAATAATGTTAAAAATAGCCTTTAAAAATAGCATTTTAAGGTTTGCAAAGAGCTTTTACAGACAATCTTGTTTTTAACCTCACGACAATCCTGGGAAATAGATGCTAATATCCCCATTTTACACAAGAAAAAATGGAGGCAGACCAAGATGAAATGACTTGCCCAGGGTTACAAAGCTAATAAGTGTCTGAGGCTGGATTTGAACTCAGGTCTTCCTCCTCCAGGGTCCAGCACTCTATTACTAGAGTACCTAGGGTCCCTACTAAATAATTAAAAAATAGCTATCCTATTAAAGGGCAACTAGGTGGCACAGTGGATAGAGTGTCAGGCCTGGAGTCAAGAAGACATCTTCCAGAGTTTAAATCTGGCCTTAGAGACTTACTAGCTGTGTGACCCTGGGCAAGTAACTTAATCCTGTTTGCCTCAGTTTCCTCATCTGTTAAATGAACTGGAGAAAGAAATGGCAAACTACTTCTGTATCTTTGCCAAGAAAACCCCAAGTGGAGTCACAAAGAGTCAAACACAACTGAAAAACGACTGAACAACAACAGCAAATCCTATTAAAGGAGCCATAGAGCTAGTCCATTAGCCCATATACAGTAGAAAGATGCTACAAATGGCTAACAACCAGGACCACTCAGGATTGAATAGAAGCAATAAAGTATGTGATTCCACATAAGCATTTGGGTATTTGCACAGCTTTTTCAATGTTAGTTTCAAAGCTTCCCTCTGGAAATATCATCTTTTTAACACTACTTTTCTTCCCATGATGCTTTTTAGTTGCAAATCATAAAAGATGCTATAATCTCCAAGAAATCAAAATTGTGGGTCAATCAAGGAGCCATGAAGTGACACATGGTGGGTATAAAAAGACTATAGCCTATTATGAACAATTAATTCCAGATATCAAGAAGATTCATGACTAGAAAAGAGGCAGGCTGATCTTGTAACTCAAATTAGGAATACTAAACGGACAACACATGTGCTGCATTGATATCTCTATAATGCCAAAAGAGCAATAGGGAAGTTCTTGGCATGGTATATGGACCTACTGCAAAATATATTAAAGGATATGAACAAGAGTTGCATAGTTCCATCAAAGGGCACAGATCACTTACTCTCTGTGGCTTCAGAAGGAGGGGTGAAGAAGGAAGAAATTAGACCAATGAAGAGAAGTAACAAATCAACCAGCAAACATTAAGTGAATAACTAAATTCAAGTTTAGGAAAGAATTTCCAATAATTAGGGCTTCCTGAAAACAGAATGAGATACTTTATAAAAGAATAAAAATTCCCTGTTACTGGAGGTAAAGACAAATGAATTTTGCTATTAATAGCACAAATATATTCACTTTGCTTTCCCTTATTCACATATAGTTAATTGAATTAACAAATAAAAAATTAGCAATAATATGTCCTTGATAGTTGTTGTTACTTTTTAGGTTTGAGTTTCTAAGACCAGCCCCTACGATATGTTGTTTACTCCTTCTTTGGCAACATAGCACAAAAAGAGTGGTAGTTCCTGGTTGTTGGTAGACCAACTGTCTACTTTCTCCAGGAGTGTATAACAGAGTCATCAATCAACCAATTGATAAGCATTTATTAAGCACTTACTGTCTACCAGCTATTATACAAGGTGCTAGGGATACAAAGAGAAAAATGAAACAGTCCTTCCTCAAGAAACTTAAATTCTATTCAAGGAAAAAACATGCATCATACATGCATGTATGTGTAAAATGTTTTCAAAGTAAATACAAAGCAATTTTTGCAAAGGTGGGATAAGTAAAGCCTCATATCTGAAATGGTATTTCAGATGAGTTCTGAAGGAAAGTAAGAGTCTTCGGAGATGAGGAAGAAGTATGCATGGGGAGAAAGTATGAACATAAGAGAAAAGAGATAGAATGTCACAACTGAAGAAGAGCAAGAGGATCAGTTTAACTGGATGTCAAGGTCAAAAATGTATTCTCTACAAAAAACAAACTATTAAAATATTAAGCATACATAGCCATCAATGCCTACTTAATTTCTACAGAGGTGTTTGTATTTCTTTAAACAGATCAAATGTAGATTCTTAATGGTAGTTATCCTCTTAACTTGTTAAATGAGGTGGTCTCTTTCTCATACAATCTCTCAACTATTAAAAATCACCACTTCGTCAAACTTTGTTTCCTATTATTCTGTCCTAAGAAGAACCTTTTACAACTTGCTTCAGGGGCATAAAAACCTGAGGTGTGATTCACCTCTCCCCTGACCACCTGCTTCATCCCATTCTGCTGACTTCCTTTTAACAAACTAGTGACATCATCCTACCCGCCCATCCATCCTTGTCTCATAGCAGGTTTACGAACAAAACTCACTATTGTAGATCATAAACATCTTTGTATTTACCCTATCATTTAAAACGTTAAAGGTTTGAGTCCTAACTAGTTGTAACTGTTTTCTAACTATGATATGCTTAAAGAGTAAGGGGAATCCAAACAGAGGTAGGGAGATGGGAAAAGGAAGAAGAAAATGTCCTATCAAGGACAGATTTGATGTACATTTTGTACAGATAAATCCAAGAGTAGAGACACACTGCCAGCTGGGTTTTGAGATTACAGAGGAAACAGCTGTGCCGAGATTAGAGGAGCATAGGAAGTTTCAGGATGGAAGCAGCTCAGGAAGCCAGTTCAGCTCACAGCCTCCTCTGAGTTTCTCTTGTAACTCCCCCCCCCCGCCCCCTGCACATACCATTCCTGTTACCCCTTTGCTTCATTTTCCCTTAGACAACCTAGTGGGTAAAGAAGCCCTAGAGTTCTTCCCCTTTGGCTTAGTTTAAATCATTGCTCCCTGGTTCTGCAAGGTAAATACACATTTATTTCTTTTGCCTTAGAACAGGTCACTTTCACCTTCAGCTAAAGAAACCATGACAGGCAAGGAACGTGAGTTCATTTTGTTATGGAAAGATCACTGTGTGCTGTCAATGGGTCAAGTTTCAATCCTGGGTTTTTTTTTCTGATTAGTACCTGTGTAATCTTGGACAAATCATTTCACCTCACTCAACCTCAGTTTCTTCATCCATAAAATAAGCACACAATGCTAGATATGAAAGATCCATTGCCACTCTAAATACCACAACATACAGGCACTTAGAATTCTAATGAAAGTTTTGTTCATTAAAGAAACGGTTTTGAACTCTCTGCCTCCCACATGCATCTGTAGACTTTTCTGCCATATGATTTTTCTTCCTTTCTCTCTTACCTTCCCTCCTTCTAATATTATAAGTAATCTTATTTTGATATTTGAGCTATGATTTCATCATTGTAGGTACTCCCTCCACTGATGCAGAAAGCTTAAAAAAAAAAAAAGAAAAGCCCTAGTGGATAAAATTGTCCTTTTCTTAAGATGTAGCATTTAAAAAAAAGCATGCTGAGTTCTGAAATATGAAAATGTACTTCATCCCTCATTCAATATTTTTACACTCCATTCAAAAAAACCTGTTGAATAGGAGAGGTCAGAAGGATTGCAGAATTGTCCTCAATTATACAAAGTGAGAAATCAACACTAAGGAAGGAAAAAAGAGAAGATAATAATAGGGAAATCAAAAAGAGTTGCTTATTTCAAAAAGAAACAAAAATTGCTCATGTATTACTTGGGGAGGAAATCCAGAGATGATATTCCCAGTCCATTTCTGCTAATCGGATTGTGATGTGTTTGACTTTAATGTGTGCAGCCAGCCCCTCTGCCCTGCCTTGTGCATATGTCATGTCCTTTTAACATCAGCAGCCACTGGCCTGATTCTTAGCCTTGGAAAACATGTTCCTGAGTAGTATCCTGTAACGAGCAAGGAGGGGAAAACAGCCTCTAATGGCAAAAGTAAACAGTGGCTGTGTTGAAATATTTAGGCAATTTTATTTTCAGCTGAAGGGTGATGATTTTTCTTGATTTGAGTTTACATGTTAACTGAGGTCGGGTTTAAAAAAGAAACAGTGGACTCAGGTTAGGATCAAGGCTTAATCCTTTAATTTCAACATGTTTTTTTTTTAAATATCTATTTCTTGGATATGAGGATGCATGGATGGCAATTTTCTCTTGCTTTGAAAGAGAATAGCGTGAGAGCCAGTTTTCCTTGTTCATTTACTGCCAGTGAACCCTGAGCATGTTTTCAAGTTAATTCCTCAGTTACTCTTAGGAGAAAGATAAACATGTAAAGCCCTATAGGTAAAGCCTGAGAGCTGCCTTAAAGAAGAAATGAGAGCTAATAGTGGCCTCTGAGCCAATAACAACATTCTAGCACATCCATGGCGTTTCAAAGAGATACAGCATCTATTGAAAGGCAAACTGGACTCCATTTTCATCAAACTTGAAAGATAGTCAACTTTTGATTATTTAGAGGTTCACTTTTCAGATCATAGATTTCCTTGCCTTTTGCTCTTTTCTTCCTTCCTCTTAGCTCCTTCTACTTAACAGTGCAGGCTAGGTACAAAGGTGAAGTGAGACTCAACCATTTCATTCCTTTTGAGGATGATTCAGAGAAACATCATGGCAGTCTGAACTGTTTTGGGTGAATGGGACTTCAAGGGTCAGTTTTCCAATCACCAGGAAGTGAAAACCACCACCTAAAATGTATGTGCGCAGGTGGGTGTAGGCGTGTGTTGATGTATATAAGCATGTGGAACAGAGAGCTCCAGAGAAGCTAGGATGGAGGGAATACACTTCTACCTCTTCTCTCCCTCTCTCTCTCTGTCCTCTTGTCTCCATCTCCCTTATTACCTTGGATATTTGGAAGAGAGGTGGTTGTATGAAAATGAGTCTTTTTCTTTTTCTTGGATAGCAACAATTAGTTGTGGCGAGTTGACTACTCAAATGATGTGATTCCAGTGAGAGAAAGTTGAAGAGTAAACTATAATTATTTGGACAGCCATTTGATCAGGTTTCCTTTTGTTGTCACTTTTTAAATGATTTATCAAGTTCTATGTGGATGTCTGCTAGAGGGGTGACTTAATATGTTCTGTATCCTTTATTCTCTTGAGTTGCAAGTACATAATTTGTGATTTTCTCCCTAGTTGATTTGTATGGAATGGTAGCCAGAGTGCACTTAAACTAATATGAAGTCTAAATGTATGCAAAAATGCCTCCTTCCCATATCAGTCCCCCCCCCACCCCAAATCAATCTTGTTTTCCTCATTACGCATATTCACTTTTTTTCATTTCACTTTAAATATGTGTGTGTTACGTGTGTGTGTGTGTTACATGTGTGTATGTAGGGACCTGCTATTTCACTGGTGCAGAGAACTTTGAGATGAGGAAACTTCTGCCAATGCAGGCCGGCAGCTTTTCTGTAGCAAGTTGGCCAGAGCACTGAAAAAGAAAATACAGAAGAAAACTGCCTTGAGGAAGGGTCTCACTGCAAGTGTATGTCAGAGGTACGACTGAAGCTCAGGTCTGACTGGCTCAAGATTAGACAGATAGACAGACAGACAGACAAGAGACAAGAACGGAAGGGAATAGAAGGGGAAAAGAGTACTGAGTACAATTTTTTTTACCATGATAAAAATGGCTAACTGAAAGCAGGATACACAGGAAACTTCTTGGAATTTTTTGAAATATAGAGAACTGGATTTGCTGCAGCTGAACAGCAATTAGAACTACCCTGATCCCAGATGATTGGCAGCTGTGCACATCCTGAACTCTTAAACCTTCTCTGGTAATCATGATTGCAGAACACTCACTGATTCCAGCAAGTTCTGCTAGAGTGGGTTTAAGTGGCATCCGCACGAGCCATTCACGATCACTTTACCTGCAGGATCAGTACACACGCTGCCATGTTCTGGTGATGGAAGTACAAACAACCAGACTATCTACTAGCAAGGAGCCATAACGTCTCCAAATGGCCAGGGAATAGTTTCCCTTTTATCTCTTATTAAAGGGGATCAGGTGTTTGCCCATAAGAACTGCACTTCAAGCTATGTGTATTTCTATTCTGGAATATGCCCATAAACTACAGATATGTCTGTTTAAATAAACATAAAATTATGACTATCCTAAAGCCAAATGAGACAGTGGTATTTAGGACTAAATGCAGAGAAAAAACTATATGCTCTTTTTCCCTTCATGAATGAATTCCTGAACTTTGGGTTTAACCAGAATTTTCAAGGACAAAGCAGAACAAGAGACACCAGAGATTCAATTCTGATGCTTCCTTGGGTCACTGGATAGAATTTCCGATTTGCATCCTGCCACAAAGAACTTGAAGAAAAGGATTTTTTAAAAAGGATGTTTTCACAATTGCCACTGAAATGGTCTAAAAACCTATGTGCGATCCCTAGCCGGCACCCGGTTACCCTTGTAACAATGCCCTCTGTACTGTTCCCTGTGCTCCCTTGTATTTTCATATCCTTCAAGCAGAACATGGATGATGTCATTCGTTGCACTGGCCACGGTATTCTCTTGGTCCTGTATCTGCTTATTTTGAAGGCTTTCATTTGCCGAGACAGCTGCAAGGTGTCCCTTCAAGGATTTTGCTTTTTTGATTTATACTTTTATACACTCAAATCTCAATTGAGATATCCTCGCTTCATTCCATTTTTTGACCTTACACTATCAAACTGGAGTGACCCTAAATCTCTTAGGACCGGGCTACATTCCAATCCAGGTTATGGAAGTTCGAGGGCAGAGTATCAAAGCAACACATCAACTCAGTCCCAAGGAGACACTTCATGTAAAGCTTCGTGAAGGCCAGCCAATCAGCAGACCTCATTTATTCGCCCATGTGAGGATTTTCAACTCTCCACCCCTTGAACTTTTGACATTATTTTTGTGTGTGTGAGTCCTGTTTGCACCAAACACAAAAGCTAGACAGATGCTCATTTTGGCATGGAAGTTGGCTCCATGAAAATATAGATTATTTTCTTTCCTTTTTTTTTTTTTCCTGCTGAGATGAGTTGGAGTTGCTGACACATTAGTGAATATTCCACGCATCTGTTTCTGGTCATTGTTCTCCTCATGACACACCTGTCATCATGACCACACAGTGAGAAGTTTTAGATAATAAAACCCTTCTGAGTCTAGACATATAGACTCAGTCTCCAATAAGGCTGTGTATTAATGTTTCTGGAAATAAATTTTGTCCCTCTGTGCAAGCTCTCTCTCTCTCTCTCACTCTCTCTCTCTCTCTCTCTCTCTCTCTCTCTCTCTCTCTCTCTCTCTCTCTCTCTCTCTCTCTCTCCCCTTTCTCTTTCTCATACACACATATTTTAGAAAGATGATTTTTCACATAGGACGGTGCTATTTGGGAAGAGAAAAAAATGTAGCTGCTGACTAAACTTTCCATCAGAAATCTCTTTGTCAGCAAGTCCTCATATCCACAAACCTCAAGCAAGGCTCTTCAGAAGATCATCTAAACTGATTAGAATGGAAAAAAGGGACAGTAATCCTACCTACTACGGCCACAGCAGACAAGGCTCTTAAGCAATTCTTTCCATGAATCGAATTCATTGTAAGTTTATAGTGAGCTAAATAAACCACTAAATGATCCTTAACAGTTGGTTAAATAAAAACTCAGACTTTTGGAACAGGGCATCTTGAAACTCCAATTCATCTCCTACTGAAGAGCTAGAACCTTAGCTATTGCTGATGTGAATAAAACTGGTAGCAAGTAACATCATCATCCTCTCTCTCTTCTTCAAGAAAGCCTTTAAAAATATAAGTGCCAATGAATTAGCTTATTTATAAGGCCTTTCCTTTTTTTTCTTACTGTAAACTCCTAATGACACTCCATGGCACAATGCAATTCAATATGTCTCAAGCTGCCAGAGGTCTTGATCCCCGAATATAGCACTCCCCAGGTGTGATTTATAAACTCCAGGCTGAGAGTCACAGGAACTAAAGTGATTTGAGAAAAGATTCCAGGCTTATAAGTGAATGCAAGTATGATGAATTCCAATCTCTAAGTAGCACCAGAAATTTCCCTAGCCTCATTTCCTATGAGTAAAAATGGGTATGTAGTTGGTGAAATGAGGAAGGATGGCAAACCCCAATAGAAATGCGGTTGATACCCAATTAGCTTCTTTTCATATTATAGGTTAAGGGAGGACAAGTAATCCCAAGCTGGCTTCATTCATTTTCATGTTGGCAAAGCTGAACAATATCATTTTTAATAATGTGGGGTTGGAAGTACAAAGGGAGGAGGGGGGAGAACCCAAAGAGGATTGAGAATGCAAATAAATCCCTTGGTGTGAAAAATAATAATAAAAAAACTAAATTGAAAAAAATTAATAACTTGCATGTGTGGTCAGCAAAAAAAATGATCTCATGTTATCTTTTTCATAAAGAACTCAGGGGCTTGAAAGTCATTTCTGATCTGGAAATAGGCAGGAGCAAATGGCCTTGAATTGCACAATTACCAAAAAACTCCCTCTTTCAAAAAGATTTTCCTGCCCAAATCTAAATGTAATTTTTTTTTCTTCCTGTCTTCCACATTCAACCATTTGGTCTAAAGACAGCCAGGGAGCTAAATATATATTAATTAGAACTCTTGAGGCTGGCATCAGTGAGATACAATTATACCAAACTGATGCTATTACAGGCTCTGATAGCTTCATTTAAATTCCTGAATAAAACATGAAATATCTTTAATGAGAAATGAATATAGTTGTCAGGAGGGAGTAGTTCTGATATTGTTACTAGTTGAGATATAGAAGATGAAGACATAATATGAATACCTTCTATTTTATATAAAAATGATGGTTGTTAGAAAAGACATATTCCTCTTCAGAGACTTCATTTAGGGTCTATATCAAAAAATTATATAAAATAACAGCATCATTTCTTCCCAAGAAACTTTCATATTTGAAAGCTCCTGTGAACTACATAGTAGATGCAGGCATTCTGTCTGGGAGGTAAAATGCAAACTCCCTCCCTCCAAAAAAAAAAGTCATAAATAAGGAAGTAAACAGAACTGCTTTCTATGGCAAAATATTATTTCTGTTTAACCAGAAGCTGATTAATTTTCAGCACTGAAAACATTTTTCATTGTATATGTTATAAAACTAGTCATCACATATCACACACACTCACACACACACACACACACACACACACACACACACACACACACACACACACAGACTTATCTCAAAGCCCCTTCCTCTCCTAGGCAGCTGCGTGTTCAAGGCCAAAGGAGCAGGGAAAGGACAGAGGAAGAACAGCTTTCTTTAAATCACACTGTCAAGGAGATGGGGCCTGGAGGACTTCACACTGATAGTGCAGCCTCTGATCCCCTGCCCAGACAGCCCTGAGTGGTGGCCCTCTGGCTGCAGCAGAGGCCTTGTCACCGATTGGGCTTTTGCAGGCAAGTTATTCCTTGACTTCTTTCCAAGGTTTTCCTTTATTCTCTTTGGCTTTCAAAATTAAAAATGGCAATACATGCCCTCATGTTCATGCTGCATCTGTTTTAATACCAGGTGATCTCCATGCACTTTAGAGATCCCACCAACAATATCTATTGATTGTTTTACCTGCCACCAAAATCTAAGGATCAGCTCTTCATGAAGGCCCACCAGACAAGGAATTGGACCTGCCTCTGATTTTGTCTGCCTGACAGTTTCTATAGTATCTATCGCCACAGTGCTAAAGCATTTTGAAATAATAAAGCAAGGAAAAATATATAAATTCACAAGTCAAACTCTTCTCCTTTTCTCTGACCATAACTTCAGGGATCTTAGCCTAGACCTGAAACGTTTAATGAAAAAAGGGGGTAGGTGAGCTGACCTACCTAGTTGCCTTTAAAGAACTTTTTTAACCTAAAGTAATAAATGGGAAGGAAAGCTAGGTGATGGAGTGGATTGAGTGCCAGACCTGGAGTCAGGAGGACTCATCTTCTTGAGTTCAAATCTGGCCTCAGACAATTTCTAGCTGTGTGACCCTGAACAAGTCACTTAACCCTATTTGCCTCAGTTTCCTCATGTGTGAAATGAGCTGGAGAAGGACATTGCAAACCACCCCAGTATCTTTGCCAAGAAAACCCCAAATGGGGTCACAAAGAGCTGAACATCATTGAAAATGACTGAACAACAACAACAACAACTATAAATGGGAAGCAATTTCCATGCAGACAGGCAGTAGTTCGTAACAGATGAAGGGCCAGCCTTGGAATCAGGAAAGTATGGATTCAGGTCCTGTCTATACTACCCATAATAGCTTTGTGATTACGGGTGAGTCATTTACACTCTCAGTTTCCTAGGCAATTCTCTAAGATGCTAAGTTACAGTTGAGTAGCCAATCTGCACCAATGGAAGAGTCCCTCATCCTGATGATGTTGTAGTCTAGGCCAAATTTCTACATAACACTTTTGAATACATCTTGAAAAGAAATGCCAATATATTACAAACCTTTTAAGCATATGTTTCAGGTATGCTAGAAGAAGCTAATCCTACTAAGTACCAAAGCAGCTGGGTGTCAAGATGACTGAAAAAGACCTAGGCCTTATAACAGACCCTTCTCTGCAATTTTAAGATGTTACTTATAGAGATAATATTCTGCTGTTATGTTGCATTTTCACCCCTACTATATTATATGATTTAATAGACTGTAAAGATAATAGACTATATTGTATAACAGAATGATGGATAATGGACATTTTACTATACTGCAAATGCATATTTCAATACATCAATGAAAATTAAGATATCACTGTTGTGGGCACTCCATTCATCAATTTCAGGTCCAAATTATTCTATGTCTGTTCGTCTTGTACAATATTTTTCCCCATGCATTCCCATAAATACTACATGAGTGACTTACCCAATACCCTGGAAGCCCTCTTCTAGGAGTTGGAATATTTTGTAAACATCAGTTCTATGTCTGTCCATCAGTTTTCCTTTATTTTTACTAGAGTAAGAGTGACTGGCTCACATCCTTTTCCAGTTAAGTATGTCACTGATGGTACATTTTATGCCACGGCTTATTTGTGGGGCATTATTTATAACACATTCAGCAAAAGCTGAGCTCAGATGAAATCTTCTGCAATCTTTGTTCCAGAGGACAGATGATGAAACACACATCCCTTCTCTTGGCAGAGATGAGGGGGTCTGCTGGTGTAGGATGTTGCATATGCAGTCAAAATACATTGCCATGTCAGTTTTACTTAATCTTATTTTTCTTTAAAAAAAAAAGAGGATTCAATGGGACAGAGAAGGATATTGATCCTAAATTAGGAGTTGCAATAGAATATCCTTGTTCTGGCAAATCAGTTTTCGGAAGGATTGTCCATATATCTGCAATGATTTGACCAGGGTGAATAGGGCTCCCTTACTGCCATATTTGTTGCAGATCTTTTAGCCCTCTCCTAAGCCATCCATGAGGAACAAGTTAAATGATGGGAAAGATTTGCAGTGGCTCAGCCCCACCATCTATGCTTAAAGTTCATCTCACGCAGGTATACCCCCTAGCCCACAAACCAGCTTGCCTGCCATTATAGGTAAGGGGACAACAATATCATCGGTCTCTCTCTACTATCGTACTGATCACGTTTTACTGCCAACCCCACAATCCACTTTTTTAACCCTCAAGACATTAACCCTTGAATAGATACCAGCTATCGTGAGTTCAAACTTTATTCACTAAGTTCTGGCCCAACAAGAGTTAATGCCCCAAAGATCTCATGACACCTTAGTGATATCTGAGACAAGCAAAAGTATCCACTTTAGTCCAGACCAGTGCCCCAGGGAAATAAACCCATATGAGTCAGGGTAAAAAATATACTGCAAGGTACTCAGCCTAACCAGTTCTCCTTTCTTCCTAGTACTAGTTAAGCTGGTTTGGTTGATGTAGTAAAAATACAGCCATTATATGTGACTCAAGAAAAGTCACCTTCTGCTCCAAATATAGCCAGGTGCATTGCCTATCAGCTGCATAATAGCTAGCATTTGCATAGTTCTTTATTGCCAAGCACTTTATAAACATTATCTCACTTTCTCCTCATAGCAACCCTAGGAGGTAAGTGCTATTATTATCCCTATTTTTCAGATAGAGAAACTAAATCAGACAGTGGTGAAGTGACTTTCCCAGGTTATATAGCTACTAAGTATCTGAGATCACATTTGAACACAGGTCTTCCTGACTCCAGGTCCAGCATTGTATCCACTGTACCACCTAACTGTATTAGGTTGTTGTTGGTGGTGGTGGTGGTGACAGTGGTTTCTCAGAAAGAGATTTTGTCTGATTTCCAAGGATCAGCCTAGATAAGTATGAAAAAAAAAAGGTGCATCAACAGGGAATTAGCCAACTGGTGATAAACTGTTGGCTATGGCAATACATAAAATAAAGAAAAAAAATATTAAATGGTCCTCAGTTCTATGCACGGCCTCCATTTGCTTCTGCAGGGATGGTGACCACATGGTAGAAAGGGGAGAGAGGGTGCTAAGAACTATCTAGTTTTTAGGTCATCTATACATATTAACTTAGCTGCTAATACTCTAAATATAAGGTCCTTTTTCAGTTAATGAGCAGGCCTAATACTAGAAGAAATTACTTACATCAGTCTTAACATTCTCACTAAGAATGAAATCAGAAGAAAGAAGAAGTTGAAGCTAAAGGTCCATCCTTGGAGAGGCAAATAAACAAGCTGGTAAAGTTGGTTTTATCATGCATCCAAAGGAAACATTGTTTAATGGGACATTTGGTCATCTAGAATTGCAATATTCATTATAAGTATTTGCTAAAAGGCTACCATGAAGAAAATTACAACTTGACTACCAGAGGATAAGGAGGTAGATAAATTATAGGAAGAATTCAATAAAACTTTCCAAATAAAAATAACATATATTTTTAACACTCAGTGCCTTCAGCACAAAGATAGATGTGGGGGATGATAGTGAAAAAACATACTGGAAAATGATTCGGAAGTCAAAAACAAAAAAAGAACAAAAACATAAAGACCTAACAAATCTCATTCCTATCTACAAAAATATTTCCTTTCAGATAAGTAAGGTGGCATTGAACATATTGAATACCAAATGACATCACAAAAATGAAACTGATTAATTTTCAATAGATAGGAAATGGATAGTTACTGTTGTGATAGTCATTTCTCAACTAACTAGCTTTGTGTAGTCATCCCACTAATTTCTTAGAGCAAAGATCAAAATCAATACCAAGCTAGAAGAAAGAATTAAAAATAAGAAAACATGACATGTAATTGAGGCAATGCCAGTCTAATCTATTTAAACAAGTTGTTGTATGTTTTGTTTTGTATTGTTTTTGGTCCAAACCCATGATTTCATTGCCGTAGGGAAACACTAGGGTAGAAACTTCCTTTACCAATGCAGATGGCAACTTGTCTTATCCAATTTTATGGGAACACTGAGAAATTAAGTGACATACTCATAATCACACAGATAATATGAGTCAGAGATAGGATTTGAACTTATATCATTATGATTCCAAGGGTAGAGTCTATCCACTACATCATGTTGCTTCTGCTAAGAGAAAAAAAAAATTGAAAATTGATAAATGAGCAAACATTGACACAGACTATTTAACTAATGCTAATCAAATGTCATAATGACCTTATAAGAACCCAGAAACACTCTTACACAACAACTACTTCCTCTCTTTGCAAAGTGGGAAAATATGACAGCCTAGCTCACAGTATAGAATACAAACTCATTCATTAATCTTATAGTGGAAAATGGTGGAAGATAGTGAGTAGTATTGCCTCATAAAAAGGCAACAAGTAGTAGGGGAACAAACTCATTTCTAGATGGTTTGGTGAGAGACCATCTAAGTTGGCATGGGTGTATCTAGTGTTTAGCACAGCGTGCTGACAAGTTTTCAAGTAGAAATTTGATAAACTATGATTTTGATTATTGATTAGTTATTGCTTACTGATTAATCAATTTAAGGATAAAACTGGAGGAAAGATAAAAAGAGAGAAATGAAAAAGATCTGCAAGGACTCTTTATAAAAAAAAAACTCATTTGCCATCAATAACAGCACCTCTACATCAAGACTCTAACGTTACAGGAAGATGGGAACACCAGCTAGACTAAACCAATTAAACAAGAGGTATATGCTGGAAGTGATAGAATTCTAAGGATATTCAAGGATTTATTCTCAAACAATCTGAGAGGAATATAAAAAAATTAATTTTTTTATTACCAAAAAGTAATTATGAAAATACCAATACACTGCAGCCAGGGAGCACAATGGATAGTGTTCTGGGTCTGGAGTTAGAAAGACTTGGTTTCAAATCTGGCCTCAGACACTTACTAGTTGTGGGACTCTGGGCAAGTCACTTAACCTCTGTTAGCCTCAGTTTCTTCATTAGGAAAATGGGGGTAATAATTGTACCTACCTCACAGGGATGTTGTGAGGATCCAATAAAATATTAATTGTGAAGCACTTAACCCAGTGTCTGGAACATAAATATTGGTTATTATTGTATTATTACATATCTCCTCCTGCACTCTTTCTACAAATTTTATAAGAATTATCTATATAATCTCCATATGCATCAAATGAATTTATGCTGAATGTATAAGAAGGGAAAAGACTTTAAAAATGATATTCCATAGCAGATCCTATCTCTAAAGTCACCCAATGAACTAAAAGGCATAGAGAATGCAAGATCCTACCATGCTTACTTCTTGTTGGTTTAAAAAAAGCACAACAAAAATATTTCATTTTGGAAGGAAAAATGTGTTTTAAAGGCTCTCTTCCGGGGCAGCTAGGTGGAGCAGTGGATAGAGCACTGGTCCTGAAGTCAGGGGTACCTGAGTTCAAATCCGGCCTCAGATCAAACACTTGACACTTACTAGCTGTGTGACCCTGGGCAAGTCACTTAACCCCAACTGCCAAAACAAAAAAAATAAAATAAAATAAAGGTTCTTTTCCAACATGGTGTCTCCTTTACATGTAATACCATATAGAAGATCCCTTGAAGGATGTCAAGGGAGAGAACTTTGTTCAAGGACCTTCTGATTATTAATATTAAGTGAGGCATAAAAAGAGCAGACATATGCTGAACAAAGCGTTTGCCACCACCATGGTTGATGTCCAATGCAGAGACCAAGCAAGGATTCCCTATAGATAAAGACATTCTCCAGAAGACTCTTCTCTTAGATGACATTGTGTTGACTGCATTAAGTCCTGCCTGAAATACTCTGGAGCTTCTCAAATGAGGCCATAATCACTTAAAATAGTTTCACCTACCTAGACACAGAGAGGGGAAAATGGATGAAGAATACCAATTATGTATACTATGATATACAGTTACATGGGCAATCCACTGAAGTGTTTTATCAGTAAATATATCTTGGACAGACATGGATGGGCAGTGAGTTGGGCCCCCAGGTGAACAAGAGGAGAGTGGACTAGAAATTGTGTAGTGCTTTTAATGATTCCAAGGAACAAAAGCCTGTCTTTTTGATTCAGACATTCTTGTGGTGGTGCCCTAGGACTGTGGGTCATTTCATAACATATGAAATACAGAATTTCATGATATATTTACATAGCACTTTAAAGCTTCCAAAATACTCTACAAATATCTCATATTATCTAAACAACAACTCTAGGGGAAGATGCTATTATTTCCCCTACTTTACAGATGAGTAAACTGAGGGAAACTAAGGTTAAATGACTTGCTTAAGGTCACACAGCTGGTTAGTGTATGAGGCTGGATTTGAACTCATGATGCATACTACAGAATCAGTACCATCAAAGGGCAAAAGAAAGGTGCATGATTGTTATGAGCAACTTTCCCTCTGTTGGTCCAATTTATCCTCTATAATAGCAGCTTGTTTGCACATTGTTATTTAAAAAATAAGAATTGCTAACCTTTGTATAGTGCTTACCATGTGCCAGGTACTATGCTAAGGGCTTTACAATTATTATCTCATTTCCTCCTCATGATAACCCTGGCAGGTGGGTGCTATTATTAGCTCCATTTTATAGATAGAGAAACTGAAGCAAACAGAGGTTAAGTGCTTTGCCTAGACTGGAGTCACATAGCTAGTAAGTGTCTGAAGCTACATTTGAATTCAGGTCTTCCTGACTCCAGGCCTAGCATTCTAGCTAAATTGCCACCTAGCAGCTCTTTACAAAATGTTTACATGTTGTTTGCCCTATTAGACCATGAGGTCCTTGAGAGCAAGGACTATCTCTTGCCTTTCTTTGTATCATTAGCAATTAGTGTATTGCCTGAAACCTCAGTGTTCAATAAATATTTATTGACTGATTGACTACAACATACTACTTTTGAAGAACTGAACAGGAAAAATAGTATACAAGATGCCATCGGAGATATATGCATGACCGAAAAAAGAGGAGGACTGATCACATAGCAATAATGAAGGATAACCAAATAGACAATCAAGGTCCATTGGTCTCCATGTAATATCAAGAGATATAGAAGAAAGCACCCAGTACAATGAATGGAGCTCTTGGCAGGCAGCTTATGAAAGGACATGGTAAAAGTCACACAAAATAGATAGGCGGAGATAGGTTGCAATTTACATCATTGGAGGAAATACCTACATCGATGATATCACAGGTCTGTCAAAGCAAATTTAGAAGTATCATGAATTCCGTATTTTAAGAAATATTTTACCAAGGAAGTGGGGGTTCCTCTCATCGAAATCCTCATCTACTCCCTGGATCCCACTCAGCATGCATGATTATTCCAACACGTTGTCTAGCATGTGTGCCAGAGTAGATTATTTGCCAAGCTGGGAAGATGGCCATTTGAGAAGGAAGAGATGTAGCTCCCAGGGGCACATGTGTGTATTGAAGTTGAACGAAGATTGTACTACAGAGGTGGACTTCCCACCTTTACAAAGACATGCTATGGTTGCTGTTCTTCATGAGCCACTATTTTAGAACCACATGAGTCTATGTGGCTAGACCATGCACTGATCTGCTAAAGCACCTAAAAAAGACTTTCAAGGAGATACCAGAGGCAGAAGGAATATTTAATGACTTGGAGGACCAGTCTAGCTCAGCTTCTACATCTTGATATATTAAGAGCCGCCACAACATTTTATTTTGGGGGGGGTAGATTTAGTAACCTTGTCCTTCCCACAGGCAATATAGATCTAGAACACCTTACACCCCAAGGAAGCTCAATTAATGCTTGAGCCATTAGGCGTTATATATTTTTAATTTATCATTTTTTCTTATTCTCAGGCACTGCAGTCTATAGGCAGATGTGCTATTGCTAAAGTCTGAAATCAGATACTCACAATCAATCACCCTGATGGGTTTTTCTTTAGATTGTAATTGTCCAGTCACTGAACTATATACACAGTTATGAAAGCTTAACTTGACAGTAGTAATATAACATTGCCTGTTAGACTCATTTTTGCTTTCCTACTTTACAGACTCCTGCACCCAAGGAAAGATGGGTCTTGAATATAGTTGGCACCTCTGTTTGCTTTCAGTGTGACTTGATGGGTGATAAGCCATCTCTGCCATGACAGCTAGTGGTGGGCAAAGAGGAACTGTTCAAAACTTACAGACAGCTGCCTATAACTTCTAATGACTACAACACAGTGTCAGACAGTCATGTGACGTATATGCTTGGGCCACGGCCTTAGTAGGCAGCCAGCAAGCTTACTGTAATCTTTGTTTCCTCTGTCCCTGGATAGCAGTAGATTTGATTTTGACACAGACTTGTCCCCATTCCAGGAATACATCATCATCTTGGTGGCAGACTGACCAAGATGGTTTACCCTACTGCCCACTGTACACTTATGTTATAATTATCCAGTCCACTCTTCTACCCAAAGTATGTACGTCTATACAAATTATGGTTTTCTTTTGTGTGTGTGTGTGAATGTTTTCCTGCTTTCACAAAACATACTGAAGTTCCTACATCCAGTGACTACCTAGATGAGTCAGAGGCTTCCCAGGCTGATTTATATAGTGTATTCTGTGAGAAGCCAAAGGGGCATAGTGAGAGGGTCAATCACCATTTCATCCCCAGGGATCTCGAGAGCACAGCACAGAAGATGTGGCTATCCTACCAAAGTTCTTCAACAGGTTCACTTTCCAAAAATTGTCATAAAAGGCAGTAGGCAACTTAATTCATTATTCAAAGTCAGTCTGGTGGTTTACAGGCTGATTTACTGAGTACACTCCTCACTCTTTACCCACTCTGTTCAAATGATCTTTATGACATCAGTCACACTTCAATCCTAAACTACATTCAGGTACTCACCCACCACAGCTAATTATGGAAGAGCATGAAGAATACATTCTTCAGAACACTTTATGAAGTCAATGGGACCACCTTTAATGGGACCAAAGACTATCAGGGAAATGGGCCTAAGAAGAGAATTTATGGAATTCATTGAGAACTTCCACCAGTGCTTTCTAATTAGCTATAACCTTGAGGCCCAGGGGACAATCCTGGTAGGAGCAATGGGGCTTGAGCACATGGTCCCACACAGGACCACATTCCTTTAGGGCAGGGAACTTAATCAGCTGACATAAAAGTCCTGAAGCTTTGAGGAATCAATTTGAGTCAGTTACTTCTGTGGCACTCACTACACTTTGGCTTCCTGATCTACTTCAGACTTCCCGTCAGTGAATTTCCATTTTACCAAGTCATCTTCCTACTCATCTCAGCCTTTTGGATTTCAGTATTCTACATTCTACCAGTACATGCAGTACTGGTATTCTGGTTTCTGGGTATTCTCCTAAAAAATAAGACCCTGTCTCTTGTCTCAAGAAGGTATTTTGCTTTTTCTACTATGGAATTTGCCTAATCAACAGCTCAAATAGCCTCCAAAGATAAAAGAGATGATCTTGGGTGAGGTTACACCATTATTACTGATCACTCAACCACAAGGCTATCTTTGACTACTCCTCATTAGATTTTCCTTTGTATCTAAGCATTCATCAAATCTTATCAATATTTCCAGGAGGCCAGTGTATCACTGGATCACAGAGTATGTTTGGGGAGGGTTGGTGATAAAGTGTGATACAAAGTAAAAAAGTGGGGGAGGGGGCAAAGGATTTAAGTTTTGATCCTGGAGGTGATAGGGAGCCACTGTAGTTTGTTAGGGGTGGAAGAGGAAGTTATGCAGTGAGACATATGGTTCAGAAAGCTCACTCTGACTATTGAGTAGAGGATAGATTGGAAGAAAGAGAAACTTATGGCATGGAGCCTCAACAAAAGACTATTGCAATAGTCTTTTATTTTTAATGAACTATCATCACATTCATACATTTAGTGCTCATCACTGACTGATTTGTTCTATATTTTTTTTTTCTCTTTACTATAAGCTCACCACGGACAGGGGTATATTTTGATCCTTTCACAGAAATTATAAACAAACAAAAAGTCATACCTGTGGGGCCAAAATGTCCAAAGGGCAATGGGGAACACAGTGCTCCATAAATGAAAGGTACTAGAACGGGTCAAAGATGTTGGCTGAAGACCAAGGGCTTTCATTTTAAAAAGGAATCTTAAGACATTGAACACATGCCAAGGATAAAGGGTGGCAGCAAGGTTATATGGTGACTATGACTAATGATGTTACATATCAATGAATCATTTTAAAGGGAAAGAATACCATTTTTTTCATGTTGGACTCTATAGAACTTAGGAGCTATACTAAAGTCATTGAAAAGGGAGCTCTAAATGCCCAAGCTGCAGGCAAGGGGGGATTAAATAAGAATTTCAGCAAACAGCCAACACTATTTGGTATGCAACTTTGAGGCTAGGAACAGTGGAGGACAGCAATGATATCTAGGTAGAAGTAGGAGTCATATAGGGTGAAAATGAAGCTATGTATAACCATTCTGCCTTGAGATACTTAATCAAAATTAAATAGAATAATAGAACCTCAGAGATTTAAGACACCTTAAAGGTCATTTACTCCATGTCCCAAGACCCGCAGAAATCTTTGATATAACATACCCATCAGTCAGACAGTACTTGAACATTTCCAAAAAGGGTAATTCCACATCTTACTTAGCAACACATTTCATTTTTGGTTATTATAAAGTCATTTCCTATATTAAGCTAAAATATGCCTCTCTGTATAGGGAGGAAGCTTGGTGGCCCAATGGATGGAAAGCTGGGCTTGCAGTCAGGAAGACCTAAGTTCAAATCACATTTCAGACACTTACTAGCTATGTGACCTTGGGCAAGTCACTTAACCTTTGTTTGCCTCAGTTTTTTTCAACAGTAAAATTGCTTAGGATAGCACCTGACTCTCACAGTTATCATGAGGATCAAATAAGATATTTGGAAAGTGATTACTTAGCACAGTGCCCACTATATTGTAGGTGCTTAATAAATTCTTGTTTTCTTCCTTCCTGTATAGTCTTTGAATAGATTCAGAATGGACCTGACCTGACCTGAAAGGCCCTTAGAGGCTATCAAGGTTAAGCCCATTTTACAGATGAAGAAACTGAGGCACACAGAGGTTAAATAACCTATCCATTCCTTTATTCTTTTCCAGGCTGCACTATTGATTCTCCGGAATTTCTCTACTACATGACGTAAACATCCACCCAGCAAATTTATTTCTCCCCTGGACTTCTCACATTGGAAGTATCCTCCATCCCAAGGTCTCTTCCTCTGTTTTACTGGTTCCTCCCAGAACTTCCATTTCAAGAAGGCTGCCTAGGCCCACCATGTCTTCATTCTTCTACCAGCTGCCCTCCTGAATAGTATGGGCTGTATTTCTTTCTGCTTGTATTTCTATCCCCAGTGCTTAGCACAGTGTCTTGAACACAGCACTCAAGAAACATTTGTTGGTTTGTCCACAGTCAACAGCTAATAAGCATCTGAAGCAGGTTTTAGACTCAGTTCTTCCTTTTTCCAGGGCCTTATCAACAATATACTATTCCTAGTTCTACCCTCTCTAATGGTTAGGGATTATTTCATTCTTGTCCTAGTGTCTCCAGCACAGTGAATTGCAAGTAAAAGCTTAAACAATGTTGCTAGATTAGAAGTTCATTCCCCTTAACACAGAAGCTGGAAAAAGTAGATGAAATTCTCTATCACAAACCTGTGGTGTATTGTTTAAAATAAGCGTTCAGTTGTCATCTGCAAACTCTTTGATCACTTGGTGGATTGAAAAGATTAAACAGATGTTGCCTTTTTTGCTGCCACTGTCTATATAGTAACTATCTATGGAGTGTTCTGATTCAAGGTACCCATGTTCTCAATACTTAACCACCTCTGTGCGTACTCTAATTTTTTGTCTTAAAGAAGCCTATGAGGCACTGCCGAATTTGTTACAAAAGTTCAATATTAGCCACAACCTCAGAGCAACACTTGTCTAGCATGTAGACACATCAGTTCTTCTCACATTGGATTTTTGTTAAGGTCTCCATGGTATACAAAACAACTTGTAAAAGCAACATCTCCATTATTCTATCAGCTAAGTCTCTGATCAAAGCCATGTCACTATAAAGTGGAAATGCCATTTTCTTTCTGGAAAGACATGCATAATCACAGCTCTGGAAGACATGGAAAGGACTTAGACATGATATAACTTAATAATTGGTGTTCTAATTAGAACAATGGTAATTTGTGTTTCATAACTTCTCTGGAGTCCCCCTGAGACTTCCTCACTTACTAACGTCAGGAGTTTCTTCCTTACCTTCAAAACTACCCTGAAACGACAAAATTAAAGCCCTTCCAAAAATGACATTGTAAACATTGAGCATAATTTATAGTTCTCTTGTTAGTAATAACAGCAGAATTTTATTGTTGTCACTTAATAAAACAACAGGCTTTCACAGATGATTTTCCACTGGCTGAGAGGTATTAGAGAATATAATAAGATCCTACTGTGTTTACTGATTATTGATTTAAAAAAAATTTATTTCGTATAATAACATACAGCTCTTATGGACCTCCAACACTTAGCACAGTGCCTGGCATATAGTAAGTACTTAATAAATGCTACCGACCAACTGCCTGGTCAAAACAAAAAATCTTTCCCAACACAGATCTTTAACTAGCCTGAAACAGATACATTTGAAGCATTGCTTAGGTATGGGGAGGTAAGGAGACTTGGCTAGCGAGGGTCACATAGCTTGAACGTGTCAGAGGCAGGTCTTGAATCCAACCACGATTTCCTCACTCTAAGGTCAGCTCTCTGTCTACCCCAGCACTTGGGCATCCTCTCTTCCTCCTTTCTTAATAAGTGTTAGTTGACTTGAATGATATCTCATTCAATCTGCATTTTACCAGAATGAGAAATGAAACCATTTTTAACTTCTCATTTTTACTGGCTAGATCCAGAACTGATTTGATTGTCCAAGAACCAAAAGTCTTCATAGTTTTTTTTAATTATTATTCCCTAAATTATTTGAATCATAGGTTCCCACCGTCTCATGGTTATAATATATTATAACAACTATAACATAAAGCAATGAAATAAACAAAAAATCTGAAGAATTGAGTTTACAGATTTTCTTCCAACTTCTATGTTATTCACTTCATTCTACCCTAAGGCAAACATTTCCAGCCTCCTTGTCTAAACCCATCTAGCTGCACCAAGAGGAAGAAAAGGATAGTTCATTACAAGAGTGAGCTCCTCATTTATTTACAATTGAAAGAAAACAAAAATCTCACAAAGGGTGCTTTTGTCTGCATCCTGAGCACTCACTTTTTGAATGTATAGCACATATGTATGTGTATACACGTGCATCTACAAACACGCAGAGACATCTATAAGGAAAAATATAGGCGACAGCTTCTGCCTATAATAGCTACCTTGGAGACCAGAAGAGAAGCATTAAAAATTAAAGAACTGAATAGTAGATTGGCTTCCAATCTTGGGTTTATAGACAGGAAAATGCTTAATGACAGGTGGTCTCTGTAACAGAGGTGGCCTCCGAGACACATTTCTCTTGATTTTATTTTTTAATTAACTTTTATTTTCAGTATTTCGTCCTTTTTTTCTGCCCCCTCAGGAATGCTTTTAAAATGATGAAAGACTCACCACAGCTCCTGGAGCAGCCCTGGCCACCTCACCACTCTGTTTCAAGGGACAGTCTTTAAAGATTGTACTATCTCTGAGTTCTAATGTTGGCAAGTTGCACAAATGTATTTTCATGATATGGCTCCCAACTGCAACTCTTATAGCTAAAGAGAGCAGTTCTTCACAGCTTAGTAGTGACAATGTCCTAATTACCCATTTGAAGTCTTTTGAAACATCATTCCTTCTAGTTAAGCACCTCTTCCACTTACTCCAAGATAGACTTGTGAGTCCAGAATGTTTTCTTCATCATTTCTCTGTTGTACAACAGAGTAGGGCCTGGTGTCAGAAGGTTGAAATCCTGTCTCAGACACATACTGGCTGAGTAGCCCTGGGTAATTTACTAAACCATGAGGAGCCTCAGTTTTTTCACCTATAAAATGAAGGTTATAGTATACATAGCACTTATCTCACAGAAATGAGTATCAAACTATACCATACGTAAAGCACTTTGAAGACCTTAGAGCACAGTACAAATATCTATTATTGTTATTATTATCATTATTATTACAGCAGTGATGTATTAAGATTATGTATATAGGCACACAGCTTTGCTTTATTGTGCTTCGAAAATATTACACTTCACAAATATCAATAAAAATTGAAGGTGTGTGGCAACCATGCATCAAGCAAGTCTGTGGGCACCATTTTTCCAACAGCATATGTTCACATTATGTCTCTATGTCACATTTTGGTAAAACTACCAATATTCCAAGCTTTTTATTATTATTATTATTATTATATGTTATGATGATCTATGATCAGTGATTTTCTAATTTTAATACTGTAATTGTTTTGAGGCACTACAAATAGCATCCATATAAGAGGGAGGGAGAACTTAATCAATAAATATGTGTGTTTTGATTGCTCTGCCCCTTAGCTATTCCAGTCTCTCTCTCTCTCTCTCTCTCTCTCTCTCTCTCTCTCTCTCTCTCTCTCTCTCTCTCTCTCTCACCCCCTCCTGGGGCTTCCCTATTCCCTGAGATACAACAATATTGAAATTAGGACAATTAATAACACTGCAACGGCCTCTAAGTGTTCAAGTGAAGGAAGAGTCAATCGATGAGGCAAATTTCATTGTTGTCTTATTTTAAGAAATTGCCACAGCCATCCCAACCTTCAGCAATCACCACCCTAATCAGTCAGCAGCCATCAACAGTGAGGCAAGATCCTTCATCAGCAAAAAAAAAGATTACAACTTGCTAAAGGCTGAGATGATGGCTAGCATATTTTTCAGCAATAAAATACTTTTAAAAGTAAGGTACATATATAATTTTTAGACACAAGGTTATTGCACACTTAACAGATTACAGTATTGTGTAAACAAAACCTTTTAATACACTGGGGGAACCAAAAGAATTGTGTGACTTGCTTTACCATGGTGGTCTGGAATTGAACCCACAATATCTCCAAGGTATAACTGTACACACTTGCTTCCTTGAGGGAAAGCTGCCTAAACTCTGAGTCCAGGGTTCAACTGAACAACTCTTACCTAGAATTAAAAAAAAAAAACTCAATTCACCTTACCTGTAACTACTGAGGAGCACGTGAGCAATGAGCAGGGAAGTATCTCCACTGGTAAAGTAGCCAACAAGGGTTTATCAAGCATTTGTCATATGCCTGTCACTAAAAGAACTGTGGGGAAGAGAAAAGAAGCAAAAAACAAAGCTTTTGGCCTTTGAACCACTTATAAACTAATTAGACAGATGAAATATATTTATAAAACAACTAGAAAATAAATAAATAAATGAATGAATGAATGAATGAATGAATGAATGAATGAATAAATAAATAAATAAATAAATAAATAAATAAATAAGTAAATAAGTAAATAAACAAATAAATAAATGAATAAATAAATAAATAAATAAATGCAAACATAACCAAGTATATCAGGGTGGTCTGGGAAGGCTTCAGAAAGTCAGTAAGTTTTAAGCTTAGCTTGGATGGATTCATTGACCTAGTGAAGTGAAGAAAAGGAAGTCAATCTAGGCAGAGAAAACTCTTCAGCCCAAAAGGCCAATCTGGTCTGAACCCAAGTCCTGGGATAACACATTGAGGACCAATGGTGTCAAACTCAAATAGAAAGGGGAGAGGAGAATAATCTGTGTATAAGTATCCCTACATCCTACTAATATTGCCTTAGTTTTAAAATGTAATAGTATCTACATTTTATTTTATCTTTATTTTGTTAAATAGTTCCCTATTACATTTTAATCAGGTTCAGGCTGCACTCCAGAGTATAGCAGGCTGCATACAGCCTATTTGAAACCTCTGTTCTACACCAATATAGTAGCTCTGCAAGAATCCCTCTGGCTTTGAGTTTTCACCTTTTTGGCAGTCTCTTGGTATTCTATGATGATTTTAGATTTGAATGAGAGACTGATGTTAATTTGAGGATTAGGTGACATGTCTGGATGATACCAGACTCCTTTGGGGGTTCTGCAGAAGGCCTCCAGAGATCCCTGTAAGTTTTCTAGACCAAAAGGTATCAAACATGCCTGCACACGTGGCCCACAACAGTCCGGAGATTAAAATACAACTAGAAAACAAAATAAAAATAATATCAAATAGATATTACATTTTAAAAATAAGTGGCTCACAGGGATCCCTATGCCTGGCTTAGTAGCCCAGTTTCTATTTCAGTTTGACACCACTGGTCAGAATACCTCCTGCCCTGGGCCCTTAAGCCTACCTACATTCTGATATAGCCCAACCTCCGAATAAGCTAGCCTGGGTCCAAGTAATTCTCCTTATCCATTTTGTCAGAACATAGGACTTCCCTTTTAATTACTCAGTTTAGTCTCCTAAAAATTCTGTCTCGTCTTTCTTTGTGCAATCTCACTAAAATATTAATTGTCATACAGCATCATTACATCCAAACAACAGCAAAGGAGAAAGACATTACATGAGAACCCTTGCCTCCCCTCCCCACCCTTACTACACCCTTTGCTTCACTGGTTCCTCCATATCCACTACATTTAGAACAGAGCACTTAACCTTCCACAGGGTATTTTTGTGCTCCATTTCCCATGCTATTTGGAAGGAAGTGAAACAGAGGATGCTTTTGGAAGGGCACTGTCATCCCCAACGTATTTGCTCACTCCCCCACCAAATGAAGAACAGATGCAAAATGACTGAAGTTAGAAGACAATGAAGTTCTTGGAAAGTGGGGCAGAGATGGACAAGTTCTTTATGCCATGGATCTGCAAGGAGCAGCTAGACAAGGTAGCAGATAGAACCCTAGATTTGGAGAACAGAAGGCCTGAGTTCAAATCTGGCCTCAGGCTGTAACTACCAGGGCTAGTCACTTAACCTCTGTTTGTCTCAGTTTTCTCATCCGTAAAATGAGGAATAATAATAGCACCTATCTCCCAAGGTTACTGTGATGATCAAATGAGTTAAGACATAAAATGCTTTGCAAACCTTAAACTGCCAAGTAATTGCTATTATTATTATTATTATTATTACTATTGTTATTATCACTATTACCTCAACTCAGTTGCTCTACTTGAGTCACTAGATAACTGGATTTTGTATTTAATGATGTTATATACAAGCTGCTGTGCTTGATGCTTAGAATATAAGTCAAAAATGAAACCAGTCATGCCCTCAAGAGCTTACATTCTACTAGGGAAAACAGCATGCACATAGGAAAATAAATACAAAACATATACAAAGTGAACATAGTTTTCCTAAGGGAGCAAGAACAGGGGTGGAGGGAGGAAATCAGGCAAGACTTCCTGTAGGAAGTGGCAGGTAAGCTGAGAATTGAAGGGAGCTAGGGATTCAGAGATGAGAGAGAGGTGGGAGGTCTATCAAGAACGGGAGATGACCTGTGTAAAATCACTATGGAGGTGGAAGATTCAAACTAGAGACTTTACATTAATGGGCTCAACTCTACTTCTAAGACCAAGGGGAAAGACTCTCAAACTGATAGATACAAGAAGGGTAACTCTGAAAAGATTATCATCATAGAATATTAGAACTAGAAAGGCAATGGGAGAACATCTAGTCCAACTAGCATTAATAATGACCTCACATGTGATATGGGTTTTGATCCTTAAGTACAAAGAAAGGAACTAGAGAATTTCATCCACTTCTCTGACAGGATGACTAAGAAAAGTTGTCCTTGCTGTAGCAAACATGTGACCCTTGCATTTTGGTCCACATTCCTTTAGGCTTGGTCTGGGGTTTTAAAAATGTAAAAGAAGCACATACATGTAATATTGTATAAACTTAACACAACTTTGTCTCATGTTTTTACCCACATCTGGAATTTCATTCCAAGAAAATCTAAAATTATACTTAGGTATATAGCACAGGTCTCATTTCCCATTTAAGATTCTTATCTTTATCTCAGCTTCACGTGGCCTAAATGGAAAACAAGCTCACGTTATAGTCTAGTTCTATTTACTGCAAGAAATAAAAAGATAATGAAACAGCATTAGGACTCTCCCAATAGTTGCTCATTATTTGGGTAAAAGGGTCAACCAACTTCTGCACTGTGGTCCAGGCATGGCTTCGGTTTATAGCTACATTTTGCTTAAAGTCAGTCATAAGGGGGATTTTTTTGGGGTGTGTGTGTGTGTGTGTGTGTGTGTGTGTGTGTGTGTGTGTGTGTATTTAAAGGATGCATCTCAAATGTCACTTCTTCCATGAGGTATTTTCCAACCCTCTCCCCACTTCACCCCAATCCTCAGTGTTCTCCTCTCTGGTACATTATATTGATTTATCTGGGAATATGTGTTATACTTTCCAGGAAAATGTGGTGGCTTACATAGGAAAGTTACATGTGAGGTACAGCTGGATGGTATGTCTGCATGATGAGTTCATGGACTGACCCAGGGCCAAGAAAATTAAGGTGAAATGACTGCATCTTTCATGGCATGGGCTGTTTCCTTCAATTTTTAGTGTTCCCTATGCCTTGAATATAGTAGGTGTTTAATAAATGCTTATTTTTCTCCATTTCCCTGTCACTTAAAGTCTTACAGGGCTGCCTGTGGTACTGAAAGATTGAGTGATTTACCCAGGGTGATATGGTCGGTATGACGGAACTCTGAGCCACGTCTTCCTGACTCTAAAGTCAGCTCTTTATCCACTGTCATGCTGCCTCTCCAGGCCCATTTTACCAACAAAAAACAGGCTAAAAGAAATTTAAGTGACTTGCTCATGCTCACGTATTTGGTAGGCCATTCCAAGTCCCGTGCCCTTTTAAATACACTGCTTCCTGAGCCAGCTGAAAGACTGCTATGTTTATGCTTTATGTAGCCAGCTCTTTGTGATCAGATTTTCACCTACCCCTAAGTTGTCCCAATGGCAAAATGAATGTTAAAGAACTTTAAAAGCCTGAATTCTTGTCCCTCATTTCAACATTCCACACAAACTGAATAATGTGTTTTCTTGAGTCTCTCATTTGACTTCATTATTTTATGTAAGTGCCTACCCCTAGCCTTATACCTCAATGATAATCCTCTAAAAACACTTCTGTATCTTCTTGATTAGTGGCACCTCATGAAAAAATCATGTAAAATGGATGAGCTTTCCCTTACGACTTACCCAGGGGACTGTGACATGTCAGTCCAACAGCTTGCTGTCCTTTCTAAACCATCATTTCTTCCCACAATGGTTCCCACAAAGGAATGGTATTCATTACAAACCCCTGGGCCATCTCTGATGGATCTGTAAAGAAGGCATCATAAGCAAGGGAGAAAGGCTGAGAGTGAGAGACAGTAGTGAGTGACAGGAGGGCATCACTGTATAAGAGGAAAGGTCTTGCCAACTCCAGAAACCTGAGAAGTGGGTGGCCGAAAGGAGGCAGCTTCCAGCAACACAAAAAAGAAAGCTGAGAAAAGGATTACTGGAACTTCCTTCTCTTGTGGTATGGCCCAGTCATAATGGTGCTGTGGTTACATAGCAAAGCTCATTAAAACAATAAATAAACCACAACAGTTCTAATTAGGGCCCTGGTTTCCAGTATGTTTGGCTAAAAGACAAATGGACTGGCTCCTTGTATCTTTATTAGGTTGCCTAAGCTAGAGTCCAGCCGCAATGAGTTTCTGCTTCTCTGCTTACTCTTTCCCTCTCAGATTTCCCATGACCTTGCTTTCAGTGCCATCCTTCAGGCAAGGTTCATGTGTCAAACTCAGGTGAGAGTAGGACAAATTCACAACATGAGCAAAGAACTGACACTTCAGTGAAGGGGTGGCAGGCCAGGGTGGGGCGATTTGACTTCTCTAACGTGGATAGTTTTTTTTTTCAAATATTCAGAGACAAAAGACACCTTTCCAGATAGGAAACAACATAGATGGAAATACAGGCATAGCCCCATCTTTAAGGGGGTTCAGTAGACATGATGGAGCTTTGCTCTCATCAACATGAACAGCTGCATTTCTAAGAATCTTCTCCTGTGTTGAAAATGTTGGTGGATAAACCAATAGAGGAAGAAGAGGGTAGCTAAAGGCTGCTAAAGAAATACAGCCCAACCAATAGCTGACAATCGTATTTTTCTGTAGAATATTTTTCCTGTCATGGTTCAAAATGGAACACTCCCTCTTCTGGGGTGGAACACATCAAACATTCAGCATCAACAAATGGATGAAGGGTATTTTCATCCCTCCATTTTAATTCAGAAGGATCACGTAGGAAGAAACATAAATAGTTTGTCCTCAGCATGGGTAGTAGAATATGGACATGGAATTAAGAGACCCAGGTTTGAATTCCATCTCACAAATTTACCAGTTGTGTGACTATGGGTGGGCAAGTTATATAAACTCTCAGTCTCAGTTTCCTTTTTTTTTTTTTGCAAAATGGGGATAATACTTGTTATCATCTACTTTCAAACTATAGAAATACTTCATAAACCTTAAAATACAACATAAATGTTCATTATACAAACAGATTCAACAAGCATGAAATATTTACCATGTACAAGGCCCTGTGCTAAGGTAAATAAAGATACCAGGGTTCGGGGTTTTTTTGGGTGGCGGGGGGGGAGGGTTTGGGTTTTTTGGCTGCTATATCACACTGCTCACTCATATGGTATCCACCAAAATGTCCAGATCTTTTCCCTGTGAACTACTGTCTGGCCATGTTTCCCTCATCTGATTCTATCCTTGTGCCATTCTTTTTTTTAAGTGAAAGTGTAAGACAATATTTATTTTCTATTAAATTTCATCCTATTAGATTTAACCCATCATTCTATTCTGTCACGATCTCTTTTTTTTTGGGGGGGGGAGGGAGGAAAGGAGAGATCATGACACTGTCATTCAAAATTTGATAAACATGTCATCAACACCTTTATGCAAGTCATTGATAAAAAATGTTAAACAGCAAAGGTCCAACATCCTTTAACTAGGGTGAGGATAAGCAAGAGACAGAAAACTTATTAAATTTGGAAGCTAGTTTAAGTAACCTAATTACCCAGTTTATTCTTCCATCCTCATCTTCTCCAGACAAAGTGGTCCTCTCACATGAGAGTAACTTCTGGTCTCCACACTTTTTCCCATTCCTGAATTAGAAAGCCCTCTTCCAACCCCTAATCTCTATTTGTCAAAATCTTACTTATTTTTTGATCAAATATTTTTTTTCCCCAATCACCTCAGGTAGGAGCAATCTCTCTCTCTCCTCTGAACTGCTACAGAATTTTGTTTTCAATCACCAATTTTACACATACTATGTGTGCTTCAGTTATCTGTGCACATATCATATTCCATAATATATTATAAACTCTTTGATAGAAGGGCCATGCCATATACCTTTGAACATTTCAATGTTTGTTTTATTAGAGATTGTCTCTGTGTGTATATGTATTTACGTGTGTGTGTGTGTGTATAGAGAGAGAAACACACACACAAAGTATAGATAGATAGATAGATAGATAGAGTATATATCTATATATAGAGTATTCATTTCAAAAATCATATATATCAGTTATATATATATATGTGGTGTATATATATGTATGTATGTATTGATCTATATACATTTTATACACATACACACACACAATTTTTTGAAATAAAGTGATGATCAAGCACTTGAATAGATGGTAGCCTGAGTTCAATAAACATATAGTAGATGATGTTGCCACAGTAAGCTGAGTTTTTACCCAATTCAGTTCAATTCACCAGGACTTTATCAAATGGTTTTCATGGGTTAGGAATCATGTTAAGTGCTAGGATATCAAAGACAAAACTAAAACTGTTCCTGCCCTCGAGGAATGTACATTCATCAGAAAAGGTAACAAGTATTTAGATAACCAATTGCAAAATAAATACAAATTCATTATGGATAGGATAGAGTACCACTAACTGGAAGAATCAGGAAAGGCCTCTTTTCAGAGGTAGCACTTGAGCTGAGCTAAGAATCTGAGGCCAAGGCAAAGATGGTAACTTCCATAAGAATCAGGGTAAGGGGGTGGTCCAAGATCAGTGCTGTTCCTATATACATGAAAACTTTAAGTCTCATTTTAATCAATAGTCTTTCCAGCTATTTGTTTGCCCTCATTCCAGGACAGGGCATTAGCTAAGGTCTGACTCAAAGGCAGACAGCACCACCTACTGAAAGAACTATGGTTTTCTGACACTGGAAAAACAGACAAGTGTGAAACGTCTTGAGGCCACACTAAAGCGTTCAAAATTTAACATGTTCAGTTAGTTTCCTTAACACAGCTTAATTAAAAGCTCTGTTATTCAAAAAGGGGGTAAACTGTTTTCAAAAGGAAGCTGAGGGGTGGATTTTCTGAACAAGGACCACTAACCTCTCACAAACAGTTGTTTAAGCACCTCACTGGTTTTATCAGGCACTTAGCCTTGTACCTCTAATCTGACTGTCCATCATAGTCCTATACTAGAGAGTCTCAGGGTTCGTTTACTCTTCAACTAAGCATATTTATTGACATACTTATCATTGAATATACTTCATGTAAAATGTGTTTGTAGATATTATGGTTTCTTATTGGGACTACTGCGATAACCTCCTAATTGTCATCCCTGCTTCAATTTTCTCCTCTTTCCCCGCAGCTGTCATAGTGATATTTTTACAGCACAGGTTTGCTCACATTACTCATTTTCTCAAAAAGTTCCAGCTGTTTCCTATTACATACAGGGGAACATACTCCAGACAAAGTCTTTGGCCTTCAAAATCTGGCTCAAACCTACCTTTTCAGACATATTGCACATCACTCTCCTTCATGCAGCCAATGGCCCAGCCAAATTGACCTGCGTTTCATCTCCAATTTCATGCCTCTCTCTGCACAATTGGACATTCACAGGCCTAGAAGGCACTCCCTTTTCTTGGCCTCTGCATATTAGAATCAAAGCTTCCTTCAAAACCCAAATATACTTCAGTATGTCTTTCAAGGCTCAATAACACTTTTACTGATCCTGCTAGTGTCCTCCCTGAAATGACCTTGCATTTATAGTATCTATATCTTGGACTTAAGTATCTACATTCATGTCATTTCCCCTAGCTGTGTATAAGCTCTTTGAAAGTAGCAACTGTCATTTTTGTCTTTGTACCTCCAACACCTAATCCAGTGACAGGTTCATAGTAGTTGTTTAATAAATGCCTCTTGACTGACTAATAACAATTGACTGATTAACTTACCTGGCTATTATAATTAGGGAAATGTTAGAGATAAGTCAATTTTGTTTAATCAGAGATTGTCTCTGTATGCATAGATCAATGTAGCATAATGGAAAGTGGACTTATCTCAATTTGGAAGATCCAGAGGATGAACCCTGGTTCTATTTCTTACTAACCTGAGAGACCTGGGGTGAATCATTTAACCACTTTGGGCCTCAGCTTCCACCTCTGTAAAATAACATTTGTAAAATAATATTTAACATTGGGTTAAATAATCTCACAAATCCCTTCCAGCTCCAAAGAAGTGGCCATATGATTCTATGTCTATCCTAAGAAGGCACTTATTTTGTGTATGCATAATGTGTGTGCATAAATACTGACTTGTAAAGGACTTCATAATAAGAGACATGCTAGTATCTACCTCTCTATCTCTCACTCTCTCTCTCTCTCTCTCTCTCTCTCTCTCTCTCTCTCTCTCTCTCCCTCTCTCTCCATATATACATATATACATATATGGATAGATAGATAGATAGATAGATAGATAGATAGATAGATAGATAGATAGATGAGCATCATGCTCATTGTCGGTATAATTATTAACAGGAAAGCCTTAAACATAAAGAGAGATTAATCTGCTACTTAATTACTTTCACTGCAAGGCATGGAAAAATCATCAGTTTCTCAGTTACTGGGCAACACCCCAAACTCTGTACACTGGAGTGCCCCTAAATGCTATTAACAGAAGGGGAATAAGAGGAAAGGCCATTACAAAGATACTGCATCTTTGTCTCTTTGTGAAAGATTCAGTGTGTTGGCATACTGACAGACGACTGGCAGTTTTCTTTCCTTGGAACTAGGTTACTGGACTGAACAACCTAGACAGCAGTTTAACCTGAGGGTCAAAGGGCAGTGAGGCGTTATCTACCAACTGGATGCATTCCCTCCGCATCTGTGACTTCAATATTCCCATATAGACTCTGACAGTAGGGCAAGAGATAATGTCCCCCCCCACACACCTCCACCATCACCCCCTGGGATTCGGAAATTTAAAGAACCACTGCTACTTTTCTTTTTCCACTTTGAAAAAAAAAAAGATGAACTAAGCCAGAATTTCTAATTAATAATACACACCACAGGATATATACTTAAAACATGTGACAGCATATCAATTTGGGTACATAAATACACACATATAAGCTCACATCAATGTGTGGTATCAGACATCTTGTAGTTCTTCTGTTGATTAAAACTGAGAGAGATGTATCTTAATAACCAGAAAATAACTTGCAATCTAACATCTTGATTGTAAGAGATTTCAAAGGGCAGCAGGAAGTGTTAAAATGCACATATCTAATCATCAATTGAATTAACAAATTTTCAAAAGTTATGCTTGAGAGCATTAACTGGTCTGTACTGATACATAGAAAACACTAATACCCATTTTATTTTTAAAAATTAAAAATCAGACCCCCTTTACAAATAAAAATCACTACCATCTCATGCTTGGAGATTTTTTTTTTTAAATTTCCATTCCTAATCCTATTTCTACTCTGCACTTTTTTAAAGTTAAAACTAAATATTCATCCAATGTAGTATTGACTTGATTAACATTTCCCCTTTGTTAACCTTGAACTTAGAACACTACAAGGTTTTCTCAAAGATAAGTTCTGCCAAACTTCAAAAGCTCCAAAGTCTTGCGGAACTCACTACCTTAGCTTCCTTCCTTTCCCTTTCCTCTATCTAACCACCACTCCCATTCTTTGTTTCAGCAGTGTTTATATACTAACCTATTGTCAGTCCTCTGCTGGCATTGGTTCCCCTCCAACCTTGGACCTTGGGCCTCAATAAATAAAAATCCCAAAATGCCTTTTGTCACTTACCTGAGAGAGAGAGAGAGGCCTTTAGGTGCTGGGTCTCCATCCTGTGCAACTAAACCCATTTGGTGGAAAGTCAAAACACAGCAATATAATATCAAAGCACATGTCCATAATGCTTTAAAGTTTACTAAACACTTTATAAATCTTCACTGCAATGCTACATGGTAGATATGAAAGGTATCCTTTTAGAGATGAAGAACTGAGATTTAGAGTGATGTAACTTAACATGTTCCGAGACTTAGTAAGCCATAGAGGTAGGATTCAAACCCAAAGCCCTCCTTATCTCAAAGTCTAGCCCTCCACTACAACAGACCGTCTCTCTATATAAACAAATTAACTAGACAAAAATAAATGAATGAATAAGCAAATAAATAAATGGATGAATAAACAGATACATTTTAAAATGATCAGGCAAATAAATAAATGAATGAATGGAAAAATAAATAGATAAATGGATGATTAAATAAGCAAAATCAAAATAAGTAGTACAAACTAGAATAGAATTTTTAAAATAAGTAACCAGATGACAGGAATCAGATGAGGACTTTAAAAGAATAGGGACCTAGGAATATGAGTTCAAACACTTTTCAATTGTTTTAGAATCAAACACTATAAGAATTAAAGACATTCATGCTATTAAAAAAAAACTGGTCCTAAATGTTATGGTAAAAGTGGAGTAGAAAAAATAAATTTATTCAGTTGAGGTAAAAGGTGGGAAAGTGGGTTATGGTGGTGGAGGGAAACAGGAGAAATGTCTAAGGCAGTAAATAAGAAAGAGTTACACATGATTTCACACAAGAAAATGAAATAAGCTAAAACAAGTGTCACTGCTGCTTTATGCTGTCCATTCTGTTTGTCCTTTTAAGTTTAATGAGATTTTAGCTTTGTCTACACACATGATCCAGGGTAAACTCATTTTTTAAAAAAAGCTGAATCTAATAAAAACTAGATTTTCTCCCCATACACAATACCATATAACCAGATTCAACTCAATAAACATTTATTAAGTGCCTACTATGTTCAAGAAATGATACTATATACTGGATACAGAAAGACAGAAAAAGAAACAGTTGCTGTCCTCAAAGATGAATGTACATTCTACTGGGCCAGAAAAGCAAGAATAAAATTTAAAAAAAAAAAAGCCTCACAAACACCAACCCAACATCAATGTGAAGGGTATGGGAGTAACGGCAACTAATGAAAGGAAATATGAACTAAGATGCTCTATAGCACTGACTCTGTGTTCTCTAAGATTAATATGGGAGCTGTGAAGGCCTGGCAGGAACACCAAAATGTTGGCCAAAAATTATATTGATAGTGCTAAGCATCTTCTTCAGTATGATGAAACTGCTCCTATGAATAAAAGATTGAAAGGGAGGACCTATTCAAAATCACAATGTTGACCAATCAATCCATCATTTACTAAGATGCTTCTATGTCTTGAGCACTGTGTTAGGTACAAACAATATGGGGATACAAAGACAAAAAGTGAAATAATCTCTACTCTTAAGGAGTTTGACATTCTAATTGATGGAGAAAAAAAGTGTGTGTGCATGTGTGTGTGTGTGTGTGTGTGTGTGTAATACATACTCACACACATATGCACATATGTGTGCATGTATATATGTATATAGAAAGATAAAACACACATGTTATATGTGTGTACATATAATCACATGACTAAATAAATACAGAATCAATATATAGCCAAGACAGTAACAATTTGTTAAAGCACCTACACTTTAGAGAAAGTATTAGCAATTAGGCAGATAAGGAAATGAGACATTGCAGTATTTGAGTAGCATTCTAAAAGAAGTGAGAGACTGAGAAAGAGAAAAGGGTATGATCAATTTGGAATTGATGACAATGAGAGAGTGGTTCTCCACGTTCTGATACAACAGGAAAGTAAGATAAGAAACATCAGAGCAAATTTTAAAATACTCATATTTCACCTGCTGAATATTCATCAGTATAGATGGTGCTGAACACAATATGGAAAAACCATGAGTATAAATGACATGCATTGAAGGTATTAATAATTCATATATATAGAAAGAGATACAGATATATAGATATATACACATAGTACTATCTAATTTTTTAAAATGTAAATAAATCTCACCAATTACAAGAAAGGGCTTTAAATTGTTTCTTTTCCCCACAGTGTGCTCATCTCTTAGTCATACAACATATTGTTATCAAGCATAGAGTAACAATAACAAATAACATGATTCCTAAACACAGATTAGACTAAATAAGAGAAGAAATTTCAAGGTTACTAAAAAGGAAAATGTTTAAAACCCTCTTCAGTCCCAATTGTACCCCATCTCTGTATCCTGAAGGTTCTAGGATTTCAGTCCTAGAACTCACAAATCAGAAATAACCTCTTTTCCTATAGCTTTCTTTTCTGATTGAATGGCTCTTCTACAAACTCCAAATTAAGGAGGCCAACCATGTCTCCTTCCTCTCCAGGCTGCACTCCTGAATTCCTCCCTCTTTCCCTGGTACCTTTATCACTGTCTTCTTATCAGCTTCTATTTATCTGTTGCCTTCCCCCATTAGAATGGAACTTTCTCGAAGGCAGAGGCTGTCTTTGATTCTACTTATATCTGTATTCCCAACACTTACCACAGTACTTAGTATATAGTAAGTGATTAATAAATGCTTGTTGACCAATGTTGAAAATGTTCACTTAATGAAAAACCATATAAATTATATATAAAGAAAGAATAATAAAAAGCACCAAGCTCTCAAATTATTTTGAAAAGGAGATGGACATACTTAGACTGGAATTCTGAAAAGTCCTTTTTGAGTTTGATAGAATGGATCCAACTAGCGCATCAATTATAACATAACAGAGTAATTTTTAAAAGTTGGTGTCTACTATAACCACTAGGAACAAACACATCCTCTCAGGTTATTTTATTAAAAGTGTAAAATGAGTTTAGGACCTGAACACAGAGGTACAGGTGGCAGCTGTTGCCATGGTAAGAACCATAGAACAAAAGCAAAGATATCAAAGAATACTCCTGGGGATAGGCATCAAACACCGCCATCACAGAAGATGCTTGAGAGCTATTTAATATCTGTAGAAAGGCACTGCAAGATTTTGTCAACATCTAGCTGGTATATGCAGCAGGATAGTTGGATGCCCTACTGCCCAATTAAAAGCAACAACAACTAAACAATAATGTGGAAAGGAATCTGGAAAAGAAAAATTATATCAGAATTCGTTGGTTCTCAAATTACTATTGAAAGCAAAAGTTTTTTTTTCCTTAACTATGCCCAAAGGGCTATAAAAATGTGCATACCCTTTGACGCAGCAATAGCACTTCTAGGGCTGTATCCCAAAGAGATCATAAAAATGGGAAAACGTCCCACATGTACAAAAATATTTATAGCAGCTCTTTTAGTGGTGGCAAAGAATTGGAAATTGAGGGAATGCCCATCAGTTGGAGAATGGCTGAATAAATTGTGGTATATGAATGTAATGGAATACTATTGTGCTATAAGAAATGATGAGCAGGCAGACTTCAGAAAAATCTGGAAAGACTTGTATAGACAGATGCTAAGTGAAGTGAGCATAATCAGGAGAACATTGTACACACTAACAGCCATGTTGTAAGATGACTAACGTTGATAGACTTAGCCCTTCTCAGCAATGCAAGGATCTAAGACATCTCCAAACGTCTCATGATGGAAAATGCTATCCAGATCCAAAAAAAGAACTATAGCGTTTGAATGCAGATCGAAGTATACTATTGGCTATTTTTTTCTTCTGTTTTGTTTTGTTTCCTCTTTCTGGTGGTTCCTCCTATTGGTTCTAATTCTTCCTTACAACATCACTAATGTGAAAATATGTTTAATAGGAACATATATGTATAGCTTATATCACATTGTACATTGTCTTGGGGAGGGAGAAGGGAAGAGAAGGGAAGAAAAATTTTAAAACTGAAAAGCACATGGAAGTGATTGTTGATAAATCAAAATAAATTAATTTAAAAAAACCCAAAACATTAATGTGATATATGGAGTCAAAGCAGTACCCTCCAAAAAACATAAATAGTTCAATATCAAAAGAAAACTTTACCAAAGATATTTGAAAATAAAGAAATCCTAGGCAAGACGGACAGCCCCAGACTAAGAGGATGTGGAAAATTTCTGGTAGTCTTTATGTTCTCAAAAATCCAATACAACAAAAATGAAAGTTGTACCAAAGGTGAAACAGAAATCTTGAACACTATTAATATAACAGATAACATAACAGTTATATCATGGAGGTGAGTGAAACTCTAGCTTCTTTGCAAAACTGGAAAATGGTAGAAAGGGGTGATATCCCCAATTATTGATTCAAATGCTTCACAGTGGCACATGAATAGTTAGCAAAGTGCTTTGTCAGCCTGACTAGATGCAGGCCTAATCTTACCTTTCTTAATCAAAGGCATCACACATCCATTGCCAAAAGATGAGAATACAAGTAACCTCTACAAATATGTCAATTATTGTATATTATATAAAATATACATAGTTTGTATCACTAAATATATACAAACACACAGCAGAAAATAATATATCAACTGAAGAGCAAAAGGGTATGCTCAAAATTCCCAGGTGTGAAAATTCATTAATTATTGAACAAACTATTTGGTCATACCATAACATTTATCCTGCCTTTGCTGATTACTGCAAAGCCTTTGACTCAGATCTACACTCATGGCTGATTTATGTACTGCTAACAATATATGATAGAACCAAGTATAGTAACAGTACAAAAGCATTTGGTATCCAGGTGGATAACTATTCTCCATTTAAAACATGCCACCCACAAAATAATAACAAAAACAATTTATATCAAATGTATCATTTTGAGGGAGACTAATTAAGCCAATTATTTTTCTGCCTTGATGTAAAACCTATTATCATGTCTCCTAAATAGAATTAAGTATGGCTTCCTTCCAAAGCAAAGGAAATGTTGAACCAAAACATTTTATTAATCACAATGAACACAGATGAGCTCAAGTTTTATGATTTCCCTTAAGAAGACATTAATCAATTTTTTCATCTCATGGAATCTTTTTCCAGTCATGTTAAAATAACATTTGAACTCAATAAGTATAAAATTCTTAATGTATGCCAAGAAAAGATCCTTACTAAAGCCTTCAAGCTTGAATCTAGAAGGTACAATTGAACCAATAAATGAAGGCTACTAATAACTACAAATATCTTGCTATCCTCTGGGAAAGACATTGAACATAAAGTTATCAAAGAAAAGGCTATGTCTGAACATATTTAGAGACCTACTGGCACTCTGAAGTCAAAGTTCATGGGGAAGGACATATTTAAATCAATTAACACCTATAAAATAATACCATTCTTAATGTACTTCTCAATAGTAAGATGACCAATACTAGATTTGGAAGCCTGAGGTGAAGAGTATATTCTAGGTACGATAAAGTGACAAAATACACAGAGGTGGAAGATGGACTATTAGGTCTGGAGGACTGATAACAGCCCAATTTGGCTGGAATATAATGGTCATTACAGGGAGTAATATAGAAAGAAAAGAAAATACACACACTAGGAAGACCCAGATTAAGAGCCAGATTAAGAGCCAGTAGAACACTTTGGTGTTCATAATAAGCAATTTTATTTTATCTTAAATCCACCTAAAATTTTTGAACAATGGAGTCACATAGTTCAGACCTATGCCTTAAGAAAAAAAATGACAGCTCTATAGAAGATGAAATAGATATGAAAGAGACAGGGAAACCATTTAAGTGGCTAATATAAGAGACCAAGTGAGAGGAAGGGAGACCCAAAAAAAAATCAGTAATAGGAGTATACAGAAAGGGACAGATGTAGAATTATGTTGGATGTAGAAATTAATAGGACTGGTGTTTCCCTTTGTACAAGATTTCTACTGAGCCTGGAATGCTCCCCTTACTCACTTCCACCTCTTGAATTCCTTCACTAGTCAAAACCTGGCTTAAATGCCATATACTACTTGAAGTCTTTCTTGCTCTCCATAGTTAGAGCCTCCCCATCAAAATTATATTGTATGCCATGTAAATATGTATGGATGTGTCACAAATTCCCTGGGAGAGACTTGGCTGGCTGTATCATCAGATGAAAGGGAGGGCCAGAAATGTCTCTGAGGAAGGGAAGGACACAATGACCTTGCCCCCAAGGGCAAGACTGTTTTTGTGCTCCACCTAATCATTTCTAGGGAAGAATGAAAGAGATTTAAGTTCGGAAAACTGGAGAACCTCAAACACCAGAGACTTTGGTAATTATTGGCCAAATAATCATTTACTCAATTTATGGTCAAGCCCTGGAGAGATAAAATCAAGAAGCACATGAAACGTTCACCAAGAGGTACAGTGAGGTCAGCCACAAAGAAGTCAAGTCAATCCACCAAAATGTTTAGCCCAATGAAAAGATTAAGCCTGAGGGAATTAGCTTCCAGGGAGGTTCCTCCTCTTTGCTCTAAAGAAGAAGTAGCATCCAAAACTTTGAGGGAATAAAACTGGAGAATGGTAGGGGAGGAATTTTGTGGATTAAAAGCAAAGGTTGCTCCTTTTTTTTTTTCTAAAAGAGCTGTAGCAAGAAAAAGTATGGTTTCGAAATTAAAAATAACAGGTCAGCATAGACTCTTTGCTCAAGAAAAAGACAACCAAGGATAGTTGAACTGTATCAAGAGAAAAGTGGATTCCACCCAAGTAGCAGCAACAAAGCAATGGTAGAGACTCTGTGGCCAGCTGAGCAGAGTCCAGTTGAATAACTACATATCAAAGGAAGTAGTGCCTGGTAGATCATCAAGTCAGCGTCTAGCCAAGCAGCATTCCATGGAGACTAATCATCCTATATCAAGCTGAGAAGCACCTAGCCCCACATTTGTGGATTTAAAAAAAAAATCGTCTTACTATGTCATTCCATTAAATGCTTTTTGCTTTGAACTGAATAATTGGATTACAGGATTATAACTATAGAGACAGGGGCATGGACTCCAACTCCCTCATTTTACAGAGGAGGAAACTGAGATCCAGAAATGCTAGTGTCGACTAGCATTTAATAAGATCCTACTATAAGTTATGAACTATGCTAAGTGTTGGTTAAGTGACTTGCCCAGGATCACAGAGCTAGTAAGAATCAGAGGGGAGATATGAATCACACCTTCATGACTCAAAAACTAGCCTTCTATCCACTAAGCCAACTGCTAAGAATAACAAACTTTTTAGACAAACATTCATCTAGCTGTTGGCACTCTAAACATGAGATCCATAATCCATGTAATGTCTTCCATTGTGTCTACCATAGTCTCTATTACATTTTAAAAATACATACACCTGAAATGCTCCCAGTTTTTTAGTTTAAATTATGCTGAATCAAATGAGCTTAGAAGAAGAAAAGGGAAAAAAAACAGAATTAACAAAAAAAAGTGAAAATGCTCCAGTGATTTACTTCTCCATTTACATGAACAAGGGTTCATGAATTCATTCTGATTGCTCTGGTTTTTATCACTTTTTTTTTTGTCCTACTGCTATAACCTTTGGATCCTTGAAGTTCTTCTTTATTCACAGCTTCCTAATTTAAGGTTCCTGACTCAGCCACTCTCATTCCAGAAGGGAAATAAAACTATGTACTTCAAGTGAAGAAAAAAATGTATCAGAAATTGAAGATGATTTAGGATGTAATGAAACAGTCATATAAAAATAGATGAAATAGTAATCATCTTCCCCAGAGGCTGAAACTAATCTTTAGAGAAAACTGATTAATGTTTATTACAGATTTTCAATAAATTGACTTAACCTGTACATTAGCCTATTGTTGATAAAGTCAACTACTTGACTATAAAACATGCTATCATCATAGTCACTAGTAATTTTACTTACACTGGGCCCTAATGAGCAAATGAATTTTACAGTTCTTTACCACCTACACATTTACAATCAACCAAATAATGAATAAATGTCTAGTGAAGTCTTGCTACTTAACCACACAGCGCCAAGCCCTGGAGATGCAAAGAAAAGTAAAAAGTCCTGCCCTCAAGGAGTTTACAACTCATCTGTAACTTATAATGGCAGTTCTTTATTTGCAATTGAACAAGTTAAATACATCTTCTTTTTTTCCCCCTCTCTTTCCTAAATCTAACCTGGTTCAGGGAAATTCATTCATTCCAAAAATGCTATTCAGCTACAACAATGAAGTATCAACTGAACTTGAAACTCACATACAACACTATTCACTACTGAGTAAAATTCAAAGAAAAAGCAAGTCCAGACTGCACCGTACCCAAGAATATTTAGTTATTGACACCAAAAAAGTTCTGATTTTAAGGTAGTCTTATCTATAATGGAAGAGGATAAAATGGAATAGGACAGTTGTGTATTCAGTTAGTCAGTCAGTAAACATTTGTTAAGTGTCTACTATGTGCCAGGAACTGTACTAAATGCTGGGAATACAAAGAAAGGTAAAAAGACAATCCCTGCTCTGGAGGAGTTCACAATCTAAGGGACACAATGGGCAAACAACTATGTACAAACAAGCTATATACAGGATAAATTGGAAATAATCAACAGCAGGAAAGCACTATAATTAAGGGAATCCAGAAAGGCTTCCTATAGAAGGTTGAATTTTAGTTGATACTTTAGAGAAGCCAGGAGGCTGAGCTGAAAAGGGGGGAGACTTCCCAGGCCTGGGGGATAGCCAATGAAAATGCCTGGAGTATGCAGATGGAATGTCCTATTCTGAGGAACAGAAAGGCAGAGGACAATGTACACAAGGACTGAGGGGGTGTAAGGTGTCAGAATACTGGAAAGGGGTGTGTGTGTGTGTGTGTGTGTGTGTGTGTGTGTGTGTGTGTGTGTGTGAATGACAGACAGAGGATTTTATAATTGATTCTGCAGGTGAAAGGGTATCCCTGGAGTTTACTGAATGGGGTGTCACATGGTCAAACCTGTACTTTGGGAAGATCACTTTGATAGCTGTGAGGAGGAAGAACTGCAGTGGGGAGAGGATTGTGGCAGGGAGACCACCCAACAGGCTATTGTAATGGTCCAGATGGAAGACGATCAGGGCCTGCACCAGGGCAGTGTCACTGTCCAAGGAGAGAAGCAGATGTTAAAGAGGTAAAATCGACAAACCTTAGCAACAAGGCTTGAATATAGAGAATGAGAGTGGGGGGTTGAGGATGACAACTGGATCATAAGCCTGGGTGACTGGGAGAATGGTGGTCCCCTCAACAATAACAGAAAAGTTAGAGAGAGGTGAGAGTTTGCTGGAAAAGATATGAGTTCAGTTTTGGACATTCCTAAACAATATTTATTATACTAAGTGCCATAGCAGGAAGGGGTCATAGAGATCATCTAGTTCACTGAGACTCAGAAAGATAACGTGACTTTTCTGATCCAAATCCATCTATCTTGTTGTATAACTAAGTGCCTACTATGTACAGGTAATGAGGAAAATACAAAGGTAAATATTAATGAACCCTCAAGGAATGTATAATCTAGAGAGGGAAAGAAAAAATATAAATAATATGTGTGTATATGTATATATAGAGATATATCTATATCTATATAGATATATCTCTATATATACATATACACATAAGTAATATAGAAAATAGAGTGAGTACATAAGAGAGGTACAAACAAAAGATTACAAGAGGAGAATTCATCTATGGAAAAGTCAAAAGCAGGTCAGAGGAAGCGGCATTTAAGATTTCAAGGTTCCAGTGGAATTGTAGAACAATAATCAAATACGTATTTTAAATGTCTATGAAAAAAATAGACTTTTAAAAAAGTTTTTAAAATACTGCTTTGCTTCTTTTAAAAATATATATATTTATTTAGAGGGACTTGTTTAAGCTGAATCCTGAAAATATTTGAGTGTCTATATACACTTTTTATTCCTATTTGATTTCTATTCCAGATTATGGTTTTCCTAGGCTAATATTAAATTTGTTAATATTCACAGGTAAAACATCAGGTGGCAGGTATGTAGAAGGAGCTGAGCAATTAGCTTCAGGATTAAAAATACATCAGAGACAATCCACAACATGCATCAGACACACAGGAATTATCAAGAGTTTCCATATTCATACTGGATCCATTTGGGTTCTTACCAAACATCCTGACTATTGTCCAGAGTTATTATTTACCCATTTTATGTGTCAGTCAAACATTCCTTCTTAACTGTGTTTAACCACCAGGTGGCACTGATAGCTGCTCACCTGATGATATTCAGCCCATAAATAGGCTCTGGCCCTGGGCAGTCCTCAGTTCACCCTGGTGACCCCAGTGAAAGTGCCTTGCATCCCGAATGGACAGTGTTGATTATGTGTCAAGATGTCTATGGTTCTGGGAATCAGAAACTTCCTATCCCTCAGCTCTATTTCCTTCCTAGGGGGCCATGCTTATTAATTATCAAAGGTGGTGTGAATTTAACCAATCAGAAGTCAGCCTCACTGAGTTCATACCTCAGGAACCTCACACACTGGCTGATTCACTTCTTTTTTGACTGGAGATATTTCTGTGCCATAGTCATGTGATCACAATATGATAAGAATAAAATGATGCTTAGATATGATATGTAATACTTAGCATAGAAACAATAACATCATTGAGCAATACATAAAATGGATAATATAACATACAAGAAAAATGCACAATAAAATACTTACCCAGTGGCTATGAATCTACCACTGTTGCACACTGGAAGTTCCCACATACTACAATTAATAGGATTGATCTGAATGCAGGAGTCCAAGAAAAGAAAGCCCAGATTTGTCCCCCAAAGCTGCACCACATACAAGTTGGCAAAGTAATGTCCACTTCATCTTGGGTGACTGAAAGTTCCAGAACAGCTACCCTTTAGATGAAGACACAGAAACCCTTGGCTTAAACCAGATCTTTGTTCTGTCCAGGATCTCTGGATCTAGAAATTGGAGCTCTTGAGGAGCTGGGCCTTCCAGTCCTAGATTTCTAGTCATTGGAAGGAAAGGGTAGGAAACAAGCCTACTATGGGCCAGGCATGGTGCTAAGCACTTCACAAACATCTCATTTGATCCTCATAACAATCAAGGAAGTCAGTGTTATGACCTCCATTTTACAGTTGAGAAAACTGAGACAGAAGGTTAAGTGACTTGCCCAGGGTCATATGGCTAGTAAGTCTGAAACCAAATTTGAATTCAGGTTTTCCTGACTCCAGACTCAGTGCTCTCTCTGTCCAGTGCAATACTGAGCTGCCTCTGGTTTCTCATGACTTTACTAGCCTATCATGGAGCATAGTAAATGGTCTCAGCTGCCAAAACTGGCAAGGAACAAGACTACTCCTGGAGTAGCTTTACAAAGTTACACTTGGCATAGCTATGCATAACATAAAATACTTGTATACACAGCTTTTACTTTCCTAGGCAAAATCATGAAGTGCAAAATTCATCTTCAGTAACATCTAATTCAGGCCTGCAAAACACATGGCCCGTGGGCCACTTGTGGCCCCCAAAAGGATTTTGGGCAGCCTGCAAAAAATAGAGAATATGTAAGAAAAAGTAAAGATATAATTAGTACTTTGTCTGTGCCCCACTTAACCCTCACCATTACACATGCTCTCCTGTTTGTCATGCAACCCAAGGCAACCAACCATTGTCAGTCTGTCTCTAGTCTGAGAGGAGCAAGAGAAGTATCTTTTTGCTGTTTTTGGTCATTACTGGCATTGAACAGGGACAAAGTGAGTGTAGCCATGCACCAAAGCAGCTGACGCCTGCTATGCAATGAGCCATTGCACGAAAAAAACGCTGCTGCAATTCTAGGGCTTCTTCCCCTCCCTCACTGTGCAGCTGCCCTCCAAGTTATATAAGGTATTCTTTGTATGTAAGCAATAGCTGTGGAGATTTTTTGGTTCTAACATTAGTTTTTGGGGTAACTTTGTAAAATGGGTGATAAAAAGAAACAGGAGATCCAATCAGATCATAGTTTACTCCAGAGTGGACAAATAAATATTTGTTTACTTACACGAGAGACAAAATATTGTACCTTATTTTCCAAGAACTAATAGCCATTCCAGAGGAATACAATTTTCAGTGCCATTTTGAATCAAAACATCCTGACTTGAGCAAAGTAGACACCAATAAAAACAAATTAAAGTGTCCAAATTGTTGACAACTCTCAGTGGGGAACAATGGTTTTTCAAGAAAGTAAATTCAGAAAATAAGGAGGCTAGTAAGTTTAGTTTTCAGATTTCTAAAGAAATTGCTGTTGCTAAGAGGTCTTTTACTGAAGGTGACTTCATAAAGAAGGGTTTGCTGATTGTAGCTTCTGGATTACATCCTGATTTTTAAAAAGTGTTTAAATTTTAAAAAAAAACTTTAAATATAAAAGAATATAAGTTTGTCCTGTATGACCATGAAGTGAAGAGTATCTGATGATAAACTGATTGCTGACAAGTGTAATACAACCCATTAACTAAATGTAAACAATAAGAAAACCTGAAAAATGTATTAAATCTTGTACCACTTAGCAAAATAATTTTAATATTAATGTGATTTCATGATAAATAAAAATCTTAAGTAATAAGTGTAGTTAATTGATATTAATTGAAATTTCCCTTTTTTTAAAATGATTTGCAAAATAGTTTCATCATTAATTATAACTTTACTTGGAAAAAGAACCACCAAAAGCCTATCTGCAGCCCAAAGAAGTTTAGCTTGTTTTAATGTTGGCCCCCCATCTACTGCCATGTTGTGCAGATCTGATCTAACTTCTGATTTCATTTACATGTCAGCTGGAATGAGTATGCTCTTTTTTTCTTGCCTTACTTAACCCTTATAGGGCACCATACCTAATTTTCCCTGGACCATTCCTGAATGCTTTAGAAAGTATTCATAAAGAATCCATGAAAGTCAAAAGAAATTTTTTGGTTTTTTGTTTGTTTGTTTTGTTTTGTTTTTCTCTTCCCCAACAAAGGGCAATCATCCTTCCCTCAGCCGGACAGCAAGCTAGGGATTGTCTCATCATAGATGGAATGGTGATTACAGAGCAGGGCAGTGAGGTGGAAGGGAGAGGTAGTGTACTCTGATCTAAGGCACTGCTTTCTGTGAACCCAATGAAAGGCAATGCAATGGAGTCAGAGAAGAAAGAACAGTTCTTTTTGTGGTGGCTAAAAATTGGAAGTTAAAGGGATGCCCATCAATTGCAAAATGGTTGAACAAGCTACTGGTACATGATTGTGAGGGAATATTGTTGTGCCATAAGAAAAGACAAGCAGGATGATTTCAGAAAAACCCGGAAAGAATTACATGAACTGATGCATAGTGAAGTGAACAGAACCCTGAGAACATTGTACACAGTAATAGCAATATTGTTCGATGAAGAACTGTGAAAGACTTAACTATTCTCAGCAATATAATGATCCAAGACAATCCCAAAAGGACTAATGACGGAGCATAAAAAAACTGATATTGTTTGAATACAGATTGAAATGCTATTTTTTTACTTCCTTTCATTTTTTTTCTTTTATTCAAGACTTCTTATACAAAATGATTAATATGGAAATGTTTTACATAATTGCACATGTATAGCCTATATCTGATTGCTTCCTGTGGGGGGGGGGAAGGGAAAGAGGAAGAGGGATGGAATCTGAAATTCAAAACTTTAAATAAAAATGTGTAAAAGAAAAAAGAGAGAGAGAGAGAAAGAGTGCAGATGTGATTGTTTTCACCAGAGCCACACCCCAGTGATTCTGATTCCAAGGGTTTACCTTCAGGCAACATTAATAAATAGGAGAAGCAATGGAAGCTTCTCCCACATGTAAGAAATAGGTATCATGTTCTTAGTGACACTGCAGTTACAAAAACAAGGGCAGTAAGAGACCAAAGGCCATGTGAGATTTTGGTGCACCTAAGATAGCTGGGTCTTTTCTGCTGGGTAACAGACCACTCTGGGAAGGTGGCCAAGATGAGTAGCCAGTGTGCTGACCCTAAAGCCTACTACAAAGTTGCAGCGCTTATGGGAATATTTTGTGATTCTGAGCACACAGGGTTGGCACAAGCTTTATTTCTCTTAACATCCTTTCTTAGATGATTCCAATATGAGGGTACACCTCTGGTGAGGGATATGACTAGCTGTAAGATGGTTTGGAATTGACCACATTCCACTGTCTCAAGCAAAGAATTTCTTTTGGTATCCTTCGAAGACATCCAAGATGTCTGGGTTGGGCCCTTCCAGATGGAGGGGACCTGGGGAAAGCTCGACTTGTTTCAGTATACACCTCCAGCTAGAGAAAAAGTAAATTATGGATCTGGGGCCCAGGAAAAGTTCACCTCCTATGCCACAGAATGTGGGTTTTAGTAAGAATACAAGAAAATCAAGTTGTTGGCAATTCATAACCAGCACCTTTATTGTTCATTATGATGTAATATCTGAGGGCATGTGTTTATGTACGATGAGGGTTAAACTGTATAACAAATGAGGAAACTATCAGCATAGGTACAATTTATAAACACTAAAAAATCAGCAAAGCAAAAAAAGATAAATTATTGGAGCTCGTAGACTCTTCTGCTTGCTGAGGCTAACTTCTCCACCTATGTGCATGATCCCATCCCCACTCCTGTCTCCTTAGAGACCTGGCTCCATCAATCATTCTCATTCTCTCTTGTATCTTCAATCACTCCTTCTCTACGGGCAATTTCACTTTTGTCCACAAATATGCTCATGTCTTCCCTGTTCTAAAAATGCCTTCCCTTGATTCTGCTAACCCCTCAAGCTATTTTTGCTCTCTATTTCTCCTCCTTTTCAGGGTCAAATTTCTAGTAAGAAGAGTGTACATTGGCTGCCCCCTCTTCTTCATTCAGGATTCAATCACTTATGATCTGGCTGCCATCACTGTTTGCTCCAAGGTCCACCATGGCCTCTTTTATTGATAAATACAATGACCTTTTTCTCAGCCCTCCTACTTTTTAACCTTTTTGAAACATTTAACAATGTTGGCACCTGTTCCAGATTGATAATCCTCTTCTGGTTTTAATGACACAACATTCTCCTCATTTTGACCCTAACTCTCTAATCATATATTCTCAATTCTTTAATGGTTCTTCATCCTTCCCCTGTTCTCTTTGTACTGCTGTTCCTTAAGGGTCTTCCCTCAGTCAAATTCTCTTCTCTCTAGCATATCACTCCCCAAATACATATCTCCAGCCCTAACACCTTCCTGCATTCTGATTCCATCTTTCTCAGGTCAGGAGTCAGAGGACCTGAATTCAAATCCCATTTCTGTTGATAAGGACCTGTGTGATGTTGAGCAAGTCATTAAACCTCCTTTGGCCTCAGTTCCTCTTATGTAAAATGAGAGGATTGGACTAGATGGCTTTTAAGAACCCCTCTATCTCCATATCTAGGATGCCATGGTCCTACAATCTGCCTACAGAAGTCTCCACCTGGATAACAAACTGAAATCTTTAACTCAAGGCGGCCAAAACTAAATTCACATTCTTTCTCCTCTCCACTCTCTTACCTCAGAAAAAGAAAAAAAAATATTTGTTCCTTCTAATTTTCCTATTTCTTTTGAGAGTATTCTATTTCTCCTGGTTTTCAGGGTAAATTCTCAAGGACCATGCTCCTGGTCACAAAAGTTCAAAATTTTAGTCTTTTTTTCTGAATTAATATTTTGTCTTGGTCTGTAAACAATCATTTTGGGCACGTAGAGGCAGGGTGGTATAATGGGTAAAGAACTAGCTCTGGGGCCAGAAAGACCGAGGTTTAATTAAAACCTCTGACACATACTGACTACGCTTCCCTAGCAGGTCACATAACCTTTCTGAGACTCTGTTTCCTCATCTGTAAAATGAGGGGATCTGACTGGATGGCCTCTAGGTCCTTTCCAGCTCTAAACCTGTACTAAGACCTCCTTGCTGTTCTTCACAAGTAGCACTCCACCTCTTAGACCTCAGCACCAGATGTTCCCACAGGCCTCACATGTCATTTCTGCACACCCCACCTCTCAAAATCACAAGTCTCCTTCAAGGCTAAAGGCAAGAAGCACCTTCTTTTTGAGGATTCTCCTGACACCTCAACCCCAGCCTGCTACCCCCTCCATACCATTACTGTGTAATGACTTTGTCTCTCTCTTATGTATAATTCTACATATACTTGCTGTCTCCCCTGTTAAAATGTGGGATATTTGAGGATGGAGATTGTTTTGTTATTGATTTGTACCCTCAGTGCCTATCATAGAGCCTGCCACATAGCACATATTTAATGAATGCTGATTGATTGATTCCCGTGCTTAAAATATCATGGAAACTGCCAGGGAAAAACATTTATCAGTCTAAACAGAATCAAAAACAAAAACAAAAACCCAAGACCTTGCAACAACTACCCAACTAACCCTGTTGATACTCTAAGTACATTAATCAGAAACAATTTAGCCGTATGGTTATCCCTTCCACATTATGGCTTTTCCCATCACAGTTTCATGATATCGTGAGTCAGCACAAGAAACTAAATGGGAATATTTAGCGAATTTTGCAGAAGTCGCAGATGACATGTGAAGGCCAGCAGACAACACAGAGCCTATGACCAAATACTTCAGCAAAATTTTACAATAAGGTACTCTTAACACCTCATAAAAGAAAAAGAAAAAAAAATTCAGACTTCTCTGGTATGAAGGGAGAGACAAAAAAATTTTACTCAGATTTTCGAGATGGCAGGGGCACTGCCCCAAACACCCTCAATGTGGAAGAGATATATGTATTGCTACCTAATAGCATAACTGAGGCAGTAATGTGGCATGCTGGATAACAAAGGACTCAGAGTTAGGAAGACGTGATTCCAATCTTGCCCCATCCATGCCAGTGTGCCCCTGGCAAGTCATTTAACCTCATTCAGCCTCAGCTTCCTCACATAATAGGGGGATAATAACACCTATGTCACAGATTTGTTGTGAGGACTGAATGAGATAATATATATAAAGTGCTCTGCAAACCTTAAAGCATTATAATAAAATGCCAGCTTATTCCCAGTCCATTACTTTCCACTGATATAATTTGCTGATTACTGAAGTCCAGGCAAGATGCTTGCTTTACCTTTGATAATATGGGAAAATAACATTACCTTGCCCACTGTCTTTGACCAGAGTTTTATTGCCTTTCGTGTTGCTTTACCAACACTGTTGTTGTTATTGTGTTGAGCATTCTTTTGACTCCACTTCCCTCACTAGTCATTCCTTCATACAGGCTTTCTCACGTTTCTCTGAATTCTTCATAATCATCCTCCCTTCTGACTTCGTAATAGTACATTACAGGAGCATATCATGTGTAGGTTATTCAGTCATTTCCTAAGTGTTCGACACATGTTTTATTTCCAGTTTTTTGTTATCACAAATGTTGCTGCTATGAATATTTTATATATGTGGGTTTGTCATGGTTATCATTAATCTCCATGTGATTAAAAACCCAGTAGTAGGATCTCTGGAAGAAAGGGTATGATTTAGAAAATTTTCCTACATTATTCCATATTGTTTTCCTAGAACAACTGGATCAATACACAGCTTTACCAGGTGTGAATGTCTATCTTCAGCCTCTCCAACACTGAACTTGCAGTGATGAAGCTCAGACCTCAGGCACAGAATAGGGTCTCACTTTAGCCCAGTCTGTAGTTGCAATGACCAGGGTGGCAATGCCAGATCAAAGAAGAGCATACAGTTCTACAGGCTACAGTCCAGTAGCAGTTTAATCTTGTTCAATCCCAAACTCAGTCAGGAACTTGTAGAGCTCAGATCAGGGGGGTGGGGGTGGGGGAAGCAAGCCAACTTTGCTCTGGATCACTTTGAGAACACCAAAAGCTTGCAGGTCCCCAGCCTCAACCTGAGATTTCAGGATAACACAATACTCAATACGCCAAGAAAGCAGTAACAGGACCAGCCTAGACCTTCCCGGTAAAAGTGTTGAAGAGCCCAGACCCAACAAGTCTGAAACCAGGAATTAGGCTAGAAGAACAGACAAACAAAAAAAAGCCCCACTATAATGAGTGACCGTGGAGGCAGCAACACTCAAGACATAAACACAGAAGGGAATGATCCCAGAACATCAACAGGCATTGCCTCAAGTGAAACACAGCTTGGGCACAAACTCAACTAGAATTCCTGAAAGAGATGAAGCAAGAGTTTAGAAAAAAAAGAGTTTAAAATGTTGGGTTTTTAATAAATGAAATGACAGTATTTGAAGAAAAATTGGAAAAGAAATGATAGTTATGGAAGAAAGAATGGGAAAGGGAATTAATAGATTGGCACAAGAGGTACTAAATCTTCCCCAGGCAGCAAATTCCCTGAAAATGTGAATGGACCAAATAGAAGCCAATGATTCCATGGAGCAATAACAATATTAAAACAAAATCAAAAAGAAAACGTTTACTTATCTACAAACACTATTTTGTGGATTTAAATGAATTTACACTCTACACTGTATGAGCTAGAATCATTGTGTTGCATACAGCATTTAGACTGGGGGGGGGGGAAGAATCTCAAGACATTTTAATACAAAAAGTTGTGATCACTGGTACTGACATGATTAGATTTCACCTTAATTAAAATAGGAAACTTTCTTAAAATATCCTTTTCCATCTACAAAAAACGGAGTGAAATTTGTTGGCAGTTGAGATACAGTTTATTTTCATTTGGAATAAATTTAGTAGAAACTCCTTAAACAGTGCAATGCTAGGTGGCTCAGTGCATGGAATACTGAGTCTGGCGTCAGGTAGACCTGAGTTCAAATACAGCCTCAGATTCTTACTAGCTATGTGACCCTGGGCAAGTCACTTAACCTCTGTTTGCCTTAATCCATTGAAGAAGAAATTGGCAGACCATTCCAGTATTTTTGTCAAGAAAATCCCATAGACAATATTGGCATGCTGTGGTCCATGGGGTCACAAAGAGTCAGACATGACTGAAGGATGGAACAACCACCAGCATTTTAACTAGACAGCCCTAGGCATGAAAAGCCTTGCTTCTTATTGATTCCATTCTAAGTTGTCCAATGGAAAGAGATTACTTCACTGAAATTTCCATTGTACTAACACTATACAGAAAACTTTTTCTTCACATATTCCCCAATGTGATGAAATCCTTCATGATGAAACATGGATACTTTACAACCTCAAATAAGCCTCAACACAACAAATATCTCTCACTCTAAAGAATTAGGATTTCACAAACTGACCACAACTATGTCACAGATTTACTGGGAGGAAAGTGTGGTAGACACTAAAAAATGCAACATAAAGGTAAATAAATTATAACCCAGAGAAAAGCAAATCTCAAGGTTCTTGGACCTCAATAAACTCTCACTTTGAAGGTTCTTCAGTAAAAGGAACCTTGATGCAGTTAGCACAACGTTATCCCACAAACAGAAACATCAGGAGGAGTTCTCCATCTATAATAAGAATTCTTAACCCTTGTGTGTGTATATGTGTGTGCGTGTCAGGGGCGCGTTTGTCAGTCTGGTGAAGCCTAGGACTCTTTTTTAGGATAATGTTCTTAAACGCATAAATTAGATTACAAAGAAACTAATTACATTGAAATACAGTTATCAAATGTTTAAAAAAAAAAACTAACAGAGCCCAGGTTAAGAATTCCTGAAAAGGAATTTGTGCTTGATCTCCTCTATGACAGTGGCAAACATCTTTGACAGGTATTTATCTCCCTGTGTTATTCCTCCTTTGATATTAACGATCAGAAGTTTGACAAACAAGGTTATTTCCTCTATATCTTTCAAAGAATCTTATACAATTTTGACAGGGGAATTGCAAGCACATTTTTGGGAGAAAATCTTAAGATGACATTTTGCTCAACTGAATCTTTTTTTTTTAATTTTTAAATGCTAGCAGAATGGGATCTTGTTTTCTCTACTGTCAGTCAATTATGCAATGGTAAAGATGTGTTCTACACTAGAAAATAACTTGTAAAATCCTTTCTGTTCCCTTCTAATACTCTTAACAAGGATGACCTGAATACATGTTTTGATTATACTCATAAAAAGTTATATGTAGGGGAAATTATTTGCTAGTTATTGATATTCTCTCAGTCATCTTAATTTAACAGTGATAAGATCCAAGATTTTTCCATGTGCACACTTGGCCTAGTCCAGTTGCTTTTCCAATCTTCCTTCCTCTTCATTGACATTTCTACCTAATACAAACCATGGAAGAAGAAAGAGGAGGAGGAAGAGGAGATGAAGAAAGTATGCCATCAAATACATATTACTGAAAAAAGAAGACAGACTGGTCATGTGTTAAAAGGGAATAAAAATCAGTGGTTGGCCAGGGTGCTCCACTGTGACAAGAGAAATCAAGAGCCCCAGCACATAGGGAAGATGCCATTTCAAAATTGATGAAAGGACATGTGCAAGAGTAATACTCGATATTTTTGTTGTTCAGTCGTGTCTGTATGTCCCGTTGGACCACAGTGTCCATAAGGTTTTCTTTCTTTTGTGTTTTAAACAGTACCTTTTATATTTTTTTCCTAATTACATGTCAAGATACTTTTTAACATTCATTCTTACAAGATTTTAAGTTCCACATTTTTCTCCCTCCCTTCCCCTTTTTAGGACTAAATATGCAATTTTATAGAGGTTATACATGTGGTGTCTTGTAAAACATATTCCCATATTAGTCACAGTTGTGAAAGAAGAAACAGATCAAAAGAAAAAAAACACAATAGATAATAAAGTAAATGAAAAAAGTATGCTATGTTCTGTATTCAGAGTCCATCGGTTCTTCGTCTGCATGTGGATAGCATTTTCTTTTACAAGCCCTTTGTACTGATCTTGGATGATTGTGTTGCTGAGTTACTCATAGTTGATCACCACACAATGTTGCTATACTATATACAAGGTTTATTTGGTCTTGCTCATTTCACTTTGCATCAGTTCACACAAGTCTTTCCAGGTTTGTTTTTTTTTAATCTGTCTGCTCATTTCTTATAGCACAATAATATTCCATTACATTCATATACCACAGCTTGTTAGGCCATTCTCCAATTGATGGGCATCCCCTCAGTTTCCAATATTTTGCCACCACAAAAAGGGCTGTTATAAATATTTTTGCACATGTAGGCCCTTTTCTCTTTTTTATAATCTCTTTGGGATACAGACCTAGTAGTGGTGGATCAAAGGGTATGCACAGTTTCGTTGCCCTTTGGGCATAGTTCCAAATTGCTCTTCAGAATGGTTGGATCAGTTTACCACTCTACCAACAGTGTATTAGTGCTCCCATTTTCCTACATCCTCTCTAATACTCATCATTTTCCTTTTTTGTCATATTAGCCAATCTGATAAGTTTGAGGTGGTATCTCAAAGTTGTTTTAATTTGCATTTCTCTAATCAAAAGTAATTTAGAGCACTTCTTCATATGCCTATAAGGTAGCTTTAATTTCTTCATCTGAAAATTGTGTGTTCATATGCTTTGACCATTTATCAAACTCTAAAATCAACTGGAGAATGGCTTGTATTCTTAAAAAATTGGACTCAGTTCTCTATACATTTGAGAAATGAGGCCTTTATTAGAGACACCAGCTATAAAGACCATTTCCCAGCTTTCTTCCTAATCTTGGTTGCTTTGGTTTGCACAAAACCTTTTTAATTTAATATAATCAAAACTACCTATTTTACATTTCATAATGCCCTCTATCTCTTGTTTGGTCATGAATTCTTCCCCTCCCCATAAATCTGGTAGGTAGACTACTCCTCAATCTTCTAATATGCTTATGGTGTCACCCCCTTATGTCTAAATCATGCACACATATTGTTGAGATGTTAGTGTATACTTAGTTTGTGTCCTTTTGTTTTCTAGTTTTCCCTGCAGTTTTTGTCAAATAGTGAGTTCTTATCCCAAAAGCTGAGGTCCTTGGTTTTATCAAACACTAGATTACTATAGTTACTGACTACTGAGTCTTGTGTATCTAATCCAGATGTGGAGAACCTGCAGCCAGCCTGGAGGCCATATGTGGCCTTCTAGATCCTCCGGTTCCACCTTTTGACCAAGTCCACATTTTACAGAACAAATCCTTTTATTAAGGGATTTGTTCTGTGAAGTTTGAATTCAGTCAAAGGGCTACACTTAAGAACCTAGCAGGTTTCCCACTACTGATCTGATTTATTCCACTGATAATAGGGTTTTCTTGGCAAAGATACTGGAGTGGTTTACCATTTCCTTCTCCAGTGGATTAAGGGAAATAGAGGTCAAATGCTTTGCCCAGGGTCACATAACTAGTCAGTATCTGAGGTCATATTTGAATTCAGGTCTTCCTTACTCCAAGCCCAGGGCTCTATCCACTGAGTTATTTAGCTGCCTCCTGAAGAAAAAAAAAATCAGTCATGTCTGACTCTTCATGACCCCATTTTTGGGGTTTTCTTGGGCAAAGATACTAGAGTGGTTTGCCATTTCCTTCTCCAGTGGTTTAAGGCAAATAGAGGTCAGACTTGCCTAGTAAGTCTCTGGGGCCAGATATGAACTCACAAAGATGAATCTTCCTGACTTGAGGCCCAGCACTCTATTCACTGAGCCACTTAGCTGCCTTTCAGACATGGGCCCCTCCCAGGCATAAACTAATGATCTGGATCACTAGAAGGAATACCTACATTCATGACATCACTGATACATTTAAATATTCAGCCAATAGAAAGCAAATGAATTTAGAGTTTTAGAATTAAGAAAATCTCCTTTCTACATATATTTTTCCCCTAATAAAAGAAGAAATAAAATTTGGCCTTGGAGTCAGGAACATCACATTTTGCTTTTTATCACTGTGTAACAAGGAATCAGGCTGATAAATTTACAGCATAAGGAGTCCTCAAATAAGGTATGACAAATCAGTAAAGAGTTCTATGGCAGAGTGGATGAGTTCAAGGTCAGGAAGTCTGGCAAAACTGAAGGATTAAGTAGATTCTAAAGGTCACAGTAAACAATGGATCAGAAATCTGGGTAGTCAAGAAAGGTGCAAAAAATTGGGAAGAGAAGAAACAGTCAAGTGGGTCTGAACCTAGAAGAAGACTTGTCTGTGTTCCCTGCATGGGCAGCTGCAGACATGCAAGTGTTTTCACAGGGCAACTGTATCAACAGCGAGAATCAGGGACTCACAGATATTACTTGATTGTGCAAAGAGTGTGAACATAAAAGGCTAGGATTGCAGGGAGGCCTTAACATAATGTAACTTTCCTGGAAAGAATGGGCTTGATTTTCATCATAGTATAATGAGAGCTACCTATTTTTGCCTCAAGTCTCAATTAGGCAGTCTCTCTTGAAATATCCTAATGATTTCCTATTAGTTTGCATTCTGATGGAGGCACAAGTCAGAATGTCTGATATCTAAGAATTACAAATCTTTTGGTTGTGCTTGAGGTTTTTCTTGGCAAAGAATACAGTGGAATGAAAGTGTTTTTATCTCTATTTCTCTTTTGAAGTATGTGGTGTGTACCCCACAAATGAAGCTGATGCCAGATGGTTCTACCCAACTGTTTTCCCCTATAGTACAATGAGCCAATAGTAAGCCTATAACAAGCTTATATTACAATCAAAGAAAGTCCACCCCATTTAAAAAAAATTCTTTAAATAATGATTTTAGTGAGAGATGCCATTTTTTAAAATCTATGACCATCCCAATTTAAATGAGAGTATGAAGCAAGCCAGTTTGTATATTTCATTGAATGGAATCAGTTGTTGCCAGAACTATGTGCTGCTATATATTACATATACTTAACTCTGACAAAGTTGACCATAATTGACTGGCTAAAATGAATTTAGTTGATTTAGTAGCCTCTGTCACACAGCAAGGAAAGGAAGTGTGGTGAAGTGGATAGAGAGCTGGCCTTGGAGTCAGGAACATCACAGATTTAGAGCCAGAAGGGACTGGAAAGACCAGTCCAGTCCCTTCATTTTTATAGGTGAGATAAAAAGAGTTTCATCTAGGTAGTACATGAAAAAAGCAATAGTTTTAACATTTATGAAATCACAGGTTGTCTGACCTCCCCCCCATAAAAAAAAAAATTACACAACTGCAGTTAGCACCAGGCTTGAGCCAAATCTCTAAACTAGTTCCTGAATTCAATTTACATGTCAACTTAGAACAGACTTTCCTTCTTCTCCATGTGAAGAATCTGCATAGGTTCTCACAGAGCTTCTAGGCTTTAAAAAAAAAAAGTGGGTGAGGAAAGTGGTATATTCTAACTACAATATAGTAAATTTCCTTTATATCTCTGATTTAAAAAATAAAATACATTTCTGTTTAGTATAAATAAAAATGTGTTTTTAGATTATATCCTTCCAAGTTCTTTCAGAAGTAAGGATATAAAAATTGCAGGGTAGTAGAGGATCAGAGTTTCAAGGCTTAAAAAAAAAAAACCTGTCTTTTCTAAGGATTGCATTGTTAACTTCATAAGAAAACCACAATCTGTTCTGTTACCATGACACTTTCATCAGGTCCTTGTCCATTATGACCTTTGACCCCAAAAAAGGTTTGGAAAGTACACCTCTATAGTGAAATTAGTATCTATAAATGGATCTTCCCATTATATTTATGGCATTCTAGAAATAGACTTTGCCTCATAGGTCTCTGCCCCCAAGATCATTTATGAGGTTGTCTCATTCTGGCCAATTTGTAGAGGTGTTCCATTGCAGCAGTCCTCTAAATACTTTTTTGAAGGACTTTAAAACGAGCTCCTCAGTGCGTGTTACTCTGAGTTTTGAACCACATTCCATGTAACTTGAATTCTGGGAGCTATAACTGAAAATAGAAAGCTTTTTTTTCCTCCTTGGCCTATTAGTTTGTTCTCCTAGAGACTTCAGCCTTGTGCCCAAGTAGGTAATAAGTCTCTGAAAGGCCATACTTAAAAGTTGCTAAGCACTATGAAACTTTCTACTTAATGGTTTCTGAAGGAGAATACTGTTTAGCAGAAGGAACTGCAGGAGAAAGACTTGAGTAAGGAGGAGGAAATTGAGAAGGTGATTCAGAGAGTTTTGAGTTTCTGAAGATGGCCAGAGATTAAATCTGGGGAAGAGAAATTTGGGAGAACTTGAGGAAAAGTTGAAGGATAATGACTCAAGCTGAAGGAGGAGAAGGCTCAGTCATAAGGATGACTGCATCTAAAGAAAAACTAAAGTAAAAGGAGAAAAAGAAAATAGTTGATACAAAGTAGTAAATAAGAATAGATAAGTAAAACTGCTAAGAAAATACAAGAGGTTTGTGAGCCAAGGGAAAGGAAGTTTTGTGGTTGTCAATTTGTCCTTAACAAAAAGGGAAGGGAAATTAGTGGCCCTCAAGTTGTTAAGAGGTGATAAAAGGGTATAAAGAAGTAGGGAAGGGGCAAAAGTGTAAATTGAGACAAAGAGGCACAAAGGTGTTAATGAAGTGCTAATGAGGCAAGTGATAAACACCAGTAATTGGAAAGGGAAGAGCTGAGGACCTTACTAGCAGTAAGAATGGAGAATAGGAGAGACTGTGAAGTGATTGCCGTTTAGTGCATTTAGTTTTCTATTTCTGCCAAGGACAGTTGTTACCAAGATTGCTATCAATCGATGTTCCAAGAGCAGGCTGGTCTCCCTCCTAAAGGAGAAAGGGCTCACTCCTGGTCATGAGAGACAATGAAGTGCTCCTAAAAATAATCATAACAACTGGCTTCAGTTGGGAGGAGGCAGGGAAAGGTAGCTTAAAGAGGCAGAAAGAAACTTGATCTGTGTCTGAAGACCGGAGTGGAGAAATGTCACAAAGAGAAGGAAAGAGAGGACAAATGTACACTTGGAACCACACACACACATACATGCATACACACACACACACACACATACATGCATATATACACACACACACACACACACACACACACACACACACACACAACACGGTATTTCTTGAAGAGGAGGGAGCTAGATACTTTGAGGAAGAAGCAGCTGCTTGCCCTCCAATAAATATTCAAGGTGTTGTTGATTATCTAATCCACAGGTGTTGTTAGATAAGGGTTGAAGAAGAAAAGAGGAAAATAATGGTGTTTGGTGACACCTTGCTCTGAGGATACTGAGGCAGTTCTTTGCTGATCTGCACTGTCAAAAACAAAAAACAAACGAACCAAAAAGAAAAAAAGCCAAACAACTCAAATCCCAGATTTCTTTAGAGGTAGCTAGATGGTGCAATGGATAGAGCCCTGTGCCACAACTCATAGCTGTGTGAATGTGGCCAAATCATTTAACCTGTTTGCCCTAGTTTCCCCAACTATAAAATGATGATAATAGCACCTGTCTTCCAGGGTTGTTGTGAGGATCAAATGAGAAAAAATGCTTAGCAAAGTACTTAGTAGGTACTCAATAAATGTCAATCCCTCCCTCTCTTCCTTCTTTCCTTGCTTCTTTCCTTCTTCACTCCCTCCAACTTTAGAAGCCTCTGATGGAAGTGCTACTCTCTTCTGAGAAGGGTGCACTTACAGAAATTACCTCCTCCTGGGGAACTGTCACCAGACTCAAAAACTGGCCAACTCATGAGGAAGCCACCAAGGCTGGAAATGCCCATTTCTCAGTTATCACTTTCCATTGGCCTCTGCTCAGGGAAGGAAACAGAAAGGCAGAAGGCAGTCAGGGACTTAGAGCCCAGTCCTAAGCTTGCCTAGTCAAGCTTGTTTCCTGATGTTCTGTGCTGGAGGTGCAGGCTGCCATCGCCACTGCAGATGGAGAGGAAGAGAAATCCTTCCCACCCTCCTTGCTGGTTGTTGTTTGTCCTACATACTCAAAGAGTATGACATCACAATTTTGTGTCAACTGTGGTTGATGAGCCCCATATGAGCTCAGAAGGCTCTATCACAGGTTGGGCACAAATAGGCTGTTTGAACATTTGGGATGGTGATGTCTCTAGATTTGCACATCTCACCTTTTCTTAGAGCTACTGAGATTCTGCTTTGCTCATAAGGCACAGCACCTTCTTTGATGCAGGCATGCCAAGCTGGACAATCCTGTGCCAGTGTCTCCTGTGTCTCACAATCAATATTAAAGTTCTTCAGAGAGACCTTGAGAGTATCCTCCTATCTCCATGTGAGCACTTGCCTTGGGCGAGTTTTTTCCTTTTAGGCAAACATATGGTTAACTTTCAGGCAGTGGCCAACCCATCAAAGTTGTGCTCTTCACGGCAGAGCTGGAATGCTTGGCAGTTCAGTTCGAGAGAGGACCTCAGTTATCTCATAACTTATCTTGCCAGGTGATCTTCAGAATCTTCCTAAGACAATTCAAATAGAAGCAGTTCAGTTTTCTGAGCTAGCTCTAGCAATGCATGCATCAACCTCTCATCTATGTGAACATGCCTGGAAAGCATACTGCCAGGGTAAATGAATTTATCAACAGCGTTCAAAATTCCTGTCTATTCCTTGCTGGTAGTTCAAAGGAGAAAAAGCAGTGAGAGTCCCAAGAGAGAAGTCAAGCAGCTTCACAGACCAGAGAGGAAGCAGGACTTCCTATCAAGAAGCTATCCTTACTGATGCTTGGTCACCAACATCTTCAGCATTGGTCTCCATTCCAGGCCCAGGGGTGTCATTCCAACAAGGAGCATGTTGCTCATTTGTGAGTTTGGGCATATATCCAGCTCCAAAGGAAGTGTCCCTTTCCCTTTAATATCCTCAAGTGAATGAAGAGACTCAAGAAAGAGTCCCCCTGATTAAAAACTCTTCTGCAAACTGAAAAGGATGGAAAAAGAAGAAAACTGCTTATGTACATCCACCAGAAAATGGCTATAATATCATATGAGAAAGAGCAACGGAGACACCCTAGAAGTTCACAGGAAACAAAATCTGAGATGTCTATCCACAAATATCCAAAATTGAGGCAACAGTTAAGATGAACTAGAAGTCCTTAACCAAGGGGCAGATTTCTCAGATTTCCATAGCAGGATGAGATATGGGTATGGGTATATGCTTTATTCAAAAGAAATGACAGGTAAGGGTGAAGATGGAGTAGCAAATTAAGTCAACAAGTATTTACTAAGCACCAACTGTGTGCCTGGCACTGTGGTAAGCTCTGGGGATAAAAAAATAAAAAAGAAAGAAAGAAAGAAAGAAAGAAAGAAAGAAAGAAAGAAAGAAAGAAAGAAAGAAAGAAAGAAAGAAAGAAAGAAAGAAAGAAAGAAAGAAAGAAAGAAAGAAAGAAAGAAAGAAAGAAAGAAAGAAAGAAAGAAAGAAAGTGAAAACACTCCCTGCCCTAAAAGAGTTTACAACCTAATGGGGAAGAGAACATGCAAACAATATGTACAAACAGGATTTGTATAGGATAAACAGTAGCTTATCTAAGAAGGAAATTACTAGTATTAAGGGAATAGGGAAAATAGCATTAAATAATAATGGAGGTATAATTTTTTTCTTAATAGGATTTATTTTGTTTTGGTTTTTGATTTGTAAATTGTATTGATCTTTTGTTTTTCACATAACTTTCATTTTCCTCCCTTCCCCCAACCAAGAAAATCATTCCTTATAACACAAGAATAAAAAGGAAAAAGAGGAAAAAAAGCAATTCAGTAAAACTAACCAGCACATTAATGAGTCCTGACAGTATATGCAGCACTCCACAGCAGTTTGTGGGTTTTTCTTTTTCTTTTTTTTCACTAACCAGTGTCTCTGATTTTAAAAGAGTAATATTTGGACTTCCAGAATGATGCAGCCGTCTCTTATCTATTCAGAGACAGAACTTCAGAGCTTCTCCCTCAAATGACTGTCTTAGAGGGTAGAAACAGCATTCAAAGTGTCTTGTTTAAATGATTGTCATAGAGAGAGAATAACACCTAAGAATTCAACATAGAAAAGAGAAAAAGGCTTGGAAATACTTGTTCATTTGGCTAAATTTATCAACAATTAGGTTTATTCCAGGGAACAATACATAAGAGTAAATGTCAGCTGCAACATGTGTTTTTCACAGTTGCTTTTAAGAAAAGGGATGATTGTAATGAGGCCTCTTTCTTTAGCCATTACTATCTGCAAAACCTTAGGACCAAGTGGGCCTGGAATGTGAGGGCAGGGGAAAAACAGTAGTGGGTTGCTGGGATTAAAAAAAAAATAATAATATGAGAACAGAGGGAGGCTTGAATTCAGGCTTCAATTTTTCCCTTGCATTACTGAGAATTTGACATCACGTAAAATAATTTACATGGACTTGCTTGAGCACTTCACATGACATTCCACCTCCAATTTTTACACCTTGGCCTGATTATCCCCAAGACTGGAATATACTCCCATGGTGCTTCTGTCCTTTGGAATTCTTGTTTCCTTCAAAATCCTATCTTCTAAAGGAAGCTTTCCTGATCTATCTCCAATGTCTAATGCTCCCCTTACCCAAATTTTACCTTCTATTTATTTTATAATGGGCTCTGATACATGCAGACCCCATCAGTTCACTGAGCTGATGTAACTTCACCAAGTGTTGGACACTGAGGAGCTGCGCCCATAACTTTCCTCTTTTCTCCCCCTACATTTGTTAGGTAACAGTCAAGGAGCTGTTTCTGAACCTAGTATATAATTAGAATATGTTGGGGCAGCTAGGTGGCGCAGTGGATAGAGCACTAGCCCTGAAGTCAGGAGGACCTGAGTTCAAATCCAGCCTCAGACCAAACACATGACACTTACTAGCTGTGTGACCCCGGGCAAGTTACTTAACCCCAATTGCCTAATTTTTAAAAAATTAAAAATTAAAAAAACCAATATGCTGCCAACAGGTAGTGATGACATCTTATGAACATATGTAGGAATGCTGTCCATCCCGCTGTTACCTAACAATGTCATATTTAAAACTGCATTGTACTGAATAAAATCAGGCTCAAAGTCAACTCCAGGGGCACTCATGATAACATCTTCAAAAGTGAGGGCTACTATGAGAAATGGAGTTTGTCAGAGGTAGGGCAAGGTAAACAGGAGATGTCGAGAACCTTAGGGTAAGATAAGACCCACTGGGGCATAATGGTTGGCATCAAGTTGGTCCAGCAGTAGAAAACAGGTGGATGTCCTGGCAGGTGACTATACTGGTGGGTAGCTGGAGCATGACACTGGGGAGTCTGGAAGTAGACGATAGGTAGACATATTCAGGAAGGCTTGGGGTTGACATCTGTTATGTCTGACAGTCTTCCTGGCTTCCTTCAAGAATCAAACTCCCATCTCCTACAGAGGCCTCTCCCAGTTTCCCCAGTTGCTATGGCCTCTCCCTCTAAGGTTATCTTGTAACTATCCTAAATATTTCTTTTATGTATTTATTTATGTACATATGGTCTCCCCCATTAGACTATGAGCTCCTTGAGGGCAGGGGCTGTTTTTGCCTTTCTTTGTACCCTCAGGGCTTAGCATAATGCCTGGAACACACAAAGTGCTTTATAAATGCTTTTTGATTGATTGGTTGGTTGATTGACTAATAGTAGATTTGAGACACCTAACAGGTTTTAGGATCAGTACTTACTTCAGATAAGCCTGGATGGATCTGACACATCTCACTGAAATGGACATTCCCTCAAATTGTAAGTATTGCCACCCATTCATTCATTTTCCTTGTTTGACTCTCATCTATGTCTTCAAATCAATCACAGTAGAGCTTCTCTAGTTCCCTGACTTGTGTGCTACTATTGGAGCACATAGGCTATCCATTAGTTATCTTTGCTTAAACCTACATGACCGGACACCTTCTTCTCTGGTAGTACATCTCAAAATATGATGACTTGCTGCTAAAGAGGCAGCTAGATGGATAGAGCTTTGGGCCTGGAGTCAGGAAGACCTGAGTTCAAATGTAGTCTCAGACACTTAATTAGCTGGGTCATTCTGAGCAACCAAAGTTTGCCTTCAACACCAAAATGGCAGCGATTACAGGTCCTACTTCACAAAGTTGCTGTGAGGATCAAATGAAATATTTGTAAAGTGCTTAGTACACAGCCAAGCAAATAGCAGAAACTATATAAATGCTTATTCCCTTCCCCTTTCCCCTACTCCTTTATGCAGGTAAATTCTTGTTCCTCATATACTTTTCCATTACATTGCCATGTAGCAGGTCTGAATAAGACAGCAGACTCTAAGCAGGTTAGCGCTGGGGAGAATACAGGGACTCATGTAAGAGAGTGATGAGACAGGGATTCAGTTATTGTAGATGGAATACAAGGCAAGGGATTTTTTTGTCACAAGGTAAAGGGAAAATAAGAATTCAATTGCTGGAACTGCATAAGAGATCATAGCAAGTCTACTGACCAGACCTTCTTAACATAGAAAATGAAATTCCAATTAAAAGAATTCACAAATTGCTTCTAGGGGAAAAAAAAACAAAACACCTGAGGTTGCAAACTCCAAGACACGTAGTAGTTAAATTTAACTAATCAATTCAGGAACAAATTCTGTAAACCATCAGGAGAAAGACCTTAAAATACAAAGGACAGGACATTTTTAATAACTGAAGACTATTTCACACCCACTACAAAAAGGAGGGAACAGAATACTGTGTTCTGAAAAGCATTGGAGCTTAGGATGCAGCCCAGGGTGACCTATCCTGCAAATCTGAGCTTAACCATGCAGGACAAAAGAGTGACATTAATAATAAAGAAGAGTCTGAAATATATTTTAGAAAGAAAACCAGAACTGAAGAGATGATTTGCCTCGCTAACAGCCCAAACAACAGAAATGCAAGAGGAATGAATAAGCACAGCAGGCAAGGACAGTACAGCAACAAAGTGAAACCAGAGACAAGGGTAAAGATGGAAATCCGGTAGAGGTGACTGTGAATAGGCAGACGGGGGTATTATGGGCAGAATCTGGAAACAGCCTGCCTAGAAGTGAAGGATTCTTTTGTGTGACTATATTACAGGGGAGGGAGGGTGCTTAAAAGTATGTGTTGGGGTGGAGGGGGCAGATCGGGTGGTAAAGAGGAATGAGTAATGTGCCAGAGTCAAATCAAGGGCCAGCAATAAGGGAAAGGTGGCCTCTGTGGTCTGTTCAAAAAGGACTACATAGGAATGAGTAAGGGAGTGATACTAAAAAGTACTAAAAAGTGCTGGGCCGGGGGGCGTGGGTGGGGGGGGGAGCGAGAGGGGGAAGGAGGCCTTACTTTGAAAGTGAGAGAGGTTTTACTAATGGACGTTCCCATGGGTGAAAAGAGATGGTCAGTAAAGGGAAATAAGGATCTTACACTAGATGAGGCTGAGGAATTTGGTGCTTGAAAAATCTATTCCTGGGAAGGTGGGAGCTGGAACCTCTGAGGGTAACTGGCACCTAAGGCAAGGAAAAGCACAGACACAGGAAGATTTCCAGGCAAATATGGAAAAAAAAAAAAAAGGTCAACAAGAAGGGGTATAGATCAGTATGGGGAGGTGGGGGGGTGCTCTACCATAGACACCTGCAAATTGGCACTGTTCTAGAAGCAAGGCACAATGGAAAAGGTAAATCCATGGGGCAAGCTCCGCAAGGCAGCAGCAGAAAATGCCTAGAGGAGAGAGAGAGCCTCGACTGGATTTCTTAGAAGTTTTGATTGTATGAAGAATGCAGAGAAAAGAGAGAGAAGAGATAATTTTTAGGGGTCATGGATCAGAGAATGAAGGTCTACAATAAACAGAAAGAGAAGTTGGATAATGAAGAGAGTGAGAGGAAACACTTTTTTGTAAAGGGGCACAAAAAATAAAATTGAAAAACTAAGGAGCAGGATTAGCTGGAGGACAGAAGAGATGAAGGGTAAGATGAACAAAGCCACTTTTAAAAAGCATCAAAGTAACTGAAGGGACATGATGTTGTGTCTACAGTATAAGAGAGAACTTGAAACTGAAAAGCCTCTGCATGGACAAAATTAATGCACCTAGGATAAGAAAAGAAGTCGTTGAATGGGGAAAAAAAATTGTATCAAATTTATCTAATAAGGGTTTGGTATCAAAGATATAAACTATACATACTAAACTAAACAAATTAAACATATATACATATAAGCTATACATATAGTTTATACATACATGAGTATACATGACTAATAGCCATTCTCCAAATGATAAATGGTCAAAGGATATGAACAAATAGTTCTCAAAAGATGAAACGCAAAGTATTCATAACCACATGAAAAAGTGCTCCAGATCACTACTGACAAGAAAAATGTAAATCAACCAACACAGGGGCTTCACATCATACCCTACAAATTCACAAAAAATAACAAACAAACAAAAACAATAGTCAATGTTGGAGGGGTTATGGAAAGACAGGCACTAATACACTGTTGGTAGAACTGTGACATGGTACAACTACTCTGGAAAGCAATTTGGAATTATGCAAATAAAGTGACTAAAATGTCCATCCCTACTCTTTGAACCAGAGACTCCATTGCTGGGCTTATTCTCCAAGGAAGCCACTGACAAGGGAAAACAACGTCCCCATATACTCCAAAATATTTGTGCAGCAGTTTTTATGATAGCTAAGAACTGAAAACGAAGTAGATGTCCATCACTTGGGGAATGGCTAAACAAACTGAGGTACGTGAATGTAGTGGAATATTACTGTTCTGTAAGAAATTATGTATATGATGAATACACTGAAGAATGGAAAGATCAATAAGAACTGTTACACTCTAGATGAAATTATTCACAATTACTGGAACTGGATCGTGATTAAAGTTCATAGATTTTAGACTGCTTACTAACTATTGATTACACTACCAAAAAATTATCTTGGAAGTTTAGCTCCAGTCTGACCAATTTAGGCAATGACACATTGCAGGCACAGAATAGAAACAAAACAAACTGCTTGAAATATAAGTGAGGTTTTTAGAAATAACCAATCCAATTCAACAAGCATTTATTAAGTCTCTATTATGTGCAAGGAACTGTGGATATTCCCTATTAAATGTGTGTTGTCAGCTAAACATGTAATTTATTTTTTTAAAAGTGTATTTTTTTTGGTTATATAAGTTGGCTTTTAACTATGATATACTGCGATGCCATATCAACTGACACTGAATCAACAACACTGAAAGTCATAACAATTACATAATTTTTTTTTCATTTTCAGTGAGATTTCCTAATAAGCTAGAGGAAAAATAAATTCCAGTTTGTTCTGTTCTATCAAGCACACTACTTATTATTTGTGTGACCTTGGCCAAGTTGCTTCATCTCTTGACCTCAGGTTCCACATCTGTTAATGAGGACTTTAAGACAAGATCCTCCTTTTAGCTGTAAGTCTTATATATATCAAATTTTACAGTGAGCTTATTTACTAATAATCTCACAATCCTCATTTTTTTTTCTTATTCCAGGTACTAGCAATTAGGATACAACATTAAATTAGAAGCAATAAGGTTATTGGCTATGTCTCCACTTGCACAGCTGATTTGACTATTCTATTAACCAGTTATTTTAAAGCAGTCAAATAAGGCAAAATAGCTGGAGAGGCCATGCAATCAAAAATACCTTGCCTTTCTGAAACATGTTAGGGCTGATAATATACATTATCATATCGATTATCTTTTGCACATATTATTATATACATACTCTTGGAAATGAAAAAACTCTAAGATACTAAGTAATATTTTATTAGGAAAGTGAACAGCTAGTTAAGATGGTATTGAAGAATAAGATTTGTCTTCCTTTTCTGTGCCATGGCTTTTCATCAGATAATAAACATTTGTTAAGTGCCTACTATGTGCCAGGCATTATCATGTGCTAGCAATACAAAAAAAGGCAAAAAATTATCCATGATTTTGAGGAGCTCACATTCTAATAAGGAAAACAAGTGCAAACACTATGCAAACAAGCTACATCCAGAATAAATTGGAATTAATAAATCAATAGAAGGGAGGCACATTAATATAATTAAGGGGTTCAGAAAAAGTTTCCTGTGGAAAGTGAGACTTTAGCCGGGACTTGAGGGAAACCGGGAGGAAGAGATGAGAAAGAAGGGCATTTCAGGAATGGGAGATAGCCAGAGAATGTGCTGGGAAGGATGAATGTCTTGTTCCAGGAATAGCAAAGAGGTCACTGTCACTAGATTACAGAGTACCTGATGATGGAGCAGAAGGGGAGAGGAGAGCTATGAGGTAAAAGAAGACTTGGAAAGGTTTGGGGAGGTGGAGGTGGTTGTGAAATCCTTCAAACAGAGGATTTTATTTCTAGAAGTGATAGGGAGCCACTGGATATTGCTAAGTAGGAGCATGAGATGGTCAGATTAATATATATTATACTGTTAAATGCTTGTTTTATTCCATAAATTAAAAATTAAATAAATAAAAGTTAAATATAAAAACATATAAATGTAAATATACATACACATATACACATATATGAATGAATGGCAGATGTCTGGCCAAGGATGTCCTATACCAAAAACGGGGCTAGAAAAATATACTTGCCTAGAGTCTTGAAATAAAAAAGGAAGACACAAAGAGAATATGGATCAGGTACTATAAAGAGTAGCCCAAATCTAAAAAAAAAAATCAATAAAAATGCCAAGAAATTCACAAAAGACAAAAATGTAAGAAAGGAGCTAGAAATAAAATCTGTGCCTTCAGATGTCCATACAGAAATGCACAAAATATCAGTAAAAAAAATACAAAAAATGAAAGGTAAACTAGAAATTGGAACACAAGGAAGCAAACTGTATCTCACTGGTATTATTATGACTTGATGAGATAGGACCCACAGTAGAAACACTGCTCTGAAAGGGGAAAAAAAAAAACTTATTCAGAAGGAACAGAAAAGATAAAAGGAAGGGAAAGGAAAAGAAACAGATATTTAGAAGACACACCCCTGTGAGGAAGTTGAGGAACCAGAGCAGGAGAATATGGCAGAGAACATCTGAGTGAAGATAACTGAGGCACAAATAACCATGATGTTGTTATCCGAGCATAATACTAACCATCCGGATATGAAGAGGAATTTGGGAAATAAATATCAAGTCATGGAGACATAGCATAGTTGAGACAGAAGACTTCAATTATTCAGACATTTTACTGGAGTTCTCTCTCCCAAAAGAAAAACAGCCACAATTTCTTCATTTCCCTTAATGATAAGTTCATTGGTGAAAAGGTGGAGGGAACCAAACCATTATTCTGCAACTGATTATAAGGAAGAAAAGATTGTTGAAGTAGAAATACCAGGTGGCTTAGGATGAAGTGACCAGTCCATCTCACGATTTGTGATACAAAAAAAGAGAGAAAAATCAGGTGGAGAAAGATGTTTATGGACTGATTGATATGTACCCTATACTGGTATTGCCCATTTCAAGGGGCTCAGGAAAGATGTATGTAGGATCTCATGGACTAAATTTCTATATATGAAATAAGAACAGGTGTTAAGGCTAACTCAAGAATAGGAAACTGAAGACACAAAGAGAAATAACCTAAAAATTCATCTGGCCCTAGTGACTTCAATTCTTCAGACTACAGGTTTATTTTCAATTATTTTAAATACAATGATGGCACCAGCATGGCTACATCAAAAATTAGGTCCTGTCCTAAGACTCACCTGATTTCTTTTACTGGCAGTACAAAAAGACTGGCAAGCCAGGTGAATGCTTTTGATGGTTTATTTTTTATTTTAGCAAAGCAATTGAAAAGACTCATGCTATTCTCATGGCTAAAATGGAGACACGTGGGGTAGACACTAGTATAGGATGGAAAGAAACAAGCATTTCTAGCACTTGGTATGAGACAAGCATTGGAAATACATACAAATAAAAGCAAAAAGATAAACAGTCCCGGGCATGGAGGTGCTTACATTCTAATGGGAGAGGCCAGTGCACGAGAGGAAGATGAAAATGGGGCGGGAGAGGAAGAAGGTACCTGTGTTTGAAATGCAGAAGTCACCACCAACGTGAGGAAGGCAAGGAAGACCACCCTGAGCCCTTCACATAACGAAGCCGGAAGAGGAACTGACCAATGGGAGAAGGGGGTGGGCCTTACAGAGGGATGTTCCATGTTTAGAAGGCCATGGGGGTGGTTGGATGTCCATGGTTCTGAGGGAAGCCTGGGAGCCAGGAACAAAGCTGGAAGGGGAAGAATTACAATTAGAAGGAATGAGAACTGTTTGAAGGGCTGAACTCCAAAACTTAATGAAGGGTTCCATAAATATTTGTTTGGAAGGAGCTTTCTAGCAGAGCAATTCCAGGGAATTGGCCTAGACCTTGTGCTATTTAATTATTTCATCAACAGGATTATTGTAAGGTGAAAATGAGATAATAATTATAAAGTGCTAACATAGTGACATATAGGGCATAATAATATAATTATTATAATAGCAGAATTTAATATTAACTTATTAAAATATGTAATGTAGGTATAATATATAACAAAACAAATGATGATAATTAGTATGTAGTAACAATATATATAATACAGTAAAATGTGGGTTATGATAATATAATTGTTATATATGCAATGCGTTACATATAACATATTAATGTTATATAGGTCATATCATATTTTACATATTATATATAACTGTATATATTATGTATATTATATGTGATGTATTATAGTATATACTATATTACACAGAAAATATAACCTATATTTATATTACATATGCTATTATTATATCAAAACCTATATAATAATTATCATAATAATTATCATTTGTTTATTTTTGTATCCCTAGGCAGCTAGTACAGTGCCTGGTACCTAAATACTTAATAATTTCTATTCATTGGTTAATTGGTTAAAGCTATGGAATGGGTTGTTTCAGAAGGCAGAAGTACCCTCTCATTAGAGGTCTTCATTCAAAGGCTGGACCACCATTTGTCGGGCATGCTACAGAATGGATTCAAATACAAATAGTACTGGATGGCCTCTGATCTCCATTCCAATTCTTAAAGAGTATGTGTGTATTTAAATTTTATTTATTTATAATAAACTTAAGAAATAAATCAAGCATTTCCATAATGTAGTAGAATAGAAAAAAAGGATGATTGTACATGAAACTGCAAATCTATTATATACAACTTGCTATTCCTTATAAATATATAATAAAATTGTCAGGTAACTTTTTTCTTTTTTTCTAAGGGGCCCACCCTGCCCTAGGAAAAGGATGGTTGGTTCTGAATCCAGATTCATTTGAAAACACAAACCAAAATGCAAAGCCACCTGTGTTTTTTGTAGTATGTCTTCAGAACAAAATCCTAGGGGTATAGATAGAAGCAGGAAACCAGCTGTCAAGCTAGATTCATCCTAGAGTCCTCATTCACTCTCACTCCTTCCCCTGCCTTATCCCACCATATTCAAGCTACTGCCAAGGCCTGTGGATTCCACTTTTGCAACATCGCTAACACACCCCCTTCTCTCCTCTGGCACTGCCACCTCTCTAGTGCATGCCTTCATCACCTTACACTTGGACTATTGCAACAGCCTGCTGGTGGGTCAGCCTGCCTCAGGACTCTCCCCACTACAACCTGTCCTCCATTCAGCCATCAAAGTGATTTTCTTGGAGCACAGGTCCAATCATGTCACCTCCCACTCCCCTCCCCCCCACCTCAATTAAACTCCAGTGGCTCCCTAGCCACCTCCTACCTTTTCATTCTTCTTACACTTCCTAGCACCTACTCTTTGATCCAGTGACACTGGCCTCCTGCCAGTTCCCCAAACAAGACACTTCATTTCTCTGCTCTGGGCATTCTTTCTGGCTCATTCCCTGCCTGGAACCCTCTCCCTCCTCCACTCTGACTACTGACCTCTCTGGCTTCCTTTGAGTCCCAGCTAAAATCCCTTCTGCAGGAAGACTTCCCTAACCCCTCTTAATTCCTGTGCCTTCCCTCTACTAATTATTCCTTACATATCCTGTATATAACTTGCTTTCTATATTTTTGTTTGCATGTTGTTTCCTCCATTAGATTACGAGCTCCTTCAGGGCAGGGACTATTTTTTGCCCCCCCCCTTTTTTTAATATCCCTAACCACTTAGCATGGAACATTGAATGTAGTAGGAACTTTTGTTGTTATTGTTCAGTCATTTCAGTCTTGTCCAATTCTTTATGACCCCATTTAGGGTTTTCTTGGCAAAGGTTGGAGTGGTTTGCCATTTTCTTCTCCAATTCATTTTACAGATAAGGAAACCAAGGCAAATGGGATTAAATGATTTGACCAAGGTCACATAGCTAGTAAGTGTCTGAGACCAGATTTGAACTCAGGAAGATGAATCTTCCTGACTTCGGGCCTGGCACTCTATCCACTGTGCCTTAATAAATGTTTATTGATTTATTGATTTGGTATTGGATCAGGAGAGAAAGTATACTGGGTGTCAGAGTGCAGGCTACTTATGTAACTTTATTTGTTTTTCCAGAACTTTAACCTTTTAGATTGGCTGACTGTTCCCCACTCCTGTCTTGAACTGACACATCAGCATAATTACAGATGGGGACCACTGTGTCAGTAGGGCCACTTGGAATCCGTCTACCCATCTGCTCCATTCTGCCTGCTCAGATCTCTTGGAATCTGGCCCTGATGGGGTATGGGCTCAAGCCTAGACCTTTGCCCCTTTCTCCAGAAAGAATTTGGCTTCCATTTGTCTGTAGGCCCCAGAGGGCCCTTATACTTCTTCATTCATTCAACTGGCCTTTCCTTATCTCTTATTCTTATTCTGATCTTTCCCAATCTGCCCAAGAAGCCAGTCCTCACCATCCTAAAGAAGAAGCCTAATCTTTGATCCCCGCCTTTGATCTTATCAACCTCTTCCTTCCAGTTCTTTGTTACATGGATAAAAACCTAGTCCTTCATTGTCTATTCCTGGGTGACCCTATCCAGACACTCCCATTTTCCCTAAACTCCTCCTCCAGTCACCCAGCTCCTCTTCCCAGCCCTTCCTCTGGTCACCCAAAATTACTTCATTGTATATAAGATCCACCTTAGCCCCCATTTAAATGCTGAGACTTTCTCATGCCTGCTTGTCTTTATGGGTGTCACTAATGTTCAGATTCCTTAAGATTCTGGCCTGTATGGTTTATCTCTAATAAACTTTTTCTCTGGCTGAAAGAAGATTTGGGTTGAATTCATTCAGGCAGGGCCCACATGTCGTGATGTTGAGGTCCCAGCACCCCTAACCTCTAGACCTTGTCAGCCCACCCTACCTGCTATTCCAGGCCAGGGCTTATCTCCAAGGCCTTGAAGTCTGCTTCTTCTAACTTTGAGGATGCCCATGCCTTTGTATTTATTAACTGACCTCCTTGCCATGACCCCTTGCTGTCCAGATTCTTACAATCTATCAGAACTCTCTCATTGCAGTAGACTCTTGGTACTGGTTTTTCCTGACATGTGCTACTGCTGAAGTCCCCATATTGATGCTGAGAAAATTAGACCATGGTTGTTGAGAAGGGGTTTTGTTCTTTTTGTACCTGCTCAAGTATCCCTCACTTTCAATCAGTTTTTCTCCCTGTGGGCTTCCCAAATGGTGACTTATGTTTTCACAGACAGCACACAGTGACTGTGTCTCATGAACTTTTCAGTGCCCATTACTCTTAACATCCATCTTGGTTTTGCTTTATTTGTTTGTTTGTTTGGTAGTTTTTGGAAATAAGAAAAAGAATGAGAAGAGGTGGGGTGGAGAGCAGAGGAGCCAAGTAAGCCTATGTATAAGCAGAAGTGGCTTTCTAAATGAAATATTTTTCGAAGTTTTCCAGGAAGCATCAGCAGCTTGTTAAATATTAAGCACAGAAATCTCCATCTGACTGTTACACAAGTATCACAAGGGGGAGAAAAGACTGGTTTTACAGTCTCTGACATGGTGGGAGGGGGATAAGGGGCCACAGAGCTAGTATAATTTATCAGCAAAAACAGTGGCTTCTAGCAAAAGGTTCACAGATGCTGCCTTCTAATTAAAATTTTTTAATTTTCTGATACAATTTTACAGGCTCTATACCTGCAAATAAATGTTTCTCACCACATGATCCTGCCAAATACACTGTGTAGGGAAAAACCAGGGCAGCTTCAAATAGCAAAAACCCCACGATGTGCCCCTGGATCATCTACTTTTTGTTGCCAAAAATCAAAGAAGGGGAAATTAAATTAAAATAAAACACTAGGTGTCCCGTATCTTTTTCAAAGTTGTCTGAGCTAGAAAATGAGCTTGTATTCTTTAAGATGGCAGAAATCATTATTATAAGCAGTCTATATTGCTAAGGAGAAACAAGGAATCAGGAAAGCTAGAAAGACCAGACATCACTTTCCTTCAGTAACTGTTTTTGTGGGACTTTCAAGCTTCCCCTGAGAGGGGTCCTTCAGATAAAAAGGGCAGTCTGGGGAGTGAGCAGGAGGTCTGTGGGGGGAGTTTTAGGAGAAAGCCAGGAAAGAGCTAACAGTGAGATTTAGGGTGTGCATAAGGGAGTTAGAAGAAAGACATAGAGCCCCATTTTAGAAGACATATCTCATAAGCTGGACTGCCCCACCTCAGCAGTTTCTTGCTCCTCATAAAAACTTTTAAAAAATGGTTTAAGTCAAGGGGGGACACACTATAAAACCATCACACTTAATTACATTAAAATCAGGTTGGTTTTTTTTTTTTGAGTCAACACAATAAACTGAAAGAAGCTTAAAAATTATAGGGTTGGAACAACTTAAGAGATCAGATATTCAGTTTCCCAGGGGACAGGAAGAACAATATAACAATAACAACAATGCTAACAAATCACATTTGGATAGCCCTTTAAAGAGTTCTTCAAAACAGCAGGCATTCATACGTATGGCACAGTGAAAAGTTTGCTCCATTTGAAGTCAGAGGCACTGGTTTCAAATTATGGCTCTGGTATTTTGTGTCCTGGGGCAGGAAGCTTGTTCCCTGGGCCTTCATTTCCCCATCTCTAAAATGAGACAGAGAGTCTAGATGGCGGCTAAGGTTACATCCAGCTCTAAATCTGTGATTTTCTATTTCTCTGAAGGCTTGCGTTCTCAATGGAGCACCCTAAGCTGAGAACCATAGGCAGAGAGCCTTCAGTCTCTGACTGCCTGGGTCACATAGGTCAGGACAAATTGGGTATTTTATACCTCAGACCAGGTATATTTTATACATGGGAGAAGGGAAAAGACAAATTGCTATGAGGGCAGAGTTCCAGCCACAGCCAGACCCACTCAGTCAGCAAACAAATAACTTGAGATTCTGCTTCCCAGTTTATTTCGATATTAGAGCTCATGTTATCTATTTTACTGGGAATAGTGAAAAGTACCTACTTTTTAATCCAGTTAAATGGAGAAGAGCGATCTTATATGCTACCCTTCTAGTCCATGCAAGAAACCATGTATTTGAGCTGGTTTATGCTTCCTATATACTGTAGTAAAGCTGGGGGCAGGGTATAGAAGGATAAAAGGGGTAGAGAAGAGGGTGTCTTAATTAGGAAATCAAACTGAATTCTGATGGAGAAATCAAAGTAAGAAAGGCCTTTCAGAGACTGTGAGTTAAGGCTTAGTGTCATAGCTTAGATACCTTACAAATTTCTCTTCCTTCTTTATGCTACTATTTACTTTACACAATTTGTTGCATAGGATAACATCAGTTATCAAGTAGGATAGCACAGCATCACAGCTGTATACTGGCCCATAGTAGGGACTTAAAGGGACCTTTATAGAAGAATGTCATGGGATACCAATGCGAAACAAAAAGTCCTTATTTGGTGCAGTTTAGGGAAGGCTATTTGAAAAATATTTCATGTAGAGCCACTTAACTGGAGACACCCAAGACTGGAAACATTTTTCAGGCATTTAGGGACTGTCTATGCAAAGGCATAGAGATGGAAGACAGTGCTTTGGGTAACAGCAAATAAACCAGTTTTGCTAGACTGTTTGAAGTGGGGCTAGAGTAATAAGCCTGAAAAGACAGGTTGGAGCCAGACTATGAAGGGTTTCCTATGCTGAAGAGGAGTTTATATTTTACCCTAGAGGTAATAGGAAACCCTTGGAGTTTTTTGAACATAGGAGTGACATGTTCAGACACATATTTTAGGAATAACAATTTGACAGTTGTGTAGAGGATGGTTGAAAAAGGGAGAGACTGGAAGCAAGGAGACCAATGAGGAGGTTACTGTAATAGTATAGGCAAGATGTTGTGAGGGTCTGAACTAGGGGCTATGTGAGTAAACAGAAGGGTGCAGGTTATATAATAGAATCAAAAAGACTCAGCAATTGATGGATATGGAGATTGAGCAATCTGAATTTTAGTTAAAGTTTGCTGTCTCATGAAGACATGACCTGATTCTCCAAAGTGCAAGAGAAGAGAAGTAGGCTATGTAAATATATGGATTCCTAAGATTAGGGCAGAAGAGAAGAGTCAAAAGAAATCTATTTCTGCTCAACAGGAGTCAGAAGAGTTTGCAGAGAGTACCTTATGTGCTGCTGGAAATTCTCCCAGGTACAGATAACCTATGAAAATGTGGTATAGGTAATTTTCTTTCAGTTATCAAAATAATAATTTGGAGACCACTCACTTCCTATTCGTATTTTACTTTGAATGATTGAACCCAAGCATTGAATGCCCACATGCTGTTTCCATGAGTGCCCAGGGGCCTACGTTTAAGCGTTCCACTTTTCTATCTCTTCTGATGTAACACTACATGCTCTAAACCTTTCCTTAACACATCTAATCAAAATTCTCCTGTGTCCCAAACTCAGAAGCTTCCCACAACAGACACATAATTCTGTTGAAGAGTTTGTCATCATAAATGCAGGATAAACAAAAGTTTTTCTCTTGGTTTCTGATATGCAATGACCACTTTCTGACCCTAGCCACTAGAAACTTTCCCTCCCTCCTTTCTTTTTTTCTCTTATGTGTTATATAACACCCAAATGCTAAACCATTGAGTGACGGTTTTGCAAGATACAGTGACTAGCTGGTTCCACAACAATGAATTCCAGGTCATCTAAAAAGTATTGCTGCGGCTTAACTTTCGTGGGCTTCTACTCAGATCAAGCCATGATATTGGAAGCTTCTCATAATAATAATAGTGAACATTTTATACAGTACACTATTATGGGCCAATTATTGTGATGAGTGTTTTACAAGTATTATCTTGCTTGATTCTCACAACAACCCTGGAAGGTAGGTACTATTATCACGCCACACACATACCTTTTACAGATGAGGAGACTGAGGTAAACAGAAGTTAAGTGACTTTCCCAGGCTTTCGTTGCCGTGGCATTCCCCACAACCCCCAAAATTTGTTCTTCTTCAGTCGAAATTTCCTAAAACAACTGGCTATCCAAGCCAATAATCTAATTCTCAGTAAGGGGTGAATAACATGCATTATTGGCTTAGTTGGTTACCTCTGCCAGGAAACATATATTTTATTAAGATTATAGACTTAGAGATAGAAGAGACCTTAGAAGTCATCATGTCCAACCTCCTCATCTCACAGAGAAGGAAGCTGAGGCTCAAAGACTTTAATACTTGTCTGAGGTAGGATTTGAACCCAAATCTCCCAGTTCTAAATCAAACACTCTATTCACCGCTGTGTGCTACCTGAGAGCTTGAACCTCATTCTTCAGCCTCAAAGGAATGGATAATGTAAGAATTTCAAATGCTGGTAGGGAAAAATATTTTAAATTAAAGGTCTTTTGGAGCTACTTAAATCATACTATGCAGGTGGATAATTACTCTGCCTTTGATTAAGGCCAATCTTACTCCCATGAATGCACCAAGAGTCCCAGATGTTACTATAATAAGGATTCTGGGACAGCTGAGCTGTAGGGATGGGAAAACAGCAGCTGCTTCTAAGAGCACAGGATTTTTTTCAGTAAAAGCAAGGAGAAACAGGACCTATCAGTTGTTGTTTAAGGCTTGCCTACTTTTACTTACTTACTTACTTACTTACTTACTTACTTACTTACTTACTGCACTAGAAGATCTGATTGTTTCTTGAGGGATGGGGGGTGGAGATAGAGCCAGGTGAGATCTTTTTATGGCAGAACAATGTGGTGATGAATTGCTGGTACTTCTGGGTGACTTTCACTGTGTGTGTGTGTGTGTGTGTGTGTGTGTGTGTGTGTGTGGTGTGTGTGTGTGTGTGTGTGTCCTTTGAGGAATTCTTGTGTGTTCTCTTTCCTATGCTGTAAGATAGCAAAGTCTTCAATATTTACACCACCAAAGGATTTAGAAATTATGAATCTATGACTTAGAGTTAGTTGCAGGCAGCTGCAGTCTTGAAAATACCTTCATATAATCCTTTCCTTGTCTCTCCAATATACTTATGTCAGAGGTTCAGGGCCCTTGAGAACAAATCTTTTGATATGGGCTCTTGTCTACATAAAAAAAAAAACACCTTTAATTGTGGATCATACAAGGGACATCTATTTCCAATGAAATGATTTTTTCATATCAGTCATAAATAAAATTTCAGGAAGAAAATATGCCACCAGGGCACAAATGTCATCCAGGATACAGAAGAGGAAGAATTATATAATAATATTCTAACTATTGACAATTATTATATAAACATTAAGCTCTTAGAGGGAAGGGATTTTTTTCATTTCTGTCTCGTATCACCAAAACCTTGCAGAGTTTTTGCCCATATTGTAGTAGATACTTAACGAATGCTCATATTGAATCAAATCAAATTTTCATAGAATTTAAATCAATTAAGAATGGTTGCAAAGCATTTTGTAAACCTCAAAGTGTTATTAATGTTGTATTTTATTTTTTGCACTTATCTGAATAAAAATTTTAATATTTTGAATTCTGCTACTCCCTAAGTAATTGTTCCTTTATCTTATACTTACTATAGAACTTTTTTAAAAAACTGAGAATAAACTTTCAGTTCCAAGTGGGTCAGATGTGTAAATTAGTGTACATTTTCATCATAATTCCTTTAACAACCACCTAAGACACTTTTCGCCCACAGATTTCAGCACTTTTTCAAACCTCTTCCCTCTCACACTTAAAGGAATGGAAAAAAATTTAATGACAAAACTTCGGCAATATCATCTTCAAATCTAGTTGAAGTAACCTTCAATTAGATGATTAAATTAACTCAAACATATATTTTCGCTTCTGTAGATAAAATGAGTGGCAACCTCTGAGGCTGTGAATGTATTTGTATGTGGAAAGAATAACTCTTTTAGCCATAATCCATTACATTTCTGCCAGAGTGAGACAGTGCAGCCTGAGGGGAAAAAAATTTAAAAAGCAACAAACCACTGAATAGAAACTGAGGCTGGAGCTTTCTGATCTCATCCTAGACTTCTCTCTCTACTCTAGTCTGAGGGGTGCGAGTAGGTCTAGCCATTTCAATTACTTCTGATTTCAACTTTCCTTATCCCCTGAGGTAGCTCTTAAATTGATTTTACTGCTCCATATCAGTCTTCAATGGGAATCTGTTCATACAAGGACTTCTCCAACTCTTCTTTCCCGTATACCACCCTGTCTATTTATGACAGTCTTGGCTGCTTTCATAGTAGAGTCTAGGATTAGAGAGGGAATAGCCTCATTGCCCTCCTCTCTGGCCAGACAATACACGGAATATTTAGTCTTTAGTGCTATATTTTAGGTAAGACATTTGACAAACTGGGGTACATTGAGAAGTCAATAAGATGATGAGATTCAAAGCTATCTCAGTTAAGTATGTCAGTGGTTATGAAGGTCTTTAAAATGAAGAGATTCGAAGGTATCTCAATTAAGCATGTCAGTGGTTATGAAGGTCTTTAAAATTAGGGAATAGATGCCATATGATAAGTATTTGAAGGGCTATCATATGTACTACATACATACACATATGTGTATGTGTGTGGTACGTATATATACATATATACGCATGTACATACACTTCACATACACACACACACACACACACACACACACACACACACACACACACACACACACACAGTGGCAGTAGATAGATTGTCTGGACCTAGAGTCAGAAGACTCAAATCTGGCCTCAGACTCTTATTAGCTGTGTGACCCTAGGCAAGTCACTTAACCCTGTTTGCCTCATCTGTAAAAATCGCTGGAGAAGGAAACGGCAAACCACTCCAGTATCTGTGCCAAGAAAATTTCAATTGGGGACACAAAGAATCAGACACAACTGAAAGGATAAATAGAGATAGAGACAGATATATATGAGATTTGATTATTCTGCTTGTACTTTCTTGCAGTAGCAATAAACTGTAAAAATTGATGCACACAGATCAAAGAAGGATTAAACAAATTTCACTATGTGGATTTAATGGATAATAACTTGTAAGAAATAATAAATATGGCCAATGCAGAGAAATAAGGGAAGATTTAGAAATCCAAGTAAAGTGAATTAAACAGAACTAAGAAAACAATATATTTGATCACCACAACAATTTAAATGGAAGGAACAGCAACAACAAAAGAAAACAAAAAAAAATAATTGAAACTGATTGTTATAAAATTATAATGACTAAATTTGGGTCTAAAGAAGAGAAGAAAATGCACCTTTTTTTTTCCAGAGATGGGATACTATGAGTATGAGACATTGAACATAATGTAGGACTTAATTGATATGTTGGTTAGTTTTGCTAATTTATTTTTAAATTTATCTTTTTTATTCTTTGTTGTAAGAGATGACTCTCTGGGGGGAGAAAGGGAAGGGAAGGGGAGATGTGTTAGGAATTATAGATAAGGATATCAATATTGTCAAATATTAATTTGTTAGTTAATATGTATGAAATATATCATATTATATACAAATATATTAAATATTTTAAATCAATCATCATTAAAACATATCAATAAATATTCCAAAGTTATTTTGAGCTCTAGGTAATACAGATTTGTGGTTTCTCATTTAATACTGTTTTATAGGCTTTGTAGATAAAAATGCTCTCTTCTTCTCTCTCTTTCCCTTGCCTTTATTTCTTCCTGTCTCTGTCTCTCTTTCTCTCTCTCTCTCTTTCTCTCTCTTTCTCTCTCTTTCTCCCCCCCCACTCTTTACTGTTTGTTACATTCAGAATGATTTTTAAAGAAAATTTATTCTGCTGATCTCCAGAGAGCTAAAGTAGGATAAAAGCATAAAAGTTATATTCTATTTTATTTTTATATTACTTTAAGTTATAGATTTACTAATATAAATGAGTTGATATTAAATAGTCACTAAAACATACATACATTATAAACAGTTCATCAAAAAGAATTTCTTAAGTGCTTACTATATGTCAGGCACTGTGCTAAGGATAGGGTATAAAAAATACATACATACATACATATATATATATGTGTGTATATATATATATATATACATATGTGTGTATATATATAATATATATAGTTGTTTGTTTGTTTTTCGTTCTAGAAGAAGACCAATGACATCAGGGGGTGATTTCTTAACTTGCAAGTGAATTGGATTTAAGTGAGGCAGCACTATAGAGTCATCAGCCTCATGCTCTCCTCCAACATCATCAGAGTCTGGTGGCAAGATATAAGTCAAGACGACTATCAATGACCCAGCATACATACATACATATATACAACAACAAAAAAAAAACAGCCTTTGCGTTTAAGAGGCTTTCATTGTAATGTGAAAATTCTTAATATAAAGTTCTAGTACAAAGCTTACTAAAGAACTGAATTTAAATTCCTGGCTGATTTTTTTTAGTTTCTGGGTGCCAGATATTACAAAAAACATTGATAAACTAGTGAGGGTCTAGTTGGGCTACTAGTTTGGTGAAGGGTTTAAAAACCATGATATATTAGGATTGGTTATATTAGGACTGAACTAAAGATGCTTAGTCTGGAGAAAACATAGGGGTTGGCGTGAGGCCTTGACAACCATTTGCAAGTATTTGAAGGTTGCCCCTAAAAAGAGGGATTATTAGACATATCTTTTGGCCACACAGGTCAGAATGAGGAACAATAGACAGAAGTTACAAATGAATATTTTAAGAACATTTATAGCTATCCAAATGTAGAATGGGCTTACTTGGCAAATAGTTGGGTTCCATAAAATATTTTTAAGCCTGGATGGTCATTTGTTGGAGATGTCATTTGAGTGATGTTCAATGCTGTATGGGTTGAACTAGATGACCTCTGAAAAACTAAAATCTGAAATGTATTTAACAATTCTTCTTACTGATGGATATGCTGACCCCTTCTTGACTTAGGATCATAGCTATAGATCTGGAAGAAAACTTAGAGGTCAACTAGTCTAATTTCCTCATTTTACAGAAGAGGAAACTGAGGATTAGAGAGCTTGTGACTTGCCCAAATACATATTATTAACATATAGCAGAGCTGTGGCTAATCCAAGTTCACTACTATACTGCTTCTTGGTTTCATGCCCCACTCCCTTTTCCTGTATGCTGTTTCCTCTGTCCACCTGCTCCAGCTAGCCAATGTCCCTCTTAAAATGTAGTGGCCAGCTCTGTACACAGTATCCTAGCTCTGGGCTGAACAGAGTACAGTACAATGAATTCATTTCCTACTTTGTTCTAGGCCCTTTACTTTTATACACACAGCCTAAAAGCATATTAACTTTTCAGTCAATCACGGTGCATTACATGGAAGTGTGCCCTTTTGGAACTAGTTCTAGGAAGGCTTAAGAAATAAATTTCTAATGCATGCGGCAGGGCTTGCAATTTGCCAGGGCAATGTACCAAAAGTTAGTAGGAAACCATTGAAACACCAGTGTACCCTGTGACTGGTTGGGGGGTGGTAGGTGAGAAAAAATGCCGAGCTCTGCATCATCTTCTCATTCCAAATTTGGGGACTTCTCAGGCTCACCACAAAATTACTTCCCACAGAAAATCTAATGGAAACTTGATAAAACTGCTCTGCCTCAAAGTCTCAACACTAATCCAATCCTCAAGGACATGGGAACTTATAGAGAGTGATAAAGTATAGTAAACTGGAAGATGGGTGGAAATACACAGTAACACACAAATTGTTGAAAGATGGCAATTTCGACTCCTGCCAGTATCCAGTTATTTCAACATTGCCTCCACAATGAAAGACAGCAGTAGGAGATCCCCCAACACTTGGTTTTCCCAATGAGAAATAAGAAGGTTCCACCATTTCCAGACATAATTTACAAGACTCTAATATGGTAATGATGTGCCATATTAAGTAGCCCAAACAAGGACTTGTTTGTCACTAGTCAAAATGGGAAAGACTAAACGTCTTATTTCTTCCTTTTCTCTGTGATGACAACAGTTCCTTCTTTCCAACAGCACAGACTTAGAGTTCTAGTTTTCTCCCTGTGCTGTCTACAGAAAGACCCTGTTTAAAGAATCTCTCATTTTAAAAATGAAAAACCCCAAGCCATGCGACTTCATTTTTCCCCTCAATAGGGCCTCTACAATTGGAAACTTTAAAAAAATGAAAGAAAGAAAGAGATAGAGAGAATGCCGCCTTTTAAAAACTTCTCCGAATATTTATGCCACTTTGTTTTCCATTCACACGAGGGAAATAACAAGAGGTCCTCTGATGAATGTTGCGGATCGCCATGGTTACGGTTCAGAGATGCGGCAAAAAGCAATTATGGTGGAACAGAAGAAAGAAATGCACCTCTTTGTCAGAATTTCATAACAGCTGTAATAACACTAGAGCACCCAAATGAATGTAAAATAACTGAAATATTGTGGCATGTTAAATGCCAGCACATTAAAAAATTGTATTTCAATGTCACATTATTTAAAACGACAGGAAGCATTAATTCCAGCTGCACCAAGGAGCTTGTTAAGAGATACAGGGTGGGGAAAACAAACCAGCATCCACACAGTGAGGTGACAAACATGATGTGTGAAATACAACACTGTTTGGAGACTAGTACAGGAATGTACTGGAGCAAATTTAATCTGATATTTAGAAAGGCTTCCTTTATTCCGTTATGCATATTTCCATTTTCTGTACCATATCTCCCCCCCCCAAAATACCAAACACTGAAAAATAATAACCACTTTACCTTCTCTGGTACCTCTTTTTTTCTTAGCAAGTACGTCAAATAGTTTTGTATTACATTAAAAGTCTCCTTGCTGAGGAATATATTACCACAATTTTACAGAGGAGACAATAAAGACCTAGTTTTTGTCTCTTCCTTATTCCCAGGAGAATTGGATAAAACATTTTTCCAGTGATCAACAAGAAACTCAGAGCTTCAGTTAATTTCCATTGAGGAATAAAGTTATAAACTTTCCTGTTGTTGAAACGGCTTCATATCAAAATGCAAAAGAAGAAATAAAAGTGAGATCTTGAATTCTATCAATCTTTTAACATATTTTTATCTATTGAAAATTCTCAAATGTGTTTGTAAAAGTAAAGGGAAGTTTCTTCAGTAAGTTAACCTAGCTATCAGTGTTCAAAATCCTCTATCCTTCTACAAATTGCCAATCTTCTCCTCAAAACTAAAACCAAAAGTTGCATGTGCATATTCCATTATCATACAGCTCAATCATTTTGGTATAATCAAGTTGATGGGCATTTTCACAAAATACACAAAGACAAATACTGTTTCATAACTATTAATTACACCTCCAAACTGGTTTAGCCATTTAATAAGTGTGGCTAGTCATAAAGTGAGGGGTATCTAGATAATATGGCTAAGATTAGTACTAATCCATTCTTTAAAAATTTTTTATTGGGCAGCTGGGTGGCATAGTGGATAAAACTCTGGCCTTGGAGCCAGGAGGATGTGAGTTCAAATTTGACCTCAGACGCTTGATGCTTTCTAGCTGTGTGACCTTGGGCAAGTCACTTAACCCTGATTGCATCACCAAAATAAAAAAAAATACAGTTTTTAAAAAATGCCTGGTAAATCAAATCAGCAAAATATTTTTAGGGGCAGCTACATGGCACAGTAGATAGAGCACTGGCTCTGAATTCAGGAGGACCTGGGTTCAAATCTGGCCTCAGACCAAACACTTGAAACTTACTAGCTGTGTAACCCTGGGCAAGTCACTTAACCCTAATTGCCTAAAAAAATAGATTTTTTTTTTGATATTTGGGTTTCTTATACAACCATGGTATTGCACATATCCCTCTCCTTCCTCCTCTGAGAGCCATCCCATATGACAAATAATATTTTTAGAGAGGAAAAAAAGATCCAGCAGAACTGATTTATACATTGTGAAAGACTAAAAACATGTGCAATGTGTAACAATTCATTCTTAATAATAATAATAATATATTCATATAACATTTTCCTGTTTTTACAAAACATTTTCCTCTCACTGATGCAAGTAGAAAGGTATTATTATCCCCCCCCCCCCTTTACAGGTGAAAAATCAGAGAGGGTAAATAACTTGCTCAAGACTTCACAGCTAATAAAGCATGAAGTAGAATAGAATGGTGAAGCAAAAGTTTTATTTCAAGTGTAGTGTTCTTTCAAAAACATCATAGTGCCTCTCTAATAGGAGAAAAGAAATTAATAAAATACATACAAAATCCTGAGTCATTTTTGCCACCTTCATATGTAAAGGAGAGGCTATTCACATAGACTGCCTATGGAGGTTTATTGATTGATGACATATTTTGAGAATTCCCTGCTTGCCTAATTGAATCCAACTCCTCATTCCTTTGGATACTTGGCTTTCAGCTGATTGAACAGCCAAATTTATATTTATTTAGGGATCCAGGAGGATGATTGGAGAAGAAATAGGAACTTATGCCAATGAGTATTTTGTAACGGCAAAGTTGAGACTCATTATAAGGTACAAGTTACAGAAGTGAAGGAAACAGACTCTGCTTTGTGTTAAAGGTGATCAGAGTCGGGTTTCCTATTCAAAGATCGTTATATAAGTTCCTCCTCAGCCTGGGAACCTAACACAAGAGTTGCTAGATATGGCATATACACCACTGTTACTGCCCTTTCGTCCTGCTTCAACATAACAGGAAGGTTGAGGTCCTCTGGGGTGCAAAGGTGGAAGCAGGTGCAGATGCCATCTTGTGCTTCATACTGGTTCTCTGGACCAGTTCTGTTGTGCCAGGGCTGATGCAAATAGCTAAAATAACTGGCAGCTGATTGCATTGGTCCTACTGACAAAGTATTAATTTAACCTGGATATAAAACCATAACTATATTGAATTTAAGCAAGTGGGAGCAAGTTCAGTTGGGGAACCAGGGAGACAGAGATCCCAAAGCCTCAGTGCTGCTATAGAGGCTGGAATGAGCAATCATTACTCTTGATCATGGGTATGTCATGTTGTAGGAATCCCTAGGCCAGTGGTTAAACACAGGGTATACACCTCAATTATCCACTTGGGTGCAGTCACACTGGCATAGTGATGGAAGAAGCATCTCAGGTAGGGGCATGTCACCAACAAAATGGTACTGAGAGTGGTAGCTCAGTGTGTTTGAGGGAGTAATGGAGGGCAGTCACGTCAGGAAGTCTGGGCCAGAAGAGAAGTGTGGAATGTGGATGACTGCCATGGGGAGAAAGCATCCCCTTCCTCATGTCAGCATTGTGGGGCAAAGGCTTAATTACCCAATACTAATTACCACTCTGTCCAAATAGTGGGAATTGAGCTGAATAATGGGGATTAAGCTAATCTTGGATCAAATTGGCTATATGGGATGGTAAATAGAATGTGTGGGAAAAGTAAGAAAAACTGGTTAATGATGAAATGCATGATGCATTTACAGCATCCATGGTGTTGGGTCTTTTCTCTTTGTGTCTTCATCGTGATGTATGGAGGTTTTCATATATGTCTGTCAGTTCAGACTTACAGTTCATGCTGCTCCAGAGTCTAGATATAGCCTGAACTTGAAAGTAGGCAATAATGAAAGCTTAGAGCTACCTAAATTGTCAGCCTTTAACACCATGCCTTAAGTGAACCTGGGAGCTAGAAGCAATCTATGTTGCATCACCATACAGGAGTGGCATGAACCTGGAATGTGTAAGCAGTATCTCAATAACTAGGCTGGCCAACACCTGGGGTGCTTTCTAGCTGATTTTGTTATTTGCAGAGAAAGAATCAAACACAAGTAAGCATCTAAAGCTAAGAAAAAGAATTGTTTGCATTGTCTAGACTCCCCAGGAAGCTTCCTTGATGTGGGTCTATGTGTTGCATTAATTTTGTGACTATTATATAGCAACTCATTTAATTTATCTGTTGAAATTTCAAAGGAAGGGCTTTTTTGGTTTTGATTTGTAATTGTGTGTTTTACAAAAATAGCAAAGATATTTTACAAAATATCTTTACAAAATAATTCACAAAAATATCAAGACAGTGTGCCACAGTAGAAAGTGAGTAGGACCAGGAATCATGAGAACTTAGTTCTAGACTGGGATCTGCCATTAACATTGACCTATGGGGGAGCAGTCAGGAGAATAATGTGTTGATTGTTTCTGTGTTTTCCCTTCCATTTGCATATCTTCTGGGCAATGACGATGCTTGCTTGCTTTCTCTTCTAGTGGAAGCAAGTCTATTTTCTGGTACAGATCAATTAATAAAGCTACTTTGAGAAAGATCAAGCTGCATTTCGAAAAAGGTAGCTGTTTGAGATGTGGTCATCTCCAAGTGTTCTAACTTTTGTTTCTATGATGCTGTGACTCTGCCCTAAAGTTACTGGGACAAACTTGAGAGCCCCAGATATGACATGAATGGAATTTACTCCAATTCCTTATCGGTAGTAAAGGGGCTGACTGGCAATTGTATCAAGCACAAGATATCTTGCCAGGAAATGAAAAAAAAAGTTAAAAAAAAGAGGGGCAACCTCTCACTTAGTCAAACCTATGCTAGTATGTTATGGAAATGCTTATTTTATTTCTTAAGCTCAGAATAAAATATGTAACATTTTTTTTAAAAAAGAAAAAATTCCATATTGCCCTCAGATAGGAGAATCATAAGGTTGATGGAAGATCCCAAGGTATCTTCATTAATTTCACAGCTCATTTTTATATTGCATTTCTTGTCAGAGATCATGTAAATTTTATGACTGCCACACTATCATTCATTTCATTTGTCGTTGAAAGTTTAAGAGATAGTGTTTCTTCACTCTCCCCTCCCCCAAACTCAGTACATATCAAAACAGGATGCTACAGTAAAAAGTGAACAAGATTGAGATTCACAAGACTAGAGTTCAAACCTTGACTCTACCAATAACTAGCTTTGTGACTTAAGTCTCAGTTTCTACATCTTTAAAAAGAGAGATAGGATGGACAATATTTTAAACTATAGTCCCTGCACATTTCCCCAGTGTTCTTAATACAATTTTATTTAATGTAACAAGATAAAACCTTCTATAGAACTGCTGCTCCTCAAAGAGGCACTAGCTGTCTTGAAAAAGCCCTGTGTTAAATGACAAAGATTTCAGTTGCTAAGTACAGCTGCCTTTCTTACATGTGGACAAGGAGAAATCCACTGCTGGATTACCTGAGAGTGAAAGTGATGTTAAATCAGAGGAAACGGAGATGTCAATAGAATGGCTGAATGGGTCACTCCTTGGAGTGGTTTCTCTTCTTCCATGATGGGATAGACTGGGGATAGGAAAACAGTTTGAGCAACTGTAACTGCAGCAAGCTTCTGGAGCAATGGATAGTATTGTTGAGGCTTCTTTTGTGTTACAGGCAATCGGAGTTTAAACAAGAAAAAGATAAAGAAGAGGATTTCAAAACAAAGGTTTCATTTCAGGGAGCTGGATCCTCATTGCTTTATTTTTTGCTGTATGCACATGTCAGATAAGTAGACTTGCAAATAACCTTAATTAGAAATGAGGATTACTCTGGGCCAGAATACGCTGGACACATTGCTCTCCAGTGAGCCTGCTGGGAAAGGAAGCATAGTCACAATTTGCCAAGGAATTGGACTGACTGTTTTCTTCAAGAAAGGAACTTTAAACAGTACAAAATTTTCTATGGCTTTTCCATTAACTCCAACATTGAAAGAGATAATGTATATAAAGAATTCTGCAAATGTTAAAGTGTTTTGTAAATGTGGTCGACATTTATTATTATTATGAAGAGTTCTCTCATTCTTAGATAATTATCAAAAGGGAACAAATAAAACAGCATTGAAATACATTAGTAAATATTAGGAAGAGACAGCTGATTCACTTATAATTATGAACTCAAAGCCAAAGGCTATGTCTAATAAAATTACGACACCTGGGTTGGATTCAAATTCTGTCTTTATCACTTACTACTTGTGTAAACTAGAGAAAATCACTTAACCTTACTAGGCCTCAGTTTCCTTATCTGTCAAATGAAGTGGTTGAACCAGTTCTCTCTCAGATTTCTTCCAGTTCCAAGTCAATGATCCCATTTTTCTGTTCCTCAATCAGAAGTCTTTGGGGGACTGTTGCGACCAGCTCAATCAGCTCACTTTGAAGACTCAAGACCAGCTTGATCTTCTATCTCGAAGACGCATTGATGAGGCGGGAGGCAGGATGGAAGCAACTCCGTTTATTTTTAGCAAAGCACTTACTTATATAGTAAAATAACAGGAACTCTTTCTCAAGTTACAGTGACGTGTAACCCATGCTGTGCTCAAGGACATTGCAGGCACAGTCTGTGCACTTACCTACCACCAATCACAAATACACTGTTAATGACTAATGAGGAACTAGGGAAATTAAAGAGACATAGGACAGGAGCACCGAACCAGGAAACCTTGCTCGTGGACCAACACCCAAAAGGGGCCTTAGCCCTTCAGTGAGATCTCGTGAACCGTCTGTGGCCTTCTACATCCTTACAGATCCCTAACAGGGGACAACACAAGTGAACTGGAATTCTATAGGTAATTATAATGAATAAATGACACTGGAGACATTATTAGGCATTGTACAAAGGGAATGTGGCTACCTTTGGATAGAGTTCTGGACTTGCAGTCAGAATAATGGAGATCCAAGTCCTATTTCTGGCACATTAGTTATATGACCATGGGCGAGTCACTAAACCCCCTTCGTGTCTCAAATTACTCTCTAAAAGTATGAGTTACAGAAAAATTACTGATCAATGCAAGAAGTTACCCCACACTTGTGAAATCAGAGGTCCAAACCCCTCCAAAGCAAAGTATTTTTATTATAAACATTTTGATTTTCATCTGTCATTTTTCATAAAACTTTTGGATAAAATTCATCTTTTATGACAATATTGTCCTTGCCTAATTTCTTTTTTTTTAAGCAAATACTGATTATCTGGTGGCATGAACCATGAAAGGGGAAATGAGAAGAAGATATTAAGGAATACTTCTTTGTGCTAAGTAAAAGCATCCTAAAATATCCTAAAAGACAGGGAATCAGATTCTGCTATCAATGTCACAGACGTTGGTGTTTGTCCTTCATTCTCAAAGAGGACCAATGGCATCATGAGGGTAATGTTTTGACTTGTGAGTGAATTGGATTTAAGTGAGGCAGAGTTGCGGAGTCCTATACTCAAGTTCACTTGCACTCTGAAAACATTCAGAGAGAAATGACTTTAAGGTGCAGAATCTTCATTTGGATTGTACTAAATTTAGGTGATGCTTTAACTTGGGTGATTGTGATAGCAATCATACGAGCTAGTGCTAAGTTTGGGGCAAAGTGTTTATTCACTTATTAGTTCAGATATTATTTTGAATGAATAGTCTAACTTTCTTTGGTCTATAGATGGGAGATCTACAGGCTTCCAAAGTATCTTTTGTAGAAAAGGTTTGGTTCTTTTCAGTTTTTAGAAATTTGGAAAGTAAGCAATAGAGATGAAAAAATAGGAAAGATAGTAATACCTAGTGATGTTTGGAATATTTAAAGCACTATAGAAATTAGATTAGCTGTTTATTAATATTATTACTAATTACAATATATTGTTCCTTCAAAGTCTGGACTTTTGACATTAAGTGGGGGAATGGGAAAGGAGTAAATATCTCTGTAGAGCCTATCATGTGGCAGATACTATGTTAAGAGCTTTACAAATATTATCTCCTTTGATCCTCACAACAATCCTGTGAGGCAGATGCTATGATTATCTTCATTTTATAGTTGAGGAAACTGAGGCAAACAGATGTTAAGTGAGTTGCCCACAGCTAATAAGTGTCTGAGGCCAAATTTCAACTCAGGTCTTCCAAACTCCAGGTCTATCTATCATGCTGTCTAGCAACCTCAATTAATTAATTTCACATTAATTTCAAGAGGGCAAATCTTGGAGCAACTGCAGAAAAAAAAAAAGAATCATGGATATAAACCATATAGCTTGTCCTTCTGTTTTATTTTTTGTTTTGCTTTGGGTTTTGAGATAGAACTTAGGATTTTAAATTCAATTTTAAAAATGCAACTCTTAGGATACCTAAAACAAGAAGAGAAAACTTACCAGAAAGTATGGAAAGGGTACAAGTCTTCTGTTCATAGAGAGACGCATTCAAAATGACTTGATCATTTTTTCCAAACTCTAATTGCTATGATTCACTTCTCCCAACTCTAATAATAATATTGAACTGAGCCAGGAATAATGTGAGCAAGCCCTGTGTGCATTTCCTTCACACCACCCCTGCCATGCATTTGCATTCAGAGTAAGTCAGTATCAAATTCTTAGGTCTTCATACAGCATAGCCAACCACAGTCCCTATTTGCAGTACCACCACCCTGCTAGTTTTATCCCAGTTATTGTTTTGAAGTGAGAGGGACCAATAGCCCAATTTAATTCTTCAGAATTAAGACCGTATTTAATGCTTTTTGAGCATTCTACCTATATTTCAAGAGTCAATCTGGTATCTTGGAAAATGGTTTGGATTTGGGATCAGGATACTTCAATTTGATTCTGGTTCTGATGCTATGTGACCTTGGGAGCCTCAGTTTCCTTATTTGCAAAATGAGAATAAGATTAACTTTATATTAGTTGACACAATTGTTCTGAGGAAAATTGCTAGAGAAGTATTAGTACTAATTAACGAATTATGCTAATTTTAGGATATTTCAATAAATACAATACTGGGTTGTGGTTAAACAAAACAAACAATCTACCCAGCCCAGTGTTTTCTCACTGGTGTTGACACCAAGGGATGCTTTCTAGAAAGGCATAGAGGCATAGTGGATATATCAATGGATGTGGAGTCAGGAATCACATTTTGACTTTCACATGTATTTCTGTATATTCTTGCCCTTGGGCCTGAGAAGGTATAGTACATAGCAATACATGATACCTCTACCCAGGGCTAGATGGCCTCCACAGATCAGGACAGTTAAAAATCCCTGTCATGTCAGAACCAAAGGCAGAGGTAGGATAACTATGACATCTGGTTTCTTTTCTCCATCAAAATGTTCAAAACATAGAGGTCTTATCATGTTCCATTTGTCAAATCCTTTTAAAATTTTATTTATTTATTTTTTAGTGGTGGTGGGGAGACATAGGGTATACCCTTTTATTTTCAATGCTCTATCAATATAGTAACCTTGCCTTTCCATAGTGAAAAGTTTCTTCAAAGAATAAGTGGGGAAAATCCCTTGAAACTACAAGTCTGTAGGCTAATTATCTGTTCTGAAGTCTAGTATTTAAGCAAAGTCAGTTGTTTATTTAACACTGACCTTCACACGACCTTCCAGGATAGGACAGTAATCTGACAAAGTAAAAATGGCGGCCACCTCTCCAAGATTCTAATTCCTTCCTCAACAGAGGTCAAGAGTAAGAACTGATCTGAACTATCCCTGATTATCAAATCAATCTATTTCAACAATGTGGAGTTGATGGGCTTTTAGTGGAAAGGGCATTATTAATGTCAACATCAAATTCTAACTCCTTCACTAACATTGCCTTTTGTTAGAAGGGCAAAATGAATCTCACTCCATTTGGACAGTGACAATTGACTGTCTATTTAGCTGGCATTTCTGGTTAGAATATTATCTTCTCTTAAATAGGTTCACAAACTATGTGTAAGGGCCCAATGTTAACAGTTTGGTGGTTTCCAGAAATACAGGGGAAATGTGTATTTTATCAAATTTCATTTCTGGGTAATTTTTGTGAAAATGTGTAATAGATATATACTACAGCTCTATTTTTGACCACTGTCCCATTCCTGGCCAAGAGGGAACCGAGCCTGAAGTTTTGAGTCTAAAACTAAGTTGGCATTGTCCCTTTAAGCAGTAACTATTAAGCATTGCTTGCTAATGTGCTTTCTGACACAACTTGGCTTAGCAGGTTCATGAAGCACAGAGTGTCAGCTAAAATCAAAGAAAAAATGCTGGAGGAAACTTTGACAACTGACTTTTCCCATATAAAACATATCTATTTCTGCCATTATGATTTTTAAATGCCAAATTTATGTCTTCCCCAAAACTTACCTGGCACAAGCTCCATCGTATTTAGTATCAACACTCTTGCAACAAATTGTTTTTTTTTTTTTAAAGGATGTGTTTATGCTGTCTCTAAAATTTTCTCTCTTTATCTTCCATACATTTCCTGTCTGGGAGAGAAAAATAAATAAATTCTTGAAATGATCCAAGAATTCAGGAAAAATAAATAATTCCTTGAAATGGTTTTCAAAGGGATATGAACAGGAAATTGACAATGAGGGAAAGACTGAATATTCAAGCAACATCAAAACAAAAGCTATATTTCCTTTTCATTATGCAATGGAAGTATTTGGAAACAGGCTTGCTTCCATTTGTGTTGATTCATTCTCAGTTACTCTAACAATATCTAAGATTCCTTGCATACAAGGAGTCTCAGTTGTGATGCTCTAGATACTTGGTTAGGGGTGACAGCTGTGATCTGTTGACTAACTGTACGGGGGTACGTAAATCTCTTTCTGCCCTTTCCAATCCTTATTCTCACCACTACAACTATTAATAAAGCTAATGATAAATTACATAATAGTACTGTATAGTTACACATTTGACGCAGGCAATGTCAAATCACATGAATTGCTGTATTTGGAGTCAGGAAGTTCTGGGTTCAAATCCTTCCTCATATACTTACTAGTTGAGTAACCCTGGGCAAGATACTCTCTCTTTGTCTCAGTTTCCTTATCTGCAAAATGGAGGAAATAATTGCACCCACCACAAAGGTTATCATGAGGTTCAAATGGCAAGTACTTACTAGGTTCCAGGCACTGTGTTAAAAGCTAGAAAAATAAAGACAAAAATGAAACTACCCTTGCCCTCAAGGAGCTTACATTCAAATGAGGGAAACAAAATTAATACATACTAATAGTGGCCAAATGAATATAAGGTAGTTTGGAGAGGGAGCTAATGTATATAAAGCACTTTGCAAACTTCAAGGCCCAAATAAATGTGACCTGTTATTGTTATTATTGTTATTTTCTCTTACCTTACTGAATTCTCCAAGTGACTCTGTATAGCTGGTGCAAATATTATTATTCCCATTTCATGAAAGGAAACTGAACCTCAGAAGGGTTATGACATCACATAGCTATATGAAAGTGATGGGCCTCCAACTCAATCTGCCTCAACTCCATTTCCCATTAAGTGTGTTTCTCTCTCTTTAAATTATACCGGAATGCTGAGAGAGCCCAGAGCTATAGCATACTAAGCAGGGATTCCATTTTGAGGCTGTTTAGTTTTGCGTGGAGATGAGGCACAGACAGGTACATCCATGGGAGCCATTAGAAGAATCAGTATATGGAAGAGGAGAAGAAATAGATGACATAATGATAACTGAAATTTATATAGGGTTTTAAAGTTTCAAAGCACAGGACACATATACCTCATTTGGACTTCACAACAATTCTGTGATGTAGGTACTATAGGTATCTTAATTCCATTTTACAAATGAGGTACAGAGAGGTTATGTGACTTATCCATGGTCACAAAACAAAGTGTCAGAGGCAGGATATTGAACACTGATCTTCCTGATTTAAAAGTCCATTTTTCTATTCACTCTGACATATACATATTTACACACATATTCTATCCACTCTGACACACACATAGTATTTATGAATTACACATTTTTGCACAAATTATTTTATTTAACATTGACAAAAACTCCATGATTCAGTGAGGTTGACTTAAAGGTTACATCTTTAATAAACTCAGAACAAGTATTCAGACCTTAGTCTTCTTACTGTAATTCAATCAATCAATCAACATTTATTAAGCACCTACTATGTACCAGGCACTGTGCTAAGTCCTGGGGATACAAAGAGAGACAAAAGATAGTCCTGCCCTCGGGGAGTTTGTCTTTTTCCATTATGTCATACTATTTCTTTCAACAACAATAATAAATACTGAATATGTGCCCAATATGTTAGCACTAAAAGGAATGTGAGCATAGATTTGCAAAATATTTACTATCTACTTTGCATTTTACCAGTTATCTCTGGAATTTTAAAAAAGCATAATACAAACATAATACAATATACATTATGCTTTTAAAAGCATAATACAAATATATACAAAGCATAATACATAATAAAGGGTCATACAATATAAATGGGAAACAAGATCAGAAGATCGTAGATGTAAAGATAGAAAAGATCTTCAAGGTCATCCTTCCAATACTCTGATTTTACAGTGGAGGCCCAGCAATATTAAGTGTTAAGTGACTTACACAAGGTCACATAGCTAGCAGATGACAGAGCCAGGTTTGGAATACAGTTTAACTCCAATGAATCAACAAACCATCTAAACAAAATGATCCTGTGAATATGAATTAAACCAGGGAGAGCAAGTGATAGGATTTTAGACAAAGGAGAGGTCAATAAGGGCAGAGGTGGCAGAAAAGGCTTTATGGAGGAGGAGGAGGCAGAATGTGCTGAGCCTAGAATGGTGGGAAAGCTTTGAAGAGGCAAGGGGAAATAGATATAAAAGTTGGAGAACCACTTGGCTACAGTCTGACATAGTACTCAGGGGTACTCAGTGACTATATCCTAGAGAGTATGGGATTTTGGAAAGGCAAGAAAAGAATGAGTAATTGAATTATTTCACAAAGTATTCCAGAGCATTTATCAATTCTCCTTGAATTGCAACACATTTCATAACCATTTTGACTTTTCCCAGTGTGGTTGTCAACCAGCTGCCTATAGAGCAGATTCCCATCCAATTAACAGTTTTGGAAGCACAGAGAGGTTCTATATGCTAACCTCCTGGCTTAGGGGTCTGTGCACGAGAATCCTCCAATGCCACAGGAGTGAGGGGTCAGTTGGTTCATAGAGTCTTTGCCACACAGATCAAAGGCCAGTGACTGAAGTCTGTGAATAGCAGAAGTTACTTGCAGGATGCAACACAGAACTTTGCATTTGAATTATGAATTTTTAAATAGACTTATTAAAATGGAGTCCACAGAGAACAATAATGAATGTGATTTGAAGACTCAAGTTGAAGTATGAAATTCAAGCCATGTGTAAAATCAGAGAAGCATGCCTGCAGATTTCTGAAATAGAGGGCTTTGAACCTGTTCTCTTAGATAGAAAAAGAGGTCATTTGCCCAATAGATGACAAGGAACAATGACTAACTAATAATTATTGCCCCTTCTTCATTTTATAGTAACTATAACAGTATATTACAAAACTTCAATACCTTTCTAGAATAATTAAACCAAAGTGATCTCTTCATTGACTTATGCCGCTACGTCCAACCAGGCCTGAATTGGTCCTTATAATTTAACTTTTTTTAAAAAGTCTCCAAGATTCCCATAGTGATAGAAGGAGAAAGTTGCCAAATACTAGCCATATCACTTCTAGAAGTTCTATGCCTTGGATTCATGGGAATTCTAGGACTTGAAATGTATCACACTTTCTACCTAAAAAAATCAGTCAATCAGTAATCCAAATGTCAACTAGTTTAGTGAGACCTCTCAGAAAGTTATAATTCAGAATTTAAAAAAACAACAACAAAAAGTCTAAATCTAACTCTGCCACTGGCTAGCTATGTGACTATTTTCTTAACCCTTCTGGATCTCAACAGCTTCATCTGTAAAATAGATGGACCATAGAGCCTATAATGCATCTTCAAGCTCTAAAATCCCAGAGTTCTATGACTATGACAGAGTGAATCATAAATAGTAATTTTGGAATAAGAGAGTAAAACTGTGTGTTTTAGAGGTGCTTGGAATAGGGATGGAGACTAGATCTAGGATTTATTGATATAGGGAATTCCCAGATAAAGAATCTCCTCTACCAATCCAGACTGGTGCCTTCCCTGCAATTTATAGTTGCTTGAAGTACTAAAAAGTTAAGTGCCTTGCCTCAGGTCACACAGACACTCAGAGGTGGGATTTGAACCCAAGTCTTCCTGAATTCAAGGGCAGAACTCTGTACGCTGCACCATATTGCTTTTCATTTGTGATTGAAGCTCCAGAAAGGGGAGCAGGAGACGAATTCGGTATTTTAAGCAGAAACTTTTAACTTTACTCTCACATGTCCCTGCTAATTTTCCCCTCATAGATCTTTTCTTTCTGAGAATAATAGAATAAATCTTGTATCTTAAGATGATGATTTGGCCTCATGAAGTAAGCTTATGGACTTTCAAAGTCTGATTGAGGGAGGTCGTTGGTCCTATCTCTGGTATATTACATGGTGCACTAAACTTGAGTTTACTTTGGCCTCACAACACTGGAGGAATTTTGTTTTGGTTGCTAGAAGATCACTTTTGCAATGACGGAAATGAGTTCAGGGCTAAGGAGTGGGAAGGGAGTGGAAAGGAGCTCAGAGCATATAAGTTGGGCAGCCAAAAGCTACAACACAGATATGTGTAGGTGATGCCAAGTCTTTCATTGCTCCCCTAATTTGAATACCATTGAAAGGCTAATTCTTCAAAAGACATGAAAAAGAAAAAAACAGAGAGACTACTCTGCCAATGTTGTTCAAATCTATGAAAGTTTGAGTCCTATATGCGGTTCCCTTGTTGAACACAAATAAATAGTGTGGTACTTTACATAATTGTCATTGATTTAATCATAAATCACAGGACTTTGGAGCTGTAAGGGACCTCAGTGGTCTTCTAGTCCACACCTCCCACCCTACTCATTTTTAAAGATGAGTATATTGAATCCCCAAGGGAGGAATGACTTGTCCAAAGTCATACAGTAATGGGATTCAAACCCAATCTGTTCACTTCAATCCTGTCCTCTTTCTCCCCAACTCTTCCGAATTATGGCTTCAAAGTGTGCAGGAACAGCAAAAAGAGAATTGTGCAGGCAAAAACGGTTAAAGAAACAGCAGAAATTGGGGGCCATGTGAGAAATGCTTCAGAGGATAAGGCTCTTGTACCACAAACTAAGATGAAAAGAGAAAAAGGAAGTACGACCAGCCCAGAAATAAGAAAGGAAAGCCCAGTGAGAAATGAACATGGCAAGGAAGATCAGAAATCTTGCAAAATATAGGTGTTTCTGAAACTACTAGGAACCACCTGAAAGGCAGAGGGGTAGGATTATACTTCTTTGTAAAAATCACAAAACAGAAAGTTTGCTTCATTCGTCCCCACTCACCTGCCATTTTCACAGCCTCATGTTATCCCTGTGAGTTCTTTGGACACACAATTCAGAGTTATTCAAAGATAGCTAGTCTCCTTCTTGGAAAAAAAGGAGAGCCTGTGAAAACAAAAAAGGGGAGCAGGGATGAGACAGACCCTGGCATCACTCCAGAGTGGAAAGGAAAGTGTCAGATCACAGCTGGTAAATAAGATGTTACCGTGAAGCTTGAAAAGCCAAGGTTCTTTCTCCTTTGTAAAGAGTCTACCTGCATAACATGAAGGGGGCTCAGTGACAGACACATTAAAACACCATTAAACTGAGAAATAGAACACAGTGTGAAAATAGATTTAACCTTCACAGCGTATCGATCTCTACCCCGCACCGTGCCTAAGTTCTTGGACAACTGTTTTATAATAGGTTTTACTTACTTTCCCATTGCTATTCTGACTTCCTCAGAGGAGGGTGTTATTTCTAAAATCTCCTGACAGCCAAGGGAAGCAGGTTTGTTCTCCGGGAGCGTTTGGCTTCCCAATGCTCCTGCCAGCATCTCCAAAACAGCTATCAGCTTTGCAAAGGAGGAGATTTACTTTGGGTACCCCATAGAGATGACAATGGTGCAAAAAGGGGAACAAGGAAGCAGCAGCAGGGTTCAAGAAGGAAAGGGAAAGGTTATGCTTGAATGACCCTATCCACCATCTACATGAAAGATCTGGATTCTAACCCCAACTCTGAACTTCCTTGGAGCTCCTCAGGACCTCTTGTCAATACATAATACAATTAATGGTGGAAAGAACATTGACTTGGGTACTAAGAGGCATGGGTTCAAGGGTCCTTCCTCAGACACTAATTGACTGTGGAACCTTGAACAAGTCATTTCACTTATCTGGGACTCAGTTTCTTCATCTGTAAAATGAGGAAACTGAACTGTTGGATTATCTCAAGGATTTAAATTTCTTTAACTCTATGATTTCCCCTTTCTCCTTAGGCAGAAGCAAAATATTATTAAATGTTATAAAATGTTGCTGGGGAAGGCAGTAAGTAGAAAGGGCTGAAAGCACGAAGTCAAGAGAGCTGAGTTCAAGTTTTTTGGCTGGCCCTCCATAGCTATGTATCTCTGATAAGTCACCTCTCACTTCTCTGAGCCTCAGTTATCTTATCTAAAAGATGGGCATAGCAATACTTGTACTGTCCACTTCACAGAAGTATTGTGAGAAAGGTACTTTGTGTGCTTTGAAGTGCTATATAAATGTGCATTTTTATTACTTCTAAAGGTTAATCACATAGGAGAGGCCCAGGACCACCTCACTAGGAGAGGTCACATTGATGTAACTCTTTGCTAAATACCTATTGATGAAGTTTCTTTGAATAGCTATGGAATAAAGACTAGGAAGTAGATAAAAATACAGCCATTTGAAAACATTTTTCTTAAAGGCAGCTAGATGGTACAGTGGATAAAGCACTGAACATGGAGTGAAGTAAAACCAAGTTCAAATCCAACTTACTAGCTGTGTAATCCTGGGCATGTCGTTTAACTTATTTTCCTTAGTTTTCTCACCTATAAAATAGAGACAATAATAGCACCTGCCTCCCAAGGCGTTGTGAGGTTCCGGTAAAATAATGTTTATAAAGCTCTTTGAAAACCTTAAAGTGCTATGTAAATGCTAGTTAGTATTATTATTAATAATAAAGGCATGATTGCTTGCAGAATTGTAGGATCATAGACTGAATGGGATCTAACAGGTCATTTGGTCCAACCCCATAGTTTTACTAATGAGGCAAGAGAAGAGGATCATACAGCTGGTTAATATTGAGGGTTAGATTTGAGCCCAGGTCTTCCCTGGCTCCAAGTCCATAGTCCTATCACCACACGTTGTCTCTTAATCCTATAATGACTTGGTTGTATTCAAAGGATAAATTCAAAGATTTAGAAAGTGAAAATCTGAGGGGAAAGGGTTTAGCTAAATTCCCATTGTTCTTGAAATAAAAATAAGGCCCTCTATGGCTAGTGGATTAAAGATAACAGGTTTGTGGGTGAGGCCAGAAATAAGCATGGCTACCTGTGAGGCGAAATGTGGATTATCACAAGTCATACTGCTCTCCAACCACCACCTCATCTTAACATTCTTGTTCTTCCCTCTCCCTATAGCTTCTGCTCCACCATGAGCACCAAATGGTAGAAGAATCAAATGCAGGCTGAAATTCAAAAAGAGAGAGGTGGGTCAGAAGTCCAAGGAATGTTAACCACAAAGGACTCTGTTTATAGCAGAAGAAATCTTCAGGAGACACGGCTTTATAAGGTCGATGCCCGTTCTAATCATGTGGTAAAGGAATCAACAGCATTGGTCTCTTCTAAACATTCTATCTTTTAATGAGAAGTCTTCTTGCCTAAAATCAATTCACTTGATTTTGTGACGTTGACACTCTTGTCAGTCTAGACAGATTATTTTTTCTTGGGCTTGTATAATAAACCCTCTTTATTATTTTCTCTTGGGCTAATATAATAACGCTATTTTTTTTTATTTTGGTTGAAAAATAAGAGGTGGGGCAACCAGGTGGTACAGTGGATAAACTACTGGACTTGGAGTTAGGAAAACCTGGGTTCGAACCCTACCTCAGACCCTTACTAGTTGGGTGACTCTAGACAAGTCACTTACCCTCCACTTGCCTCAGTTTCCTCATCCGTAAAATGGGGAGTTCTGTATACCAGTGAAATCATGTGTCTAGTTTGTCTCCCTAACCCTATGAAATGAATATTTCTGAGGAAGGGCATTAATTCCCTACATAACTGTTGTCCCCACTTAAGCCTTCTGTGTCTGCTTTAAAGCCCCCTAAGGAGGGGGATTTTACCACCCATTCCAGTGTAGGATTGCTCTAATTGTGAGGAAGCCCCCCTTTTTTTCCCCAGTGTTATCACATCACAGTACTTGTTTCTAGGTCCCACTTCTGAAGGAATGAGGGATCAGAATCATCATGTGAAATTTGATATGCATCTTTTAGGATAAATCTATAACACAGGTAACAAGAAGTTTTTTTTAAAATTATTGATAATTATCAATAATAATAAGTGATTTTAAAAGTCATCATTGTTCAGTTCAACTTAATTCCTTACTTTAACAGATGAAGAAATTGAGTCCCAGAGAAGTGAAATTGTAGCTTGTGTCTTGCCTTCTGTAGCTTGACTGGGCATGACTTCATGCCTGTATAGAAACACTGCATGTATTTCTTATTATCTCTGTCAAGGGTGTCAGAAGTAGGATGCACATACCACATGGACACAAAGGAGAAATCCCCAGGATCCTCATAGCTATGTAACCTTGCCAATCCTCAAGCCACACTTGCCCCTGAAATTTCCCAGACATTATGCAATATCTATCTATCTATCTATCTATCTATCTATCTATCTATCTATCTATCTATCTATCTATCTATCTACATGTCTATGTATCTATCCATCCATCCATCTGTCCTATCTATCTATCTATCTATCTATCTATCTATCTATCTATCTATCTATCTATCTATCTATCTATCTATCTATGTATCTATCCATCCATCCATCTGTCTTATCTATCTATCTATCTATCCATCTATCTATCTATCTATCTATCTATCTATCTATCTATCTATCTATCTATCTATCTATCTATCTATCTATATCTGTCTGTCTGTCTGTCTATCTGTCTAGCTATCTATCTTTTCAATGCATCCAGTTTTGCACTGTTCACCACTAGTCCTGTCCAAATATTTTCTCCACTCCAACCCAGGCATGGATGAAAATGAATAGGGTTCAGCTTTAGCATCAGTCCTCAGCTGTGATCATCTACCTTTGTGCTCATTGTACTGTGCTAACAGACATTTTGGTTAATCAAATATTATAGTTAATAGTTACCAAATATATCACATATGTGTTATTAATTTTCAAAGAACCACAATAAAATACAATTCACATAACATTAAAAACCAAACTAAGCATAATTTAATCTTTCTCTCTGGAGTCAGAAGTCATCTGGAATGACCTTACATATGTAAATAAGAGTCATTAGCTTGGAAATCTCATATCTATGAAAGGCTTTTTATAGAACCATAGAATCAGAGAATGTTAATAGCACCATATTTATAAAGTACTCTATAGTTTAAAAAATACTTTTCTTATGATAATCATATAAAAACAGTCAAATTATTATAATCTTTTTTTTTTTAAATACTCAGGCTGGAAATGCAGGGGCTACTCATGGGTCTCATTCTATTTTTTTTAATTAGGCTGGTTTGCCCTGCCTTAGACAACCTGGTTCACCCTCCAACACACACCTTTTTAACCCTGTCTATCCCACTCCCTGCAAGGAAGAGACCGTATTAATACTAAACTTAGGGGCAGCTAGGTGGCACAGTGGATAGAGCACTGGCCCTGAAGTCAGCAGGACCTGAGTTCAGTTTTGGCCTCAAACTAAACACTTGACGCTTCCTAGCTGTTTGACCCTGGGCAAGTCACTTAACCCCAATTGCTGAAAAAAAAAAAAGGAATACCAAACTTAGTGGCCCCAGTTGATAGACTTAGCACTCTGGCATAGAAATTTATAAAGTGCAAATGATTTGCCAGTCTCAGAATTTCCAACTGCAAAAATTACAAATTGCAAATTGCCATGCCCAGCAATAATAATTTTGCTTTTACAGAGAAGGGAGCTCTGGCTTAGAGAAATGGTCTGACTTGCTCACAATATCAGAGCTAACGATGGTCAGAGCTGAGACTCAAGCACAAGTCTTTTGAATATATGCCTGACACTTGCTCCACTGTTGTGAAGACAGGTCCCAATATCCTCTGATACATTCTGATAGACCTTTTTTTTTTTTTTTTGGTAAGGCAATTGGGGTTAAGTGACTTGCCCAGAGTCACACAGCTAGGAAGTGTCAGGTGTAGAAGCCAAATTTGAACTCAGGTCCTCCTGATTCCAAGGCTGGAGCTCTATCCACTGTGCCACCTACCTGCTCCTCTAATAGACATTTGCCAAGGAACTATAGACTGTTAGGCATTCTACAGATATACTTCACAGTTCTTAGAACACCAGATTTACTGTGGATCAGTGACTGCCCTGGGAGATAGCAATCTAATGTTGATATTCTCCTTCGTGCCCGATAGGCATTAAAAGAAAAAAAAAAGTTAACTGAACTTCCTGAGGGGTGTGTGTGTGTGTGGGTGTGGGTGTGTGTTTTCATGTCTGCATGAGCACCAGAGTGTAGAGGGGACGGAGGAAAAGGGATGCTTTGCTACTTCCAGCAAGCAGCATTCAACCATGTAAACCTGAGCTTAAAGTTTGGAACAAGTTTATGTCAATATCAGAGCCAACTGAGGTTACTGACAAATTCCAGGTCAGCAAGCCTTCTGCACTGACCAGAGAATCACAATATGTAGGCTCTAGTCCTGGTTCCAGAACTCATCTTGTTATGTAACTGACCTTAAGTAAGTGACTAAACATTACAATGACATCTACTCCCATATATTTTAAAATTTTGAGATTCCTTTGGTTTAATAATAATCTCACATTGTATAGAATGATTTAGTTTTCAAAGAACTTTTACATATGAATTTCATCTTGCAAGAATCCTGGAAGGTTAGGAAGACAACTGTTTTTATTTCCATCTTATAGATGAGAAAAGGGAAGCTCGTGTAGATTAAGTGACATGACTTGACCGAAGTCAAACAGCTTGTAAGTGACAGAGGCTGGACTCACATCCAAATAGCATTCCTTCTAGTACATTATCCGGTTCACGACACCATATTTTTCATTAAATCAAGTTAACCATATCTCAGTATGAATTAGTTCAATAAGAAAGTCAAACTGCTTATCCTCCTAGTACCAGAGATACAAGGTGATTTAAAGCAGAAAGTCTAGTCAACAAGTATTTATTAAGTGCTTACTATGCTAAGTGCTGTGAATATAAATTCAACAAGAGTGATAGTCCCTGCCCTCAAGGAGCTTACTTTCCAATGAAAGGAGACTAGAAGAGAGTTGAAAAGGAGGGAATTTGTTTTTGTTTGTTGTAGTCTTATCTGACTCTTCACCACCCCATTTGGGTTTTTCTTGGCAAAACTATTGGAGTGGTTTGCCATTTCCTCCTCTAGCTTATTTTGCAGATGAAGAAACTGTGGCAAAGAGAGTTAAGTGACTTGTCCAAGGTCACACAGCTAGTAAGTATCTGAATCAAGAATTTAACTCAGGAAGATGAGTCTTGTTGACTCAAGGCCTGGCACTCTACCCATTGTGCCACCTAGCTGCCCTAGAAAGGAGGAATGAGGAAGAAATAAAAGTAACCAGTATGGACATTGTTCAGAAAAACTGTGAAAGCCGAGAGGAGAACCTGAAGAAGATAAAGACATGGCTGCCCTCTTTAAAAATGGAAGTTCTTGAAGTAAACAGCCAAAACAAGAAAATAAGAAACAGGGGAGGAGGGCACTTCCAGCATGTGAAGTCCTTGGCTTTCACTCCAGGGGTGGTGTCTAGGGGTGGAGTGAGCTTCCTGGGTATAGAAAAATAATGGCTGGCATTTATATAGATTCAGCAAAGTGCTTTACAAATATTATCTCATTTGATTCTCATAACAGGTAGGTGTCTATTATTATGGACATTTAACAGATGAGGGAACTGAGGCATATAGAGGTTAAGGGCCACACAGTAAATATCTGAAGCCAGATCTGCTTCAGGTTTTCTTGACCCCAGGCCCCCGGTGCTCTTTCTTGCACTGACCAGAGAGATTTAAATCAATGTCAGGAGAGACCTGGACCCAACATTCACCAGATGTGCAGCAATGGTCAAGTTACCTGACCTCTCCGAGACTCAGTTTCTCCGTGTAGATAGAGGGATAACACACACCTTTCATGCCCACATTAGAGGGTGTTTGTGAGGATCAAATGAAATTGTGAATGTAAAGCACTTTGTAAACCATAAAGTGCCATAAAAAGGACAGCTACCAAAGGATTAGCTACCACCATCCCCACTAAGTGAACGGGAATTTTGATTGAGAAGATTGGGTAGAAAAGTGGGATAAATTTAAAGCCAGGATCTTTAGACACTGGCATGCATACAGAAAGCAGGAACCACAGGGGATGCAAGCAAGATGCAGAGATTTTGAGGAGAGAAGGCATTCAGAAAAGGAGGTGTGATAATAGCGAAAATTTTGCCTACAGACTTTGTGGCAACAACGCCCTCTCTTAGCACTGAGAATTATTTCCCTAATGTACATTGCTGATGCCTACCTTAAACATATATAGCACACTCCAGAGAAAGAGAATGTAGGGAAAAAGAAGAGAAGTAATTTAATCTGGGGGAATAAAAGAGAACATCTAAAATGTCAGAGATAGAACAAAACAGACAGCTGATCTAAAATTCTCCCATAGAAATAGGTTTCAGTAAATAAAGTGATTTGCACAGAGTGTTAGTTACAAATATACTTTTCAGGATTGTGAGGGCACATAAACTTTTATTTTTTCAACTAAATTGATAAGTTGGCAGGTTTGATGCATGTGTCCTTTAGAAATCCCATTGCACTGCTTGGAGATTTAACATGGCAAGAGAGGCAATAAACACAGCGAAGGTCACTTCCAGTCTTTACTGTAAAGGGAAAATGTTTGGTTTTGTGAAAGACACAGAATACAGAGAAAATTGAGCTTGAGAAGGCACAATATAAACACCAAGGAGAATAAATAATATAATTCTTTACTCCCATAGTATCTTTCTTTCAAGAAAACTCTTTTGATATAAGGTCCACCAGTCTAGATTGCAGTGAAAAGTATTTCTAATGATCAGCTGGCCATGTAAGAGCTGGGAGTAATGCCACGTTTTCATATTTGAGTTTGCAAAGCCTTAAGTGAATCTTTTTTTTCCTTTTTTTTTTTGAAACTAATACTGAAAATCCTGATTATTATGATAAATAGCACTTTAAGGTTTACAGATTGCTTTATGTAAATTATTTCATAAGCTCCTCATAATAGCCCTGTCAAGTATGTATCATCATTTTTTTAAATTTATAGACAGGAACATTAATACTCAGGTGCTGAAGTTCAAAACATTGTTAAGTAGCCAAACTGAGATTCGAACCTTGTTCTAGAGCAAGGGCAAGTTCCATGCCCTTTCTACTATATGAAGCAATCAGGTGGTGCAGTGGATAGAGTGCTGGGCCAGGAGTCAAGAAGACCTAAGTTAAAATCTGGCCTCAGGCAATTACTAGCAGTCTGATTCTGGGCAAGTCATTTCACTTCTGTGGGACCCAGTTTCTTCATTTGTAAATGAAGGATAAATGGGGATAATAATCATCCAGTTGTTTTTCAGTTGTATCTGATTCTGATATTGGAGTGGTTTGTTCCTTCTCTAGCTCATTTTACAGATAAGAAAACTAAAGCAAACAGAGTAAGTCAGTGACTTGCCCAGGGTCACACAACGAGTAACTCAGGAAGGCTCCAGGGCCAGCACTATAGACACTATGCCACCTACCTGCCCCAGGGATAATGATAGCACCTAGATATCAGGATTATTGTGAGGTTCAAATAAGATAATATTTATAAAATGCTTCCATAATGCCAGACACATAGTAGGCATTTAACAAATGCTCATTCCATTCCCTTGTTGTTCCCTTTTTCACAGCTGTGGCTAAAACTTCAATTCCCAGGACTTAGTGCTATTCCAACATTAGTTGATTACCCAAGGGGTGTGATTTAAGGAACCCTAGGAGGGTTTCCTTCTCCCCAAGAATATGTCTCCTACACTTTGAAATCACCCACTTTATTAAGTAGGTGCATGAAAGTTACCAATTAGAGTTTCATTGGGGTTCAATTCAATTTAATTCAGTAATTCAATGGATTAGAGAGCTCATAAGCATGGGCCCTCTGTCTCCCAGTACAGTCTGAAACTTCTCTAATCACTCTTGTCTTGTATGATTCTGGTCTATGTCTTTTTATCCATTCTCCAGAGAGGATTCATCCAAGGTATGGAGGACCTTCCTCTGATTCTTTACTATTTCATGCACACTAGTACAGTACTTGGGCTCTTGCCTTGCGGCCAGTTCACCTCCATTTTTAGCTACTCAATTCAATGGCATACATTTACCAAATGTCTAGGAGTATAGCATATTATACCAGGTGCATACAAAGACAGGCAAGGCATGGTCCCCAAGCTCATGGAAATAGAGTTTAGTTGAGGACCACAGGGAGGTGGTGCAATGGGCCTTGGGATTGGAGTCAAGAAGATGTGTATTCAATTCCTTTCTCAAATACTTACTAGTTGTGTAACAATAAGCAAGTAACTTAACCTCTCTGGCCCTCAGTCTCCTTACTTATAAAATGAAGGGGCTGGACTTCATAACCTCTAAGGTCTTCTCTAGCATTAAATCTATGATCCTTTGATTTTAGGGGAGACATACATTTACAAATACTGTTAATGTAGAATAGATCTTGACAAGTGCATAAAGATACTACCCATGGTTCTTTGTTTATTCCCAGGAACTTCCATGAGAAAATTGAGAAGCAACTCAAGTAGCCAGAAGGTAGCATAGCATGGGTGAAAGAATATTATATTTGGGTTCATAGCCAAGCCTTTTCTTCTATTATTTTTGGTACAAACCATTTAACCTCCCAGCCCTTGGTTTTGTTATTTGTAAAATGAGGTAGGTAGACCAAATGGTATTAGGCACCTTGAAAAACAGGGCTGGATTCAGAATCACAGGACCTAGGCTTGAATCCAAGGTCTGAGACTCTAGGCTTCAGTTTGTTCATCTGTGATACTACCTGAGATACGTGGCAGATCCTTTCAAGAAAAGAGACCCAAGTATGGAGTCACACTGAGCCTGTGTTCATCCTGGGCATACTGACACTAAAGAGGGCAGTAAAGACTCCCCCTCCCTCACTACTCCACCCTTCCCCCCCAGCACTCTCTGACTCCTCATGCCTCTACCCCAGAGTATAACTCTAGGGGAAAATGTCTTAAGCAAATTCAGGTATGACTCATGTTTAGACTTTCCTCTAAGAGGAATTAGCATAGTCCCTCTAGAAAAGGGATATACAAAGTAGATATCAGATACAGAACAGCTAATTATTTCCTCTACCACAAAAGACATGCTTAAAACTGAAACACTCATAAGCATGCATATGCAAATACTTAAAGTATTAAACAATAACCCATCACATTTATTCTACTCTCCCTGGAGATAAAGACAACTTTTCAAGACTACTAAACAGATCATTTGTATTCACTTCAGATATATATTGTTCAAGCAACTCACAAAATCCAGATCTTCTAGCTTTCCAGAACCCTTCAAGTACAAGATAATCCTGTCCGGGGTTATCTTCCCAGAGAAGCATGGTAGCTGGGAGATGGACTTCTTGCTGGGAAGCTTGCACTAACTCAGGATCTCCAGGAATTCTTTAACTCTGGTAGGACAAGGCTGGAAATGTCCATTTTTCAGAATCACCACTTGGTTAATTCTATGCTCAGGGGAATGAACGACAAAAAAACCCAAACAAAACAATAACATATGAAAGTGGAAGAGGAAGCCTGGACTTGGGATCTAGTCTTATACTCATCTAAGCAAGTTGATGGGCTTGGTGCCGTATATGTGTGGTCACCATTCTTCTTGGAAGGGATGGAAAGAGAGAAAACTCCCCTTCCCCCAAGGCAGAGTAGGCAGAATGCCAGGCAACACTCGAAAAGGAGAGGTGGAACTGTTCTGTAGCTGTAATAGCTTACTTTAGGGGGCAATGCTCATGCCTCAATCACCCATTGTCTTTGGCGTAAATTCCCAGGTATAGGGACCAATAAGAACCAAAAAATAGCTACTGTGTGTGGTCTATTGCAAGGAGTCAGAGCACATACCTAACACCATGGGAAGGTGCAGTAAAATGACAAAGTTTGACTAGCGGACCTCTAATGTCTCTTATTAGCTTGAAATCTGTGATTTGATATGAAAGGGTGAAGTGATTTCTAAGATGCTCTTCAGTTCCAAACTCTGTGATTGCTGGTCTTCTAGATTACTGTTCTATGCCAAAAGGCATCCTCACTCTCTTCTGTGCCTTTAATACTCCTTAGAGAGATAGTTCACCCTGAGCATAGAGTTTTACTAACAGCTATAGTGCTGACTATGTATCAAGCAGTGTGCTAAGCACTTTACAATTATTACCTCATTTGGACCTCACAACAACCCTGAGAGGTGGGTGCTACTATTATCCCCATTTTAGGAAGGAAGAAACTGAGGCAACCAAAGGTTAAGTGACTTACACAGGGTCACATAGCTAGTAAGTATCTGAGGTTGGATTTTAACTCAGGTCATCCTGATTCTAGGCTATGGGCACTCTATCTACCATGGTACCTAGCTATTCCTAATTTTACTATATTATGAAGGTGGAGGAGGGGAGTCCTGGAATATTGTAACTTGATTAGACCTGTGTTAGGGAAATCACTTTAGTGGCTTAATGGAGTATGATTGGAGTGAGGAGAGACTTGAAGCAAAGAGGTCCACTAGCAGGCTATTGGAATAGTCAAGGCATGAGGTGATGAGGGCTCGCACCGGAGTGGTGGCAGTGCCAGAGGGGAAAAGTGGGCATATACACCAGATACATTGCAAAGGTGAAATTGGCAGTCCTTGGCAACATACTGGATACAGAGATGAGAGACAGCGAGGAGTGGAGGATGACAGCTTGGTTGGGAACCTGAGGGATTGGGAAGATGGTGTTGCCCTGTACAGTAATAGGGACAGTAGCCAGAGTGGAGAGTTTAGGGAACAAGATAATGAGCTGGTTTTGGACATGTTGAGTTTAAGATGTCTACTGGTCATCCGACTTGGGATGTCTGAAAGACAGTTGGAGATGCAATATTGAAGGTCAGAAGAGAAGATAAGGTAGGATAGGTCGATTTGAGAATCATCAGCATAGAGATGGTAATTAAATCCATATGAGCCAAAGAGATCACCCAGTGAAGTAGTAAAGAGGGAAGAGAGAAGAGGGCTCTTTGATACCCTTAGTATAGTGTCTGGCATACAAAAGACACTTAATAAATGTTTATTAACTTACTATTCCAAATTGACAGTGAGTCTTAGATAACCCAACTATTGACTTCTATTCACAGAAGTAGTGATGTTGGTTGATGGTTAATACATTGACCAAATCTGCAACCAGATCTAGAAAGAGAATTTGTGCTCCCTAGGCAAGGTTTAACTCTAATGCTCCACCCCAGTCCAGCACAACAGAAAAGCATGTCCCCTTATAAGTAATGATCCACTAGAAGCTTTGAGCCTTCACAGCAAAATATGTACTTTATCCCAAAACAAATAACTTTGTGCCATGATAAAGGATTTTCTGGCATGAAAAAGAAAATGTGTGTGTTTTTTTTTTAAAGTATTAATACTTTTAAATAATAATAATAAGTATTCCTCATCCTGCCCTAGGCTGTCGCTAACCTTCCAACCCATTGAAAATGCATGAACAGTCCTGACTCCAGACACAAATGAATCTTCCTCCCCTTTTTTTTAGTGGTCAAAAGAACTACTATCTGTGAAAGCCTTTGAACTGCATCAAAGGAAAGTTGATAGATAAACATCTTGCAGTGTTATTGCCACTGTGAGTTTCCACTCAGTTTTCCTTCCTTCAGGTATCAAACATATTCTTGTTATTGTTTAGTAGAACAAGACAAAGCCAGCACTTGGCTCTAGCGTTTTCTAATAGATACCTCAAATGACAAGCCCTGAAAATCATCACAAAGCCTGCCTTCAGTGTTACTTTTAGTGAAAACATTATTATGCATGACCCTTATCTATTCATACTTCAGCATTTTAATGCGTGTTTGCTTTTTTTTTTTAAATGTGTGTATTTTCAAAGTGTGGGTAATCAGCCTATTTAGGCTGATCACAACCCTTCTATAGATGGTCTTTAGTAGCTGTGCTTAAAAACATAATTTACTGCAACTTGCTGATGTTTTTATCAGGGTAATATAATGGCCATTTGATGACAGTTAGACAGGAGGTCAGGGGGCCCATACTGTAAGCCAATCCAGGTAGTCAGGACCAGCGGAGTCTGTTTTTCTCTGATGTAGACTGGTGGTAAAAGGAGAGTCCAGTGCTGTAAAGATCAATATTGCATGGCAACCTATAAGACCTATGAACCAAGGTAAGCTGGATGTGGTCAAACAGCAGATGGAAAGATTAAACATTGACTTCTTGGGTGTTGGTGAACTCAAATGGATGGGAATGAGATGAATTTAATTCAGGTAATCATTACATATGCTACTGAGGACAAGAATCCTTTAGAGGAAATGGAGTAGCTCTCATGGTCAATAAAAGAGTGAAAAAAGCAGTACTGAGGGGTAATCTCAAAAAGGACAGAATGATATCTGTTCAAGTCTAAGGCAAACTGTTCAACATCACAGTAATCCAAGTCTGTGCTCCAACCCACTAATGCTGAAGAACCCTAAATTGCTCAGTTTTATGAAAACCTACAAAATCTTCTGGAAATAACACCAGAAAAAGATGTCACATTTATCATAGGGGATTGGAATGCTAAAGTAGGAAATTAAAAGATAATTGGCCTTGGAATACAAAATGAAGTAGGGAGTTTTGTCAAGATAATTCTCTGGTCATAGAAAACTATTTTTCAACAACTCAAAAGGTGACTCTACATATGAACATCACCAGATGGTCATTTATCAAAATCAGATTGATTATACACTTTGTAGCCAAAAGTGGAGAAGCTCTATACAGTCAGTTAAAACAAGACCTGGAGCTGACTATAGCTCAGATCATGAACTTCTTATTGCAAAAATTTCCAAAAAAAGCAAAATGGCTGTCTGCTGAGGCTTTACCAATAGCTGAAGAAAGAATGAAAGGGAAAGGGAAAGGTAAGAAAAAAAAAGGAGAGATAAGAAGGTTTTCTTCAATGAGCAATGCAAAGAAATAAAACAATAGAGTGGGAAAGAGATCTTTTCAAGAAAATTAAAGATATCAAAGGAATATTTCATTCAAAAATAGGCATGATAAAAGACAAAAATGGGACTTAACAGAAATAGAAAAGATTAAGAAGAGGCAGCAAGATTACACAAAACTATGCAAGAGCAATCTTAACATCACCAATAAACATGCTAATGTGATTACTAATCTAGAGCCAGACATCCTGAGAATGAAGTCAAGTGGGCCTTAGGAAGCATTGCTGGAGGAAAGGGAATTCCAGTTGAGCTATTAAAAAAAAATCCTAAAAGATCATGCTGTTAAAGTGTTGTACTCAATATGCCAACAAATTTGCAAAACTCAACAGTGGTCACTAGATTGGAAAAGATCAGTTTAAGTCCTAATCCTAAAGAAGGGCAATGCCAAGGAATGTTCAAATGACCAAGCAATTGCACTCATTTCACATGCCAGCAAGGTTATGCTTACTTATGCAAGCTGGGTTTTAGCAAAATTTGAACTGGGAATTACCAAAAGGGCAGGCTGGTTTTTGAAAAGGCAGAGGAATGAGAGACCAAATCACCGACATTTGCTGGATTATAGAAAAAGCAAGGGAATTCCAGGAAACAAAACAAAACAAAACAAAACAAAAAGAACTTCTACTTGTACTTCACTGACTGTACTAAAGCCTTTGACTTTGCAGATCACAACAAAATGTGGCAAGTCCTCAAAGAGATGAGAGTTCCAGATCTTCTTATTTGTCCCCTGAGGAACCTGTATGTAGGCAGCTAATGCCAAACATGGAACAACTGATTGGTTTAAGATTGGAAAAGGAGCATGATAAGGCTGTATTTTGTTACCTTACTTATTTAACTTATGTGCAGATTACATCTTGCAAAATGCCAGGCTGGATGAATCAAAAGTTGGAGTTAAGGTTGTTGGGAGAAACACCAACAAGCTCAGACATGCAGATGATACTACTCTGATGGCAGAAAGTGAAGAAGAATTAAGAAGCCTCTTGATGAGGGTGAAAGAGGGAAGTGTAAAAGCTGGCTTGAAGCTTAGCAAAACAAAAACCTAAAAAACTAAGATCTTGGCAATCATTCCCATCACTTCCTGGCAAATAGAGGGAGAATAGGGCTCAAAGATCACTGCAGATGGTGACTGTAGCCATGAATTAAAAGTTGCTTGCTCCTTGGAAGAAAAGCTATAGCAAATCAAACAGCATACTAAAAAGCAGAGATATCATCTTGTTGATAAAGGTCCTTATAGTCAAAGCTATGGTTTTTCCAGTAGCAATGAATAGCTATGAGAGTTGGACTATAAGGAAAGCTGCAGAATCAATGTTTTCAAATTGTGGTGCTAGAGAAGACATTTGACAGTCCCTTGGACAGTGAGGAGGTCAAATTAGTTTATACTTAAAGAAATTGACTTAGACTATTTATTGGAAGGTCAAATGCTGAAGCTGAAATACTTTGGCCATGTGATGAGAAGACAAGACTTATTAGAAAACAAAAACCCTAATGTTGGGAAAGATTGAAGGCAAAAGGAAAAGGGGGTGGCAGAGGATGAAATGGATAGATAGAATCATAGAAGCAATAAACATGAGTTCAGACAGACTTCAGGAGAGAGTTGAGGATGGAAGGGGCTGGCATGGTATAGTCCATGGGATCATGAAGAGTTGGACACAAATGAATGAATGAACAAAGAATCTGAGGACTTAGTGTTATTTCCACACCACTGTGAAGTATAAGCAAATGAATGGCTATACAGAACTTCCTGGTCATTGTCATCATTTTCCTATTCATAATTATATAGTGCTTTAAGGTTTGTAAAATGTCATTTCTCAGAACAATCTTGTAAGGTTGATAGTATCAATCAATCAATTATTTATTAAGCACCTACTTGTGCCCATCACTGTGCTAGACATTAGAGACACAAATACATACAATCCCAAGGTACAAACAATTGCTACTCTCATTGAATTTATATTCAAGTGGGGGAGTACAGATTACATATACATACCTATATATGTATATATGTATTTGTATGTGTATATGTGTGTGTGTGTGTGTGTGTGTGTGTGTTTGTGTGGTATCCTGAAAATCTTAGAGCAGTTCTAAATTTTAATAACTTCAGAAGGATAAATGCTATAAACTTATACAAATTTTGAAATCTTAATTATTTAGCATTTTAAAATATTCATATGTTTCTTATTAAATTCTATATAAGCATTATTTTGTGTTGTATGTTGCTGTAGTCAATTTTTGAACTTTGTAAAATCTTTCATCAGATGCTCTTCAGTTTCTGAAAGGACTGTATTTGTAATCTCAGCCTTAAGATAAACCAAAGAATGAGGTTTTCATGGATAGAAGACAGTGACCCTGTTTTAAAGAGACCCGGAAAGAAAAAGTCTAATGAAGAGAGATCAAGTGATCAAGATGGCCTAGCAAGAAGACTTCCTTGGCCAATCTGCTGACCTGAGAAATTGTCATCTAAAAATATGCACAAAGTATAATGACAGAGTACCCCATTTTGATAAAATTAAAATTAAATCTATATAACTCAAAATTCATAAAACTAAATTGATATAAAAGTCAATAAACTTTCAAATGATGTTTTTATAGTTTTGTAGCATTTATACTCAGAAGTTATTAAAGCTTAAGATTGTAATGTGTATATATATGTGAATATACATATACAGATAAATATGAAGTTAATAAATACAAACAATACAAAGTAATTGAATACTATGTAGTTTGAGAGGGAACACATTAGCAGTTCAGAGAATCAGAAAAGGTAAAATTTTCACAGAAAGTGATGCCTGAATTTCATCTTAAAGAGAGATATTCTGTGAAGTGGAGGAAATGAGGGAGTACATCCCAACCAAGAGATATCGTCATGGAAAAGCCTGGATGACAGAGTGTGTGGGAGGAAGAATAATACTCAATTTTAGTTAGAATGATAGGTTGTTATTGTTTCAGTCATGTCTGACTCTTCATGACCCATTTGGGGTTTTCTTGGCAAAGATACTGGAGTGCTTTGCCATCTACTTCTCCAGGTCATTTGACAGATAAGGAAACTGAGGCAAACAGCATTAAATGACTTGCCAAGGGTCACACAGCTACTAAGTGACTGAGGCCTGATTTGAACTCAGGAAGATGAGCCATCTTGAGTCCAGGCCCCGCAGTCCATCCATTGTACCATATACCTGCCCAAATGCAATAATTATTATCCTGATTTTACAGATGAAGAAGTTAATGCTCAGAGAGACAGGGACTTGCCCATCATTAATATACTTCATAAAAATCAGAACCACAATGCAGCACCAGACTTGAATGTCTCCAGACTTCAGCTCCAGCATTTTTTCTACTTCATTTGGTCCTCAGTAAGTGGCAAAATGTGTTTCCTTTCCTAAAACATTTTACACCCTTCCTATTTTCTGTTTTCTTGCAGACCCTGAAATCATTCCTCTCTATTTAAGACTGCTTCTACAGTCTCCATTCCTCTCACTCCTCCTTAAAATCTAGTCTTTTCTCTTTCATTCTCCTTTTATATTTCTTTCTCAAGGAATTCCAATAATCTGAGGACATCCAGAAATTGGTATGCCAAGTACAGTTCCAGCAGCCCTTAGATGGTAGAACATTTGCTTAGAGGCAGTAGCTTCTTCGTTCATCCTTATATCCCATGTGTTTCTCATTCCTTCACCCATCACTCATCAGAATGCTGGTTTATCAGACTTGTTTAAAGACTAAGAAAGCTCTCTCTGGCTCTTCTGTCTCTCAAAAGCTGAAAACTTGCAGAAAATGAGAATCACATTCAGTTAAGTCCTAGGCAAATCCTAAATCAAGTGCAAATACCATATAGTTCAAAGCAGTCTGTCTTTAACGTTTAAATAGCCTTTTGAACTTGGCTGGCCACCCAGCTCCTTTAAACAAACAAACAAACAAAACGCATTTCAAATACTGAGAACATTCTTTCACTTTAAGTTAACACCACAGTAGGCTTTGGCAATGACTGTGGCCTGGGAGCTCCATATCCCAAAGATGGAGAAACATAAGTGTCTGGGCATCAGGGCAGATTTTTTTTTTCTCTTAAAGAACCCATCGAAAATGGATAAACAATTAAAAATGTATTGAATGTAAGGAGAAAAAGAGAAATAATCCTTAATTAATTCTGGTGCCCTGCTCACCCCCAGTCTCTTTGTAATCCTACTGGGAACATCTTTATTGATCTGGGGTCCCTACAGCAGACTTCTGATGCTTATCTCAGCATAAAAACCGGGCTCTTGTGATGAACAGTGATTAAATTACATGACAATCACTGTTAACAATGCATGGTGAATACCAAAAATATGCAGAGCAAGACTGGCAGTGATAAATGCAAAAGGATAGCATTGACTTTCACTAGAGTTTCTGCAGGCCTCTCCCATGTTGATACTTTCTTTCTAGGAAAAAGAAGGTAACAACTTTTGCTGTCCAAGAATTGCCCTCAGAAATCCTTAGCAATATAGAGCACTGTGAGACAGAGAGTCCAGGTTGAGGCAGAGAATCCAGGGGGCTGAAAAAGAAAAGCTAAATTTAGCTAATCAAGCAGTAGCAGCACCTACTTAAAGAACTAATGTGCTTCCCCTCTGAGAAGACAATGGGCTGATTTTTAAAAACCTATTCTGCAATGACGTTTGGAAAGATGAATGGAGCCAAGATGGCAGAGTAGCAACCCAGCTGAACTCTCCCAATATTCCCCTCCAAATAACTTTAAAATAACTCCTCAAATAAAATTATGGAGTGGCAAAGCCAGTAAAAGGTGACAATGAGGTATTTTTCTAGCCTAAGATAATTTAGGAGGTTGGCAGGAGAGGACTATGATGTGGGGTTGAGGATGGCCAAAAGTACAACATAACCACGAGTGGGGCCTAGGAGGCTGCTGCAATAGCAGCAGCAGCAGAATCTTTGGAAGCTCTCAGCCTAGATTTAGAAAGGGGGTCAAATAACTACTCAGAGAGAATTTACAGGGGACCCTTTGCTGGCAATGGGTATGGGACTTGGTGCTGGTTGTTAGCTCTATTGTTTTGGTTTGCAATATCAGGGCAGAGAAGAGTGCTTCTGGTTGGTCACAAGGCAGTAAAGACCTTGGTAGCAATTCCAAGGCAGAGAGTGGTGCTAGTGCTTGTGGCTACAGAGGAGCAGGGCCCTTCCTAGTAAACAGCAGAGCCCAGATCAGGAGAGCAATAACCACACCTCTCCCTGGATCACACCACCTTGGAAATACTGAAAACTTTCAGACCTCCCAGAACTAGCTCTGAAAACAGCAACACTAAAAAATCCCAAAGCTTGGGATAATGCCTTTTCAGCTCTAAGTAAGCACAGGCCAAAGTTTAACATAAAGTTCAAAATGAAGAAATAGGCCAGACAAATGAGCAAACAAAAAAAAAATTGACCATAAAAAGCTGCTATAGTGGCAGGGAAGACCAAGATAAAACTCAAAGAAGACAACAATGTCAAAACAGCTGCAACCAAAGTCTCAAAGAAAAGTGCTACTTGGTCTCAAGAAAGCAAGATTTTCCAGATGAGTTAAAGAGATAAGAGTGGTAGAACAAAAACTGGGGAAAGAAATGAGATTGATATAAGACAATTATGAAAAAAGAATTAAAAGCTTGGTAAAAAGAGGTACAAAAATACTGAAGAAAATAACATCTTAAAAACAGAATAGGCCAAATGGAAAAGGAGGTACAAAAATTCACTGAAGAAAAGAATTCTTTAAAAATTAAAACTGGGCAAGTGGAAGCTAATGACTCCATGAGACTTCAAGAAACAATAAAATAAAGTCAAAAGAATGAGAAAAGAAAATGGCAATTATCTAATTAGAGATTATTTAAAAATTATTGGACTACCTGAAAGCCATGATAAAAAAAAAAGAGTCTAGACATCACATTTCAAGAAATTTTCAAGGAAAACTGCTCCAACATATTAGATCCAGAGGGTAAGATAGAAATTGAAAGAATCCACTGATAATCTCCTGAAAGAGATCGCAAAATAAAAACTCCCAAGGATATTATCACCAAATTTTTCAAGGGGGGAAATATTGCAAGCAGCCAGAAATAAATCATTCAAATATTATGGAGCCACATTCATGATAACACAAGATTTAGTAGCTTCCATGTTAAAAGAGAAGAAGGTTTGGAATAGGATGTTCCAGAGAACAAAGGAGCTAAGATTACAACTAAGAATAACCTATTCTGCAAAACTGAGTTAATCCTTAAGTGAGAAAATGAATATTTAATGAAATAGAGGACTTTCAAGAATTCCTGATGAAAAGACCAGAGCTGAATAGAAAATTTGACATTCAAACACAAGACTCAAGAGAAGCATATAAAGGTAAACATGAAAGAGAAATCATAAGAACTCAATAAGTTTAAACTGTTTACATTCCTGTATGAGAAGATGACATATGTAACTTGTAAGAATTTTATTATTATTAGGATTGTTAGATTCTACATAGAAAGAGGCAGCAGGATTGTGTCTATTATGTTGTCATAATCTAAAAAAGTATATAGTGAGAAAGAGGGATGCAATGGGACAATGATAAAGAGAAGGTAGAATGGAGAAAATGTTCTTACACAAAAAAAGCATACAAGAAAAAACTTTTAAAGTGGAGGAGAAAATGGGGGTAGGCAGACAATGTTTGAACCTCACTGTCTTCTGAATTGCTTCAAAGAGGGAACTCAGTTGTGTATACGAATCTATTTTACCCAATTGGGAAATAAGGAGAAGGGGATAAGAGATATGGGTGGGGAGCGGGGAGAGGGGAATGAGAAAAAAAGGAGGAAGGATTAAGGGAAGCAGTGGTGAGAAGCAAAACAGACTTTTGAGAAAGGAAAGGGAGAGAGGGAAGGATAAACAGAAGAAAATAGGAGGGAGGGACCTGTAAGAAGCCAGGGAAGCAAAGAGGTAAAGATGAGGAAGGAGAGAATTCCAGGCATGGAAAACAGGTAGTGAAAATGATGAGATTCAGGAGATGGAGTATCATCTTCAAGGAACAGCAAGGAGGCCAGTGTCACTGGACCATAAAGTATTTGAGGGGAGGGTGGTGTAAGGTGTAAGAAGACCAAATGAAAAATAGTCTGAATCACATGCTTTGTGCTTTAATCATTCACTAACTACCACCCTAGATCAGAAGTTTTGGTTTGTTTGTTATTTGTTTTGTTTTGTGTTTTTGTCATGGGGCTCCTTCAGCAATCTAGTGAAGCCTATGGACTCTTTCTTTGTATGCTGTTTTTAAATTATTGAAGGAATGCTAAATTTCAGTTAGAAGTTAGTGAAAATAAAGATGTATTTTTTTTCCCATTGAAGTTCACAGATCTCTATGAACCTCAGGTTCAGAACCCTTGCTAGATTAAGAAAAAATAATTTAAGCTACCTCTATCTTTGCCTCTTTGTAACAGTTGACAACACAGTATAGTGGAAAGAATAAGGGACCTGAAGTCAGAGGGCCTACTTACTAGCTCATAATTAAGGGATCCTCTGACATTTCACAACTCCTGACTTTGCTAATCTTCTACCCTAGATGTAGTCAACCGATATGATTTCTCTCCTGCACTTCAGAGAAAGTCAAGAAACAAAGGTGATTTCATTCACTATAAATATAAGAGTCATAACCTCAGCTGACCCTTATTGTTATTCAGGAACACTTTTACTCTACTCTTTCATTTCCCACTTCAATTGTTTTAATTTTTTTCTTCTATTTTCTAAAGCTCCAAGTGGCACATTTGCTCTTCAAAATTATAACAGATGACAGTCTCTTTCTTTAATGAAAACACTGAGATCATCAACCAGGAACTTCCTTAACTGCCCTTTCCATCTCAACATTTTGAATAATTGCTACTCACTTTCTCTTCCTTTCTTTCCCTCTTCCTTCCTTCCTTTCTCAGAGAAATAGGCATCCTTTTCTTTTTTTAAATTAAGACTAATTATTCTACCTATACCTTTTATTTCATCACCTTTGATTTCATCACCTCTCAAATCACTCAAGACCATGTTCTTACAATCATCATTTTTCTCTCATGCACCTTTAACTCTTCCTCTCCATTAATGCATTTAATCAGCAATCAATCGGTAAGTATCCATTGATCACCTACTATGTGCCAGGCACTGTGCTATTCACTGGAGATACAAATAAAAAGAGTGAAATAATTATTGTTTTCAAGGAGCTTACATTCTACTGGGGAAACAATAAGTACATATGTGTACATATATGTGTGTATATACATATATATATGTGTATCTATCTATCTATCTACATATATATATTTAAAGATAAAGATATAGATATAACATACTTGGGCAGCTAGGTGGCACAATGGATAGAACACTGGGCCTGGAGGCAGGAAGCTTTGAGTTCAAATCTAGCCTCAGACACTGACTGGCTATGTGACTGTGGATAAGTCACAACCTTGTTTGCCTCAGTTTTCTCATCGATATAATTAATTGGAGAAGGAAATGGCAAACTATTCTGGTATCTTTGCTAAGAAAACCCCAAATGGAGCTATGAAGAATCTAAGTTGACTGAGATGACTGAACGAAAACAACATATATTGCCTGGAGTCAGGAGGACCCGAGTTCAAATCTGATCTCAGATCAGACACTTGACACTTACTGGCTGTGTGACACTTGGCAAGTCACTTAAGCCCAATTACCTTGCCAAAAAGAAAATCAGCATACACATATATGCATACATCTGCTTAGCTAGAGATATAGTTATATCTATTGATAGAATATATATGAATAGGTTTATAGGGGGAGAATAGGTATATAGAGGGAGGGGGTACTAGCAGGTGGGGAGATCAGGAAAGGCTTCATATAGAAGGTGGCATTTGAATTATGTCTTGAATAAGAGAGATATTCTGTGGGGCAGAGAGGAAGAGAATGTACATTGCAGGCCTGGTAGGCTGTTGGTGCAAAGGCATGTAAATAGGACAAGAAGGTTAGTCTGTCAGGATTGCACAGTACAGGAGGAATTAGAATGTGTAATAATACTAGAAAGTTAGGTTAGGACCAGGTTGTGAAGGACTTTACAAGTTAAAAAGAAGAGTTCATATTTTATCTTAGGGACAAGAGGGAGTTATTGGAGTTTATTGAGTAGGGGAGCAGCATGATCAGATCTGGGCTTAAGGAAAATTATTTGGGAGGCTATGAGGAGAATAGGCTATGGGGTAGAGATGAAGACAGGGAAAATCAGTTAGGAGGTAGTAGAAAGAATCTAGGTGAAAAGTGATAAGGGCATGAACTAAGGAAGTAGCTATTTGAGGAGAGAGAAGGGGTTGGATATGAGAGATGTAAAGACTGTAGTAGTCAAATCTGTCATTAGATATACTGGGTAAGGGAGAGTGAGGAAATAAGGTTGGTGCTGAGATTATAAACCTAAATGGCTAGAAAAATGGTGATGCCTTTAATAGGCATAGGAAAGGAGTTTGAAAGGAGAGATAAATTCAGTTTGAAGAATGTTTGGTTTGAGATGTCTTTATAATATTCACTTTAAAATGTGTAATAGGAAGTTGGGGGCACATTAATGAAGCTCCCAGGAGACTAAGACTAGATATGTAAATTTAGGAATAATCTGCACAGAAGTTAAAATTAAACCTATTGGCAACTGATTGAGGCCACCAAGGTAAGCAATAAAGAGAACCAAAGATAGACCTTTGGGGAGCACACTGTAATGGGGCACAATGTGGTTGATGAGCCAGCAAAGGAGACTGAGGTGAAGTGGTTAGATTGAAAGGAGAGGAATAGAAGTATGTAGTGCCGCAAAATCCCAAAAGGGAGAGAATATTTAGGAGACGGTGGATAACAATGTCAGAAGCTTCAGAGAAGTCAAGTAAAATGAGGGCTGAGAAGAGATCAGTTACAGTGTGTGTAACAAAAGACAGGGATAGTCAGTGTAAGAGGAATTATGGAAAGACACACTGAGTTGATGGTCAAGGTGTGAATTTGTACAACTTTTTTAGAAAACACTTTGGAATTATGTAAATGAAGTCACTAAAATACCCATACCACTTTTCCCAGGTCATTGATAAAAGATGCCATATTCACCAAAATATTCATACCATGTTTTGTGGTAGCAAAGAACTTGAACAAAGTTGATGCCCAAAATTAATGATCAGAGAATGGCTAAATAAACTATGATATATGAATGTAAAGTAGTACTATGGTGCTATAAGAAATAGCAAACACGAAAACAGAGAAATGTACAAAAGTTTATATGAGCTAATGTGATGCTAAGAAGCAAGTCACAGGAAAACAATATACATGTAATATTCTGTTACAATAATTAGGCTCATTTTAAGCCTAGGGCCAACATAATGGCCCTTATGGTCTATATATTTTTTTGCTCTTCATCTTTGGAGATCTTATTTCAGACAAAAGATTATGATCATCTCAATTGCTCAACCTTATTGGGAAAATTCCTTTTTTTTTCTCTTTTTTGAGGGGAGAGTCAATTGAGGTTAAGTGACTTGCCCAGTGTCACACAGCTAGTGTCTGAGGTTGGATTTGAACTCAGGTCCTCCTTACTCTAGTGCCCATGCTCTATCCACTGTACCACCTAGCTGCCCCCAAATTCCTACCTTTTTTTTTTTGGCTAGGCAATGGGGTTAAGTGACTTGCCCACGGTCACACAGCTAGTAAGTGTTATATATCTGAGGCCAGATTTGAACTTAGGTCCTCCTGAATCCAGGGCTGGTACTGTATCCACTGCGCCACTTAGCTGCCCCAAATTCCTAACTTTTGAGCAAGATTTGGGCTCTCTGAATTTACACTGGTGATCTTTGAGAATATAAGTTTCAAAAATCTTCAATAGCTCTTTTATACCTCTAAAGTATAAAAATCTTTGTCAAATTCATAGCTCCACACAATCTCATAACATCCTATCTTACTAGCTTTATCTCAAACTACTTTTTTCCCACATAGTCCAACCTAATTGGACTGCTTGAGCCATAAGAACAACCCATGTTTTCCCACCTCCATGACTTTGCTCACAGTCTTCATTTTGATTAGAATATTTTTCTTCTACCTCTTTGCCTGACTTCTTCATTCTCAAAGGCAAGATATCTCTTCCATGATTTTTTTTTTCTAATTCCATTCCTTACTAACAAGTATTACCTTTTCCCCTTTGGACCTCATATCGAATTTTACTTACTTCTTTCTCATGCTGTATTATCATAAATTGTACGTGTGCCATATTAACTATTGAAATGCCAGTGCTGCAAGCATAGATATGGGCCTGATCCAAAATTGGTTTCTTTTCTTCATTGCTTAGCACAGTGCTAATGAAAGTTGGTTTAATTAAGTCAGCACAAAGAAATAAATAAATACATTTTTCCATTTAGTATAATGTTAACAGGAAGATTGGACCTAAGGTCATAGGACATAAAGCTGGAAGGGAGCTTAGAGATCATCTAATCCAGTCTATTCTTTCCAAAAGGCCTAGAGAGATGAAGTAATGTGTCCAATATATCTCAATTCCCATCTAATGTCAGACCTAGATATAGTTTAAACATAAGTATAATTGAGTTCACACATGCTAGATCTGGTCTCATTTTACCAGATTCACCATCACAGGTTCACCAATAATAAGCTTGAAACCCTGGTTTATAACACTGAAGTCAGCTGCACAAAAGAAACTTCCATCCTTTGAGTATTCCAATACAAAATCAAAACTTACAGGAATGTATTTTTTGTAGCAAAAAATGACTATGTTCTTTCAAAATTGTAAGCCTATTCAAAAGTGATGACATTCAACTGGTTAGCAGTCCTCAGATTGTTTCTCTGTTTATGGACTAGCACGTAAACAATTCCCAAATCAGATGCCTAATTTTCCCTTAGGAGATTGATAGGGGTGTCAATTCCATCTCAGCAGAATCCAAATTCAAAAGTCACAACAAGAAAGGTAATTTAATTTCTTCATTTTGAACAAAGTTTTAACACTCTGTTCACAACATGCCAGATTAATGGCCATTTATAGTGTCCCTCTGTTTCAAACTTAATAATTCTAGTCCAGACAGAATCAGTTGCTAGTGTGAACAGAAAGGTCAGATTCTGTGGTATAGGTAATGTTACAGTTAAAATCTAAGTGGATTGTTAAGAAGATCCATCACTTTAAACAAATTATATCCTGCTTCCAGAGACAGTTTTCCAAATCACTTACTTTAAAGGGCTCCAGTTTTTATTTATAAAACTTTATTTCTGACAGCCTGTTCAAAATGAATTGCATCATTATTATTGCCAACCTGTGACGTCCTAGAATGGTATAGTCAAAAGACCACTGGAGAATTGGTTCAACTGTTTATAGATCATAGATTTAGAGCTGGGAGGTACCTGACAGGTCATAGAGTCCAGCTTTCTCATTTTATAGATGAGGAAATCAAGGCCAAGAGCGATTAAGTAACTTGTTCAAGGTCACATAGGTAGTGAGTGATAGAGTCAGGAACCGGACTCAGATCCTCTGGTTTAAAATCCAGCAACTTTTAGACTGTTCTACGTCATTTATCAAAGGCAGGATTCTTAAAAGTTGGCAATACAACACATGGGCACAAAGTCTAGGTCATAAGGCCTGGCAATGTCATTGGTCCTAAGACTGGGCTATGAAAAAGGAGCCTTTGGAGAGGCAGGAGACAGTGGAGAATAGGCTACATGGGAGGCATCAGCCAAAGCAGAGATATCTAACATAAGGCCTGAGGGCCCCATATGGCCCACAACTTTCCCAAGTGCCAGAAACTAGATTAAGATGTAATTGGAAAATATTTAACAGAGTAAATAAAAATACAATAAAACAGAGAAATAATGTTCTCTTTTAAATCTAAGTCAAAATGTGGCCTTTAGGGATCCTTATGTACAAATTAGTGGCCCCCATTTCTATTTGAGTTTGACACCACTGACCAGAGCACTCAGTTTCTCAGGGTAGGGCTGTATTTCTGAAGTCATGTTTTTCTTGGGAGAACTTGTCAAACAGACTGGAGATTGTAGGTGGCTCCACTCTAGCTTCAACAGGAATAAATAATGATCTATCATCTCCAAATCAAGCTCAGAAGGAGGTCCAAGGGCCCCCTCATGATCCTACCATAGGAATTAAGTTCCCAAATTACCTGAGGACTGGGACTGCAAGGTACAACATGTGGTCCTAGGGATGGATAGAGACGATCAGAATCTGATCTGATTTTACTTAGAAAACAATTAGGAATTAGATGAGAAAAATCATTAAAATGTCCATACCATAGGCACAGCTATTTGGTGAGGATAGAAGGCTGAACCTAGAGTCCAGAAGATTTGAGTTTAAATCCCACCTCAGACATTTACTAGCTGTGTGACTCTGAACAAGTCACTTAGCCTCTGTGTGCTTCAGTTTCCTTAACTATAAAATGAGGATAGTAATAACACTGACAACTTAGGTTGAAATAATACTAACGAAATCAACAAGTGAGCCTTTATTAAGCACTTATTATGTGCCAAGAAAAGCAAAAAGAAAGATGGTCCTTACCCTCAAGAAGTTTATATTCTAATTATAGAAGACAACACTGGAAGAGGGTATGGAAGAAGTCCACAGCCTTAAGAAAAATTAAGATAAAATGTCCTAGTTCCTTCCACAAAAAAGTGGATGCTGTATGTGGTCCTCACCAAAACTAAATGGGGAGTGGACTTGTGGTAGAATATTCTAGGATTAGCAGGCCAGAGGAGTGGCAAATTGTTCCTAGGCAAAAAGGCCCCAGGTGCTAAGGGAAGTTACAGGATGAATTCCAGGTCTCCTACAACCCCCCCAGCAGATAAAGCATGGTTTCAAATACAGGAAATCAGGCGCATAGATAAAGGAGAATGAATGAGTTAATATTTATAAAGCACTTTGCATACCTTAAAGAAATATATAAATTCTTCTTCCTCTTGTTATCATCATCATCCACCTTGGCATGGTGATACCATTCCTGGGCACGCACTCCAAAAAAGCCAAAGACAGAAATAAAGGAAATACATGATACTGCCATTCATGGACGACAATCCCAAATCCAAAAACAGCCTCGCACAAAGTACCCCATAGTCCCATACTCATTGAGTTTCAAATACCTTTTATGTTGGACTTTGTTGAAGAATTGGTACCAAGTAGCCAAATGGGCTTAATCAGTCATTTGTGTGTCGTCTTCTCCAAAATTCCATAGGCATTATCCACATCTGAAATCCCCCTGCCAGATGCTTATCCCATTTTACTAATGGACAAACAAGCATAGAGAGTAATGAAACAATTTTCTCAAGGTCACATAAAAAGTCAGTGATAAAGTCAGGAATAGAAATCTTCAGCTCTGTCTTTTGGGTCATGCTGTCCTGTGCTTGCTAGGAAAAGCCATCACTACTATCAAATCCCCATCATAATTATCCTCCTGCTGAAGTCTGACCCGAAAAGATCAAGGATTGAACTTCACCTCTAGAGGCTGACCTTTTGGGTCTGGTTTTGAGGCACTTAATGGAAGTATCAACTTTAATGAATATTTAGGAGATGCCTGCATGTGCATGTGCTACCTTTGAAGAACATACAAGGTGAAAACCATTACCAAGGGCCTCTTTCCCCGTCTATTCATTGGTATTCCTAGTCTGGGCACTTGGGGAAGCACATTGGCACTATGAGGACACCCTTGTACCATTCTGCAGTCTATCTACCCTTTCTAAATAGTAACCTCACAGTTATTAATTTATTACCTTGTTGGTGTCAGGAATGTGGAGAAAATACCCCACAAGTGACTTCTCAAACTCAGTATTTAGTTTTCTGATACTTTTTATTAAACATAATAAAAGAAGAAAAGTGGGAAATTTGAATCCTGATTATGATGGATGTGGATAAGAATCTTGGAAAACAAAAGGAATCATTATTACCTTCTCTGAAATACATAGCTATCATAATATGAGGGGAAAGGACAACCAAAACACATTGAGAAGGATAAACAATTATTTTAATACTGAGCTTTCTGATGCTTTAGATACCCAAATTTCATATTCAACAGGTGTTAGAAATAGGCTTGACACCAAAAATTTAGTATCAAGAAAATTTGTTATAAAGAAAGTCCAGAGGATTTAGACGTTTCTGGCCAGAAGCGGGCTCCACCCCTCTTCAGGAGGGGTGGGCCCTGAGTGCAAGGGAAAGTGTGCTTTTATGCAGTTGAATTTGGCCCGAAACCTCCCAGGCTGGGATTGGTCCAACCCTTCCCAGGTTGGGATTGGTCCAACCCTTCCCAGGTTACACCTTTCGTTACATGTTTCCCCTTGATATGCTCAAGTATGTTCCCCCTCCCTTGGTCATACATCCCATGACTCATTAATGAGGCTCTAATTTTATGTGGGGTGTGTCAGATAATAGTAATGAAGTTCATTAAACAGGCGCACTAACATTTTTCAGATGTCCTCAGGTTGACCCTAACTGGTCTGAGCTGGCTTGACCCCTATCTTGATTTTGGGGTCTTTTTGGAACAATCCACTTACTTCCTATTAGTCAAGCCCAGCCCACCTACAGTGTACCAGCTCCTGGGACCTTTGTTCTTTAAATCTCTGCATTATTCTACCTGTGGAAACTTAAGCCCTTCTAACTCTAACAACAGGAAATACCAATTACTGAGGTTTCACACCATAATCTCTGAATTGGAAAACAGCTGCTTTTGAGAAAGAGAAGCAGTTGTTGGGAAAACACAAAACAAAACTTCGCCTCCTAACCCTCCTTCAACATTTCTTGAAAGCATAATAAAGAAAAACTATGGCTTGGATGTCAGGAGCAATAAAGACTTCTTTACTCACAAAAAGTGAAGGGCTAATTAATGAATAAAAAGTCACAAAGGAATGTGTATTTTGACAGTAGATCTCTAGGTGTTTTGTAGGTTAGAAGGTTAGAGCAGGTACACCACTCTCAAGGGATACCATTAAGGCTTTCTAATCTAGAAATTGACCAGTTTTGGTAGTAGCCTATTTCCAACTTCCATGGGGGGGGGTTGTCATATTTATTCATTTTCACAGAAGAATTTCTTAGGGTACTTTGCTTGTATGTGGTCTACATACCCACACATGCACATGCACACACAGCACTAGTCAATGTACAATTTTAAAATAATAGTACACGGAAAAAAATCTGTCAAGTTTATATTCCTATTTAAATCTCAGGAACTCAAGGGCCATATCTATGATGTGCCCACAAGGACCATGTAATTCAGTATCATTTTAATAACCATGTGAAAGTCTAATTTGTTTATTTAAGATGTTTTCAATTATTCTTTGTTTTTTAGTTATTCATATGAAGTTAAAATCATATAGTTTTTGAAAAATGGGAACATTTCAGTCCAAGAAATATTAAATTCAAAATAATACTTTTTAAATGCCTACTTTCTGCAAGGTGGAAGGCAGTCTGAAGTTGTGGTTCTAGGGCTAGAAGAAATAGCTTCAAGGCCTGCCTCTGACAAGTGCAATCAGGGATAAGTCACTTAATGTCTCACTACTCCCAAGTAACTCTCTAAGACCATTAGTTGTTCATAAGTTATCTGGTCTTCTTCTGTGGGAGGGGTTCTATCAAATATTCCCATGGATGTTTGAACTCATCTACGTGTATTTTCCCTCTAACAATACAGATAGCAGCCCCTCTATACCTGCCCATCCTATGCAACTCATATCTATGTTCTCTTATAATTTCCCAATGGGGTTCCACTCAAAATGCTTGGGATTTTCCTGTCTTACTTTTCCTATCCTTGTTTTCTTTAGTGACATTTCTGCTTCCTTTATAGGCACATCTGGGATTGTAGTATTAGAATACAAGTGTGGTGGCTCCATTATTCTTAATGGTAAAAAAAATTTATTATACATTTTACCTGTTTTTAGAGATACTTGTAGGGACCTGTAAATTTTCAGTTCTTCCAAGGTGGTATGATAAGGGGCGAGGTGTTTACTCCTTTCCTGGCCTGTGACCACAAGTATTCCTTTCTGTCCCGTAACTGTGAGGAGGAGTTTCTCTTCACAGCCACTACAAGCTCCACCATGCCAGCGCTCCTCCTCACCCCAGCACTGCCGCCCAGAACTGTGACCCAGATCCACACACGGGCAAAGCAAGAGATTCCTGCCTCAGCACTGGCAAAGAGATCCCTGCAGTCCCTCTCTAATCAGCCACTGGATTCCCCGTCAGTCTGTGGGCTGGAAGCTCGGGAAGGAGTTGCCCCCCCCCAATAGGCTCTTGGGGAATGAAGCTGAGACCACGCCTTCCTCTCTGACCACTGACAGAAACAGACTTTTCCCACTGACCTTCTAAGTTGTCTTTGGCATTCTTGGATTGAGGAGTCTGGAAACCTCCACAGATGCCCGCGATTCAGTCCTCTGAGGCCTGCTCCAGGTTTGCTGCGGCCTGCGCACCCACGCTGAGCTGTGCTCCCAGCCGGCGTGATACACCTTTCTGATCAATCATCCAGGTTGTCTTGGGCTGGAAATTTGTTTCACTCTGTCTTTTTGTGGGTTCTGCTGCTTCAGAATTTGTTTAGAGCCATTTTTTATGAGTATTTGGAGGGGTTTGGGGGAGAGCTCAAGCAAGTCACTGCTTTCACTCTGCCACCTTGGCTCCACCCCCTCATAGCTACATTTTTTATGGTGACAGCATAATGTAAATTAATGCAAACAGTCTGAAAAGGGAAAAGAAAGTGCTTTTTGGATTCCTTGTTATATGAAATGGACAATCCTTCTTATGTGAAGCTGATGGGTCTGATCCACCATCGTACACTGGGAGTTTTTTTTCCAAGGCTAGTGACAATTTTGTGCTGATTTCACCTAAGAGTTTTTCTCTAGTCTATCTAGCCAGTGGCATGTGTTTAGGAAATGGCGAACCAGATTAAATGGTGTAGTCTCTGGCTTTGGAATACAGTTTGATGGAGATGAAATATCACTAGACAAAAAAAAAAAATCGGGAGACCTGGGTTCTAGTCCTGATTCTATCACTCATTCATTGCCCAACTTTGGAAAAGTCAGATCACTTCATTTTCCTCATCTGCCAAATGGGCATATTACTACTTTATCTACCTAATTAATCTTACAGGGCTATAAGGCTCCAATGAGATAATGCATATGAAGCCATTAAGTGGCACATGAATTTATCATTCTGGATATTTTTCTCAATCAAAACTGAGTTATCCCAAGAATAATTTTATGATTTAAATATTTTTGGCCCCATATTCTGAGCTAGTAGGCCCAAATTTATCATTAAAAAGCCTTGAAAAATAAGCTAAAAGGCTAGTCTATTACAATTTTTTTTTACCAGCCTACCAATCATTTGAACTTTTTTTTTTTTAGGCAGTTGGGGTTAAGTGACTTGCCCAGGGTCACACAGCTAGTAAGTGTCAAGTGTTTGGTCTGAGGCCTGATTTGAACTCAGGTACTCCTGACTTCAGGGCCAGTGCTCTATCCACTGTGTCACCTAGCTGCCCTGGAACATTTTCTTTGTAGTTATCTTTCTATCAAACAAAGTAAGGTATCCTTTAATAGGGAAGTGCCCAGTGGCAGAAATCTCTAGAACAGAATAAATGCAGATTTTGAGAGTCATATCATGAATTGTACTTTAGGATCATGTCTTTCTGAGTTTTCTCTAAAATACTGACCTTTCAAAAGTACTTTCATCAGGCTCTAAGCCCTTTGCTAAATTTTATAAGTGGCCATAAGTGATTAGGTTCAGTATTGGGAAAACACTCAATGATGATAAACCCATGTCATACACAGTCTTGAATAGAAGAAGAAAGAGTGCCAATCATGTAGAAACAGTTATCCAGTGAGTACTGGAGAAAGGGGGTAGTGAGCAGATAGTGCTATACACAACAATCAGAAATGGGAAGTGGTTACTTGAACTGAAATCTCGATTTGAACTTGAAACTATGAGAGATCATAATGGGCTATCCAGCCAGTTATATTCCAACAAAATCTACATTAAAAAACTCTCAAAAGGATCAATTTGATGAGGAAAATTACCTGCTTCAACTTATTTCAATATATTAAGGATATGGGTTGGTATCTGTGCTTGGACAATGGGTATATAGTCCATCACGAAGTTCACCATCAAATCACCTCCATCTTGGAGAAAGAAGATTGTGCTTCATTCACATAGCCTTCAGGAACCTTGATGTTTTCAATGAGCAATCAGAGAAGACTTCATAAAAATGGTGCCATCTGGATTTGGTCTTGAAATAGATTCCACAGAGATGGAGAGGGAGAGGTATGAGAGAGTTCAGTCACATGAAACAGCGTGTACAAAAGCATGGAGAGTGGGCATGATGAGAACTGGGGGGACAAAATACTTCACTTTGGAACAAAAACCCCTTAGAAGGGTCATAGATGTAGGGCTAGAAGGGACCTCAGGGGACATCTCATCCAACCTCTCTTTCTACTATTAAGGAAACTGAAGCAGAAAAAGGATGTGATTTGCTCAAACTTACACCATTACTCTATGTCTGGGGTAGAATTTAAACCTAGGCCCTCCTAACTCCAAGTACAGTGTCTTATTCACCAGAACATAAGGAATTCCAACACAGTTATGGGCTAAATTCAATGACCTCAAGTCTCAGTCATGTTTGGTGAGTAGTGATACAAGACTGTGCTGGAAAAATTAGACTGGTATCAGACTCTGGAGGACCTTGAATGCTAAGACCAGGCATCTGTATTTTATTCAGTAAGCCAAGGAATGCCACTAAAAGCATTATACTAGGAATGAGATGATCAGAACAGTATACTAGGAAGATTATTTCGGCGTGAGGATGAATTTGAGAGGAGATAGACTAGAGAGAAGGAAGCTGGGTAGGATTTAATTACAATAGACTAGGTAGAATGAGACAAGGGTCTGAACTAGGGTGATTGCAGTGGGAGTAACAAAAAGAGGGATGATATTAAAGGTGTGAAAATTCAATGGAGAAACAGGCTTATTTAAACTCTAAACTAAAATTAACTATGAACAGAGTGGGATTTCAGTAGTGTCTTATAATGATGAAACACATTTTGAGGAATGGAAAAAAGAAACTAAACACCCTAGCAAAGACTGAAGTAATAGTTACGTCGCCCACTTTCTTCTCTGAGATTCCATGCATGACTAAGTGGAAAAAAACAGTCCCCAAGTTGTGATGATATCTGCTTCCCCATGACAAGTATCCCCTTTGGCCTGTAAACTACAGTCTTCTATGTTCAGTGGGAATTTGTACTTTTTAAAGATGCTAATTGGTGGTGGGAGCAAATTCACAGGGACAAGCAAAACAAAGGGTGAAAGAAAAATTGAACCTGGGTGCTTAGGGAATGAGAGAAGTGTGACAAATGAAGGGACAAGTCAAGAGATGTGGAGAGAAATCAAGAATGATGGAGGCTAGAAGCAGGTGGACAATTTAAAAGCTGAAAGTCAAAATAACTAAGGACTAGTTCATGATGATTCCATGGGGGTGGGGGAGAGGGAAGTATCACTTCGTGAAGGAGACAGTGGTGGTGAGATGAGAGAGGGCTGTGGAGTAAAATATGCTTGATCAGTATCCTATCCAACTAGAGAGACGGTGTTTACTGGACGTGGGAGGGTGGGATGAGTGAGGGTGATGTAGGAAAGCTAATGGAGGAGGTTATACAATAATCAGGATGAAACTAAGAGAAATCAGTCTTGTTAGAGGAGCAAGAAAAGAAGGACTTGGTTGAAGAAGAGTAATACTTGCTGAAATAGAAACACCTAGGTGGCACAATGGAGTGCTGGACTTGGAATCAGGAAGACCTGAATTCCATTCTGGCTTCAGAAACTTACTATCTGTGTGACCCTGAACAAGGCATTTAACCTCTATTTGCCTTAGTTTCCTCATCTGTAAAATGTGGATAATAGTTCTACCTCAAAGTTGTGTGAAGATAAAATCAGATAATATTTGTAAAATGCTTTACAAACCTAAAGTACTATAAAATGTTTGTTACTATTATTACCCAGGGACATATGCACATTTTTTCTGTTGTGTTCTAAAGGAATGATTGAATATAACTTATGAGTGAGGAAGGAAAATATAAAGGCTACCCTTCTCTACGGCCTCATTTTATGTCCCCAAACCTTTAAAACTGCAAGGGTAGCAACAAACAGCCAACTCTGCAATTATATAACCCCAAGCCCAAACCCCAAAAATCTTAGTGAAAATTATTCTTGAAAAGGGAGTTTATTTTATCTTAATGAACACTCTTGACTGTTAAGAATCAGTTAGTTTGGGTAATATTTTTTACCACTTTGTTTTTCTTCCTTTTACAACTTCTCCCCCTTTTGGTCATTCTGCTGTTTGTTCACCTACATTATCAGGTGGCCAGCAGGATGCCAAATACAAATCACATGACATCACTACTTTATCGTAATTCATGTCAAGTATCACATGCAGGAGAACTTAATGGTTAAAATAAAGTTTTAAAAACATGTGTATTCCATTTACCTATGCTCCCATATGGCTATATGCAATCCAAAATTAGTTAAAAATGAAGGACTGGGAGAAAGAGGAATAATTATAATTAAAATGGATGAGGCATTAATGTTGTAAATCTTTCCCAAGAAAAGCATATATGAAATCTTAATAGATATAAGTGGAGACTTATAACTCCTTATAGTAAGCAAGTAAAGGGTATAACAACTGTATAAGATAGGTAATGCAGGAATCATAATCCCCATTTAGTGCTTGATTTTAGCTCTATTAATCTGAGAACCTAATCCTTATTTTGTAGGTGAGAAAACAGACTCATAAAGGCTTAATGACTTGCCACCACAGCATAGTTAGTCAGTGACATAGAGATACTAGAATTTAGGTCTTCTGACTACATTTTTACCCTTTCCAATATACCAGGCCAAAGAATATATTAAATAATACATAACCAATTAAGATACCTATCAGAAGCATCACTCTACATATTAGGGTGGGCACAATGACATTTCAAAGCACTGAGTTTAAGATGAATACATCAGTATATAAGAGTTCTGTTTTAGAAAGTAGGGTCAATTCTTGATTAAGGTCAATGCTACATTTCTATAGCTGAACTTTCATAGACTATCCAGGAGTGTCTCCAAAAGAGCTAGTAGGGGTAATGCTTTAACTTGGTGGGAGAACACATATCACCACCACTGTCTCCTTCACGAAGTGATACTTCCCTCTCCCCCACCCCCATGGAATCATCATGAACTAGTCCTTAGTTATTTTGACTCTCAGCTTTTAAATTGTCCACCTGCTTCTAGCCTCCATCATTCTTGATTTCTCTCCACATCTCTTGACCTGTCCCTTCATTTGTCACACTTCTCTCATTCCCATAATTTCAGTAGAATCTGAAAAGAATCTAAACAAGGAGTAGTGATAAACAACAGTGGATCAAATGGTTGAGAAGTTCAGTGTAAGAGGTGGTTTCATTTCAACAGCTTCATTAATGAATGAATGAAGGAAACTACCTCATTATCAAAGCACATATCAACAGTGTTAAATTGGGAAACATTGCAAAGAACAACCAGGAAAAAGAATTATTCATATGGTTCTTATAAATATCCCAGAAACATATTTTTCATTATAGCATTATTGTTTTGCTTCAGGTGGTGATCCAATAGAATTGCCTGATGCCATGTGTGTGTATGTGTGTGTGTATGTGTGTGTGAGTGTGCGTGTACATGCGTTCTGTCATATATAGGAAGTAAATGCTTATTAATATAGCTTATTTTATTCTATAATCTTTGAGTTCTAAACTGTTTGTGGCTACTTCTCCAACTTGTTGCAGCTGAGGAAGGGTTGAATTTGGAGAGGGGATCTGGCTGGTTTTTTTTTACACAGTTTCTGCTAAGTATCACCCACTGGGAAGCATGATGACTAGTGACACAGGTATCAGTTATAGCTTTATTACACCAAAATATCTGGTTTAAAAGCTGCTAAACATGTTATTTGGCACTACGGGATGATGGGTTTAAGTGATGATAGATTATGACTTTAGAGATGATACAGTCTAACCCCTACAGTTAAAGAAACTGATAGACTTAATTTTTCATTTTCCTCCAAGTACATTTGATGTCATGTTCCTACAGTAATAGAGGGAAGCTCTTCTATAGTGAAATAGGTTGTTAGTTTCCCATTACTGTCATTTTTCAACGAAGCCTGGGTGATCGTTTGCTAATGATATTGTAGAAAGAATTCCTATTCAAGTAGTGGTTGGATGGAAGATCTCTGAAGTTCCTAGGGTAACAAATGTAAAATATACTGAAATTTTTGGTTTTCTCCATCCTACAAAACATAATATTGAGGTCTTCCTGGAAAAAAAAAACTAAAGCAGCATTAAAAATGGACTAGATAAAAGAATAAAGGGTTGCCAGTATACAAATGCCTGACATACCACTTTAACTTAAATATTGATAATAGTTTTGATTCTACAACAAAGAGATGTGAGAATGGAGAACTGCATTCTTTGGGATGGCTTCCCTCCAAAAATTTAAATTTTTATAGAAGAATTTGACTACCCCCTGACCAAATCAGCTGGGGAGAGGGTAAGAGTAGAGGCAATTAATTGAACAGATCTGAAACAACTTAAATTAATAATTATGAATCATCAATGAGACACCAAGAATATTTATTTTAATAAATAGAAGCCTCAATAGGCAAGATACAGTTGCAGTTTTCAATATTTGTAGTATTGTCAAAAGGAAAGAGTAATTCAGAGGATTTCTGATCTTGTCAATGTGGGATTTCTTCAAGTGATTCATATCTCAACCAATCTACATCATCTCATCCATTCTGTTCAATCACTGTCCATTTGCTCCCACAGATTGTCTATAATGTTGCTGTTTAGGAAGAGTCCATACTAGAGTCTTTTTTTTAAAATAGCATTTTTGTTTTTTCCCCCAATTCCATGTTAAGACAATTTTTAGCATTAATTTTTACCAAATTTTGAGTTCCAAATCTTTCTCCATCCTCCCTGCTCTCCTCTCTTCCTAAAATAGGAGGCAATTTGATATAGGTTATGCATGTGCTATCATGTAAAACATATTTCCATATTAGTTACAGTAAAATATGCTTTGATCTGCATTCAGAGTCCATCAGTCTTTTATCTGGATGTGGATAGCATTTTCCTTTGTGAGTCCTTTGTCAATGTCTTGGATCATCGTATTGTTGAGAAGAGCTGAGTCATTCATAGTTGATGATCATCACACAATGTTGCTATACTGTGTACATTATTTTTCTGGTTCTACTCATTTCACTTTGCATCAGCTCATACAATTTTTTCCAGGTTTTTCTGAAATCTGCCTGTTTATTGTTTCTTATTGCACAGTAGTATCCCATTACATTCATAGACTACAACCTGTTCAGTCATTCCTCAATTGATGGCCATCCCCTCAGTTTCCCATATTTTGCTACCACAAAAAAGGGCTGCTATAAATATTTTTGCACATGTGGGTCCTTTTCCCTTTTTTGTGATCTCTTTGGGATACATTTCTAGTAGTGGTATTGCTAGATCAAAGGGTATGCACAGTTTGGTTGCCCTTTGGGCATAGTTCCAAATTGTTCTCTAGAATCATTGAATCAGTTCACAACTCTACCAACAGTCCATTAGTGCCCCAATTTTCCCATATCTTTTCCAAACTTTATCATTTTCCTTTGTTTTTTTTGACATATTAGCCAATCTGATAGATGTGAGGTGGTACCTCAGAGTTGTTTTAATTTGCATTTCTTTAATCAAAAGTTATTTAGAGCACTTCTTCATATGTCTATACATCCCTTTGATTTCTTCATCTGAAAATTGCCTGTTCGTATCCTTTGATCATTTATCAATTGGGAAATGGCTTGTATTCTTATAAATTCGACTCAGTTCTCTACATACTTGAGAAATGAGGCTTTTATCAGAGACATTTGCTGTAAAGATCACTTCCCAGATTTCTGCTTTCCTCTAATCTTGGTTGCATTGGTTTTGTTTGTACAAAATCTTTTAAATTTAACATAATCAAAATTATCTATTTTACATTTCATAATTCTCTCTATCTCTTGTTTGGTCATGAGTGCTTTACTTTCCCATAGATCTGACAGGCGAACTGTCCCTCATTCTTCTAATTTGCTTATGGTGTCATCCTTTATGTCTAAATCATAAACTCATTTTGACCTTATCTTGCTATATGGTGTGAGATGTTGGTCTATACTTAGTTTGTGCCCTATCATTTTCCAGTTTCCCCAGTAGTTTTTGTCAAATAGTGAGTTCTTGTTCTGGAGGCCGGGATCTTTGGGTTTATCAGATACTAGGTTATGATGGTTCTTAACTATCGTGACTTGTGTACCTAATCTGTTCCACAGATTCACCACTCTATGTTCTTAGCCAGTACCAGCTAGTTTTGTTGATTACTGCTTTATAATATAGTTTGAGATCTGGTATTGCTAGGCCACCTTCCTTTCTATTTTTTTCATTAATTCCCTTAATATCCTTGATCTTTTGTTTTTCCAGATGAATTTTATTGTTGTTTTTTCTAGCTCTATCAAATAATGTTTTGGTAGTTTGATTGGTATGGCACTGAATAAGTAAATTAGTTTAGGTAGGATTGTCATTTTTAGTATCTTGGAAATTGATGAACAATTGATATTTTTCAAATTGTTTAGATCTGACTTTATTTGTGTGAAATGTGTTTTGTGATTGTGTTCATATAGTTCCTGGGTTTGTCTTGGCAGGGAGACCCCCAATAGTTTTACAGTTATTTTAAATGGAATTTATCTTTCTATCTCTTGCTGCTGGGCTTTGTTGCTCATATAAAAATACTATTGATTTACTTGGGTTTATCTTATGTCCTGAAACTTTGCTAAAGTTGTAAATATTTCAAAGTAGTTTTTTAGCTGATTCTCTAGGGTTCTCTAAGTATATCATCACACCATCTGTAAAAAGCAAGATTTTTGTTTCCTCATTGCCTATTCTAATTTCTTCAATTAATTTTTCTTCTCATTGATATAGCCTAACATTTCCAGTATTATATTGAATAACAGTGGTGATAATGGGCATTCTTGTTTCACCCTTGATTTTACTGGGAATGATTCTAGCTTATCCCTATTACAGATGATCCTTGCTGATGGTTTTACCTAAAGACTGTATATCATTTTAAGAAACACTACCTTTATTCCTATGCTCTTGAGTGTTTGTGCTTAATAGGAACAGGTAGTGTATTTTGTAAAGAAAAAAAAAGTTTTTTCAGCATCTATTGAGATAATCATGTGATTTCTGTTGGTTTTGTTATTGATATGGTCAATTATGTTTACAGTTTTCCTAATATTGAACCAACCCTGCATTCCTGGCATATGTCGTCTAGGTCTTTTAACATTTTGTGAGTATGAGTGGAAAAGTCAGACTTTCCATTTGTTATCTCTTGCTCTTGTTACTTGTCTGACCCATCACTTTGCTGCTGGGCTTTGTTGGTCATATAAAGAAATGTTTCCAACTAATATTAATATACTTCAAATTGCTTGCTTTTGCAATGTAGTTTTCTGTTGGCCTTTGGGTCACCTCAAAATTTTATTCTTCAGGATTTGTGGTATTTATGGCAGTGTGGCATCACTAAAAGCTGTAAAGCCTAGGTTTGAGACCTAGGTTCTAGCTCGGTGGTCTTGGAAAAAATAATTTATCCTCTTTGAGTCACAGATCCCTTGAGTTAACAAATGAGGAATCTGAGATGTAATTTCTGAGCTTCCTTCCAGTTATAAAATTATATTTTCTCTATTACATAATAAATTCCAAAGTTGCCAATAGTTGCTTTATTCTAGAACTCTATTTTTGACAATGGTGCCTAAAAAGTTTTTGGGAGAAAGTATAGTAGTAGTAACTTTCTTTGGTATAGCCTTCAGAAGATATGAACATACTCTAGCACCCATAATCTTCCCTTCATAACATATAAAAGGTTTATAGGTTACAAATTTGTCTAAACTTTTCTAGAAGCTGTCTGCAAAGTCCTACTTTGGTGCCTCATTGAGGCATGAAATGATCCTAGATTCTCAAGAGCAATGTTGCTACATTCTGTCAGGTTCTACCATGCTATATAATCTGTCAATAAACCATATCTTCTTCTAAAGACCAGCATAGCTAAGTACAAAGAATCTCATCATCAGTGGGATGGTCATATGTTGATTCATTCTTTAGTCAAAGCAACCTATGGAATCAAAAATAAAATAGAAAATGGTCTTCAGTCCTATGAGAATCATCCATTTCTAATGTATGAGTCACTTCTGAATCAGCTAATTATACAATCAATTTGTGAGAGTAAAAATTAAATTTTATAAAAACTTGGATAATAAAAATGAGAATAAGTCTGGAGTATAATGAAAACAATTCCAACGTGACCTACTTAAACTAGTTGGTAACGACAAAAATGGTAAATGAATGGCGGAATAAGCATTGACAATTTCATAAAGAAGTTTAACCAATGTAAATTGACTGGCATGAGACCAAAAGAGCCTAGAATAATTTCAGCCAGAAAATACTTTCTCTCTTTGCGAAGCAGAGATTCTGTATCCAGTGGGTACATTGGCTTAGAATAAAACTTGTTTGTAACATCTTATGGGGAAGAATGGTAGAATATTATTAGCAATATCACCCTCATATGACAATGAGAAGAATTCGAGGAGGAAAAAATAAGTTTAATGAAAGCTAGTCAAGTGATTCTATTAAGCAGATAGGCCATTTAAAGATAGGAACAAGGGCAACAATCAATAGATGAAAAAATGCTGAAGATATGTAAAAATGTATACAATAAATTCTTTTTACTATCAAGGGTGGTGGAGACATCACATTTGGACTTGATGTTACAGTCCTTGATGTAAATGGTAGTGAAGAAAACAAAGATAGGGAAACCAGAACAAGCATACATAGTAGAGGAGATCCAAGGCAATATAATTTTGAGAATGTTAAGGAATTGATTGTCAATTGAGTGACTGGAAATAAAGGAACCTACTGAAGACATAGAGAAAAAAATCTTGGCTCTTATTACCAGAATAAGACAACCGAAATAGCATCAAGTAACTACTGAACCAAATGGCTACTTTGTCATCTAGTTAACATTTTTATGGTGGAAATCCACACACACACATTAAGAATATACTTGATGAAAATTTAAGAAAAATCCAAATGATTTTTCATAGTAGACCAAATCTTGATAATCACACAATTTCAAGAAAATCAGAGAATACAATACTTCAGTCCTTACCATTGAGAAGCCAGTGAGGTATAAAACAGGAAAATATATGCATGACAAAGGTGTCTATCTTTGAAATAAAAGGCGTTGTTCATATAACCCTACTTATTTATTATATACTAACTGCATCAAACATTAGAACATTTTGGATCTCATTAAGAGGTTCTGTAATCACTCGAATGCTCCCTGGTCTAACTATGCACATTGGGAAAACTAAGTGAATGAAAAATACAGTTGTTTGTTTCTTTACTAATTTTTGACCAATCAGCAAGCATTTATTAAGCACCTACTATATATCAGGTACTAAATGGTGGAGATACAAATGTAAAGAATGAAGATCCCTACTCTCAATAAATTTATATTTTAATGAATAGTTATGAAGTTAGAATAGCAAAACATAGCATTCATTCTGGATCACAGAATCAAAGATCTAGAATTATAGTAGACGTCATCTAGGCCAGTGCTTCTTAAACCAACGGTCGCAACCCCAACAAAAATTTGGCAACGGTAAATGCTCAAAGACCAAAAATAACTAAAAATCAAATGCATAATTAATCCTAGGTGTTTCTGGCACTCCTTGCCTGTGTTGCATCATACAACTTTGCTGTAGCCTTGGTTCTAAACATACAACAGGCATACTTTATGTGCTGCCACACCCACACAACACCAATGAATGCTGCTGAAACACAAAAAGGGGTTGCAGGTAGAAAAAGTTTAAGAAGCTCTGATCTCTATTCCAACTCTTTCATTTTACAGATGAAGAAAATGAGGTCTTTGGATGCTAAGCTATTCACTCAAGTTCATACAATACAAAGTAGCCAAAGTAGAATTTGACCCTGGACCCTCTAACTTCAGACTCAGTGGTCTTTCCACTGTACCATGCAGACTCTTACCTCAGATAGAAACATAGAAAAGAAATCAAGGAGGAGAAAATTGGGATGGACTGCTCCCCTCCCTCTTTCTGAAACAAAAGCTAACCTTCTTAATTCTCATGTAGAACATTACAAATGAAAAATTATGTAGGAGAAGTGATATAAAGTATGCTGTCAGAGAAATATATGACTGGAAAAAAACCAATGAGCCAGTCACAGTTCAAGTTGCTGTTCAGTCATGTCCAACTCTTCATGATGTCATTTGGGGTTTTCATGGCAAAGATACTGGAGTGGTTTGCCATTTCCTTTCTAGCTCATTTTGCAGATGAAGAACTGAGGCAAACAGAGTTAAGTGACTTGCCCAGGGTCACAGAACTAGGAAGTATCTGAGGCCAGATTTGAACTCATGAAGATCAGTCTTTCCCAATTCTAACCCCAGTACTCTATTCACTGCTGCACCTAGCAGGTACAGTTAAAGAGAGATGGTTAAGCAATAGATAGCTTGCATCCTCTACTGATGTCCATGTGTTGTTTAAAGAAAGCATGGGCAGCCTCTGTACGTTGGGTGGACTTTTTGTGTTGGTTTTATGGGAAGTTATGTTCAAGATTCCCAAAGAACATGCAGGTATGGATGGGTTATGATTTGCATGATTGGAAAGAGTACCCACATAATGTGATCACAAGTCTAGAAAACATTAATATCAACACAAAGGTCATTTCTGACGACTGACGTTAAGCATCAGCTCTTTCCTAATAAAATGTTTGTTGAATTCTAATGTCTGCTTATTCAAATAACAAAAAGATCCTTTATCAGATGATGTATTTGAAATTTTTTGCTCACCAGGCTTATTTGAAGAGTACATTCCTTGTGTGCTCAACTAATGCAATGAATGAGTCCCAGAGTCAGGTAATGGTTAAAAAAAAATTTTAAAAATTTAAAAAGGCCAATTTACTATGCTTTCTGACCAGTCAATTATTTCATTTTGAAAATCCTATACAAAAGAATGCTGATAAAATACTGGTTTTACTTCCGAATAAATAGGGGTTATTTGGCTGCTGAAAATTTTCATTGAAATGACTGATCGGATCTCACATGTCTGTTTAAAAATGTCTGCCTTAGGTCCTTACAAAATAACAGACTATGATAAACTAGATGATAGTTGGGAAGGAGACAATGAGGCATTGTTTACACAGAAGATTGAGTAACTGGTTGAACAAAAGAGATTCTTGGGTATCTATTGTATGTACAAGTAAGAGCTTTACTGAAGCTATTGTAATTTTTACGAAGCTCTCTCCAACCAGCTTCATTAACTTGAAGTAAATCAAATCATGCAGAAATCTGGCTCAGCCAGAAAGACAACCCAGGAAAGATACAATATGAAGAAAAACAGACATGGGATGATAAGGTTTAAAATCTTTGGCATTTTTCACAAATATTTCATTTGAAGATTATTAAATTACAACCTAGAAAAAATACTAAAACTATTAAAGCAAGTCTAGTTTGTTTTCCGACTTATTTTTATACATATATACAAAACTGCACATACGAAGTTATGTGTCAACAAAATACATTTTTATAGACTTAAATTTCATTTGAAAAGAGTATTTCATTTAATTCTACATTTTGACAGAATAAACATTTTTAATTATTTGGGAAACAACAAATGTTCTGTAACATTATGGAGATGGATGGGCAAACAGGTAGAAATTACTTTCCATTCTTAGATTGCTTTTGCTTCCTGACCTATAGTAGGATTTTAGGACAAATTCTAATTGTGCATATTACTTATGATCAGAACAGGAATCCTAGATCCAGTATTAGAAAGCCAACCTAAAGAAGTCCATAAATTAAATCCAATGGCATATAAGTTCCTTGAAGGCAAAGGCCATGTCTTTTTTTGTTTTGGTGTGTCCAGTGACTAACATAGTACCTGGAGGTTGTAGGAACTTAATAAATGTGTACTGAATTAAATGAACAAATCTTATTTTTTAGCCATAAACCAATTAATTTTAAAGATTCTTCAAGGATCAAGAATCCCACTGTTGTGGGCCTTCTGCTCCATCAGCACATGAAAGAAATAACAGCTGAAATTTTAGAGGCATTCTGCACCAATCCCTCCCCCCAAAAATCTCTCATCCTTTGTCCAACATCATGATGATACATTTAGCTAGTCTGGTCCTGCAAAAAACATGCAGTTTATTCCTAGGCCTATAAGACCTGGACTCATATCATACCTCTGTTACTATGTCTCTGAGTCTCTGAGTTCAACCATTTCATCGTGCTCAAACTAGATGGCCTCTGAGATCCTTCTCCCCCCTAAATCTCAGGTCTTAAACCTTTCTTTCCATCCTGGTAGAAACTGCCAGAACTAGGGTTTTGCTAACATAGGCCTTTGGAGATTCAGTGCCACCTCTTATGTCAGAATAAAACACTGGAGAAGATCATTAGAAGAGACGCACTTACATAGAGTAATCAATTACCGGAAGAAATAATTTTAGTCACCAGAGACCTTATCTTTTTTTGTCCCTTCACTCACATTTAAAAAATGTATTATTTCTAAAACAGTAGTGTTGAGTCTTTTTGACAAACAAAAGCAAATGAAGATAAAAATCAATGAGATAGTATTAGAATGATAATTGAAAATAAACTCTTTGTGGGTCAGAAGATTGTATTTCTTTAATTTATTCAAATTGGTTGCTTCTGACATGTCCATTGCCAGCAATGGATCTTATGGAGCAACATGGCATCCAGCACCAAGAAATTGATTGCAACTAGATAATAGCTACTAAGACATCATTGAAGCTTCAGCTTTTTTTGCCCTTCTGGCCATCATGAGATACATATTTTAAATTATACATTATTTGAAAAGATGATGGGCATCAAATATATTAGAACAAAACCTTTTAAGTGAACAATTATCTAAATGAAGATGTAAAAAATAACTCTAAAATCTTAATGGTAAACCTGTTAGAGGAATTTAAAAAGGTCAAAGTTTCTCCTGAGTCCAAGACGTCTAGATGTCCTTGGGCAAACTAGTCATTGGTATTCTCCAATGGGGAAGCCGAAATACTGAAGGTCTCACTCCAGTTCTTCTGAGAATGGAACAATTGTGCACATTCCTTGGATTGCCTCCACCAATTGGGCTGACCCTCTGCGCAAAAACAATAATGCCAATACTCCATGTGTTCCTACAGGGAGGCAGTTGGGAGAATGTGAAACAAATATGCCCTTCCAGAATGACTATATGGACATGACTGGTTTTAGTGCTGGTCCAAACCAAACCCAAAAAAGAGATGCTGCATTCCAAAGTCGGTATGTGTCCTAGAGAGCACTCCGCTTCTTCCTAAGGGGACTGTGGTTGCTGTATGGTTTCAATTCAGCATACTGCACCTGTAAAAACAAATAGACATGACGTTTGCAGCTAGGTAACTCAAGCTCACTACAGTGTGTGTTAATGGCTCCCCAAGGACGAACCAAGGGAAACTAAGGAAGGTTCAAAAGTAATGAATCATTTTCTAAACACAGGAACATGGGGGATTAATTGCAGGAAGGATTTGAGAAGTCATGCATCATTTCATGAAACCAAAATATTAAAAGCAGATTTTCCTAATGAGATGCATGGATTTCTACCTGCTCTCAGCACTACAAGATTATTTTTGTATGTGCCAGTATTAACCTATAAGTAAGTTTAATAACAGTCTCTGGGGGCTTTGCAAAGCATGTGTGTCTAAGTGTACAGCAGAATAACTTTTTCAGAATTATTCATTCTTAAATGACCATCTCAAAATTTGAAAAATATCAGCAAATTACACATATTTATTTTTCCTCAAAGGGAAAACATGCCAAATCTGATACTGGTCCCAAGAATTATATCTGCTTCTGTTTAAAATGAATTCAGTTTACAGTAAAATGGCTAAAACACATGTGATAAATATGACCATGGTAGAATCCCTAGTGGCAAACTGTCTATTGTATAATTGAAAAGTACTTCCAGTGAAGCACTGAGATTCTTACTCATGGTACAGTATATCTTCCCTTAATCCTCTTTTTTTTCTTGTGCCAGCAACAAACTGGTCTTAATGCTATGAGCATCAGTCTTTAGTCTGTGTGCAGATATGTCACTGAACAGTTTTGATGAGAATTTCAACTACTAGGAAGACTAGAGAATTGGACTCACAAGTACTTACATAAGTGATGATGAGCCATGAGCACAAAGTGGTCCAGAGCAGGAGTTCTGAGATATGCATGGTGTCATGGCTTTAATTTATGATATTGGATTACATGCCACATGTGCTCACTAGTTTTGGTGTTTGTGCCAAACTCTCTTAGGACTGTATATTCTATCTCACAGATTCTAGCAACACTCCCTCACAAGAAAATAAATGAAAAAAGCATCTACTTCCTTAGAGTATTCAGAGATGATCCCTAAGGAGGACAGACCCATTTAGGGGAATGTTATAAATATAAATCTCAAATATTACACAAATAGGAATTGGGCTATCTTTGCCTTGAAATGTAAATGTCAAAGGACAAACCAACAACACATTGAACACACACTGTTCAAATAATAGTGGAAAATGAATAAGGATAACCAAGGAACTCTTTCCTCAATTTACAAACACTTTAAAGGAGTCTACAAGCTTTTGAAGTTATGATTTTATGTAAATATGCCCAAGGGTATATTGACAATTATTTTATAATCTCTCACAGATTAGAAACAAGATCTGATTTTAGGTTCTTTCAGAAAATGGCTCATTTGTTTGATTACTTCTCTTAAATTTACCACTAAATGTCTCCCTAAGCACCAACCCTCTATCTCCTATTTGTTCTGCACCTGTGATAGCTTCCATTAAAAAATAAAACACAAATTATAAAACAAAAAAAACAAAAACAAAACATACTGCCTCTTCTCTAGGACTCTAGCAGGTCAGGAGAAGGAATAGCCAATCAAATAAGACTAGTTATGTACAATATCTTACTTGGATTTTTTATCTCAATAAATTTGGGAAGAGAGGACGTTACCAGATTGAATTATAACCATCTGCTAATACTGCTTTTTTATTGATCTCGAGTCCTTCTATTCAGTTCCTTAGTCTATACTTATTAGAAGTAAATGGGGCTTAAAATTGAATAGATTCAGGAGACCTGGATTCTAGTCCCATCTCTCTCATCAATCTCATGTTTCCTTGACTTTGCTTCATCTCTTCATACCTCAGTTTCCTCATCTAGAACATAGCAAGGTTAGATTAGATGATGTCTATGCTCTTTCCTAGCTCTAACATTTTCTATGACTGTGGATTCCTAGGTTTGCAGAAGAAAAATATGGGAGTTTATCCCACCAAGCAGATAATCTTGGCAAGCATAAAATGAAAAGAATAATCCCCCTCCTCCCAACATCTCTTCATCTGGAAGTGGGAAAAAATAAGTAAAACCTCCCCAGGCATTGTATCTCTGTCACTTAGTGAGTGTATTTTATCCCCTTCAGGGAAGCCAGAGAGCAAAAAGGTGAGAAAAACATTGCTCGGTGGCCACTTGGTGTGAGTTCCAGATCATTTTTAAGCAGCTCTTTTTCAGGATAATTTTCCACAGTCATCTTATGCTTTTGACAAAGGTTTTGTAGCTGCCTCCCCTGCTATCCATCTCCCTTTATGGATTTTCTGATTTCTTATCTCTGTTATTCAAAAAGCTGGAGCATTGTATTCTTCCTTCACAGTGGCGGGCAATGCTACTGCTGCCTGATGCCCCTGTTGGTGGTGGTCATTCATTACTTACCTTTTGAACATCAGATGGTACCCTGGAGAGGAAATCTAGTAGCTCATTATTGTCGATGGCATAGGGATTTCTAAGCTTCTTAGTAAATTTATTTATGCCTAAAAAAAAAACAAACCCAGAAACACAGGGCCTTTTTTATTTTTGTATATTTTTGCAAACTCTCTTGGCCAAGTGGTGGTGATGAGAGTGGGGGTGGGGAGGGAAATTCACAAGTAAAAATTAGTGTGAAAACAATTACTAGACCTCAAGTCATGCACATGTTGCTGTCATGTGGAATCATTCACAAATGCCTTTTTTTGGAGGAAGGAAGGGGGGAAAGAGAGAAAAAGAACTCAGCTTGCTTTAGTTGTGAAAATCCCATTACAGCCTCAGCAGCAGGGTAGAAGGTACACAAGCAGAAACTGTGGAGCTCATGTGCTTTTTTGGAATATACTGATTAACAGACTATTCTGCTATGAAAACAAATGTCCCAGAAGGGAAAAGGCCTTTATTAGCCCAAACATGTTCCTGCCTGATGGCTTTAGACAAAATGTATTGGAGAGAAGGTTAGGGAGGGAGGGAGAGAAGGGAAAGGGGAATGAGAGGGTTTCTTTTGTTTTTTGTTTTTTTGGCTTCTTTGTTCCGTTTTGTTTTGTGTTTTTAAATCCACCCCAACCCCACTCTTCTTCCCTTCAATAATTTTCCCAGGTCCTTTTGCTATAGAACAGAACTTGACACGTCTATTATGCAAGAAACTATGAAAAGTTATTATTGGAAAATTATCTTAATATGGTTACAAACCATATTATTTATCAACCACTGTAATATCACTTCTAGTTTTCTCAGCAGTGAAGTGAATGTTAATTTAGGATTTGGCTGATGATAATTAGAAGGTGGAATCAACATTTAAGATGTCAATATGCTGCAAACTCCCACAGAGGTGTCTATAACTTATGTCAACATGCAAGTTCAGACTGAGCCCTCCCTCTATGTGTGTTTTCTCCCACAGGAGATGTAACCTCCACAACCTATTGTCACCATTTCTCTCTGTTTCTCAGAATGTATCTGGCTCAATGTATGACCAGTGGCTCTTAAGCTATCTTATTTTTACCATATGTCATCTCCGTTTGTTATAAATATGATTTTTTTTAAAAGGACAAATTCTAGGTGGTCTTCAAAGCTTTGCCATAGGATTCTTGTTTAACATGGGTCATATCTGAAGGCTCTGTCAGTCTCAATGATGCTGAGTGGATGCATAGTTTGCATGTACTCAGTCTTATACAAAGAATCAGAAATAACACTTCTCTATTGAACTTTTTCCACACACAAGAAAGGTTGGGGGTTTTCTTATTGCATTAAATATCGTTTCACTTTCATCTCCAGTTCTGGTTTCCTCCGTGTTATTATCCCCCATACTGCCAACCTCCATTTATGCTGAAAGGGAGATTAACAACTGCTTTACTACCCTAGAGCTAATAGGAACTGACCATTGTCCAGAAATACAGGATCATGTGGTGGTTTGACAGTGAAAGGCTGCTCAGTAATGGTACCCTTTTCCTTGACAAAAGGCTGTTCCCACCAGGGCTTTTTTTCCCTCTACCCCCACGAAAAATTCATGCTTCTAGCTAAAATTTCTCCATAGCTTCTTTAAACGAAAATACACTCAACTATGCTGGTCTGAAGAAATTTAATTGTGGGCTTTTCTGGCAAAAGAAAACAGACAAGGGAAAACGATGAAGGGAGACAAAGACGTATTGAGAAAAGATATATCTTCTATTGTTAATTATATATAGTGTGTGCATCTGGAGTCTTTACAATGAACAGCAAGGCAAGGATAATATCACAACCGATCAAAACATTGCATTCTTAGTGACTGAGAAGATTATAAACCTGAACAGTAGCTCAAATGTACCAATAAAGGCAGAAGTTGTCCACAACGTACTGAAGCTGTCTGAAGTAAACTGAAAAGCTTAGTTAGAATAAAAAATTTATATTAAGATCAAACATTTCAAAAGCATACCTTAGTTTATAAGGTTTTGTGGGCTTGATTTTTTTTTTTAGTCACATACAATTTTCTTCAGTATGAGGCCAAGGGCCAGAAACCCAGGAGTCATCTTGAATTAAGAAAGGCAAATGATACAGTGATGAGCAAGCCCTTGAAACAATATAAGAAATGAGGATAAGCTATGGAAATTAAAAAGTGCTCCCAATGCCTAGTCCAGATGGAAACAGGATCCCATTGTGGGCATGCAGTTTGAATACTTTAGCAGAATAACAAGGAGCATAGGAATGTCTGATGTGGTGATTTGCTCTTTTGGGAAACTAGTAAATGTACAATACTGAAAGGGTCTACAAGCCTATGAAAGATGGTTGATGGGAAGAACTCAACCAAAGGAAGAATATGAAGTCTTTTTTTTTTTTTAAAGGAAGGAGTCAGATTAGAAAAAAAAAAGACCAGATCCTCTGTAGTCTACCTTCAGACCACCGCTGGGTATAGCTTTATATCACTATTTTTGTAAGTGTTATTGGCAAATATAGTCCTAGTTACAAATACACAGGGGACCACTTTTGCCCTGGAAGAGTAGAATTAGCTCAACCCAGGGAATTGAGAATCTAAGGTCATATACAATGATAAATAAAAGAATAGTAGCATTGGGTTATTACTCGATAATAAAAAAGGGAGAGTGAAGGAGAGAGAGAGAAAGAGAGAGAGAGAGAGAGAGGGAGAGAGAGAGAGAGAGAGAGAGAGAGAGAGAGAGAGAGAGAGAGAGAGAGAGAGGAAGAGAGAGAGAGAGATTTGCTACCATGAAGGTTCCCAGGATGTGTAGTTTATTGCAGGCCTAAATCCAAAAAAATCAAGGTAAAAAATTATTTGAGAGGACAAATCATTTGCATATAATATGGACACAAATGATATTATCAGATCTAAGGCTATGTTAATTTAAAAGAATACAGAGTTTTGGACAGGAAAGTAGACATAAAGGACAGGATTTCCTTCAGTCCTCTCTGCTATGGGAAGGGATTATTAGAAAGACACCATGAGTTGTCTTTCAAATTCACAAGTGATGCTGCCCCCATTTTTCAGCTTCCTTGACCATGCGATGTGACATTCACATAAAAAAATTAGCCTAATATTTTTAGGAAGAGACTGGCTAATGAAGAAAGGAAGATATTAAACTACATTCTGTATCACTCTAGCTTTTGAGTTTGCTTTCAATTCAAAATTTTAGATAATTAATAAGATGTGTTTTGTTGGCACTTAGAAAAGGAAACTGAGATGACTACAAGCTGACATGGGATCATTCAGATGATCAGTCTGTCTAAAATAATTTCCTTTCACACAGTGATTAAATTGATTCATCATATAATTATCTATCATGCTTTAGATATAATATACCTGAATTTTGGGAAGGATTTTGGTAGAGTGTCTAATAGTGTGAAGCAAACAAGTGGGCTAAATGGTAATACAGCTTTGTAAATTATGTAAATTAAATGACAAGATTATGTTGGAATCCCAGATCTGATATTTACTATGTATAGCAACTGACCTTGGACAAATCAAGGCTTCAATTTCTCTGTAAAGTGGACTAGATTATAAGGTTTCTTCCAGATCTAAATCTTACGATTATAGTATCAAGGAATTATGATAAATGTCACATTACCACAGAAATCTGCTCTTGATCTTAATATGTTCAACATTTTTGTCAATGTTCAAAGCACATAGTTGCTCATCAAATATGAAGATGACAGAAAGTTTGGAGGCATGGAAAAACAGAATCTAGATCTCAAAATATTGAAATGGGCTAGAGACGATAAGCCAAATCTAATAAGATAAAATTTGGTGCTTATAAATCAAAGTTCTACTTTTGGATCAGAAGAATCATCTCCCCAGGAAGCAGGGAAGGGGAGAGAAGAACTAGTTAGATAATAGTTTAGGTGAAAAAAAGAGATTGGTGTTTTTGTAGATTGCAAGTTCAATGAATCAATAATATGATGAGGCAGGCAAAAAAGGCTAATGCTAATATCAGCTGAATTAACGTAATCATACACTCTATAATGATGGAGGTTGGACCTGTCAGTTGGATCACATATGGATTATTGTGTTCAGTTTTGAGAATAATATTTTAGAAGGGAGACTGACAAGCTGGGATATACTTAGAGGAGAGTGACCAGATGGTAAAGGGACTTGAACCTATGCCATATGGAAGGAACTAGGTAGTGTTAGCCCAGATAAGAGATATCTTTATTGGGCTGGAGGTGGGGATATAAGATTTGTTTTCAAATATCTAAAGAGCTTTTGAGTTTTGCTTAACACCAGAAGGCAAACCTAGGAGTCACGAGTTGCTGAGAGGTATCTTTTGACTCAAGATAAGGAAAATCCTCAGAATTAAATCTGTGCACAAGGGTTATGGTCTGCCTTGAGGACTAAGCTATCTACACAGATCTTCAAGGAGACGTAGATGATCATTTTCATGGAATCTCCTTGAGGTGATTCCCATTCAGGTAAAGGGTAGATTATAAGATACCTAAAATCCTTCCTAACTCTGAGGGTCTATAATTCTATATTTTAGCTCAATTCAAACTATTTGAGAGCCTACTACATTCAAGGTAGTGTGGCAGATGCTGAGGAAGACACAAAGATAAATAAAACAATATCTTGGCTACATTTTCCTACTGAATGCTCTCTCCTCTCTGGAGTTGGAAGAGACCTCAGTGGTCATCTAATGCAACATGTAGATCCTGAGAGGATTTCTGTATCCAGTGCCATGGATCACTCAGAGCCTGAGTTTTCAGATTTTAAAAAAAAATTTACTGCACACTCCATCACCTACAGGGAAATGTAGCCTACAATGAGATAAAAGCATATCACAAGAAGGTTTAAATGAGCTCTTAGACACTTTTCTTGATCCATAGAGTCATCCTTATATGCTCTTTACCAAAAGGGCCCATAGCCAGCCATTAGGTCAGTCTACTTAGGGACAAAGTTAACTCAAACTGCCCTTGTCTGTTCCCCAATGTCTTGGCTCAAAATAACCCTAGGTATAGGTGCAGAGTTGGGGAGGTTAACTCAAGCTAGCACAGGTTCAGCCCCACACCATCAGAACTGAAAGAAATCTTCACTATAACATATCTGATATTTGATCACTTAGCCTATGCTTCAAGACTTCCAATGAAGAAAAATGCATTCTACTTTTGGACAGCTCTATTAGTGTTTCTTGACATCAAGCCTAAATTTTCATCATTGGAGATAAAGAATCGAAGGACAATGATAGTGCCTTGTGGTGGGAGGAGGAAGTAAGAGGTATCAACGAAGGAAAAAGAAAATGAGTAGTCAGAAATATAGAAGAATCAAGAAAGTTCTTTAAGAAAGATGAGTTCTAGAAAAAGTAGAAATAGTAAGTCATTGTAAGATAGAAAATTCAAACAAAAGAAAAAAAAGCTAGAAGACAAGATATGCTACTTTGATAAACTATGTAACAATCATAGCTATCACTTGATTTGTCCAACTAAAACAGTAAAGACAAATTTTCATGTCCAAATGCACAATTAGGGGAGTTTAGACATTTCAGAACAGGTGGGCTTTCCTTGCAGAAAGGTAATATATACCAAGAAAAATAGATTACTCTTTTCTGGTTTTGTCTAATCTCTTTTTTTCTCATGTGGGTTTTTGTCCTGTAACTATACTATATATGATATATATGTATATATACACATACACACAGATGCACACACATAAATAAACTTTTTTTTCTTTGGAGCATTTGTAAGTAGGAGGTAGAGAAAGTGCCTACTTTGTCATTTTGTTGGTCCTATGACCCATAAACACCTTACTCACATTTAAAAAGAATGTAGTAAGAATTTATCGTGTGCGTTGCACTATACTGGGAAAAAGATGAAATGTACAAAGGAAGAACAACAGGATATGTTTCTATTCACAAGAAATTTACAATTTAACAAGGCAAAAAATGTATCACATAGTGAATAGTGAGACCAAATTTCCTGGGTGATTCCCAGACATCAGCTTATTATTAATAATGGAAAATGTTTATATATTGTACATGATACTATAGTAAATACTGTATGAATCTTACACACTAGAATAATCTAAACTTCAAAATGAGGGGGGAGAGTCCCAGCAGGGTATTTAATTATCATTTTGAGTGTGCATGGAAGACTAGAAGTTCCCTGAAAAAATAATATTGAAGTAATATTTTTTCTTTTCATTAAAAATTAAGAGAAAAAAAGAATAACCCAGGTGATATAAAATTAAATAAAAGTTTTCAAAAATTCTGGAAAATTAAACATTATATAAATTGCAAGCTAAAATTAAAAAGATCAGGTTACTGAGTTACAATCAAGACACTTTTGCAAAGGATGAGTACTACTATCAAAATAATTTAATATTCTGTGCCAGCATGGTAGGCCCAAAAGAATGAGAGAAAGCAGTTGATAACCTATTATAAAGCTTGAGATTTTTGTCCTAAACAATGCAATCAATAAATGACAAAACATACTAAATGGCAGCACACAGCGATCAAGGGATCAATATCAATATCTTGTGTTATAACAAAAAGTCCTGTGGTCCTTCTGCAGTATTCAATGATAACAATGTAAATTCAAATTAAGCCAAATTGAAGGGAGGAGTAGCCAGGACCTTTAAAAAAAAAATATATATATATATATATGTATGTATGTATATACACGCACACACACACACATACCCACACACAATTTTTTTTTTTTGGTGAGGCAATTGGGGTTAAGTGACTTGCCCAGGGTCACACAGCTAGTAAGTGTTAAGTGTCTGGTCTGAGGTCAGATTTGAACTCAGGTCCTCCTGACTTCAGGGCTGGTGCTCCATACACTGTGCCACCTAGCTGCCCCCCAAAAATCTATTTCAAGTGATTTTGGTAAATGCAAGAAGAGAAGCAGAAAGAATTAGGGTCAATAAGAACAAATGTTGGCTAAGCTTCCTTGGCTAGAAAAACATATAAATGAAAAATTGTAAGGGGCTAGCCATGTACAAGTATGACATAAATAGAGAATGGATAAGTAAGATAAAATTTAATCAATCCCCCTAACAGTCTCCCCATTTCCAAAAGCCCGTATTTTCATTTCTTTCAAATCCAAATAAAATTTCATTTTAAGAATTCTGTCTGAGTTCTATACATGTTCCTTTATAACAAAGTGGTGGATTTATCAGCTTTTGCTGAACCCTTGCTCCTTCTTAGAAAAAAAGGTCCCATGTCTCAGACACTATTGCTTCCTGGAGGACACTGTCCCATCTGTATACAGCTTTCCTCCAAGTTACAGAGTCTGAAGAATGTCAGAAGTGGTAAGAGACTAGATAGCAGCAAGAACCAGGATGTTGGCATTGAGAAGTCATGATTGATAGAGTTCCAATGAAAAAGGTTCAGTCAGAAATTTGGGTCAAGGCTCAAAAGATCTTTCAAAATTAACCAGCTTCCCAAACCCATTAAAATACATCCTGGTGAGTTCTCTTCATATCACAGCAGAACACAGAGCCTAACCAGAGGCTATGCCCAGCGCTATTTATTACCAAGAGTACTAAAGCATAAGTGTTATCAAGAGTATTAAAAACAGCTCTAACATTTCCTATATATTTGCCATTTCTGTTTCTAAAAAAGAAAAAAAAACAATAGAGCCATACATAGATACAATAGTGTCTTTTTTTTCTCTTTCCATAAATAGTTTCCCCATCTTTGAGGCATTAGTCAGGGAGGCATAGACTATTTCTTTAAATGCTTTTGGATTTACAGACTGTGTTAGTTTATTTTGTTTTTTCTTCAGAGAGAGATGAAGTGTTGGGAAAACCCTTAGAAGGGTCTAGATTTACTTTTATATTATATAGATGGCACATTTTAGGTGCTCATTCAATATATGAAAAACTGAGTTTCTTGCAAAGATGCACAAGCTCAGCTGTATTTTATTCTAGGGTAGTTATAACTGTGAAAATTCAAAGGGACAAAGCACAAACAATTTTATACATATATATATATATATATATATATATATATATATATATATATATGTTTGTTCAACATTATGTAAGAGATGTACCAATACACACACACACACACACACACACACACACACACACACACACAAAATGATCTTCCGGGCAAATCATCATTTCAAGGAGGTCCTGGATTTTTTTTTTTACCCTAGGTGATTTTTATAATCTTGTATTTAATTGTCAACAACAGCACAGTTAAATTTTGTAGTCCATGCTTTACCATGTGAATTAACTGTATTATTTCCTGAAACTCAATGAGAGAAGAACCAAGCAGAACTTACCCCATATTAAAATGATGTAGCGCAGTGGTATGAAGTACAATATAACGGTGGCTGCTGCCAGTGCTAAACAGGCCAGTCCAGAGAGGAATGGGACCGTCCAGTTAAATGTGCTGTAGAAAAATGAGGAACTTAATAAAGATGTTTCTGAAATATTTGGTATCACATTAAATTAATCTTGGAATATCAATGTATCATGTATCTATTAAGTGCTTACTATATGCCAAGCTGTATCTATTTAAGATCCACACAAACTTGAAATCTGTCAAGCAACTGTAAGAGTTGCTTTTCTGAAAAGCCAAGGGGACACTTAGAAAGATGACTGCCAGAATATTGGCAGCTTTATATTTATGAAACTGTCCATTCAAAAGAGCATGCTTTGACCATAACAGTAATTATCCTAGAAAAAAAGTTTCCATCGGCCCTTAGTAAGTCTTAACACTAGGATGGAATGTACTGTCTTTGAAGGTTTAAGGATAGACATGCCTTGATGTCAGTGAGGCTTAGTAAAGATTCATTTCCTGGGATTTCTTCTGGGTCATTAGTTCTGTTTTTATTTTAGTTATCTATTTTTGGAAATAAATACTGAGGAACAGGTATATTCATAGGATCATTTAACATTCTATATCAAGTACCTTTCATATTCAGAGCTCCAAATACCTACTCGTAAGAGAGACTTAAAAACTTCATTTGGGAGTGAGAGCATTTAGCTGAATACTATTCCATCCTCAATACATACTCCCAATAGAATAAATAACTTTATAACCTTCACAAGCGTATGACTGAGACACTGTCCTTTACATTGACTAGATCTCCTTCCACAATTATAATGGATAGAAGCAGAACAGTTGGTTACAGAGAAAGGCAGCACAAGAGTCTGAAGGTATCAAGGAATATTTCTTACTATTTTTGGCAAAGCAATTCAAAGTACATATTTTGTAGAAAGAACTATAGATGGCATCATCATTTTTCTGGTTACCCAGGCACAGAAAGCTAGTCTGATTTTCTCCTTCCTAACTGAATTCCCATAACTAATTTCAGTCACCACAGTCCTATGGTGCTTGTAGCACCTCCTTAAAACTTCCTATGTTAGCTCTTTTTTTTCTACTCCCAATTTACACATTACATCTGCCCCTCATATTTGCCTTAAATCAATCTTCTTGTCCTTCTTACCACTAATTTCTCTCTATACAATTCTTGCAGATCAATCTTTCTAAAAGACTTCAGTAATGGCAATGAGGATGAGAATATTTACACATTATCACTTTAGAGTTTGCAAAATGATTTCCATGCGATTTCATTTGGACCTCAAAACAACCTTGTGGGGGAACATCTTATTACATCTGAGGAAACTGAGACTCACAGAGATCATGTGATTTGCCTGGGGTCACAGAGCCAGCAAGTATCAGAAGTAGGACTGGAATTCTTACTCTTATTCTAGTAATCTAGCCTTATAGCATATTTCTTCAAATTAATCCCTTACTTAAAAGCCTGAGCAAATTGCTTAACCTCTGCCTTCCTCAGATTCCTCAGCTGTAAAATGGTGATAACAATAGTACCTAGTTCCTAGGGTTGTTGTGAGGACAAAATGATAAAATATCTGTAAAGTGCTTTGCAAATCTTAAAGTGTTATATAAATTCTATTGTTGTTATCATATTATGGTCACAAAATATTCTTCACTGCTAATAGTATGATGCTTAAATTCCTTATCCTAAAATTCAAGGTTGTCTGTTTCTAATATAACTTTCCAAACTCATCTTCCACTATTCTGGAATAGAATTTCACTGTCCCAGAACTGTCTATTGACTACTATTAGGTGTATCTTACACATACTGATAGAGTCTTTGTATAAGTTTTGACTGTCTGGAACACCAGAGAGTTCCGGTTATGTTATCAAATTTCTACTTATTTTGAAGGCCTAGCTCAAGTCATGCCTGCTTTACCACACCATCCTCAATCACCCTTATTGACAATAACTTTCTCTGCTGTATTCTGGCAGTACTTGTCTGTTCCAATATTTTTATACTTGTTTGTCTTAGACCATGACTATTTAGTATAGTTATACATATATGTATGTGTATGTAAGTATAATCTTTGAACTCCAATTAAAAGTCAGAGACTGTGTCTTTGACTTTCTGTATTGGCTAGCAGTACATCTTGGCTAGCAATACATTCTATTATGATAAGATAGAATTTAGAAATAACTCTGCTTTTGAATTAAAAGACTGGGGTTTAGGTTTCAGCTCTGGCTTCTGGTATGTGGCAATGAATTAGTATTATGGCCCAATCATTGGAAGCAGAGTTTGAACTATGTCTCTATGTTTCTAAGTCTAATGCCTTGACCACCGTATCACCTTACTGCCACATATCAGCAACTACAACCAGACACTAGAGGCACAAGGGCAAAAATGAAATAGTATCTGTCCTGAAGGAGCTTATAATTCCTTATTATTTATCAAACATCTATTCATAAAGATGTATTCAAATATATATACATATATGTGTGTGTGTATATACATATATACATATACATATATACACACACACATATATATAATACATATTATATATATAATATATAATATATATGTGTACATACACATATATATTACATATTATATATATAATATATAATATATATATGTGTACATACACATATATATTATATATATACATACACATATTGTTTTAAAGTTCATAAAATCATTAGCTGTTTGACCCTGGACAAGTCACTTAATCTTTATTTGCCTCTGTTTCCTTAACTGTAAAATGGAGATAATAACAGCACCTACGTCACAAGGGTATTGTAAAGATTAAATGAAATAAAATATATAAAATACTCTGGAAACCTTAAGATATATAATATCTTATATAAATGCTAGTTATTATGTACTAGATGTTTAACACGTACTTGTTGATTGAGACATCATATAATATAACTAAAATACTAGGGATCAAATGAAAATTCAACATGTTATAAATTTGTGTCAAGGCAATAATGTAATGACATGAAGGGTCTAAAGTATCTCTGATATTACATATAACTAGAAGTATACATATACAAAAAGCTTTTATACTCCAAAGGTTTTGCTTAAATCAGTTGATCTACCAGTAGCAGAAAAGTTGGGTGAAACTTTTCCTGGTTCATGAACACCAAATTACAATGGAATTCCAGTGAAGTTACATACGACATCCCACTTTAATGCACAAAGGCTCTTTAATGTCATTATTATCAAAATGAATAGCAAACAAATTAATAGCAGCAGAGCTTTAGAAGCCTTCCTGTATTGCAGCTGGTCAGAACAGTACCCTGTTCATGGACTGGAATATATGTCTCAGACATTACCACCACAGCTGCACAGGCAGGGTAGAACCTCAAAGCCCTTGTAAATTTTTGTTAAATCATTCTTCTGTCTTCCTTTAAAAAAAAAAGCCTTTCCTCTGTTCCAATCGTTCAGTGCACATATTTGCTCATGGAAGCTTTTAAAACAATTAGAGCCTTTTAGCCACCTACGTGATGATGCTCCTTCTATACCATCACCACTTTATTGTTTTACCTACTGCTAGTGCTTCCATGAAGTAAAATATTTCCGAGGCTAATTTCAGTGCATATTAGTCAGTATTGCTTTTGTCCCTAACAAAAAATGAAGAAGATAATTTATAATGCATTTCAGTAGAAATCCTACTTTTCTTAAAATTCTTCTCTTAAGTCATAAGCAGATGAATAGTGTATGATTCAATTGGGACCAAATAAATTAAAATAAAATTTATCTCCAATCCCCAAAAGGTACTTATTATGGTAATAGAAAAATGAGACTATTTATATACATTTATCTGAAAAAGATAATTATAAAGCTGTAGAAAAAATATTCATAATTTGAATGTTTTGTTGCAGGTTAAGAATAGCTATAACAACTAAAATTATAGTATTTTATGTTTTACAAGTAATTTTCTAAAAGCAACCATATAAGGTATTTAGTTCAACTATTAGCATCTTTATTTTATAGATGAAGACATTGAATTTCATTGAGAGTTCACCAGGTCACAAGGTCGGTAAAAGCCAGAGCCAGAATTTAGGCCCATAAGCTCTGATTCAAATATAACACTTCTTCTATTCTATCACCTTTACTTTTAGGGAAAAAAAACTCCCTCTATCAAGGCAGGTTAGTACCAGCTATGGGAACTGCAGATTTAAAGAGAAGCCTGGGGCACTAGGAAGTTAAATGATTATCAGAAGTAAGACTCAAATCTAAGTGTTCTTGATGCCAACACTAGTTCTTAGTTCACTACACCACACTGTCTCTCAGCTACTTTGACTTCTGAGTTAACAAACATTTGTCAAATTATGTATACTCTAATGAGCAAAATAACAACTACTACTTTTCATTTTCATATTTTATAATGTCATTTCCCAAGTAGCTTGTTCAGGTAGGAAGTATGTTGAGGTCACTGTTTTTTTGGGTTTTTTTTCCTTTTTGCCATCAAAATCAATGCCACATCCACATGTATTCATAGCTGAGACCAGAAGCTATCCTTACTATTTAGCAGCAAGTACTCAACACTACATGTCATGAAGAACAGTGTGGCTGACGTGCCTTTGCTTTTGAAAAAGAAACAGGCACATGCTATTAAGAGAAAGAAAAAAACCCTCTCATTTAGTCAACAGGCATTTATTAAGTGCTTATGGTGTGCCATACACTTTGCCAGGCACTGGGAATACAAATACAGTCTGTTCAAGTGAGGATTAGATTGGGCACAATGCTCAGAGTAGAAAAAAATAATAACAGTCAGGAACTATAGAATCAGAAGCAAAATAACTTTTTTACTTACTCCTCTAACTGAGTCAGATTCAAATAGAAGTAGATCCTTATAGGCTGCATATTGATTTTTAAAAAAAACACAAGTTAACATTATTTATGTTGTATCATATTTTTATTTATTTTGTTAAACATTTCCCAATTAACATTTAATCTAATTGGGAGTTTTTCAGGGCCCACGTTTTGCAGGACCCTTGCCTTTTGAAACTTGAAGCAAGTTTGACATCTACGCTCTAACTCAGAACATTTAGTATAAAAAGCAAATTTGCTTCCTGTGTCACTTCTAAGTGAGTTAAGTGATTGTGAGGAATGCACACTTCTAGCCACGGACCATCCAAAGTCAAATAGGACTTGCAGGAAACAAAATTTCTCTTATATTTAACTGAATATTTTCTGCGGCCTATTTGTGTCACATTGTCCTGCCCTTAACTATTTGAACAGGTTATATAACACTTACTTTTTAATACGTTCTCCAAAAGATGCCATTTCCTCCAAGACATTTTGAACAGTAGTAATAATGTCTTGGACCATGTAGATTCTTTTAATTAAACCTTTTTTCTCAGATTCCTAGAGAGAGGGAGAGAGGAAAAAAAAACATTTCACACATTTATACAATTTCATGCTTATGATAGAGTAAAATGAATCAGACAAGGATTTTTTTTAATCTTGCTATTATTCTTTTAAAAAAAATTTATTTATTTATTTTTGGTTTCCAACATTCACTTCCATAAGATTTTGAGTTACAAATTTTCTCCCCCTTCTTTTCCTCCCCTCTCAAGATGGCAAGCAATCTGATACAGGCCCTACATATACATTCATATTAAACATATTTTCACATTAGTGATGTTGTAAGTAAGAATTAGATCCAATGAGAGGAACCACGAGAGAGAAGAAACAAAATAAAACAAAACAAAATAAAAAGAGAGTAAATAGTACGGTTCAATCTGCATTCAGACTCCATAGTTCTTTTTCTGGGCATGGGTAGCATTTCCCATTGTAGGTCTTTTGGAGTTCAGACAAGGATTCTGGTTTTTGTTTTGGTTTGGTTTGGTTTTTTAGGCAATTGGGGTTAAGTGACTTGCACAGCTAGTAAGTTTCAAGTATTTGGTCTGAGGCCAGATTTGAACTCAGGTCCTCCTGACTTCAAGGTCAGTGCTCTTTCCAAAGGATTCTTTAACAAACTATATAGATACACACACATACACCCACATATATGAATACAGGCATAATATGTGCATACATATATTTATGCTATAAACATATGTAATATACTATATATTTTTATGTAGCTTAGTGAAGCTGTCTAACTTTGAGATCATCTCTATATATCTATTTTCTTTTTATATCGTACAATCAAACCTTACTGCCAATCAGCAGGATTAGTTAATACAAGGTCATTCTAGTATAACAAATTTGGTCAAATATTAGGAAACTGTATAGAAGAGAGTTATGAGAAATTACAGTTTACTAGATAATCTTTTATGGTCAATAAGTTAATTTATTTAATGATATTTAATGTCAGTGGCCACATGGGGTAAGGAGAACCTCAAACAACAACCAATTAAGACATTTCAAATAGTTTCAAAGCCAAAAATATAAACAATGTGGGGTTCCTCCTCAGCATATGTTATATAATTACAAATAAAGGCCAAAGAGATCTCAGGCCATCTAGTTCAAACTCCATTTTTTGTACAGAAAGACAGTGAGACCCAGAAGGGATGACTATGGTCACCAGGTAACTATCAATGTTAGCATTTGAACTCAGGGCCTCTGATTCCAGGGCTAATCTTCTTTCCACTGTGTTTCACTGTCTTCTGAATTTTGTGTTTAATATTAAAGTAATTTGGTTTCCTAGGTCAATCAATGCCCAGAAATATGTTAGTGGAAAACAGCTGTGGAAAACCAACAAGAGATTAAAACATTGCCATGGATAATTCATAGTAGTAGTGATTAGCCTTTATGATATCTCAGCCATCCTCTAATTCAAGGATTTTATGATTGACAAAAATGGATAATCCATGTACGGAAGCTTAAGAGTTGGTCTCTTCTTTATAGAATCTAAAGTAATGTGGTATCTATTCCACTAATCTTCCACGTCTTTTTCAAACTGAATGGAATTTTGCTAATAGTATAACTATTGCTTTACTTAGAAAATACCTATTGTTAAATCACTGAGAGAGTTGGCTGTATTTATAAATAATAATTGTTTGTAATTAACATTTTAAAAATTAGACAGATGATGGGGAAAAGGGGAAAGTTCCTAAATAGCAACCATTATACATAACTGGAAGTAAAATATGTCTTGTATTCTAATTATCATAGAATCATAGATTTAGATCTGGAAGGGACTTTGCATGCCAGCTAATTCAACCTTACGTTTTATGGATGAGGACACTGAGAGCCAGATAAGCTAAGTGAGTTGTTCAAAAATCACTCAAGTAGTAAATGACAGAGCTGGGATTTAAACCCAGGTCCTTTAACTGCAAATCCAATGTTCTTTCATTATATCATGCCGCTATATTCTTGTCCCACAAAGGACACACATTCTAACAGGTTTATAGCCAGTGTTCTTTTAACTAACTATTGCATATATATGTCATCATGGTCACCAGATACAATGTCCACAGTACAGGACCACACGATACTCTTCCTGAAATTTGGAACTCATACTGAAATTTGGAAGCCACAATAGAATTGTATCAAAGTGAATTTTGAGACCAGGATGGTATTCAGATTATTGCATTCAGATCATAGAAGAATCAATCTCCTCAGCTTCATCCCATTTCAGGCCCAGATGTAGTGGAGAGCTACTGTATCACTCCTATGTAGCTTCTGCCAAAGGAATCTACAGTTTAAGAGAAGTTTACCTTTGCTATGAGACATACTGTTAATATATATGAGATATATATTGTTTATGCCCCAGTTCATACCTTGGATCTGTGGGTAAGGGGTTTGAAGAGACTGATGAAGGTGCTTCACTTCTAACTTCCCTGGGTAAGAATATACTGCAGTTCCCAGCAATACTACAATAACTCCAATTTTAGTTGTTTCTACTACTTTCCCATACTTTATATGAGAAGTCAAGCTCATTATTTCCTCCTTTGTACTACTCTAATGGCTCTGACAATTTTATTTTTCAATCTGGTTTTTAAATTCTTTGCTTCTCTTTCTTTTCAAACTCCCAAGTCTTTCAACATCTTGTATTCGATAATTAGTTATGCTGTCTCTCTGACCTAATTCATGCTCAGCAATCCAAAAACATATATTAACTGAACACAATCATGAAAACCCATCTATGTTTGCTGCATAAGGGTTCATGTGTATAAAGGGACATTTGAGAACATTTGGGGATTTGATACAAAGGGCAGACGTTGTTTCCCCTTTCTAACAGCCTACAGTTTAGGTCAAAACAATTTCTTGAGCAATGACTAAAATTTCCACTCGGTTCAATTTCATAAATTTTTCCCTTTTTAATGAAGCAATTCTCCCCCCACCCCCCAACACCCCACCGAAGCCAAACATCCAGTTGGCTTCTTGTTATCAAGAAGAAAATTAAGTTAGCAAACCAAAATAAGAAATTACACTTACAAAAGTCATCTTACTTTCTAATTGGCTTGACCTTTGATTAATTCTACATTAAAGATGAGGCAAAAAAAAGCCTTAACACATGAATTTGGTCTAGTAATGTTATCAGTATGCACAATAATCAAGTGTCTTATATACTTTGCCTAGAGTGAAAAAAAAAGAGATCACTTTCCCTACATCTTCTTCTTATAGTTTCTCCAGTAAAATTAGTTTGGCACTCAAGTTGGAATGAAAAAATTAATTGTTGGAAGTGATTATGTTCATATCAGTAGCAAACACATCTCCTTAAGTCATTTTTGTAGTCATTTTGAAAAGGGCTGGGATAATTATTTGGGGTTAGGGTATGGAAAATGAAATATGATATAACCTTAAGCATGGGTAACTCCCCAGAAATTATCCTTAATCCTCTTCTCACTTAGAAAAGAAACTAGGGGCAGGTAGGTGGTATAGTGGATAGAGTGCTGGGCCTGGAGTCAGGAAGACTTGATTTCAAATCTGACCTCTAACACTTACAAGCTGTGTGACCCTGAGCAACTCTTATTTTCCTCAATTTCTTTAAAGGTAAAATTAAAATAATAATAGCACCTATGTCCTAGGGTTCTTTTGAGCATCAAATCAGATAATTACAAAGTGTTTAGCATAGTGCCTGGCATGTAGTAAGCACTAAATAAATATTAAGTATTATTAAAAATTAGCTATCAGCTCTACAACTTTTGTAGAGGCAACCTTACCAATGGCTTCAAATATGCCATGCATATATATATATATATATATATATATATATTATATATAATATATATATGTATGTGTGTGTGTGTGTGTATGTATATATATACATATACATATGTACATGCATATATATGTGTGTGTATATGTATATATATACATACACATATGTATATGTATATGTATATGTATATATACATATGTATATGTATATATACACATATGTATATGTATATGTATATATACATATATACATATACATATGTATACACACACACACACACACACACACATATATATATATATATTATATATATATATATATATATATATATATATATATATATATATATATATATATATATATATATATATATATATATATATATATATATCCCAAATAAAGCTCTACTTCCAACCTCTCAATAGCGCCCTAGCCTCATATTTCCACTTGTCTGCTGGGTATCTCCAGCTAGATGCTTGACCTGCACAGTTGGGGGCATCTCAGAGCATAACATGCATAAAACAAGAATATATCTTTGCCCTTAAACTTCCTCCTAACTTGTCTATTTCTGCCACTCAGAAACTCTGGCTGGCAACTTCAGAATTCTCTTTGACTCTTCTCTCTTCCTCACTCCACAGTCCAATTAGCTGCTAAGCTTAATTGACTCTTCTTCTGAAGTGTTTTGCAACTGCAGCCTCCTGTTAGTTCCCATTGCAAAAGACTTTCTTTAGGTCCTTTTTTTCTTTCTTTTTCTTTCTCTTTTTGACTATATTACTGTAACAGTTTCCTAATTGGATTTCTTGTACCAGTCTGTCCACTTAAAACCATACTTTACACTAACCTTAAAAAATTAAACTTTTATTTTGAACTTAACAATTCCCTCTGGCTCTCCTCACAAAATTTCTATTTACAAAATAGAACATAAAATGAAGATATGTGAAACCATGAATCTCTATTGTGTACATTTGCTTTAATAAAAGCATATAACAGATTCAATACATTACTTTCAACTTATTAAAAATAGTGATTTTTAATTATTATAGATTAAGTCCTGCGTATCTGTGTTTTCTTCTAATTCGTCATACTACTTTCAACTGCCTGTGTTTTCTTCTGGATTTCCTTCTTTTTTTTTTGTTAATTTTCTGTTCACTCTGTTCACTTCACTGACCATCTTTTCTTTTTTTTTTCTTTTTACTTTTCTGGCAATAGTATTGCTAAGCCCTCTATCCCCCAAGTCCCCAATCTCTGCCCATTAGGAAAAAAAAAAAGAAAAACACAATCCTTTTTTTTTAAGAAATAAGCATAGTAAAATGAAAAAAAAACCCCGAGATTTTCTGTGTTCATAAAACAGTTCTCATTCTACATCTTCTCTATAAGGAGGTATAATCCATGCACTGGGTTTCTAACGCACTATTGTGATCAAGTCTATCAAAAGATTTTACCACCTCCCTATTTCTTACTTGATCCAAGGCTTTCAACAGTGTGGCTCCAGCCAAACTTCCTAGTCCTGTCTTCTATGGTATCCCTTCTCATGCTTTATACACCAGTCAAACTAGACTAACAACTCCATCCTCCGCTTTTACCCTGTCTTATTTCATCACTGTGCCTTTGCTCATGCCATTCCCCACGTCTGGAAATCCTCATCTGCTGAAGTGCTTCTCTTCCTTCCAGGTCCACTCAGTTTCAGCTTCTTCCATGAAAACTTTCCTGACCTCCCAAATGGAAGTGAGTTCTCTAGCCTTAGATTTCTCATAATACTTTACCTGCACTTTTTAAGTTTACTTTACTTTGCGCCTATTCCATTCAGGTACATGTCAAAATTATTTGTGTGCACGCATTTCTGAACACATGCCCCTCTACTTCTGCCTCCTCAGTCTATCTTCAGTGCCCAATATAGTGCCTTGTACATATTAAATACTTAAAGAACATTTACTGAATTAGATATTCCCATAGGACAAACCGCTTGTACGTACATGCCTCTAGGTTTACTCTGAATCAACCCCCAAAGGGAAAAAACATTGGGTTTTTTTTGTGGTAATCAGTGTTTTATAAGTATCATATATAACTCCAGTTGGATGAAATAGCCTTCCTTTCTCTCCTTAGTTCCTCTCAATACATGAAGCCATGAAGGTTTCTTTGTTTTGTTTTGCTTCAAAGAGGATTTATAACAACTTCTTGAAGTGTTTCCGCAATCCACCTGTCCTTTGAGGTCCAACTCACCTCTTCTCTTTTTGTGAAGCTTGGCTAGTAACTCCACCCTCTATTGTTTTCTTAGTGCCTTAACATCTTTTTGCTTCTTGTGTCAGATTCTAAATGCTAATTGATTGTACAAATAGCACATCATTCATGGAACAAACATTTATTCAATGTCTACTGGGGGCAGAGCTTTGTGCTAAGGCTAGAGTATATAGAAATAAGACAAAGATACAGAGAAGAGGCAGTCCCTGCCTTCATAAAGTTTACAGTCTAGTTGGCAAATAAATCAAGGATATAGATAATTATAATACACAGGATATAGGTATATACGTTTTATTCTCTCTCTGTATTTCATTTACTTTGTTATTTTATACCATATGTCATCATGAGCTCTAATTATTCTCTAATTGTTCCATGTAAATTATCTTCCCCCCCCCATCTTTCAAAGTAATTATAACCCCTTTGTGGGCAGAGATTACATTTTATATTTTTATTTCCCAAAGCCTAACACAACTCCTTAATACAATTTAGGCTGACTCCATCTTTTGTTCGCACTAAAATTATTTCTGCCCTCTCTGCCTCTTCTCCTTTTCAATGGACTGCATAATCTTGTATATTCTATCCATTGTATATGTTTTAAGGAAACATGAATTTTAGAGGCAGCATGGTGAAGTGGCAGAAACATTAGACTTGGACTCAGTAAGACCTAGCTTCAAATCCTGCCTCATTTACCATCTGTGTAATGCCGGACAACTCACTTAATCTCTGTAAGCCTCAGTTTCCTTCTCTGTAAAAATGGTCTTGATGATTTCCATTTTAATTCTATTCCTAGGATTCTGTGATCCTTTCATTTGTGGATGAACTATGAAAACATTTAGCTGCAGATATCTATTTGTATTTTCACTTGCTGGTACAAAGAATGGTAGTGATATGGGCTGGGCATGCTTGGCAAGTGAAAAACTAGGTAAAGGTAAAACTTATATAGGAGTCTACAATTTTATGATTTACATACTGAATAAGGCATCAGTACCAGCATCCAACAGAGTACAGAGACTCACTTATTCCAGAGTAAATACCTTATCTAACTTACAGAAAACTGGAGATGACATAATTTTTAGAAAAATGATCTTCCAGGACAAGTCTACTCATGCTGCCCTGAGCTGTAAGAAAGATCATCTGGCAGTTCTATCTATATCATGCTGGCTTTATTTACACATTTCAAATTGAACTACGAAATGTGGTGATAACACAGTTTAGCAAAGACAACATTACATCTGCGGCAGCTACTAAGCCTCCAAGAAAAGTAACACTGATTCATTCAGAAAGCCATAATAGCAATTAAAGATGCTTTCTTTTTTTTTTATACCTAGCACCAAAAAGTAGAGTTGATATTTTCAATATGTAACATAGAAAATGCAAGGAAAAGAGAGAAATACAATGACATAAGCAAGTAGATAAACTAGATAATATGAGCTAAGGAATATCTACTTATGTTAAATTCCTATATTTTAGAAAAAAAACCAGAATAAATGTCACCATGTCATTTTCTGGAGCATATAACAGTATATACAGTATATGCTGTATAACAATATAAACAGATCTATGTCATAGAGGAATAATTAATATTTATATAGCTTAGTAGTTTTAAAAAGTTATATAGGGGTAGAAGTTACCAAGTAATCACACATATGTCATATTTCAGGAGAAATAAATGGGAGGAATTTTGAGTTTTTAGAACTCATATCTAATTATTTTCTATTTATTTCATCGTGGATTGTCAAGAAAAATTGGGCTCCTATGGTCCTAGGAAATGTGATAAACTGTGCATATATGACATAAACACTTAACTTTTTACATTAAGATGCCTGTGTTTCCTTTTCCGTTGGTCCTTGGGAAAATATAAACTGAAACCAAGGTCTTTCCAAGACATTTTATCATCACTTGGGCTGCTTTGGTGACTTTAAGATAATAACTATATGATTCATTAAAAACAGAGACTTCAAAGGTTTAAAATGTATGTTCTGGAGTGTTTAGGTAGATTAATAATGAATATTCTGCCTGTTTCTGAATAATAACTTATTCTTTTTTCCACCAATCCCAAACCCCAATTGTCACAACTGATTTTTTTTAATAAGGAGTCCAATCTTTCTTCAAGGCCTTTTCTCTTCCTAATTTCTCAGATGATTACAGCACTGTAGGTGAAATAAACTAGTCTTGAGCCTCTGGGAGAGAATTAACACCATCAAAATGAATTTACAACTGAGAATTAATTATACAATCAGTATGTTACTTTAAATCTTTCCTGCATGGTCTGATTTAAGAAAAAAAAAATAACCCTTCATTTCTCCATTAATTGCCTGAGTAAAAACAGGGACACATTGCTGAAGATTGACTATGCCAGGGAAAAATATATTTTACATGTTTAAAAATTAAGTAGTATTTGTCAAAATAATGCACATCAACTTTGTCAAAAAATAGATTCAAATCCCTACCTTCAAGTTCTTTGTTGAGTATGTTATTCTAAGTATGAATCAGACTAAAAAATGCCTAGTTTTGGCAAAAGAATGCAACACGTCTCTAAGCCTGACATGACTGAATATTGATAATCTGAAGAACTATAAAATTCAGGGATAGATTTTAAAGTGATGTGCAGCATGGAAAAAGTCTCTAAAAAAAAGTCACCAAGAGTATGAGCTAATTTTTCTTTATAAGCAATAGAAAGTGTTCTGAGGATTTCTATCTGAATGTACTGGGAATTGCCTTTATGACTCCCTTGCTTTGAGAAAGCTTACACTTAAAAAAAAAAATCAAACCACTTTGTATGTTATTAGAATGGGGGTGGGGGAGATGTTCTAAATTCTAGTAGAACACTTCCTACTCAAGTAGTATCTATTACACTCAATGTTAGGGAAATGAACACAACTGAGAATTTTGACTTTGAATCAATATCAGTTCTAAGTGGTTTTATGCTGTTCTAATTTCCTGTACATTACATAAAGCACTCACACACTGCACATGTAACTTTCACACAATTGGTATTCATCAACACATTTTTTGGCACGCAACAGGAAACTCATCTGGTATCAAGCCAGAGGGCTCAAGCAGTAAAAGTAATGAAGAAAAAAAAATGGTAAAATAATGATAATTCATGAATGAAAAACCTGGGACAGTTTTAAAAAAATCTTCTTTGGAACTTTTGCTAGCCTTCGGGCAAGTTTAAACTTTCATGAAAAGCTTCTATGAGGCAGATAACCCAGAATGACATTGTCACTGCAAGCTAAACAGGGCTAATGTTTCCACAGAATTCTTTCAACAGTAAATGTAAAAAAGGGTTTCTGTTTTGAAAGAGAACCTTAGAGCCTGAGATTCTATTATGCTTTGGATCCTTTAGGTATGTGATGTAACACATGATACAAATCACTAACTACACCATATTTTCCTCAGAACCCTAATTTATTAAATCTGTTCTTAAAATATGACTATTGAATTTAAAAGATTACTTTCCAATTGAGGACTTTAAAGCTTATTGGGGGGTTGTTGTTGTTGTTGATAGGAGGTGAAAAAAACTGCTACTTCAAATTTTGTATAACAAAGTGGCACATTAGGAAAATTAGACCCTGGTTCCCATACCATGCAGAAGTGATAGAAACTCATTAATAAACATTTCATACTTTATCATGGCTAACTTAGTAGAGAATAGATAACAGATAATAAATAACAGCTGCCATTCTAACAGATACATGAAGAAAATACAGAGAGGGACAGGTGACTTTAAAAATCAGACTACTCATAAGACTATTCAATATTGGAGTGAGAAGGAACTTTAGAGTGCATCTAGTCCAAGGCCTGAAATCCATACATTAGGAAACTGGGCCTAGTTAATTGGCAGAATTGGTACTAAAATCCAAGACAGCACTCCCAAAGAGTAGAGTTCTTTCTACTATGAACGCAACACTGAATCTCTTTTATTACATTTTGAATGGAGAATTATCCTTGGTTGACAGGAGGATATAATACTCATTTAAAAGTCCTCTACACAAAAGCCAAACTACAGTACTGTGAAGCACACACTTTCCTCTTCAGCACAAAAAGTGTCAAATGTGAGTTGGGCTACCTGAAAACAGTAAAAAGGACTCACTGAAACATTCAGAATATCCCTGAACCAGAAAGTAACTAAACTTCCTGGAGCAATTGGCTTGCTTTCAAAGTAGGTTTAAATATGTCTTGTATAAGTCCTACAAATTTTCCAATATGACCTTTATTGGTAATAAAAGCCAAAATTCTGCTTTGAAAATTTATGAGAAAAAGGGTTGTGTTTTTTAAAAAGAAAATTTGAAGAAGTTGATGTCTCAATGAAATGCCTACAGGAAATGGAGAAAGCAATCCCTTCTGATTCACAACATGAATAAACTGATAATTAAGAATTGGCTCTGATCCATTTTACTATTAAAGTCTTGAAACTATGATGGCATGGTAAAAATGTTAGCAATTAAATCAATTCATAGCCAAAATCATATTAAATCAAATTAAAAGGAGTTAAATCAAAATGACCATTTACTTTATTACTTTGACCATAATTCATAATCAGGCTGCTACAAAATGTCATGTAGATAGGTTTTTTCTTACCCTTTGTATATCTCCCACATACATACATGAGCAAACAACTAATCATACAAAATTAATTTTTGAACCAAGTTCTTTCCTTTTAATTTCTAGTTTAGGAAGTAACACTTAACAATCTTCAAGTACTGTTTAACATACAGTACTACTCCCTTCCAGCTGGTCATAAAAAAGTATATTACTAATAAAAAAAAAGTAGTTCTGAGTTGAACATTTTCCAAGGAAGGGATAAAAGAAACTCAGCCAACTATTCTCACTATCAGTTTGGGAGAAAAAAAAGTCTCCTCCAAGGACAACTGGTATTCCCTGATAACAATCTTATGGACTATCTCCTTTCTACTTGGTAAAAATGCCACAAGATAAGTCATTCTACCTACCTAATCCAAAGTGTCATCATCCTGAATTCTCAAAAAGGACCATTTCCAGCACACATGTGTATCTCTCTCCAAAAGCTCTATGCATCTATTAGTGGTAGGAGAATTCATGAGTTTGGAGAAGGCAATCCAATTTAAACACTGGAAAAACCCCTGATTTCAAAAGTACTTAAATGTTAATGATGATGACCCGACTGGTCAAAAGATGAGATAACTAATATTTATATGTATTTTTCATTACAAAATATTTCTCAATCAACAAACATTTATTACGTACACTTCTAATCTCTCAGAGCAAAGGAGGTGTATCTTCTCTCCATAATTTATATTTAGGTAGTAGTCCTTTAGGAGAACATGTCATGGAAGAGCTTAGTCCTCTCAACAAGATGTAGAAGACCTGGAGTCTGCTACTGTGACTTTTGGCAGTCAGATTTTTTCAGACCACCATGTAGGCAAGGTGTTTTTAACTTTCCTCTACCCAACCCCCGCCCCAAACAGCAGTAAAAAAAAAAAAGTTCTTTCAGCTTAATTTCTCTCCTTGTGCCCTTATCATTCCTCCCTCCTGATGTTAATGGTAAATGCTGAAAATCTTCTATGTAAGTGATTGTTGGGCTGGAAAAAGAGAGAAACTCTAATGCAATTATTTATACCTTCAGGAACGAAAACAAGATATTATTGTCTTGAGTGACCTTTCCTAAGTATGGGGATACAGCATTTTACACAATAAACTCTTGGTTCATGTTTCAATTACTGACCTTTACTGTGTAGAAAATTAATGCAATTTTCATTGTAATCCATCCGTACAAATAAGGCCCATATGGAAGGATTCCACATGCTAAATCTAACACAAATAGAAAATGTCATCTCTTTGCTACCAGATGAACCTTGCCATTATCTGTTCTGCCGGGTCCTCACTGAATTCTACTTGCAAGAAGCAATTTCTTATATGTACCATTAGTTACAAGAGAGAATGGGCATCCTATTTTTGAAGTTTAGCTTTTCAAATTCACTTTTTTAAAGTCAGAAAGCTATCTACATTGAAAAGTCTTAGTGAAGTGATGAAGAAAGGAAGCCGAGTATGCTAAGCCAAATTTTGGTTGCTGGTACAAGTTATATTCAGATACCTTAAGAAATGAAAACAAGAAGTTTCTACAATGTAATCTTACAATAATTCCTATTGCAGAAGTTAAAAAAGAATGGTAGGTCCCAACACTGACGTGCTATAGTCTGGACTGTACATTCAAAACAGCCAGAATCTCTGCATGTATTTGTCAATTGAGGAGACTGCCAAGGAGGCTAAGAGTTTAGTAGGGAGGAGATCTGACAATTAAGGGTTGTCATTTTCAAGATTGATAGTTTAGGTAGAAAAGAGATCTTTTGCTCTTCTGTTTTTGAACTAAATGTCTGTGTATTTAGAATTTGTAAACACTTCATCTCTTAGAGGGTGGGTTACAATTCCCAGAAGCAGTGTCTGACACTTCTAACATACAACAAAATCCAGAAAAGTTCTGGGTAAATATCTTGTTGTAGAACATTAATGATGGCAAACAGAAGTGTGTGCATCACACCACAAACTTTGTATACAATATACTGATCTCAGTCTTAGCACTTACTAGGACAGGGTTGGGGGATTGGGAGAGAGTAAAAGTCATGACATGCATATAGATGTGTGTACAAACACATATTCATTGTCATAAGAATTTCAAAGTTTCAAATTTTCATTCCTTTCAAAGTCAATATTATAATTTGTCTTTTTAAGGAGTGAAGAAATACACATTGGTAGAATGTGAAGCTGCTTTTTTTAAGGCTATCAAACCTTTTGGTAATAATGGAGGAGGGAGGGAGAAGATGAGGATGGAGTATTTAAGAACATCTATTTCAGGTTCATGGAATTGTAGGAGAAAATATATCTCAGAGTAAAATTTTTATATTTGAGGGAAATACTTTGCTGATATATTCTCTAAAGATGCTAATGGCTGATATAAAAAAGACCCTCATTCCTCAAATAAATGCCAAGCCAAAGATTACACTTAAATAAGATTATTAGAGAGGTATCGTGTCATGGGGGAAAAAGTACTGGTATTGGAGTCAGGAGATCTGAGCTCAAAACTTACCTGAGATGCTTATTGACTGCAAATACAAGGGCTAAACATAACATCTCAGCGCCTCATTTTCTGTGTACCATAGAAAAGCTGGTTATGGGCTTGAGAGTAGGAATTTATAGTATTTTAATAACATTTAGGATATAATTAGGGTTTAAAGTTTTATATAACTTATTTCTTTATAACATGCTATTTATTAACATTCAATGGTCAACATCTTGGTCACCTTTTATTTATTTATTTATTTATGTTTGTTTGTTTGGTAATTTTTTGACAAGATGATTGGCTCTACCTCTCAGGGAATGTCTAACACAAGGGAACTAACTTGGATCTTAAACAGTTTTTTTTATTGTGGTTGTGACAATGAGATGTTAACCATGAACTCTATCTATGGTCCTGTCAATCCAGAAGTCAAAATGGCCCTAAATAACAGAATGCTACTTTTTATTTTGAAACTTTATCATATAATGAAATTTGTTTCAATTTAATAAATATAAATAAAATAATATAAATATAATTTATATAATAAATATAAGTTGAATTGATATGGTAAATGCAAAATAATGTAAAAATAAAATAAATATTGAGTACCTACTATGTGTATTCATAGAAAGTTTAGATAAGATGACCTTTCTTGACCTTATTGAGCTTTTAGTCTGACACAGTCATAGCCTTTGACTTAAAGGCTAATTCTGGGCATTGTCCTCCTCATTGTTGAGCTTTAACCACTTTTTTCTCTAAACCCCAATGCCTTGCTCTTCTATTATGCTCCTTCTTCTCTCTAATTTAGTCATCAAGTCTCTTAGGTTTTATCTACCCTAGTTTCAAATCTCTACATGTTTCCCGGAAGGAGGGAAGTACATTAAGCAAATGATGTCTAATTTGGCATTTCACTTTCTTCATTTTATTCCATAAGGTTTTGCCTGAAAGTCTAATGACAATAAAGCAGCAGGTTCAAGAGTATTTCCCTTGAGAGAACAATGGGCAGACACACTTGGATCTCCAGATGAAAATGGTGCCAGCAACAGCTGGGGAAGTGACAGACTCACACATTTGGTGACCAGACCAACAGAGTGAAAATATCATTCCAAAATAAGAGCTGTTATACTTTAACTATTTTTATTATGACATAGTGTCTTTTCTCCAAAAACTAAAAGGCATATCTCAGGTTGCTTCACTTAAAATCTTAAAATGCTTTGAATGTATGTGTGTACATACATACATATATACAGACATAGATATATATCTTCATATTATTTTGCTATTTCATCATGTTTTACCTCTCTCACTTTTGTCTTTTAAAGATAACCATAGACTAGACATTACTGTGATCTCCAAATTAGCCTCCTCATAGATATTTGACTTTAGACCAGGCCTATACAACTTTCTGCCTGTGGCTGCTTATGGCTCTTGGGCCCCTTGCAGCACACCAAAGGATTTGGGGCAGCCCTGAAAAATTTAGGGGAAAACATCTTTTATACATCGAGGAAATTCTTTGGCATACTGCAATGTAAGCTGCTCGCTGCTGTAAGTTGTGCAGGCCTGCTTTAGATCTACTCACCTTATCATCTTCATCATAGTCTTCTTCTCTGTCTGTGCTTTCCTGAAAGAAAAACACAATTCATTATTAATTATATCCTACTGACAATTACATTCAAAACATACATTAAAATATTTCATATATTTGTAAAAAGATCTCTCAAAATTTAAGTACCGTTCATTATTTTATATTTCTAGAAATTGTAAACATTTTGCTACCTCTTCTTATCCTCGTTACTCAGTAAACTCTGGGGGAATCTCTATTACCTCAGATCCAATATATTTTCCTTAGTATACCATTTATGGTTTTTCACACTTGATCTTTTCCTATCTTTTAAAGTTCTTTTTCTCATTACTTCTTTCCACACAATATATAGACTAGCTACATTGGCCAACTTGATATTCTTCACATATAATAGTCTACCAGCAGCCTACCTTTGCATTGACTGCCCTCCATGCCAGAAATATTTTCTTTCTTTACTTCTACCTCTTGGAATGAGTGGCTACATTCAAAACTCAACTCATATGCCACTTTCTACATGAAATTTCTCCTGGTCTCCAGAGTTGTTTTTGCCTTCCCTCCCAAGATTAACTTGTAGTCATTTTATTTATCCATTTTATAGCTATATTCTAATAAACATTAGAATATATATTACATATATGTAACATATGTCATATAACAGTTATATTCAAATGTATTCATTTTACATATATTCTGTAAATACTTATATAGGTATATTTTGTCATTTTACTAGAAAGTAATCTTGAGGAAGAAGTCAGTTTCACAATTATCTCTGTATTCCCAACAGTTAGCATTGTAGCTGACCCACAGTAGGCATTTAATTGTTTGACAATCTATATAAAATTTTTAAGAATAAATATAACTGTTAGAATTGTACCCACAGTTTGAAGGCAATGGCCTTTAAAATTCTTCACCAAGGTCTACTGTCTATAAACCATTTTGTTCTTATTCTGACAAATGAACCAGTTGGCATATTAAGGCTGAGGACTGCACACTTAGTTTATTCCAAGCTCATTGCTACAATGAGCGCTTTCTCTTTCATACAGTGCTGAAAGATTAGATAGTAGAAAATACAGCAGTATTAGTATAATCAATCTCAAGAACAAGATACAGATTTCTCTATGGCATTATAATTTAGCTTTGGTTTCTGTGGTGACAGGTGATTGGATTAAAAGACAAGGCAATGATCTGAACTTGAGGGCACTTGGCTCTCATTCAGGTGGTGCTAGAACAGCTGCCTGACTAAAAGGTCTGTTAAGTTTAGTTTTTAAAAATTTGTTATATAATAGGCAGGTTTAAACCATATCACTAAAAGTATGAGAGCTCATACACATCTATGTATAATTAGTTCTTAACACCTGATAGCTGTTTGAAAGGAATGCTGGATACTAAAAATTGGGGTTTGTTTTAAGTGCTAAAATCTTCCTTATGCTTCCTAGTTAACAGTACAAGACAGAATCAATTTCTCTCTATGCTCCATGAAAAGAGTTTTAGAACAGTAAGATTAAAGGGATGACTCCTTGAATTTACTGGAGTGGACTTTACTGATCATATAATGCCAACTAACATTGGCTAGAATTTGGTACCAAAGACTTGATTATCCTTGAATTTCACATGCTTCCATTCTGACCAACTTCACAGAATATGATGAGTATTCACTAGCAGCCTGTATGACACTCAGAGATCTTCAGATGAAAGGAAATAAAGTGCTCAGCACTGTCAGCAGGCAGTATTTCATGCAGGCAAATGAGGTCTTTAAAATAATAATAAAAAAACTCATCTCTGACTAGGGATTGGGAATAACTTAGCTTAAATGATTCATATCAGCCTCAAAACTTAGAAGTACATATTTTACCAGTTAAGCTTAAAAAATGTGAAAAGTTATTATGCCACTGACTACTGGATCTCAAGCTCACCTTTCCAAAAATAAAATGCCAGATCTAGAATTTGGTGAACCTTAAGTCCCGGCTATTTTTCAAGCTAGAAATAATTTTCTTACTCTTTAAAAGACTATTTATTTAGTACATTTTTACCAAAGAAAGTTTTACTTCCAATATTTAACAAAAAGAAAAAAAGAGCTACTCTATTCAAAGGCAGAGAGATTTAGTGGATAGAGGAAGACCTGAGTTCACATCTTACATCATACTTAATTAGCAATATTACTATGGGCAAGTCACAGCATTATAAATTTTGGAAGGGACCCTAAAAGTAATCTAATTCATTTACCCACCTTACAGATGAAGAAAATGAGGGCAAAAGAAGTGAAATGACTTCCCCAAGATCACACAGGTAGTAAGGTACAGGGCCAGAACTGGAATCCAAGTCCTCTGATTATAAATTTGACATTATTTCAGTGCATCATTATCTATGACTGAATTATAGACCAACTGTCTATAGGAAAAGGGACCTATTGGTCCTTGAGCTTGGTTTCCATACCCAGTTCACCCATGTTTAGAGAGAGTATACATTGTAAATGAACTGCCATTGATGCTACCCTCCTACTTCAAAAGCCCTCGAAAGGTAGGGGGTAATAATCAATTGATGCTCCTTTTAACCTATGGATCAGAAACTTCCCCTCATGTTCCCCTAAGTCTTGTCCTCTAGAATAATCATCTTAGATAACTTTCCTTGAATCTATTTATTGCTAATCTAACGGCCTTTGCCCTTGCCCCTCTTGACTTTTTAATGACTTTTACACTATCCATCATCTCTTCTTCTGGATATTCATGTCTTCTTCGGATTCCAAGGCATTGTTCTCTCTTGGTTATCTTCCTGCCTCAGTGGTTGCACCTTCTCAGTCTCCTTTCTTGAGTAGTCATCCACCCCACCACCCTTCATATACATATACACACCAAGTGTATTTATCTCTCAAGTCTCTGTCCTCAGCTCTTCTCTTTCTTCTCTTTAGATGGTTTTCTTTGGTCATCGCATCAGTTCCTGGGAGTTCAATGGTCACTTCTGTGTATATGACTTTAAAATCTATATGATTACTCTAATTTCTTATCTAAACTCCAGTTTTGCACTTTCAACTACCTGCTGGATATCTCTATGAGCAGCTCAAATTCAACATATTCAAAATGGAATTCATTATTTTCTTTCTTAAACCTGCTCTATTCTCCTGGTCCCTAGGGTCACAAATTCAGAATCTTGTTGAATTCCTCCTTTCTCACCCCTCGTATTGAATCTGTTGCCAATTTCTATTGTTTCCATTGTGCTTCCACAAAATATATCATATTTGTCCTCTTCTCTCCCTCCTTGGAATCATAATAATAACTTATATGTGTAAAATATGTATAGTTCACAGAGTTCACAGTTATGTAAGGCATATAGTACAAGTATTCTCCCCATTTTATAGATGAGGAAACTGGAACTCAGGCAGGTTAGGGGACTTGTCCTCAGCTAGTAAATGGTGGATTTGGGAATCAAATTCTGGTCTCCTGACTCAAGATACTTTCCACTAGACCATGGTGTCTCTTATGTAATCAATTTATTCCATCTGCAGGGATATTATTCTTAATATAAATCTCATCCTAATAAAATAGCATGAAAATTATTCGCAAAGGCAAATCTTTCCAATCTCTTGTACAGGACCTAGATTTAATCATACAAAGGATTTTATCAACCCACACCCTTCTAATGAAGTCAGATTTGGTAACTTGCTTAGAAAGAGGATTGAGGTGAGTTGTAATCATATATATATATATATATATATATATATATATATATATATATATATATATATATACATATATATATACACACACACATATATATATATACACATACACACACATATATGTATATGTATATATGTATACACACACATATCTATTCTTTCCACATACATAACATTACAATGACTTCTAGAGTGTAAAAGATACATAACTGAAGGCTGAGCCACTGACATGCCTTAGGGGAAACAGGCTCTGCTACATACAAATAAAAAGATAGCCTCAGTGAAACTAATAGGCAATATTGTTAAATATGTCTAAAATAAAACAAATTTAGATTATGTTTTTAAACCAACAAATTATTCTTTGCTCAAATGTCAAAGCTGATAGGGAGCTTGGCTTACCTGGCTTTCTTGGACACTGCTGACCTTTCCTTTCATGGGTCTGATGAAATTATAAACAAAGAGCAACAATAAACCCAGGGGGATCATGTACAGGTCAAAATTCCAGACAGTGACCAGAAACACCTGAGGGGGAAAAATGAGACAACATGAGAAAATAGTAGGAAGAGAACTGGGATCTATCATCATGGCATTGAATATCAAGTTGCTTTTTTTTCCCCAAAATTTAAGTCTAAAACCATCACTATTAAAAAGTAGTAATAAGGTACTATAAAATGCAATAAAAACAAAAAGGCAGATGAAAAGAGCTTTTGACCCACCAGGAAGGGGAGAAATTAGAAGAATAAACAGTCAGCTAATCAGGGTATCAGTCAATTTTAGAAGTCCCATCCACTAAACTACCCTTGAGCTTTTAGAATACCTATTTTTTTTGTTTTATTCTGTTTCTTTTCTCTCTTCTTTCCCTCCATTCCTCTCCTCTTCCTTCCTTCCCTTTCTTTTCTTGTTTGCTTGCTTCATGAGGTCCTCTGATTATCTAATAACATTGTCAATCAGAAAATGGAGTGATAAGAAATCAAAACAGAAATTATTGTTTTGTGGATATTCCCAGACTAAAAGAAGTTTAGGAACCTGAATTCACTAATGTCATCAACAAAAGACTGCATCATTCCTGCCACCCCCCAGCCTATACTAGTAGGTGGTATTAGTAATAAGTGATTATAGTTCTGGACCAGGAGTTAGGAAGATCTAAGTTCAAATATGGCCTCAGATACTTAGAAGCTATGTGACCCTTGGCAAGTCACTTAACCTGTTTTCCTCAGTTTCTTCTTCTATAAAATGGGGATAATAACATCTACCTTTCAAGGTTAGTTGTAAGAATCAAATAAAATACTTTGAAAATCTTAAAACACTATATAAATGTTAGTGATGATGATGATGATGATGATGATGAAGCAGATTATCATGGGGTTTCTTAAAAATGTAGCGCCCAAGTAGTACACAAAATGTAGTAGGTCCTTTCAAACAAGAAAACCAGAATATGATCAATCTTTTTAAGATCTCAAAGGCTATTTTCAAAGGGCTCTGGTCAAACAGGGATGGATTTTTTCCCCTTACCATAGCAGCTCATAGAAATGTGTTTATCTATGTATACATGTTTGTATACACATGTGTGTATATGTGTATGTGTATATGTATACACACACATGTGTGTGTGTGTGTATGTGTGGGTACATATATGTAGATAGATAGATAGATAGATAGACAGATAGATATAGATATAGCCTGTGGTAAAGAGGATGGAATCAGGGATGTGATATAATTCAGTAGATGCAAATTATGGCTGTTAGACATCAAGAGTGCAGTCAAGAATCTCTGAATTCAAATACTATTTTAGGCTTTACAAAGAATGCATTGTTTGTATGATAGGAAAAATGCAGTAAATTGTGGGCTATTATTTATGAAAACTTACCTATTCCCTTATAATATTCTCAAGGATGTCCTTGATCTTTCTGTAAATTATCTTTATAAAACTGTATAGAAATGGGAAATGTATATATATATATATATATATATATATATATATATATATATATATATAAAATACACATGTACACATGTGTATATGTGTATGTATATATATATATATTTGTGTGTATGTGCATGCACATATACATATATGTTTAATATCTTCAAAGATGCCCATGATGCTTGTGTAAATTATTCTCATAAAACTGCATATAAATGAGAAAGTATACATGCATAGACACACATACGTATATATATGTATACCTAACAGTACTTATGTGTCTGTCCATCTATCTATCTATCTATCCTTATTTTCCCATTCCTATACCATTTTTATGAGAATGATCTATGCAAGCATCAAGGACATCCTTGAGGACATTATCAGGCAGGTTTCCACAAATGACATCCCCCAGTATATTGTATCTTTACTATCATACAATCATCGTGTCCTTTGCAAAGCTTGAGATGATGTTTCAGTGTAGTGACTCTTGACTGTACTCATAACATATTAATATCAATTATTTTTATCTATTGAATTAGATCACACTCTCATTTCCATCCTCTTTACTCTAGTCCTGAAACACACACACATACACAGGCGCACACACACACACACACACACACACACACACACACACACATATATATATGTATATATATATGTATATATATACACACTTATTCCCAGGAGCTGATGTGGTAAGAAAAAGAAAACAAAACATTCATCACCTTTTACCCTAACCCTTTGAACTTAATTGGTTTACTCCTTAAATGACAATCACAAGAATAGCTAAATGGGATTTGATGTGATGGCAGTGTGATAATGAACAGAGGACAGCCCTGGAGACAGGAAGACCTGGATGCAAGTTTTGCCTCTCCAGAGTGTCCAAGCTCAAGTCACCTAATCTTTCATTGCCCCTAGGCAACTCTTTTAAACAATAAATGGCACAGTAGATGTCAATATGCATAGATTAAGGGAGTAACCCCTTTGGCAGTTTTCTGTATCTGTGAAATCATAGGTTCAGCCCACAAAGGGAAAAAAAAGGTTCACACTTTGAGTATCTCCTTTTCCTTCAGATACTTTGAGAATTGCTCCCTCAATGTCCTCAATATCATGTAAACTCAAATACTGACCTCTTCTGTGTATATTTCATGTCGTTAAGCTGATTTTCCTATCGTTTATTTTTTTTCCTTTCATTCTTACATTTCTACTTCGTATGGGTCTGCTGTGCCACAGTCCAAACTATGAGGCTCTATTGATGGGGAAAAAGGTTCATTCAAAAACTCTCCACAAGTCTTTTCCATATCTTGTCTTTTTGTTGTCCAGGTTTCCTCCCTAAAATCCCTCCAGATGGTTTAGATTAGTTGTGTATCTTACCAAGCTTTTGTTAAATTGATTTTGCCCTCCAAACTGCTTATTGCTGATTTTTAAATCAATATTGCATTTCATGTCCTACCACCCTTCTCCACAAGATTTTACAAAATTAATTCATATTGTAAACAAGTGAGTGCCTTTGCTGCCACATTCCTCCATTAGTCATTTAAGGAAAGCGTTTGCAGCTTTTTTGGACTCCTTATTCTGGTAACTGTTATAAGACAGGGACAGAAATTGGACCTGTGATTTTATTGGTATAAGGAAGTCCCAGATTAGGAAATGTCCTTCACCATTGTGAGACAACATCTTCTCTGTGACTTACATGATTAAAAGGTTGCCTAGAGCATTAAGAGGTTAAGTGATCTCCTCAGAGTCACAAAACCAGTATGTAGGGGCAGAACTTGAATCCAGGTCTTCCTGGCCCCAAAGCCAACTCTCTATTCAGTAAGGCAAGCTTCTTCTGGGCAACTGATATACATCTGTTAAACTTTTTAAGGAAAGGTTATCATCAGTTTTGATGTCCTTAACCTTTTCTTTATCCTTTTCCATTATTAATAACTTGCCATTATTAATAACTTCTTTATATCAGTAGGTTTAACGACAGAGGAGATTGTCTAGTTCTTTCGCTTTGACCCAATGCTTCAGGGCATTGCATAGGCCTGAAGACTTCACTGGTGTAGATGTCATTTTTGCTTTTCCTGATTTGACCATTTCTATGATGATGGCAGTTGTGCTTCCAACTCTAGATGTCTGAGTTTCTAAATCTCCCAAAGACATTTTTTTCGCTCTGTATCCTACCATCTCTTCACTGAGATCACTAGCATCATTCCTTTATGTTACTCCTCATTTTGGCCTTGGCTTCACATTCCTGAATTGCTCAAACTGCTTGTCTTTTCTTCATGAGGGTCCATTTCTGTGAAGGTTTGGATCAGTCCCAAGTTATCATTTTCTCAGTAAGCCAAGACAACAATTCCATTACAGGTAAAATTTAGGTTAAAGCAGTATTCAGGCATCTCATTCTTTTTTCAGTCTTGGCATACTCAGGGATCACTTTGATTAAAAAAAACATAAAGAACCACACAGCCCTCAAGTCCTACAAGATATAACTATTTTGGGAGGTAGTCAGAAGCATGCACAACTTTTCCATGGGATAACAGACATACCATATATTTTCTCTTAATTAATATTTCTAGTATTCATAAACTTGGGGAAAGCTGCTACCAATCTCTCAATTTAATTAATTCAACTAAATTAAGTATATTTTCACTTTCATATTCTTTTTTCTAGCTTTATAGCAATTGTGATGATTTCTCTAACAAGATAACTGTCTTATTATATCTAATCCAGCAATGACAACCCTGTTAATAACCAGTTTTACTCCTATGAGTTAAAATGTTGCCAATTTCATGTATGTGTGTATGAGAGAGAGAGAAAGACAGATGTATATATGTGTGTGTGTGTGTGTGTGTGTGTGTGTGTGTATGTATATATACAGAGAGAGAGAGAGAGACAGACAGACAGATTTAGAGCTTTTGATACTTTCTATGGCCGATGTCTTCTGATTCTTTTAAGAGGCTTCTCTGTACTTCAACATTCTCCGGTCTATTTTATTTCCTACTTCTGAACCATATTTTTAAAAAATGGTTTTCCCTGTCCTCACCAATGCTCACTTTTCCAACAAAATCACTGAATGTTATTCCATCTCCAGACTGCTTTTTTATTGGCTGCTCTCCATTCTTGGAATTCTCTCTCTTCTCACCTCTGTCTTTCAGCTTCCCTGGCTTCCTTGAAGACTCACCTCAAAATCTTCATTATACAATAGGCCTTTCCTAGTCTCTACCACCTTCAATTCCTTGCCTTTCTTTGTCTCGCCATTGGTTATGGCCTGGAACCTTATGAGTATTTGATAAATATTTGACTGACCTATTATATATTCACTTAAATTATATATTCACTTAAATTTGGATTTTGTTGACTTCATAGAATTTCTCTACTTGCTTACTTTTTGTAAAAAAAAAGTCTGAACATTTCGCTCTTTCATGGTGGTCATTTTGTATATAATGAACAGAACACAACAAGATAAGCAAATATCTCATAAAATACTTATTTCCCTTGGATGAAGAATAAAACCATCTACCTGATTTGCCTCTCTAATGAGAACCATGAGCCGTCATTCTATTTAGTTGCAACTTATTTCGATCTTCTGGTTTCATGGTGAAAATGTTGAGATTCACATTAATGGCCAAATTTTGGTTACTGGTAAAGGATTTCCTAAGTTTGAGTACCACAGCCAGTATTTATTAATGGTCTAAAAATATAATATTTAGCACCCTCTGACTCCTCTTCTACTACTTGAATTGTTATTGCTACAGAATCAAAAGGGAGGCACATATAACTGAGGGCTATTTTATATTTTGAGCTGCCAGATAATTCAAGACCAAGTGACCCACTTAATAGTGACCGACATCTGCAAATTTGGTTAGGCTAGTCCTTGGAAAGTCTATTGCCAAGATCAAGCTGAAAACACTTCTGGTGTGATGCAACCTTCCAAAGCTTGTTCTTAATTAACACAGCCTTTGAGAACTAAGGAGCATTATCATTCCAAGGATAGGGATTGGAGTGACAGTTTTAAATGGACCAATGAAGAATGAAAATGCTAAATATTCTAATTTATTTTTTACCACTGAAATACAGTGAAAATATTAATTAAAAAATAAATTTTAAAATGTGTTTAAAGTGAAGATTTGGTGGGTAGTTTGATTAATATAATAAGCATTATTGACAATCAACTGAATGATCATTAAATTTCCATTTCACTTTGTAAAACATGTATTGAAGTAGACTTCTAAGAAGACATATAAATAATAGGTATTTAATATGAATGTAAAATGTTCACATGTGGTAATAAGATATATGAATAAAACAAGCTTGACCTAGGGAAAAATCTGCTTTCTAAAAATATGAGTCATCTGTACCCCTACCCCAAAGTAAAAACTGAATCTAAAGAAGGAAAATAAATGAGAAATGGTTCATATTATAAGTAATATTTAATACTCAAAGTAAAAAAGCAAAGGCTGAACAGACATTTTGGAGGAAAACCAGATAGAATAAAACCCCCAGAACTCAGACCTGACTAGACTTCTGTTCTAGCTCTGAAAAGAACATCCCAGCCAGCATTGGTGACCGGTCAAGTTGATTTCATCTGATTAATGCAATTCTATTTCAAAAAGCCTAATGACTTCAAGCAAATGCTATTGAGGGCTGGAAGTTGTTTCATCTGAAAAAGTACTGAGGAGGGGGTCTAAGTATTTCCGTTGAATTCCACTAGAGCCGTCCTTTTGACAGAAATGCAAAAGACGAAGACAGTCTCAATTTAAATCACATACACCCTTCAGGAATATTGTTTGAATGAGGCAGCTCTCTTGTTCAATTGTACATCACAACTAGGGATTCAATATTATTCATTATTGTAATAGTTATAAGGCATTTATTAATTGACATTTCATACACTCTTTTTAGATGTTTGAAGTTTAGGCAATGCAAGTGGATACTGAATTTATCATAGCTTAGAATGTATTCCAAAATGAAAAATCCCAGTTCAGTTCCAAAAAACCCCAAGGCAAAGGAAGCAAATGCTATTCTAATCACATTAAATGCTCTTCTATTACCACAACAAATGAAATGGTTTTTTTCCTAGTGGAAATTATAAAAATATCCTTTCTCAAGAAATTTTAGTTACTTCTAATGACTCTTCTTCAGTCTTACACATTTTTATATCAAGGATTGACTAATACATCAAATCGCTATAAGGATTAGTAGTAATCCACAAGAAACACAAAAAAAAAAATTCCAAAAGGAATATCAAAGAAAGTTAATTGAGGATACTCTCTCACCCCAAACTGTAGCTTTGGGTGTCAAGGCTTTTATAAAGTTCAACTTGGTGTGCTTCCTAGCTTTGACAAACCTAAAGCAAAATGAATGAAGGTACTGACAAATATAATTTAGATCTTTATGTACATAAATGAATTTGCTTTATGTTTTATACTTAAATATTCTTTTTATATATAGTTATATAAATATATGTGTGTATACATACCATATGTATATATGTTGACTACCTGACTGAAAAATAAATTAAGGACTAAATTATGCTGAATTAGTTCCTGTGATTGATCAGTAAGCAGCGTTAACAAGATGTACTGTAGACTAGATGTATATATAGTCTACATACAAACATTGTTTAGTCTTTTCAGTTGTGCCCAACTCTTCATGACCCCATTTGGGGTTTTCTTGGCAAAGATGCTGGAGTGGTTTGCCATTTCCTTCTCTAGCTCATTTTAGAGATGAGGAAACTGAAGCAAACACAGGGTTAAGTGCCTTGCCCAGGGTCACACAGCCAGTGAGTGTCCAAGGCCAGATTTGAACTTAGGGAGATGAATCTTCCTGACTCCAGGCTCAATGCTCCATTAACTGTGCCATCTAGCTGCCACACACACACACACACACACATGCATACACACCCCACACACGTATATACACACACACAGATATACATATTTGATATATGTACATATATAGTTTATACCCTATGCATATACGTGTGTATATCTATAGTTATATCCCTTGTTGTTTACTGATCGATCACAGGATCAACCCAATTCAATGCTTACTTTTAGTTTTCACTAAATCACTCAATCAGTCAATAAGCATTTACTGTGTACCATGTGTCAGGCACTCTATGAAACTCTGAGGAAACAAAAGCAAAAGGCAACTTCTGTTCTCAAGGCCCTCCTGATCTAATGGAGGAGACAACAAGCAAATAACTATTTACAGACAAAAGATGTACAGGATCCATTAAAGATAATTAACAAAGGAAAGGCACTAGCAGCACTAAGATATATATATATATATATATATATTTATTTATTTATTTAAGAAAGGATATAGAAATATATCCTCTGTCTTTTTCCAGAGTGTGTAGGCTTTATAAAGTACCACTTTATAGAAACAGGTGAGGTATCTATACAGGTCTGTTCCTGAAAAGCTAATACAAGGTTTTATACACTCAAACCTATTCTGACTTTCATTATTAAATTGGAAATATGATTCTCTGTAAAAATGGCACTTAAGAAAGCAAGGAATCTTTAAAAATTATAAAGGAAAATATCATTATTAATTACATACATTGTCAGATATGGATATATAATTCCTACATGGTGTGCCTGGATATGGATCCCCACACTGTAACATCTGACGTGGGGTATGAGCCACCTTTACTCTTTCTCTCTCTCTGCTAAGTCACTTAGACAGCCTATCTATAAGCTGGCAGTTTCAAATTCCCAAAGAAGCACCACCACCGTGAAGCTAAACTCTCTCAGGTCCTAGAAGGTTACCTGTCATAGAGATATACTCTCCCTAATCGCCATGGTAGATCTTGAGCCCTTGTCAGTGTACTTCCATCTAAATACTTACACTGCTTAGGCATTCACAATGAAACACCATTAGATCTTAAATATAACCATTTACTTAAGAGGGTGAAAGCAATAACAATCACGGATGCCTAATATAAAATAAATGCAAGAAAAATCAATAAATTACAGGTTGCACAAAACCTGGGTAATAGTCTCCCATCAACAAAGCTGGTATCTGTGGGAGAAGGATGGACATACACTTAAGCAAAACTAATATGGAGACACCAGTGAAAGAAGTCCTTATATTCAAGGTAATTCTTAGTTCTGGAATTCAGGCCTTCTTGTCAACAGTCCATTTAGAACTATCTGTACCCCATAAAACCATGTCTCTGTTAATTGCTCTACTTCTTGGCCCCACAGTTTTCCTGCTGGGTAAACTCCTGTCTTCTACTCTAGGACTGATGAAGTATTGTCAAGTTCCTTTAACTAATAATTAGTTTTAAAACGGTAGGGAGGAAGTCATACTATTTTATAGGCTAGCAGTCCCTTTTAAGTCAGAGAACTACAAAGCTTACAAGGCTGTCCTTTTTCTGTATAATGACAAAAAGCTCAGCTAGCTCTTAACTTACAAAGAATCTGTATCATCCATCCAATCAACTTGCAGCCAATTTAGCAGCAAACCACCTGTAAAACTTTTATTCCTCCTTCCTGCTTTTCCTTTTCACACCAGAGAGGGCAACAGAGAATAAGTACCTGTGGTGTTAGCCAGCAAAATATCCACCTCCTAATTAGAATCAGTCTTTCTCCAGCCAATCAGAAATTGGCATCTGAAGCCTAGTATTGTATTGTTTTGTTTTGTTTTGTTTTGTTTTGTTTTGTTTTGTTTTGTTTTCCACATAAATCTCTATGTTCTGGCTTTTCCACTCCCTGTTTCCTCTTCTGCTCTACTTTTAACTACTCCTGCCAGATTCCTCGAATTGTATTCACTCAATTAAATCAATGCATCCTCTTATAATGAGTGGGGCTAAATGTAAAAAGAAAAAACCCAAAACCTCACAACTCCTCTTTTCTCTTAGTTATGTAATCAAGAATCTTTACAAAATCATTCTAGGGTCTTTAAATTGTTATGTGATTTCTCATTTTGTGAATTTTAACTTCACCTCTCCATGAACTTTTTGTTTTAAGTTGACAGTGGTATTTCAATATAATTGGCTTCCTTTTGTAATCCCATGTATTTTGTGCATTTAAAAACATTATTTTGAGAAGGGATATAGGCTTTATGAGATCAACAAAAAAGATTCATGAAACATAACAAAAGGTTAAGAACCTCTCTACTAGACTGAAAAATACTTGTTTAACCAAATCCCTTCCCTGATAGACTATACACTACATTACTTAGTTACTCAAACATCATATCTTTTTGCTTTGTAGAAGTTGCTTTCATTTAGAAAATAATGGGTTAATCTAGAATGAATGATAGATATAAAATATATACTATAGGCTAAAATGTAAAAATCAGTGGCATAGAAATAGGGAAGCCTATTTTCTGCAAAAAGTTTAAGGGCAGAGTTGTTACATATTTACTCAATCAAGTCACTCTACCTCATTTGAATTAAGTTATAAGATAGATGCTTAATCAAACATTTTCAATCATAGTCCTTAGTCTAAGTATGAAAAGTTTTTGAAAGACAGTTGATGAAGGGAAATGACTCAAGACTGGAAGTCTGTTCTAACTGGTTGTGGGATTTCATTACATCCTTTGGGACTTGTATAAAAAGCATCTAGTTAACTTGGTCAAGAGTGTCTTTCCAATGTACCTAAGATGAGGAACTGTTTGGTGGGAGGGAGAAACCTTAGCTTCAGTTGTGGCCAGATTCTTTCACCTAACCTTCTAGTTCTTTCTCCCCTTCCCCTTGGTCAGAGAAGGATCTTAAAAGCTTCTAAGGGTCTGAAAGATCTTGGGCTTCTCATTTTCCTATTGGTATCTTAGTAGTAACCCTAGATCAGTTGATGGCTGGTTCTTCATTGGAGATGGAGAGACAGCATGCCCAGCAAAGAAATCATACCATTAATGGTATAATTTAATTAATGGTGTAATTTCTCTATGAATAAGTGAAAAAGACTTTAAACAACCAGAAGCTGTGAGTTGTCCTTTTTGCCACCTGTACTTTCTAAGCTTGAACCCACTTTACTTTGGACTCTGTATATCCCAGATTATTGGAGAACGTTTTGTAACAAAAAGTTACTTAGGGATTGATGACTAAATTGATTTTCAACTGATAATCTCAAGTGGAGGGGTGTGGCAGGGGAAAGCATGCAAATTCAGACTCAAATTGATGGCATTAAAGTATCACTCCTGATCATCAAGTGGTACCCCAAGAGCCATGAAGGAGAGATGGAGCTAGATTCTGGAGATCCAACAACTCAGTGGGAGAAGGAAGTGGGATATTTTCTCATATGGCTACAATACTGAAGCGAAATCATGAGGGACCATGTTTACTGAAATATGATTCAAGAATGATTCTTAAAATTCTGCCAAGCCAAGCTTCAAATAATATACTTTGAAAGAGTTTCCTAGCTTATAATAACTAATTTCTATGTATAAAGTTTTTGTATCAGATGTATCAAATAGTGAAAGTGATTTCCACAAGCCACTGAGAAAAATTTTTTCATTGACTCACCTTGTACTCCTAAATATAACAGTAGAATATGTATGATAGAGGCATGAATTTTCAAAGGGCCATACATTAAGAGCTGGAAGCTAGCCCATCTTCTTTACATTACAGGAAACTGAGGCCCAAAGTGGCTAAGTAGCTTACAAACCACTCAGGTCATATAAATAATAAGTGGCAGAACTGTGATTTGGATTAAAGAATACAAAGGTAATTCATTTGAGATTTTCCTTATAATTACTTTATTAGTATTAAGGAGTTTTATGCTACTTAATGATTGTGTCAGTTGTAAGCACACAAAACTAAAGAAACATATTAAAAATGAGCTAGAAAAAGAATAAGATACTTTTTTTAAAACTTCTATTATCTAGGACCTTGAAACCAAATGAAATTTGATTTATTCAAAATTACATTTAAACAACAATTCAAACTAGGTCAATTACGTAACCAGTCATGAGCTTTGTATTTTCTAATAAACTAGACTCATTAAAAATAAAGACTGAGATGATAAGTAGATGTTTTAAATATTTATACCAGAAATTCTACACTGTGATTATTCATCAGTGTAACAAGTGCTTTGTTTAAAGGCATACCTCTGGTAGAGGTGCTATATGACCATCCATTTCTCTTGTCAAAGAATTTGAAGTTGCTATATTTCTGAAAACTCAACCAAGAACATGTGCAGTCACTACCATATTATAAGTTATTACTACACAAAAGTCAATGAAAGAGGGGGGAATTTTTTAAATTAAATATTTAACATAAGAACAATACATTAAATATTTTATCAGTTGAAAGATGGATTTTACAGTGAACTATGTCAGTTCTACTGCTACATAGAGTAACATAATTTATTTTTGAGGTCAAATTTCTGACAATATAAAGTATCCATATTACAGCAAAACTAAGAAATCAAAAAAATCAAAAAGCCAAAATCAATCAAAATTAATAAGCAACTACTATCTCATAAACACCATGTTAGCTGTTGAGAATACAAAAACCAAGCGTATTTATTTTAATGGGGTTTTTTGCTTCTTTTCTTCTAGATTTTCTTTCACTTTTCTATATTTGCATTCCTAATCTATTGTTCTTTCTTTTATTTGGTGAGACATGTCAGTAAAGATTCTAGTTTTTCTATTTTACCTGTTATTTTTGCAACACAGCCATAAATTCTCCTTCTGTAATTCTTATTTCTCTTTTGAATCACTCAGGAACACAGTGTTGTGGTTCCATGGTCTCCTCACATTCTATAGGGGTCTCTGTCTGATCAATTGTTGGATCATTTTCTTTTGTTTTACAATATTTATTCATGGATATTTGAACTTGTTTACTAGGTCCTGAGGACATATTTTCTTATGTTTTAATCATAAATTTTCTCCTTCCCTTCAGTCTCATCTCCTTCGTGCCACATTAAGAAGGCAGGCAACATGGTACCCATTATACATGTGAAGTCATGCAAAACATTTTTCCACATTAGCTATGTTGCCCAAGAAGAAAGCAAGATAAAGAAAATCAAAAAGTTTATGCTTCAGTCTGAACTTGTTAATCAGTTCTCTCTCTCTGGGACTGGACAACATTTTTTATCATCAGTCCTTTGGAATTATCATATATTATCATGCTGATCAGAGTAGTTACATCTTTCACAACAATACTGCTATTACTGTATACAATGTTCTCCTTTGCTCTGCTCACTTCATCAGTTCATATATATATATATATATATATGCATATATATATACATATATATATATATGTATATATGTATATGCCAGTCCGTACAAGTCTTCCCATGTTTTTTTTTTCTGAAACTATCTCCAGCATTTCTTATAACAGAATAGTATGCTATCACAATCATATACCACAACTTGTTCAGTTTCCTTTTTCTTTAATTTCTTTGGGAAGCAGACCTAGTAGTAGTATTTCTGGGTGAAAGGGTATACATAGTTTTATAGCTTTTTGGTCATAGTTCCAAATTGTTCTCCAGAGTGGCTGGATCAGTTCACAACTCCACCAATAGTGCATTAGTGTTATCTATTTTTTCTAATATTTCCTTCTGTTGGTAATGTTTTCTCTATTGATTTATCTGCTTATCAAGGTCTTTGGATTTTCTTCTTCCTTAGATCTTTCTTCATTTCAGAACTTCCTCCCCCCCCACAGTTATTTTCCTCTACTACCCCCTTTCTTACTCTCTAATGGCAGTTTCCTTAGGGGCTATCTCTCAAAGCCTTTCATTCCCCTTTCACACTGCACAATTCAGTTTCCCAGTCTAGGTCTTTGCCTCAAGTAACTTATGTGTGGATAGAACTGACCCAGCTGGATGTTGAGCTCTTTCCCTCAGGCTTAGTGGAGTGATTCAACACTGACCCCTTATCTCTTCTTCTACCTCCCTTATAACTCACCCCCTTCCCACCACACATAGATGGTCCTGACCTGGTGTCCTGTCCCTCTCCCTTTGTTCCTCAGTTTTCTGGTCCTCTACTGACAGTTCAGAGCTTCTCAATGCTAGTGCTAAGAGATCATCTATCATGGTGTTCGCTATCTTTTGGGGCCCTCAGCAATGTGCTGCTCCTGAAGAGCTGTCATTGCACTAGCTGTTTGTTGCAGCCCAAGAAAACTTCTGCAGCATGAAGGCAGAGTCTCCATGGCACTGGAAAAAGGGAAGGGGGACCAGAGTGTGAAATTGGGTTTTGTTTCAAGCCTGTATGTGGATCGTTGGGTCAGCTAGTACAATTCTGCTGCCAGTAATATAGGACGTGAGATAGGGATGCTGAGTGAACTCTGAGGAGGTGTCAGCTCATTTTTCCTTTTATTTTTTTAACCTTCTTTTGAATTCTGATGTATTCTAGACCATGTAGACAGTTGGAGTTGCTTCATCTTTGGTATAATTTCTGTTTTGGAGATGTTAGAAGTTTGAAAGTTTGTGGGGATTAAAGAAAAATGTCTACTCCTCCATCTTGTTGCTCACATGACCCGGAACTCCCATGAATACAAAAATGAAACAGACCCTGCCTTTGTGGAGCTTACATTCTATCACAATTATTTCACTGTAAAGAAGCTGCCTCTATGATGGAAACAATGGAAATAGCTGAAGACTTGAAGTTGATGCAGGAGATATTCTTTGCCAAACAGAAGCAAAGTAGCACTGTTATTGATGAAAGAGGAGAAGGAGAAATGAGATGACAAGTATATTTAGCTAAAGAAAAAAACAAAATCCTAAAGCCTTTAATAGTCTCTCAAAATATCATTGTATTCAGGCAGTGTCATACTAAAGGCCTGCTAACCATTAAAGTGCAGTAGTCTGGGAGGAAGAAGATTCATTGTGGTATAAAGATGCGATTAATCGTTATATAGATGATTACTATATCCTGCATAATAGGGTATAAATAAGGGCACAACAGAGGCATACTTTAGAAACTATCTGACGATTTGGATTCAAATTTCCACAAGAGAAAAGCAAAGTAAAAGGTAACAAGAAAATTGTGGTAACCTTTAGATTAGAGGGCACCCCTATATATTGGATCCAAAGCTAATTAAACAAAGGGGAAAATGCCATGAAGTAAATGCAGCTGACCTGTTCCGATGGATGAATTTGGTATGGTAAAACAACAGTCAGCAAACCATAACATAGCAGCAGGGTTTTGCGGCATTTTCAAATTGATTCATTCACTCATTTCTGAGAAACTTCTAACCCCTAGCTCCCAAACCTTTTTTTTAACTTTCACTCTAGGATGATCCACAACCAAGAAGTTTTATAAGAATGTCTCATCAGTAACACGTTTTTCAACATGTTCCAACCAAAATCACCACTTTTCCCTATAATTTCTTCTTTCTTCTGACTTTCCTATTGTTATCATTAGCATCTACCATTTCCAGTCAACCATCACAAAGAATCCTGTGTTTTCTTTGAGTTTTCTTTCTCCCTCTTATCTCATAGCCAATCAATTTTCTGCTAATTGTATCTCCAAAAGCTTTCTCATAGGCTTTCTCTACTTTCTAGTACAAGCTTTCATTGCTATCAAGCTAAATTATTGCAAAAATCTCCTAACCAGTATCCTTATGTCCAGTCACTAACTTCTCCAATCCATCCTTTTTGTGATTGCCAGAAAAATCTGCTTTATGAAAAAAAATGTAAGCACGTCATTCTTCTACTCCCCAACCTTTATTGATTCCCTGGTGATTAGCACATAAAGTCAAAAGTATTTCCTTGGCATTCAAGCTCTCTAATAACCTGGCATCACTGTATTTTTGTTCTGGTGTTATACTATGCTCTATGATACGTAGTTAAATTTGACTGGCCACTGTTCTCTATATACATCCTCAAGCTACTCGTCTATTGGTTCATGACACTGTTTATTTCCGGAACACTCTTTCCAACCTCACTCTTCTCATTGCCATCTGCTGCAATCTTTCCCACCTTTTATGATTTTATGATACTGCCAGTACCACCATGAATTTTTCCCTGTTCCCTCCACCTGGAAATCACAGAATCTTAATGTTGGAAGGTGCTTCAGAAGCCATTTTACTAAAATTGTCTTTGGAACTTGGATTCTGACTTTGTTACTTACTAACAGTGTGACTTGCAGTAAATTATTTCTTTTTCTCTGAATTTCACTTTTCTTATCTGTTAAGGGAAGAAATTGGAGTAGATCATCTCTGAGGCTTATTCTTGCTCAAAATTCTGTGATACATCTTATCAGCTTGCAGACTACTTGTTCTATTTCTTTTCTGCTCTTAGTAAATTCTATTTTGTAATATAATTATTGGGATATATTTCATAATTCCTTTTAGGAAAGAAAACATATCTTAATTTCTCTAAATGCCCCCAATTGCCTTGTGAAATGTTTTGCACATAGTAGGTACTTAATAAACAGATATAATAAAGTCAGTGATTACTGATTTTGAAGAGAAAATACCAAATGCTGGTAAATGTATCACATGCAAATCTACTATGCTAATAAAAGGAACATGTATAGAGACTGTGTGTCTGTGATTTCGTTGGCACAGGAGGCTGATTCCTTGGTAGGAAATGCTCTCTATGAATTTAGGTTGGCCTTTTGTCTGAAATTTTTAGTCTTAGAAAGTTGGTTAGAACATTAAAAGGTCAAATGACTTGCTCAGAGTCAGACAGCCTACTGTTATAGCAGAGGCCAGAGTGGCCTGACTCCAAGGCTAGCTCTATAATAACTGTGAAATACTCTTCTACTAAAAAAACTGGTTATAAAATAAGGTCGAGGTATCCCACTTTAATAAAATCTAAATATGCAAAAACAGTACTTCACATCATGAAATAACCCTTACAAAGAACGTACTACAGGGTTAGTTTAACTTGTTTATGTCACTAGTAAGTTTAAAATGTAATTGATTTACTAAGATTTAATTTGAAACACATGATGATGATGATGGTGATAATGATAATGATAACAATGATAATGATAGATAATCACCATGCTAATAGGGGTTGATCATAAATCAAAGTATATCTGCATATGGCAGATAATTGGGCAGCTCTGCAGAAAGCTTAAGAGCCCAATAATTTCAATGTATTAACCATATAGGAAAGTTAAATATTCTTGCTTTCTTAAACCTGTACAAATTTCTAAGAAAATTAGGGTCTTCCTTCATACTTTGCTTCAACTTCACAGTTCTCCCACCTCTCTCTTTCTTTCTAACTTCAAAGGCACTTATGCAAATCATCAACTATTTATTTTGTCATCTTTTACACTTGAAGTGTCAAGTTAGGTACTTTGAAGAATGGAGAAGAGAATATAACATTAGCAGATGCCTTCTAGTTCATAATCTGGTCAAGTAGACAAGGCTATGACAAGTTGCATGTTCATAAAAGATTCAAAAAAGTTTAAGATAACAACAGAGATAAAGCAGAGCATGATTAACTGCCAAAATACTGTACAAATAACCATAACTGTTATGGGAGTTGGGTAGGAGGAAAGACATCTCTAGCACAAATGATAAGAAAAAGTTTTGAATTGGAGACTTTTTTTTTATTTGGGTCTTGAAGGATACAGAGAATTTCAGTAAGTAGATGGGAAGGAGGAACACATTCTAGGCAAATAGCCAGTGGAGATAGTATTGCTCAGGTAATGTAGCTGGAGTTAAAGGTATATGTGGGGAAATAAAAGAATCTAAGACTATAATGGTAGAGTCGGTTCAGACTGTAGACTACCGTGACTGTTAGCCTGAGGATCTTTTACTTTATCTTGTAGGAAATAGAGAGTCAATGAAGGTTTGGATAACATAATCATGGCAGTGTTTTAGGAAGCATTGTAGAATGGACACTGAGAGACCAGGTTGGATTATATTGAAGCAGTACAGATGTAAAGTAGTATGATTATAAATTTAGGTGATAGTTCAATGGGATGGAAAAGGAAAGGATAGACAAGATATTATAAAGAATAACTGACTAGGTTTTTTGATTGATTGAATATGGTATAGGAGAAGGGAAAGGAAGAGAAAAAAATGTACCAAAGATGATTATAAGTCATTGAGTTTGGAAGACCTGGCGATCAGTGGCACCATTAATAGAACTAGAGAGGTCATAGAGTGGTGGCAAGGTGGAAAATGGGTATCATCATCATCATCATCATCATCATTTCCATTTCCATAGCACTTCATAATACAAATTTCCTCACAAAATCTTGTAGGATGATGTTACAAGTATTATTATCTTAATTTTGTAGATGAGGAAACTGAGACAAGTGACTTGCTCATGGTCATAGAGCTATGCAATGTTAGAGCTTGGATGATGATGAATTCAATTTTAGACTTGTTAGTTTAAGATGAAAACCACATGTGATTGTGACAGTAGATGAAATTCCCCAAAGAAGATAGTATATATGGAGAAAAGAATATAAAGGAATAATTTGTGAAGAATGTCACACTCTAGGAACTAGAAGGGAAAAAGGAGTTAGTGAAGGAGACAGAAGGAACAGCCATAGCAATAGGAAGAAAATCAGATTAGTATGGAAGCATAGTAACCAAGAGAGTAAAGAGTTTGAAGGAGAATATGAGAACTCAGAAATTTCATTGAAATTGACAATGAGGATGTTGTTAATAACTTCCAGGAATATAGTTTCAGTAGAATAGATGATGTAGAAACTGGATTAAAGAGAGATAAGAAGAGAGAATGTGATGGGAAAGTTTTAGTGATATGTGTGTGTGTGCATACAGATATATATGTATGCACACACATACACACACAGAGAAGACTTTTCAACAAAAGGAATGAGAGTAATTGTAAAGTACCTAAAGAGTTAAAGAGTAATTACAATCAAGTGGAATTAAAAACAAAAAAAACTAGGTGAGACCTGTATACACTCATAGGTAGCTTAAGAGAAAAATTGATATGAAGAATTGAAGAGACTGACAATAAACAAGAGGTAAGAGAAGGTATGATTCAAGGTACAGAGAGATGCTAGCCATGGAAAAGAGGAAGGTCACTACTTAGTTAATAGTCAATTAACACTTATTAAGCACCTACTATGTGACAACCAATGGTAAGTGAAGTTAGCCAGAAAAGTCTGAGGCTTCTAAGAGGGAGGAGTTCATTGCTCTGCCCTCCAAACTTCTAATGAGAGGGAAGAGGCAGCTGAAAGTGCTGAGAAGGTACCGAGTATCAAAGCTGAATCAGTCTCCAAGATAATAAGATATCAGGTGATAAACTTATCCTGGGAAAGGTATGGTATTTGTGGAGCTGAAGTCAAGCAGAGCAGGTAAATCAATTTTTATATAGGTGGGAACAGAGAAAGCATGTATAAAGAAACAAAACTGAAAACAACTTACTCTAATTATTAGAAAATTTTTCTTACATCAAACATAAAGCTGCCTTTCCTATTTCTGTTCATTATTCTTCAACATTCATTAAGCATTTGTTTTACAAAACTCATAATACATTTAAATGTAGCCCCTGTGGTTTCTTACATATCTTCCATTTAAACTAGGCTTTATTTTCTTAAGATAAAAAATTTAGGGCTGAAAGGAACTTTAGAAGTCATTGAGTTTGACCCTCTCGTTTTACAGGTGAAAAAGCTAATGCATTGAGAAGTCTGAGACAGCATTTGAACTCAGGGCTTCCTGACTCCAATCAAGTATTCTACATGCTATATGGCCTACTTGCCTTACAGAGCTAACTAGCTGCCTAAAGGATATCAAAAGAATTGGTCAGTAAAGTTCAATGAAGGAAGAATATCAATATTGATATCAGGAGTCTCATAGGCAAAATTGTTTTTTTCCCCCTACTAACCTTTCCCCCCCCCCCAATTTGGGGTAGGCAGAACCTAAAGTGGAGGTCTTAAGCTGCTATATTTTGTAGGGTGAGCATTGGGTGATTGATGTGTTCCCCATTGGTACTACTGTCAAATGTCACTGTGAAAACCAACAAAATGCATCATTTTCATGGTAAAATGTTAACAAAAGTTTCTACAAATGAAAGAAGTGATTCCCTCCTTTTTAGTAGGTAGTCTAGGAATTAAAAAAATACATAGATTCTAAATTGTAGAGTTTTAGAATGTATTCTTCAAGGTAGAAAAGTTTTTCTTGGCTACTATTTTTCCCTGGTGTATCCATAAAGTGAGGTGAATAGAAAAGGGAAAATTGCTTTTAGCCTATATTCATACATACATTTCTAGTCAAATAATTAACATTTTTCCCTGTCCTGAATGGAAAACATTTGTTAAAATGCCAACCATTCTAATTTTTTCCTCATGCTACTGACCACCATGTACTTTACATTTCTTGACAGTTTTATATAATTGAAAAAAAAAATCAAATAGTCGCCTATGGCACTATAAAAAATCCTCACCACACACAAAGCTAAGGGAACTCATTCTAAACTAGAAAATAAGAAAAAAAAAAGAAACTGAAGGAAAGAATCAAAGCTGTGCAAGCATTGCTGCTGTTCTCTTTCCCCTAGCGAGGTCAGAGTTTCAGGTCTGGAATGGGAAGGTAAGTTTCTCATTATACATTTTCAGAGAAGTTGGTAATTGAGCAGTTGAAAGTCAGATTTGGGAGAAATACATCTTCCAAAATCTATCAGTTAATTCTCTTCACTGATTAAAGGAATGGGGGTTAGGAGGAGTCACAATTTTATTTATTTCTGCTAAAGCTAAAGAGGTCAAGAAAAATTCCCATTAAAGACATAGATAAATGTCTCGTTCACTTCAGGGACATGATTGTTAGTATTGTAGGAAACATCCATGGTAAGAGTCAGATGGGGCTTTAATTGGACTCTAAGTGGAAAAAAGTATTCAAGAGAAATGTTCTTTGACTTTGGTCAAATGAACATCAGCTTACAATTGTGACTAAGTCTCAACTTGACACTTAAAAGACTCCCTCATGCTCATAGTAAAGATTAGATCTGAACGAAGAAGGAAATAAAAGCTCACTCCCTGTAACAAAGTGTATGTATAATTAGCATTAGCACAGTAATAGAGTGCCATAGTTGAATGTATTGTCATTTTACTCATTTTTTTTAAATTTAAAAGAATAGAATTAAGTGTGGAATAGTTATGTTTGTATTTGTGTTTTTTTTTTCTTTTAGGCAATTGGTGTTAAGTGACTTGCCTAGGGTCACACAGGTAGTAAGTATCAAATGTCTGGTTTGAGATTGAATTTGAACTCAAGTCCTCCTGATTCCAGGGCCAGTATTCTATCCATTGCACCACCGAGCTATTTCAACCCCATATTTGTATCCTTAAATCAGACCAGGGTTCATTCTTTGAGGATGCCACCAATCTTCTTAGAGTAGGATACCATTTGTAGCACAGTATAATTCCAACTGGGAATGGATATCAAGTTTCTCTCAGATGTTTGCCTAATATTATAATATGTTAGGTGCTGAGGTCATAGTAAGAGTTAATAAAAAAAAAAAGTTGCAACTGAGCCACATGTACCACACATAACATTTTTCTAAAAAAAAGAAATAACCCCAAAGCCACCAATTGCTTGAATATATTTTGAGGGACCATAAGACTGCATTCATCCTACCTCTTTGACCAGTTGTCCAAGGATTATCTCTAATAGTCTAGAGGTTTTTTTTTTCTTCTTAAAATCAAGAAGTCCACCACAATAAAATATTTTTAAAGAAGTCTGTGCATATCTACATAATTGTATTATCAAAACAAAAGTTCACTTTTTTGGCTTATGAAATTAAGTTCAAATTCTGTAACATAATAAAAGTACAAAAAGCTGCTAAAATAACATAATAATAACATTTTAATGTCTTCAATTTCAAATAAGAAAGGTTGATAATATGAATAGAAAATAAAGAACTTTCAGCTCTGGGGTTTTCTAAGATCAGATCCTTTTAAGTACAGAATGGAAATATTTTAAAAGGCCCTTTAAAACCACAAGGCAGATGTTCAGGTAAAACCAAAGCCAGAAGATTGTTTATTTTAATAAAGCCATTATATGTGCAGCCCCAAATTAGGAATGGCAGTGAGGCCAGGGGATGTCTAAACCATCACCACCTGTTTGCCCTGAAAATCAATTAAAGTCACACTATCACAGCAATCCCTTCCTAGCCAATAAAACTTATACAGCTTTACCGTGAGGCTTTAGGTGCTCTGAGGGAATGTGCTTGAAACCTAAATCCTTAGTCTCACATTACTTTGCTACTCACATTAATATGAGCTAACCACTGTAAAAACTGGCCTTCAGGGGGTGGTGGTAGGAATGGGAGGGAGCAAGAGAGGAAAGGAAGGAGAAGGGAAAAAGGAGAGCAAAGGAAAGAAATACACATTATAATTTCTTTCATACTGTGGATCATACCACCACTCCGAATTCCAATAATTCTTCCAAAGACTCAATCCTGTTTTTTTTTTTTTAAGGCAAGAAAAGAATTTAAAAATCCTTCTCAGCAGAATTCTGTTCTACATATTCTTTGCTACAGAACAGATACAACTTCGCAAGTTGAAAGCAAGGGCAGTAGAGACATCCCAAGTGTTTTAGTAATTAAACGAATATGCATAATGAACCATATGCCCAAAGGGCCTGTTCTTCATGTGGGCCAGATTTTTGTTTGAATTTTTAATTTTTATATACAGATGAAACATTCAGTGTAATACACCAACAGTGTGAGATAACATGCAATATGAAAAAGTGAGAGGGAAGTGTCCGTGCGAGAGAATGATCAGGATATACTAGACAAATTCTCCTCTTAGATTTCGATTCAAATGTGTTTTTCCCCCTCCAGCAATTGTTCTAGTCATCTGCTCAGAGTCTTCATAAGAGACACATAAAGAATACACTGACAGCTTTCTGCAGTATGACTAAAATACAGTGCCATCAGTGGAAAAGTGTGAAAATCCCATGGGACAAACAAGGGTTCCCTGCCCCCCTCCCTTTTTAAAGTCCTGGTACACTCACCAACCAGGCTACCATTTTGAGGAATCCTCTCAGTTCTTATTGAAACTCAAACATAACTCTGCAGATTTTAGGTTATATTTATTAGAGGTTTCAAACTGTTACAAATGGAAATTCTTGTCTCAATGGAAAAATGGTTCCAACTATATATTTTAGTAAAAAAATTCCATGTAAGATAATTACCAACTCCCATGTACTCTAACAAGGCTACGTATATGGTTTTACAGAACTGAATATTCCCAAATTTTTATTAAGGATAACTTTAAAAATTCCTCTCATACTACTAAATATGAATTAAAGGCACTGAAGGTCTACTTTATGAATTATAATTATACAAACATAAGGAATGTTAGGTCAGAAAAACAGCTATTGTAAGATGCAAACATATAAAGCAGAATAAAAATTCCCTAATAGAAAGAGGAAGCAGGTTTTAAGATGTGCTTATACGACATTTTCAATTTACAATGACATTCCAGCCAAATGTTACCAACTTCCAAGTGCAGTTTGGTCTTCTGCCTGCCAAATTTTGGATAAACTCTTGGCAATATAAACTACCACTATAGGTTGTGTTTTTAAATGAGGGTTCAAGTTCACCAGTCTCATAATCTGCCTCCTTCTCGCCTTCTCCCTGTTCCACCCTTTCATTCAGTCTTCTTAGTTTTTACTGAAATAACCTAAATGCAAAATGACAGACTGGAAGTTATGGAGTGGAAAGCAGGTCATGAAAACAAATCTGGTCAGAAGTGAAATTAAAGCCTAAGACTTTAAAAAAAAAACCTTCCCATTTTTCAACCTAGAGGTGCTATCTTTTCACAATGTAAACAACACAAATGGAATGTAAAATGTGAAATCTCCCTCTCAGAGATTGAGAGAGAAAAATAACTGAGCTGTAAATAATGTCACTCATTGCTTTCAGTCCTAATTCAGAGTTTACACTTTTGAAACTGGCTGGGTTACTTGATCCAGTGGTCTCAGTGGAAAGACAGATAAACTTCAACTGTAGTCAGAAGACAAAAATTGACAAGAAGCATCACCTTTCCTGACAGTTTAAATCCTTTAAGGAAGTGTTGGAGCAATTAGAGAGGGAGTCTAATCTTTGCAGAGTGCATTAACACTCTCTGACCTCACAGACAATAGATCAGGCTTCAGACACATAATGCTTCCCTAAGGCTTTTTAGTCTGAGTGTTTGATCTCATAGTGACTTTGTATGTCCTGCCTCACTTAAATCCAAATTCACTTGCAAGTCATGACATCACTTTTCTGATGTCATGGTCCTCTTCAAGAACAAAGGACAAACAATAGCAACAACAATAACCTGTATGTGTTACCACAGGTATCAGGTTAAGAGGCATTATTCTTGGTGTACTACCTGTCTACTCTTTCTAGATTGATGCTCTCACCATTTTTGAATAGCAACAGAGGAATCTACTGCAAACCACCACTGTGTGGTGTATGTGTACACACAGATAATCATGCACACAGACAAACACAATCATCAGCAGCATTTCACATTATTGACCAATTTGTTTTTGTTCTTCTGACTATAAGAGGCGTCCAAAAGAAGTGGCCTATTGATTAATACTTCTTGGACCTTTGATAACCATATGGGTAGTACTAGTGGTACTCAATAACAGGTTCATTTTAAACTGTTGGATAAAGAACTTTGTAATATGCAGAAGACAGGAAGTGGTGGTGGGGGGGAGGTCTGGAGGAGAGGAGGAGGAGGAGGAGGAGGAGGAAAGAAGAATCCCGTACTGTGAGCTTTTACATTTTCATCTATTCTGTAGGTCACTCCTGTTCCACAGGATGCTCTAGTCAGGCAATAAACTATTTCCTGATGAACATATCCTGTTCCAACTGCTAATCTCACTATGTAAGCTTTGCTTTTACCATTTATTATAAACACATTCAAGAACTGCTTACCACTATAGATTTTTAATAGATTAAATTTTGGTCAGCTGCTAATGGTAGAATACTGGATATTCTTTATACAAAGGCTGCAAAATGGATTTTCAAATGGGTCAACTTATTTTCCATTCTTTCTCCCTTTATAAGGAATCAAAGTGAGAATTGACAAAGTAAGTAAAGCCAAGAATCCTCCTCCTCCCCTCACATTAGAAAATTATAGATCTCTTTCTATGGATTGCAAGAATCTTTTGGATTTGAACTATATACTAATGTATTGTGAAATACCTAGAGGACTCTAAGATAGAAATTCATATAATTTGCACAAGACCATCACACTTGTCAGTTGATGACACTATGCATCTAAAGCCTTAGAGCATTTATACCAAAATAATTATATCTTCCTAGAATCAACACATTTTTTTCTGGTAAATGTTCACTGTAAAGGTTTTCAAATTAGCAGGAGAATAATACTACTGAAAATTGGCTTTACATTTAAGCAAATCATTTCATAGTTAATATTTTGAAACCTAAGCTGAAAAAGAGGCAAGTGTAAATGTATAACAGAGAAAGAAACTAATCTACTTCTGAAACTTAACTAGCAGGAAAGATGAAACTCACATTTGCTGAATGTTTTAACTTTACTTTATAATGGTTGCTGTAGAAGACAAAAACAAGACAAAATGCCATACAATATTAAAAATGTCTTTCCTATTTTTTAAAGGAAATCTTTAGTTGTATTTTCCCCTGCTGGTAAAATGGTTTTCTAGGAATTTTCAGTCATGCTCAGATAAAAATAAACCCTGAAGAAGTAGCTAAGGAGGGAAATGCACTCTAGAAGCAATTGGATTTGATACAATGATTTGATTTGAGGGATTTTTTTTTATTGTTATCCTTAAGCAACCTCATATCCAATAACAAGGGACTTCCTTGAAGCAAAATCTAACCCTTGACATATGCATCAAATTTTAGCTGCAGGTGACGAAAGTAAAAACAAAAATATTTTTAAAAAGCTTTAAAATATATGTTTGCCACATGAAATCTTACCACCACCCCCCCGCCCCATGAAAATCAACTAGCTTTGTCAAATAGAATTCTGAAGTATAAGGGAAAGAATCACAAAAGAAAAGATTATAGCTATTTTATAATAAACAAAATTTTGCCAGTGGTCCAAATTTTTACTAGGAGATGCTTGAGTAAAATTAAAAGAAATAGTACAAATTAAAATCCTCAAGAAATAGCCTAGAGAAATATACAAGAAAATGTTAGTCATTTATGAGATTCTATCGCCACCTACAGGATTTTTCTTCTTTCTGAAAACCTTATGTTTTGGGTGTTTTAGTTATTTGATGATTGGAAATGATTTTAGAGGGAAGAAATAGGATAAACTGACTTTCTCATTTAAAAATTATAGTGCTCTTGTGTTGAAGGAAAAAATAAGTTACCTATAAGATGGAAAATTACAATTTCTAAGCCAATTGTTCTGTATGAGTTGCTAGTGATAGAGATGTATATATGATAGTATTTTGAAAACATGAGATATTTTTATATGAAAATGCTCCATAATAATAAAAAAATAAAAACACTTGATGTACTTCTACCCAAAGTGTGTATTTGAATAGTGTAGTACTGTGTATTTTAGGTGCTTTGTGGTATCATGAAATGAGTGATGGTTTGAAGTCAGGGAATCTAGTTTCAAATTTCAGTTCAGCCTGTTACAACTTGAATGATGTTGGGAAAGTCAAAATTTCTATTTGGCCTGTTTCCTCATATGTAAAATGTGGGAGCAGTATTAGATAACCTCTGAAGTTCCTCTAAAGCTATAATATTCTAGCATTCATATGTATTACTAAGTTAGTATTAAGGCATTTATTTTGTTATATAACTAAAAGTTATATTAAGTTTTCTGTGAAGCAAATATAGCCATTTCAGTGCTCAATTTTCACAAAAATAGTTTCATCATTTAATTTGGAAAGGAATACCATAACCCAGTCACTTCAATTTTTCTCAACTTTTATTCCCTCATTTGTAAAATTCTACTAGCTTCTTTAAAGATGGGTCATTATGATGACTAAATAGGACAACAAGTATGAAATCTTCTGAAAATTTAAAACACTATTGCTCTGTAAGCTGTGGATATGATTCTGATATGTTGGCTAACTGAAAGACTTCTTGAAATGATTCTTTATAGACACATACTTGTAGAGTCTTAATAGGATTAGTGCATTGGCTACAATAATGTAAATGAAGAGATCACTAAGATGAAGCCATATTCTATGTGACTGAAAAGCCAATAATGCTCCCAAGAGCTCATCTGATCAAGTACAAGGACCACAAAGGAAGAATGCTGTCTACACAGTCACCACACCTATTGGTTGTTTTGCTAATTTTTTTCTTTGTTAGAGAAACAGGTTCAATTTGGGGTAAGGGCATAATTTGGAAATATCTATGCTATTCAGATAAAAGGCATCAATTAAATTTATTTTGATAAAATAAAAAAAGAGTTTAAAAAAGATTAATTCATTGATCAGAAGAGCAAGTACGCATACATGCACATAAGTTTGCAATTAGTCAGACCTCAGTTTCTCCTATGTGACATACCATTGTCTCTGGGTAAAGATGTCCAACATTATAAAAGAGTGTGGTCAGCAAGCATTGGGAGGGGGGAAGGGACAGAAATTTAGGGCTTTGGAAGACAAGGAACATTTTTATCTGGTCAACAAAATCAACCACCACCTTCTCTGGGAGTAGTTCATAACCCTATAGGAAAATCATAATTGTATTATTTTGTTATCAGAAATATATGAGATAGAATGAACAATAATAAAAATATCCAATATTTACATAGTGCTTTAAAGTTTGCACGGTGCTTTAAATATATTATCTCATTTGATTCTCGCCATAGCCCAGTGACACATGACATTTGACTGAGAATCAAGAGAGGAATTTGAGTTCTGGCTCTGTTTCTATGAAGTTATGTAACTTTCAGCTGGCATTTAATCTCCTTTGGCCTCAATTTAGTTTTCTGCAAAATGAGGATATTAGATTGGATCTCTAAGGCCCCCAAGCTATAACATCTTCTGGTTACACTTTTCTCAACCTAAAGCAGCAGGTGTTTTGTTGGAGGGTTTTTTTTTTAAGCTTAAGTTGATTTAAACTGTGTGTGATCTTTTGCCTGGCAAAACCAAGTGTGCTTGACAATGAGCTGAAAGATAGAATTAAAAGAGCTTGGAAAGAAATGAAAACCTATTGTATTTAAACATTAAAGTGAAATCTTAAGGGCAAGTCAAGGAGGTAGAGGGAGGTAAAATTATTTGTGCTGAGAAAATTAATAAATTGTGGAAGTTTTATAGATGTATGTATGTACATATGTATGTGTGTGTGTGTGTGTGTGTGTGTGTGTATCACAAATTAGTCCTATCCACTTTGGTATTGGTTAAATCTTGCATGTATTTTTTAAAAGCAAATTAATGATTAGCATGAGGCGATCATCCAATCTTCTTAAATAATATTAGGTCCGTAACTGCAATTGAAGGATAAGGGAAGGCTATAAAGGTTTCATAAATCAAAGAGCCAAAGCATAATATCCTATAGCAAACTCTAACCAGACCACAAAGAGGGCTTCCCTTCTCTTCATAAACATCAGATCAGGCAGCTGAAATTATTACCAAGGATTTCTGGTAACTGTCACCTGTGGTGGGTATAATTACAGGCTACCGCTGCAAGCACGCCCACATCATACAGCTACAAAAGAACCCGTAGCTTGCCAAGACCTGGCAGACAATGGAGAACACACACACGCCACCTGATGAGAGCCCAAAAAGATCAGCCAGGGAGACTAATAAAAATGACAGCTTAGAAACAAACGACAAAGCTCTGACCACAAAAAAAGGCAATATCAAATTATCTAGAAAGGTAAGTGCTGAGCATGGTTCTTCAACAGGTCACAACCCAAGCAGAAAGTCAGTTATGTCTGTTTTCTCACACATACACATACACACACACACACACACACACACACACACACACACACTCCACGTCTCTTTTTATTATTATCATTTCTAAATGTTCTTTTTCCTTTGCACAAAATATTTGCGCATTTAGGTTCTGCATATAAAAACAGCTAGGGGAAGCAAAATCACTAATTCAGATCTGTAGGTAGGAAAAAAAAACCAAAACAAAACCAAGTTTAGAGGATGGTCATATAGGTTATGGATTAACTGGCCTCTTTATATCTCCACCCCCTTAATGCTGCTATCTGCCTTTTGGCTACTTCTGTCCTAATTAGCACCACCACAGGGTGAGCAAGGTCAAGAAAAGGCCAGTAAAAATGCATATGAGTCTGTCTGTGTTAGTACCTCCAGAGAGAAAGGTTGAAATTCAAGGCTAAGATGAAGTCCCTAAGATATCTTAACATTTTACTTAGTGGTGTTGCCTTGTCTCTGTGACTACCTCTTGTGGGAGGTCTTTCCCTCCTTTTCCCACATTCTCTTCCCTCATGGATTCCCTCTGAGGTTATTTCCATTTACTCTGCATATCTTGTATGTACTTATTTCTTTACAAGTTGTCTCCCCAATTAGAACGTAGGCTCTCTAAGGGCAGGAACCACATTTTTGCATTTCTTTATATTCCCAGTGCTTAGCACAGTGCCTGGCACATAGTTCATTTATTAAATGCTTTTTGACTGACTGAACACAATAGATTAAATTAGTACAAAAACTCTTTGTGGAGGTAGGGGGAGGTCAATGTATTTTTCATCTTCCTATCTTTCCTCAAGTCTAGCATGGTATTTGTAAATATTTGGTATCCTTGATGTCAATTTTCATAAGTATAAAACAGAATGAATAGAAAAAAGTAATAATGACTATGTTTTCCCCTCCATTCAGCCACTAATGTGATTTTCTTAAAATATAGGTCAAACTATATCACTTCCCATTCAATAAACTCCCATCGTTCCCTATTGCCTCCAGGATCACACACAGATTTCTCTGGTTAGAGTTCAAAGCCCTTCGTAACCTAGCCTCCTCCTACTTTTCCAGTCTTCTTATACCTTACTCCCTCCCCCATTTACTCTTCATTCTAGTGACAATGGACTCCTTAATATTCTGTGAGCAAGACACTACATCTCCCAGCTCCAGGCATTTTCTCTGGCCATTTCCCCATGCCTGGAATGTTCTCCCTCCTCATCTCTGCCTACTAGCTTCCTTTATGTTCCAAAAATCTCAATTACATGTAAACAAAAAATTTTCAATATTAGTTTTTTTTAAATTCTGAGTTCCAAATTCTTTCCCTCCATTCTTCCCTTGCCCCTCCTTAAGAAGGCAAACAATTTTATATAGATTATATATGTAAACATTTTCACATTAGCTGTGTTGCAAAAGAAAGTGCAGACCAAAAAAAAAAACCAAGAATAACAGAGTTTAAAAAATATGTTTCAATCTGCACTCAGAGTCCATTAGTTCTTTCTCTGGAGGTGGATAGCATTTTTCATCATAAATCCTTTGGAACTATGTTGGATCATTATATTGCTGAGAATAGCTAAGTTATTCCCAGTTGATAATCATGACCATATTGCTATAACAGTATATGATGTTCTCCTGGTTCTTCTCATTGTACTTTGCATCAATTCATGTAAGTCTTCCCAAGTTTTTATGAAAGCATCCTACTGGTTATTTCTTTTTTTTTTGTTTTTTTGTTTTTTTTTCTGGTCATTTCTTATAACACAATAGTATTTCATCACAATCATATACCATAACTTGTTCAGCCATTTCCCAATTAATGGGCCTCCTCTCAATTTCTAATTCTTTGCTACCACAAAAAGAGTTGCTATAAATATTTTTATACATATAGGTCCTTTTCCTTTTTCTTTGATCTCTTTGGGGGTATAGATCTAGTAGTGGTATTGCTAAGTTGAAGACATGGACACATTTGTAGCCCTGTGAGCATGATTCCAAATTGCTCTTCAGAATGGTTGGATTAGTTCACAACTCCAACAATATTGCATTGGTGTTCCTATTTTTTCATATCCCCTACAGCATCTATTATTTTCCTTTTCATGTTAGGCAATCTGATATGTGTGAGGTGGTACCTTAGATTTGTTTTAATTTGCATTTCTCTAAGCAATAGTGATTTAGAGGGAAACTTCCAGGAGCCAAGATGGTGGAGTAAGCAGTAAATCACTCTAACTCTCCCATATTCACCTCCAAGCAATGTCAGAATCATTGGACTACTTGAAAGCCATAATCAAAAGAAGGACATGGACATATTCTTTCAAGAAATTGTCAAGGAAAACTACCCTGATATCCTGGAACCAGAAGGCAAAATAGGCATTGAAAGAATCCACCAATCACCTCAGGAAAGTGATCCCAAAATAAAACCTTCAATGAACATTATAGATAAATTACAGAACTATCAGGTCAAGGAAAAAAATATTGGAGGTGACCAGAAAGAAACAATTTAAATATTGGGGAGCCACAACAAGGATTACACAGGACTTAGCAGCTGCAAAATTAAAGGATCAGAGGTCATGGAATATGAAATTCTAAAAGGCAAAGGAGTTAGGGCTACAATCAAGAATCACCTACCCAGTGGAATTATGCATAATACTTCAAGGAGAAAATGGTCATTCAATGAAAAAGAGGGATTTCAAGCTTTCATAAAGAGAAGGCCAGAATTGAATGAAAAATTTTATATACAATATCAAGACCCAAGAGAAGCCTAAAAAGGTTAAAACGGAAAAGAAAACATAAGGGATTCAATGAGGCTGAACTATTTAAATCCGTACGTGGAAAGACGATACTTGTAATTCTTAAAAATTGTACCATTAATAGTATGGCTAGAAGGAATATACATAGACAGAGGGTACAGGTATAAGATGAATTTGAAGGAAGGACACAAAAAAACTAAGTAAGAGATGAAAAAGCGGAGTACACTAGATGCAGAAGGAAGGGAGGTAGATTATTGGGGTAAATATATATGGGGTAAATTATTTCCTATTACAGTAGAAGAAAAGATTGAATGGAAGTCTATCATACCCAACAGAAAAGTAGGAGAGGAGAAGATTAAGTATACGAGGTGGGGTGACTGACAGAAGAGAAAAAAGACTGGAGGAGGTGATAGACAAAAGCAAAACACTGATGAGGAGGGGAAGGATGAAAGGAGAGGAGAAGCAGGAGGAAAAATGGGATGGAGGGAAATACATAATTAGTAATTATAACTGTGAACGTGAATGGGATGAACTCTCCCATAAAATGGAAGCAGACAGCAGAATGAATTAAAAACCATAATCCTGCAATATGTTGTTTACAAGAAACACAATAGAAGCAGAGAGACACATAGAGTAAAAGTAAGGGGCTGGAGAAGATTCTATTTAGCTTCAGCTGAAGTGAAAAAAAGCAGGGGTAGTCATCTTGATATCAGACAAAGTAAAAGCAAAAAATATACCTAATTAAAAGAGATAAGGAAAGAAACTATATCTTGCTTAAAGGTACCATGGATGTTGAAGTAATACCAATGCTAAATATTTATATATATATATATATATATATATACACCAAGTGGCATGGCATCCAAATTCTTTTTTTTTGTGTGTAGGCAATGGGGTTAAGTGACTTTCCCAGGGTCACACAGCTAGTAAGTGTTATGTGTCTGAGGCCGGATTTGAACTCAGGCACTCCTGAATTTAGGGCTGGCGCTCTATCCACTGCGCCACCTAGTTGCCCCTATAGCATCAAAATTCTTAACGGAGAAGTTAAGTGAGTAACAGGTTCATGACCAAACATGAGATAGAGAGCACTACGAAATATAAAAGAGATAATTTTGATTATATTAAATTGAAAAGCTTTTGCACAAAGAAAACCAATGTAATCAAGATTAGAAGAAAAGCAGAATCTGGGAAACAATCTTTATAGCAAGTGTCTTTGATAAAGGCTTCATTTCTCATATATAGAGAAACACTGAATCAAATTTATAACAATACAACCCATTTTCCAAATAATAAATGATCAAAGGATATGAGCAGGCAGTTTTCAGATGAAGAAATCAAAGGTACGTATAGGCATATGAAGAAGTTCTCTAAATCACTTTAGATTAAAGAAATACAAATTAAAACAACTTTGAGGTACCACTTCATTCCTATCAGATTGGCTAATATGACAAAAAAGGAAAATGATAAATGTTGAAGAGGATGTAGGAAAATCAAGATACTAATGCACTGTTGGTGGAGTTGTGAAATGATCCAACTGTTCTGGAGAGCCATTTGGAACTGTATCCAAAGGACAACCAAACTGTGCATACCCTTTGATCCAGCAATACCACGACTAGAGCTGTATCCCAAAGAGATCATAAGAAGGGAAAAGAACTGACATGTACAAAAATATTTATAGCAGCCCTTTTTGTGGTGTAAAATATTGGAAATTGAAGGAACTATAAATTGGGGAACGGCTGAACAAGCTGTGGTACATTAATGGAATACTATTGTTCCATGAGAGATGATGAACAGGAAGATTTCAGAAAAACCTAGAAAGACTTGTGTGAACTGAGCAAAGAGAAATGAGCAGAACTAATTAAACATTGTATATAGTATCAGCAACGCTGCGTATTGATCAGTTGTGAATGACTCAACTTTTCTCAGCAACACAATGATCCAAGCCAAGTAAAAAGAACTCACAAAGAAGAATGCTATTCCTATCCAAATAAAGAATTGATGGATTATGAATGCAGATCAAAACATACTTTTTTCACTTACCTTGTTATTTTTCATGTTTTTTTTCCCTTTTGATCTGTTTCTTCTTGATCTGTGACTAATATGGAAATATGTTTTACATGAGAGCACATGTATAACCTATATGAAATTGCCTACCATTTCTGGAAGAGGGGAGGGAGGGAAGGAGAAGAATTTGGAATTTAAAATCTTGTAAAAATGAATGCTAAAAATTATCTTTACATGTAATTGGGGAAAATAAAATAATATTCAAAATAATGATTTGGAGCATTTTTTCATATGACTATAGATAGCTTTGATTTCTTCTTCTGAGAACTGCCTGTTCATACCCTCTGACCATAAATCATTTGGGGAATGACTTATATTCTTATAAAATTTACTCAGTTCTCTATATATTTGAGAAATGAGGACTTTATCAAGAGAAACTTAATATAAACTCCCCATTCCCCACCAAGATTCCTGCTTTCTTTCTAATCTTGGCTGCATTGGTTTTGTTTGTGCGAAACATTTCTAATTTGATGTAATCAAAATCATCAATTTTGCATCTTATAATGCTCTCTATTTCTTGTTTGGTTATAAATTATTCCTTATCCATAGATATGACAGGTAAAATGTTCCATGATCCCCTAATTTGCTTATGGTATCACTGTTTATGTCTAAATCATGTACCCATTTTTTTGGTTGATGTTTTATGTACCCATTTTGAACTTTTCTTTGTATATGTTGTGAGATATTGGTTTATACCTAGTTTCTGCCAAACTGTTTTCCTAACAATTTCCTAGCAAATAGAATTTCTTGTTCCAAATCTTGGATCTTCAGTTTTGTCAAATACTAAATTACTCTTATTATTTATTTCTGTGTATTGCTTCCTTAATCTATTCCATTGATCCATCACAGTCTTTCTTAGCCAGTCCGCGATTATTTTTATGATTACTGCCTTATAATACAGTTTAAGATCTGGTACTGCAAAGCTACTTTCTGTCATATTTTTTCATTGACTCTCTTGATATTCTTGACTTTTTGTTCTTCCAGATGAATTTTGTTATTATTTTTTCTAGCTCTTAAAAAAAAATTTGGTGGATAGAGCTCTGGCCTTGGAGTCATGAGGAACTGAGTTCAAATCCAACCTCAGACACTTTACACTTACTAGCTGTGTGACCTTGGGCAAGTCACTTAACCCCAACTGCCTCACCAAAAAGCAAAAGCCTATTTTTTTAAAAAATTTGATAAGTATGACACTGAATAAACAAAGTTAGGTAGAATTGTCATTTTTATTACATTGGCTCTGCATACTCATGAGTAATTAATATTTCTCTAGTTGTTATATATTGTCTACAGATATTTTAGATGTAATTTCTTTATCTCTTCCTGCTAGAGTTTGTTGGTTACACATAGAAATGCTCACGACTTATGTAGGTTTATTTCACATGTTTACAATTTTGCTTAAGTTTTTAATTATTTCAACTAGTTTTTGAGTTGATTTTCTAAGTATACCCAAATATTGCCTTCAAAGAGTAATAGCTTTGTTTCCTCATTGCCTCATCTAATTCCTTTAATTTCTTTTCCTCTCTTATTGCTATAGTTAGCATTTCTAGGAAAAAAAATATTAAATAATAGTGGTGACGATGAGCATCTTTGCTTTACCCTTGATCTAATTGGAAAGTCTTATAGCTTATCCCCATTACGGATAATGTTTGTCCATAGTACATTTAAGAAAGGATCTGAGTAACAATGATGTTCCTTCAAAACTAAGTTCAGCCCTTCATCAAAAGGGAAGATCACCCAGCAGTGGCCATGTTCATAATAATTTGTCTATATGACCTTATTGTTATTCATTTGTGTCCAACTCTTCATGACCCCATTTGGGGTTTTCCTGGCAATGATACTAGAGTGGTTTGACATTTTCCTCTTCAGCTTATTTTACACATGAAGAAACTGAGGCAAACAGAGTTAAGGGACTTGTGTAGGGGTTACTCAGCTAGTAAGTGTCTGAAGTGAGGCCACATTTGAACTCAGGTCCTCCTGACTCCAGGCCCAGTGCTTTGTCCACTGCACCCATGATATGAAGGACTAAACAACAACAAACATGACCTTCATATGTAAAGTTTTGTGGAAGGCATATATCATCAGGAAACACATAAGAAAAGAAGGTAGTTGAATGCTGGTACCCAATGAAATATTGAAAGAATAAGAGGAATGTTCAATGTAAGCTTGTTTATGGAGGAATTATGGAAAGATATGGCCAAAATTTTTTTAGGATGAGAAGACATGGAGTACATAAGCAGAGAAATGCTACCATTGTTAAGATCACAGATTTATCTTAATATAAAAGTAAATGAGTATATATTGATATTCTTTTCTCTATCCAATCCATCCTCTACATAGTTGCCAGAAGTTACCATATCACTTTAGTCCTTAAAATGCTATCCCTGCTTTTCCAACATTTTATACTATTCTCTTACATGATCTTTAGGACAAATTAGATTAACAGCTTTTTCCTATACTTGATACTCAAAATCACAGAATTTCAGATTTGGAAGGGACCCCTACTCCAACTCATGCTCCATCAAAGAACACAATCTACAAAATACCTATGTTCATCTAGCCTTTATTTAAAGACCTATGAGGAAGGAACCCACAACTTTCTGAGGTAGCCCACTCCACTTGTGGAGAGCTGTAATATTAGTTTTTTTTCTTATGTCAGACTTATATCAGTCTCTTTACAATGTTAACCTATTATAATATCTTCATTGCACACAATTTTCTGCTGTTTTGAACTAGTACAGACTTATGCCTGGAATAATTTTTTCCTCATTTGTCTCTAAAGAACTTTGCTTCCTCCTTTAAGGGTCAACTTAGATGCCACCTAATCCATGAAGTCTTCCTTGATTCCCCCAGGTCTTAGTGGCCCTCTCATATCACTTTATTTTATGCTTATTTGTATAAATATTAAAACATATACACAAATACCCTAAAATATAAGCTCCTTGAAGGTGGGGAGGGCCTCACTTTTGTTTTTGTGTCCCAAGTACCTAACAAAGTATTTTACATATCATAGGTGTATAATGTTTATCGAATTGAATTGTTCAGTCATATTCTGTGAATTTCTCAGGCATCATATCATAAAAATTAACAACTAAATTCATATTTAGAGGTTTTAGTTACAAAAAAGGAGGGGTTATTTTATATTTTATATGTAATAACTGTGATCTTAGAGTCCAAGCAAATGAAAAGATATCCAACCAAAGGTAAAAAAAAAATATCCAATTTACAGTGAAAAGTAGCTGGAGACAGTTTAGCAAAACTTAGTGGCCTCATACATTCAATCTTTTTATAACTTTTGGAGCAATATTTTGGGGGATTTAAATGTTAAATTGAACTATGATAACTAGAGGCATAAGGTTTTAAAATTACAATTTTAATTGGCTTTTTCATTGAAAAAAATTTAGCCGTGTGATATAGAATTTGACATTTTGAACAAACCAGTCCACTCAAATCCCTAGTAATTTGAATCAAATAAGCATATACCAAATATAAGTATACAAAACATCTTCATGAAAATGTCATTGTCAGTTCATAATGAGAGAGTCAAATCCTATAAACTGACAATTTGTGAAAGAAAACACATGATTTTAACAAATAATATTAAGAAGAATGTTCAACTTCATTAATAATCAAAGAAATATAAAATTAAATAACTCTGAGGAATCACATCATAGCCATCAAACTGCTAAAACAATAATTAAAAAGCAACAAAATAAATATTTGCAGTATTATAAAGGAATGTACACTATTCCATTTCTGGCAAAATTGAAAACATGGAGAATTTTTTTGGGAAAAAATTTTGTAGTAGCTAGAAAATGTTACAAAAATAATTACACTCTGTGAACCAATAATTCATTGTTGAGTATATCCCTTCAAAATGTTATCAAAATCTATAACAAGGGGATAGCTCAAACATAGCAGTTTATATGTAATAGCAAAAACTGGAAACAATCTAAATGTTTAACAATAGATGGATGGTTGAATAAAATGTAATAACATAATGGAATACCACAACACAATTGAGACCAGTATAAGGAATACAAAGAAATATGGAAGTAGCTTCATGAAATAATGCAAAGCAAAATAAAAACTCAGAAGTATAATAAAATACACATTATGACTACATGTAGATGGAAAATTAATAAAAATAAATGAACAAAGTCTGCTAATGAAAATGTTACCTGCATTTAGCAACGTGAAAATGCAAATGATATTTCATGCACTGACACTAATTGATATGAATTTACTTAAGTACAAGCAACTTCAATCGATTACATTGATGTTTAAGGAAAAGTTTTTAATAAAATGTTTAATTAAAAAGTTCCTATTTTTTGCAATAATGTCACTCCTGAACTTTTACAAAAGATTTTCAACAATTGTGGAGACATTTTAGTGCTTTAACAAGGAAGCAAGGATATTATCAAAACTTTATTTTTAATGTCTAATTTATTGAAAACATCCACAACCGAGAATAGATGTTACTTTAAGTGTTGGGAAGTTACTGAGTCTTGTTCCCTTTTTGGTACATAAAAAAGCCAAACATATGAAGCATTTAAGTAATTTAATTTAGAGCACAGTTAATAATTGAACTTCTAACTGATGACTCTAGTACTTCAACTATTCATATAATCTGGAATGGTCATTTAAAAATGAAAATCTACTCTCCCCATATAGGATGTGCTAAAACAAGTACAGTGAAATCACTTGATATGAAAATATTTGACTTGGAACAAATCAATTTGGCTGAAAGGAAAGAAATATAGGTATATGCATCATTAAATAGCATTTTTAAAATGTTGCTTGCTTCTAATTGGACAGAAATTAGGTTTCAATCAACTTCTTATATCATATACTACAATAAACTCAAAAGATACATGACCTGATTACTAAATATCACTCCCCCTCTCCAAATTGGAAGAATACCAGATCAGATGCCTTCCACATCTATAGCTAGGTACTAACTCTGAAGTAAATAAAAAATAGAGGCAACTATATAACATTAAATGAATAATGTTGATTACATGAAATTGAAAAGCTTCTGAACTAGCAAAATCAATGCAACTAGGACAGAAAGAAAAGCTGCTAATTGGGGGAAAACCTTTTAGGAAGATACCTTTGATAGGGTCTGATATTCATAATATATAAATAATAATATAGATCCATCCATACATACATATACAAATATACCTACCTATGTATATGTGTGTATCAGTGTATGCATGTATGTATACATACATGACCAAGAGCTCTCACCTAGTGTATAAGTGGTGAAATTATATGAACAAGCAGTTTTCAAAAAAGAACCAAAAGTTATTAACTAAGTAAATACTGTTCCAAAACATAAGGTAAATGTAAGTCAAAACAGCCCTTAGGTTACATCCTACACCTAGCAAATTGGCAAATATGATAAAAGATGGGGAGCAGCCAATATTTGGGGTTATTGAAACAGTGCATTCTAAAAATCTTAGTATAGTTTTAAGCTTTAATATCTTCCATAGTCACATTAACATGAGATAGCCACAGTAATACACTGGCAGTGTAGCTATGAACTGATTCAACCATTTTGGAAAACAACTTCAAATTCTGCTGAGAAAGTGACTATAGAGTCTATGCCCTTTTATGCAGAATTTCATTGCTACGCATAAATCCCAAGAAGGTCAAAGACAAAATGTTCCTCTAGACCAAAATATTTATAAGAGTAATTACTGTGGTAACAAAGCACTGGAACAAAGCAGATGACCATCAACTGAGGACTGGCTGAACAAATTGTATGTGAATGTAATGGAATTTTACAGTACCATTAGAAACTATGAATGTGAAGAATTCAGTGAAGCATGGCTTGGACTAGATGGCTAAGTTACTTTAAACTCCAAAATCGCTTGATTCTACAACCATATAAAGTACAAAAACACTTATAATAGGTCAAAAAAGTGGATGAGGAATATATTCACACATATACACATTCAATGCTCTTAGAGCGTCATGATGGTGTTTAGATATTACAATTTTCTAGCTAATTATTTTTTGAAGTACCTTCTTCATTATCAACCTATAACCAGAGTTAAATTCAATTCAATATTAGGTTATATTTCTAGACCCTTGCTTCAAAAATCAGCAGCTTAAGTCTTAAGTGAAATGAACTTAACAGATCACATTATAGTGTACAATAAGTGACAGCTGAAAAGGAGAAGACCCACTTCGGCTGTAGATGGTACAAAGTTGTTGCTCATGAGGCCCCAAACTCGAAAAGCAAGAAAGGTAGAAGGCAGTGATAAAGTTATTTTGACAAAGTGAGGGATCAGGCCTATAATGACAAAGGTTAGCTAACACTACTTTGTTATTATATGACAGAGCCCAGGTGAATGAGTGGAATTGCATGTTACTCAGAGACTACAACCTAGCAGGCAACTTTGGTAGGTCAACACTGAGATATGCTGATACTTTTCTGGTTTTATGGGATTCTAATTAGTATACCTGCACTTTTCTCCCTAGCTGTAAATCCATTTTAAAATTGGAAAAAAATATAAACAGCAACAACAAAGGCATTTAAAAAGTTTACAATGTCCTTTTAATTTTCAACAGATTATCTTTTTAATTCAATTACTATAATTTTATTAAAGGCCATAATTATTGTTGACGCCTGAAATGCTGTCAATAGAAGGTGCAATTATGCTGCATAAAAATGTAATCATAATGTGCAATGATGGATAATTCCTCAAACACTCTATAAAAATTGACTTTAAAATATTTTAAAGTTTATTAAAATATATTATTCAGCTAATCCTTTTAATGAGTTTTTGGGAAATATTTTCCAATGGGCTAGAAAAAATAAAAATTGTGTCAACACTGCAATATTACTTAAAGCACATATGTAAATGAAGTTGACACCTAATGAGGCCAAAAGGCCTTTCCCTTAAAAACAGTCTCTGTTGATGGAAATGTTCTCAGGTGTCAATAGCATACTGACAAACCAGAAGTGCAAAAAAGAGAAGCAGAATAGACAGTAATATTTATTTTATAACATCTATATCATACGTTGTTGGGGTGAGGTGGGAAGGTAGTGTTTTAGAGGCAGGAATGAATATACAAATAGAACCTGTAAGCTTAGTGAAATGCAGCCAGGTTAACTTGTGAATAAATCAGTAATTGCAACATACAAAGAAAAAATTAATTGTTCACGGATTGCACCCTTGCAAATGACTGAGGATCCTAAAGGATTATTACCGTCAGTTTGTTAAAGTGTCAGTTCCCCAAACATAGTTATACTCTATTTTTTATTCCCCTCTCAAAGGTCAAATCTATTGAATATTCTTGTAGACTAAGTGCAGTGGTTAGAGTCACCTATTAAAGGTTCCAAATAGATATTCTCCTACTATCATCACTTCTGAAAAAAATACAAGTCAACTTTTCATTCCTTTCTGACCTTCGTTGTCACATTTTTTTTCCATTTCTACTTGCCCTACCCCGTGCATTTTTAAGTAAGAAAAAGCTTATTTCTCTTATAATATTTTCCTCAGCAATATATTCAGAAAAACACACATCTATGGAAAAATATACCTCCACTTCACAAATGTAGTGGCATCCAACTAGAAAAAAATTGTTGTTGTTCTTCTTGTTATTTTAAAATTCTTTAAGTAATTAAATAACTTTAACTTAAGCGATGAAAATTAAACCCTTTCCTTTGTTTACTATTCATAGAAAAATAACTGTTCATAGGCATTTAAAACCTATTTTCATATGGTATATATAGCTAGACACTATTGATTTCTTTTTAACCTCAAATATTGTTCTAGTTTGTCAACAGAAAATAAGAACCCATTAATTCTAGTTACTATGGGCTTCCTTTACTTTATATCATATGAGTAGGCCTCAATTAATTGCATAAAAATGCATTCTTTTAAAATGAATAGGCCTACTATTTAAATAATATTGTAATATATCCGTCTGTTATGTATAAATAATAGGCATCATTTATAAAGCACTTTTAAGATTTTTTAAAGTAGTTTACAAATATTATCTCATTTTATGCTCACAACAACTCTGTGAAGAAGGCATTATTATTATCCCCATTTTACAGATGAAGAAACTAAGGCAGACTGAGGTTAAGTGACTTGTTTCACATAGCTAGTAAGTATCTGAGGCTGGATTTGAACTCAGGTCTTCTGGACTTTAAGTCCAGTGCTCTATTCACTGTGTCCCTCAGCTGCCAAAAATTATTCTATATTTCATCAAAGAGATGACTCTGGATTATTGCAGCATCTATGATCCTTTAAAGGCTTCAAGTGTAGGCCCAGTAACAGTGTATGTTTGCTTTCTGGGGATCAGCTTGTCTAAGTACAGAGAGGTTTATCTTTATTGGTTAGCTACTTGATAATTTTTTTTTTTTGCTATTGCAAACCCATGCAAAAAAGAAAACTACAAAACAGCCTTTAGTTCTACAAGTCCTTCCATTTCTGCAGTGACAGAGGAGGGATAGAATAAGGAGGTAGAGAAACTAAGTTACACAAGTTTTAGATGATTTATAAACACTAACATAGCAATTAGCACCCTAAATGTTATTTTGTTGTGCAATGACTAGTTAATAAACACAATATTAGAGGAACCAAATTGTAGCAATCTCACAATATTAGAGGAATAGAATTATATCAAACTTGACTTTCTTGCTGGTAACAAAACCAGAAAAAGAAAGGCTAAATTGAAGGAGGTTTACAGGTTCTCCTTGGAGAGTCAAATTGTGTTGGGTTTGGTGTTATAATACACTCAAAGGAAAAGCAACAAAGCATCATTTCATGTGAATTGCTTCAGTGTTTGCAATGTCTTTTGTATAAAGACCATCATGAAAATGATTGCAATGAATCTCAATGGTAATTCTACTAGGGGAGGGACTTTTCAGCCAGCCTCCTGTCTGTTGTATCCTTTACTCTGCTCATTTACTGGTTGTTGTTGAACCATGGGTAGTTCTCTTTGAGTAGGACCACTCTGATGGTCCAAAGAGATTGAAACTCCATCTTTTAAGGGAGTAGAACTAAATAATTTTTGAGGCCCCTCCAGATCTAAATGCATTGATCCCATAACATTTAGGCAACACTGGGAGTATCAGTATCTCAGTTCCTCTTCACTTCTTAGTGCTACTGATTTTTTTTTCAGTAAATTTACTTAAAAACACTATTGTTGAGGAACTTAATGATAATATTTTAACTTGTGCACCAATATGTTTTGTAGAAGATGAAGAGAGAGAGGAATTTGATGAAGAACTTAGTAAAGACGTTTCACATTAAATCAATATATACTTTGATATTTGATGACTTAAATGCCAATTTGGTAATTGGTGAAGATGTAAAAGAATATGGGGTAGTACAATTCAGGGTTAAGGAACTTGTAGACTGTATAGAACATTGTGTCTATACATTATGATACCATATTCAGGAAAATAATCAGAAAGCATTTGACATGTAAGCACAAAATACAACATCATGAAACAAAATGAAATTGATTATATTTTCATAAGAAAAGAAAAGTACACATAAATATAGAATTTATTAATGAATTAGCTATCCTTGTACAGTTAGACTTGTATAGTGACTCACTAAAAATCAAAACTAATAGAAAGCTGAATAAAGACAAGAAAAAATGTGGCAGGCAAAACAATCCTAACCTGAATTATTTAAAGATGTTACTGACACAAAAATGGTAGCTAGAAGAAAGGACATTCATGCTGGTTATAACAATTTCACATACAAGTTTAACTGTTGTAAATCAATGGCCATACTCAGGATACCAAAAGAGCCTAAAAGTCCCTCAGTTGGCAAACAATTAATTTACTTGCCAAGCTTAGAGACATGACAGTAGTGTTACTGAGGGTATACACATTTTAGGGATTTTGATGTATAGTTCCATATTGCTTTCCAGAATGACTGGTTTGATTTAGAACTCCTCCAAAAGTGTATCAATATGTGTACTTTTCTGAAGCCTTCCAACAAATGTCATTTTCTTTTTTTTTTCCCCCTCATCTTCGTATATCTGATGTATATGGGGGTAGAGCTTGAAAGTTGTTTTAATTCGCATTGCTCTTACCACTGATTTTTGGGAACATTTTTTGTGTATTTCTATTAATAGCTTTAGGTTTTTTCTTCCTTTGTGAACTGGCAGTCTATATCCTTTGTTTATATATTAGGAAATGGCTCTTCTTGCTATATATTTGAATTAGTGCCTTATCTATTTTGCATATCAGATATTTATCAGAGAAACTTACTGCCAAAATTGTTCCTAGTTAATGATTTATAATTTTAATTAAGCTATTTTTTTCCTGTAAAACTTAAGTTTATGCGATATAATTTTTCAATTCTATTTTCTGCAATACTCTTGATCTGACATTTGGTTATGAATTCTTTCCTCTATCAAGAATTACCAAAATTATTTTCTTTCTTGTTCCTCCAGTTTGTCTATTTTTTCACCTTTTATATCTAAGTCATATATCTACTTGGAGCCTGACTTAGTACATGGTGTGAGCACTTAGTCTAAGCCTAGTTTTTTGCCAGACTGCTGTTCAGTTTTCTTAGAAGTTTCTGTATAATAATAAGCTCATACCCTAGCAGTCTTAGGGATTCTCTTTGGGATTATGCTACTATTTGTATGCTTCTTTACACACTGATCAACTTTTCTATATTTTAATTAGTACCTAATAGTTTTGACGCTTATTTCTTTGCAGTACTTTCATTGACAATGGGGACTTATAAAAAAATGTGACCAGTTCTTACATTGTATATCAAATGAATGTATTAAGAAATTTTAACATTAACCTAGTATAAGAGAGTAGCTTACTGGGAAATGTCACATTGTTCACCTGAGCTTCCTACTCAGTTATATGTTATGACTAGTGACTTTTAAAGGAAATTCCAACAATTGAAACAAAAAAAAAACCAAACAACTGAACAGTTTTCTTTTTTTTCTCATTTTAAAACTTAATTTAGATGCAAAATGTCTCTATTAAAACTATTGCTTTTCAATGATAGTAGTAGTAGTTGTAATAATAATAACCAATAATTTATATGAGGCAGCTTGTTGGCTCAGTGGATAGAGCATTGGGCCTGGAGTGAGGAAGACCTGTGACATACTTGCTAGTTGAGTGACCCTGGGCAAGTCACTTAACTTCTGTTTGCCTTAATCCACTGGAGAAGGAAATGGCAAATGACCCCAGTATCTTTGCCAAGAAAGCCCCATGGATAATATGGTCACAAAGAGTCAGACACAACCAAACAACTGAGGAACAACAAAAATATTTATATAGCTCCTATGTGCCAGGCACTGTGCTAAATGTTTTTCCACTCAATAACCCTAGGAGATGGGTACTATTATTTCCTAGATTTGCAGATGAGAAGACTGAGGCAAACTGAGGTTAAGTGACTTGCCCAAGATCCCACAGCAAGTATGTGTCTGAGGCTGGATTTGAACTCAGGTCTTCCCAGCTCCAGGCCCAGTGCTCTATTTACTGCTCTACCTAGGTGTCCTGAAACAATTGAATGAGCACACACTCAAGTACGTAGACTTATCCTCAGAATAATCTACAATGAACTCTGATAGCTCAAAAAAATTAAAATAAAGTTCTTACATGATTACCAACAAGTTCAGACCATGCATAAATCAAGCCAATTTGAATTCTGAGATCAACTGTATTTTAATTACTGATTTTGCTACAAGTTATGTTATGCATGGATACATGTACATATCAATCTTTTACAAATATGGTTTTGTTTCATATAATATTAATATTAATAGTCAGAATACACAAAATATCATTCTATGACATTCAGGTCTTCTGAAGGGGGTCACAATGTAAGATGCCAATAGTACAATGATATTAACTTGAAAGTAGATAAGGAGAAAAACTCAAACCATCCATTGAATTCTGTGATCTCTAAGTACCTTTCAGATTTCCTGCCAAATTCTTCTGACTTTGGGTCTTTGGGGGAAGGCTAGAAAGGCAGTTATAAGGAAGGCCCACATTTCTCTCAATTCAAAATAGCTATTTTATTCAGTGTAGCAAATATACTAGTGTCTTCTTGTTGTTGCTGTTTAAGCAAAGAAGAAATTGGTAATAGAAGTAATTACTTTCACACAACTTCTAATAAAGGGAGGAAAAAACTCTAGAAACGTGATCATATCATTTAATAAATCAATATTTTACTTGGGACCACTAAGAAATTAGTCAATAACTTTTAATAATGTGCTACACATTTTAAATGTGAAGAAAGTGTCATGCTCTTGAATAAAAAACAGTAGCAATATTTTGCATTTAGATTATACTAATGCAATGGTACAAATGTTTTTTCTTTTCAATTAGGAAAATAGGGTACCCTAAATAGTGAGATGAACAGATGGAAAAGGCCTCTGGACTCTTTCAAAGGCCCCTGAGCTACCTCAAGACCAAACACTTTTTTAGGAAGGACAAATTAGTACCAACTAATGTCATGATTGACTGTATTTCATGTATTAGGCATATTCCTCAAACTTCATTCAAACTCTTACTTGAATCCTCAAGTACCATATAGCGAATGATATGTCAACATGGTCAGTGATAATACCTACTACTATGGGTCAGTAAAACTGCAGTTGAGAAATTATCATAAAATTAGCCATTTCAAATGAACTTTACATATTTGGAAAAAGGGGAAGAACAGTATTAGACCTGTCCTCAAGCCTTCCATTCTTATACAACTAATAATCAAGGTGGAATTTTCACCTATAGGATTATCTATCCTTGTTTTGTTTTAAATGACACACAATGGAAACATTCACTGGACATGTTGTGATGTAATATCGGATTTTCATGAGTAAAATTGCATCTTTGCTAACTTAGACTTTTAGAGACTACCAAAGTCATCTGTTCATCTTCAATTCTGTGATCCCCAAAATTTTAAAGTAACCAACATTGAACTATTCTTTGCATCCTGTCAAAACTGTCACTGTTAAGAAAAAAAAAAGTGAGCTACTAGCAGAATGAAAGACAAATGACCTCCCACTCTGCCCATGTTCAAGTAAGTTTCAGAATTCTCCTTTAGTTCACTAGCCCATTGGTGTTTATTAGTTTTTTTTTTTTATTAATTCTTTGGATCAATCTTGGAGGCCATTAATCAATATTTTAAAAATTCTCCTAAAGAAATTCTTTTAAGGTTACCATTTCTCTTCCCCAAACTATGGTAACATCAAATTGCCATGTACTCAATAAGTAACAACTAACTGATGCATTTGGAGGCTAGTGAAAACATGAAATAAATAATTTTGATATTTCTTTTCTGCCTGAGAGTAGTGAAATTCTATGCTGGAAGTTTTAAAGGGAACTTGGGGGAAGGGTGGAGCAAGAAGCTAATCATAGTGCATGGAAGCAGCCATCAACTAAAGAAATGTGAGGATGCAAATCAAGGAAATAGTGACAAATATGGAGAAACTTTGATTAACACGAATGCTAAAATATTTTCTTGAAACAGGTGTCTTTGGCAACTTCAAAGTAACAACAGATAAAGAAACAAAGAAGCAACAACAGTATAGTAATGTCCCACTTAACTGGAGGTAAAGCTGTCAGTAACCTCAACCATGTAGAAAATAGGATCAACTTCAGAAATAAGTACAACACACTCTCATCAGAGAGGAAGATAATTCTCATAAAGATAATAGGTTTCCACTCTAGGGAAGGTTTAGAAATGTCTATAACAATCCCAAGCCCACCTTACACCATAGGGGCTTGAAGCTAAATAATGAAGTACTATAGAAATGTCATTTCAAGTTTTCAAGCTTCAAATAACTTTCAAACTAATATTAGAGAGGAAAGTTAGCACTATTTTTGTCATATAGATATTATCTACATTTTGCAGATGGAGAATTCAAGGCTCAGAAGGACTAAATATGTACATTGTCACCCTTAGAAAGTGGCATAGAAGGAATTTGCACTGGTATCTTCTTTACTCCAAGCTTAACCCTCTCTTTTTTATGTCACATATGTGCATGGGATACAAATAAGTTGGTCAATAATAAAGTGATCCTCATGCATAACCTATATGGAATTGTTACCTTCTCAATGGGGAGGAGGGGGTGGAGAGGGAAGAAGAGAAAGAATTTGGAACTCAAAGTTTTTAAAATGAATGTTAAAAAACTGTTTTTACGTGTAACTGGGGAAAAATAAAATACTAAATAAAAGCTTAAAAAAAGAAAACAATAAGAATAATAAAGTGATCCCAAATAGCATTGTCTCCAGAAAAATCAGTATGATTACTGATTGCTTCCCTACTCCCACACAATATTGCATTGCCTAATATGATGATCCAATTCAACAGGCATTTGTTGTCTACTCACTATGCCTAGGCAATAAGGATGTGGGGTGGGGGAAACAAATAAAATAGTCCATATCTTCAAGAATCTTATGTGGGTTTTGTTTTTCGTTTTTGGTTTTTGGTGTGTGTGTGTGTGTATCTTTCTCTGTGTATACAACATGCATACTGATAAGTAAATTGAAAATAATGTTGAGAGGGAAAGGGCTAACAAGCGGTATCAGGAAAAAACTTCACACAAGAGGCAGCACCTTCCCTGAGGCTTGAAGGAAATTAGGATTTTGTTAGGACGGTAAAATAGAGCTATATTTTAGGCAAGAACACATTCTATACAAAGGTAGGGAGAACTGGAAGAGGCGTGATGAATTCTGAAGGCAAGCTTAGCTGGAATGTAGAGTACATAAGATTATGGAAAAGTAGGCAGCACCCAGATTTGAAGGGCTATAAATGCAGGAGTATGTATTTCATTCAAATGACAATAGGGATCCCCTGAAGATTGTTGAGTAGAGAAGTGACATGGTCAGACTTGTTCTTTAAGAATATTGATTTGGCATCTATGTGGAGGACAGATTAGAGGAAGTATGAGACTGGAGGTAGGGAAGCCAATTAGGAATTGGCTAAGTCTAAATGAGAGGTGATTAGGGGCCAAATTAGAGTAGGAACCATGTGAATGGAGAAAAAGAAAACAATTCAAGATGCATAGACACACACTTATATGTGTATGTATGGCAGAGGCAAACCACACAATGGAAATGAAAAGATTTATCAGAGAAGGAGGAGAAGAGTTAAGGATGATTCCAATGTTGTGAAATTAGGTGAGGAGAAGAATGATGATTTCAACAGAAATAGAGAAATTGGAAGGGGGGGCAGTAATGAGTTCCATTTTGAACATATTGAATATACATGCTAGCATTACATCCAAGAGATAATAGCCATTACTTAGTGATGTGGGACTAAAGTTCAGGAGAGAGATTAGAAATTATATATCTATATCTACATATATCTCTTTCAATAGAAATAGAGATGATTTTCATCTCCACTTGATAATTGCCAAATGTCCATCTTTTCTCTATCATCTATCTATATCTATCTAGCCATCTTTCATCTATCTATCTAATCATCTATCTATATCTATCTAGCCATCTTTCATCTATCTATCTATATATGGCTACATAGAAACGCATGTTACTCTCTCTATTTATATCTACCTATTTCTCCACTGTGGGGAGCATCTAATTTGTAAAATGGATTAGATGACCTGTAAGGTCCCTTCCAATTCTAAATCTAGGATCATGCGATTCAGCAAATGATCCTCAGAAGAAACAGTTACCTATGTGGGATGAGAACCAGGAGAGGAACACCACAGATACCAAGAGTGGAAAAAAGAATCGAACAGGGAGTGTTTGACCAAAGCTGCAAAGGTCAAGTAGCTTGGGGACTGAGAAAAGCCCAGAGAATCTAATAATTAAAATATTTTAGGAACCTGGAGAGAATAATTTCAGTACAAGAGTGGGTTCCAAGACCATTAATGATGGTACTGAGCATTTCTATAGGTCAAAACATCATCGATATGGGATATTTCTCTAAGACTCCAAATTAATCAGGTCCCACTACACTTTTGATACTGAGAGTAAAAAGATCTCTTCAGCTTACTGGAACATGAAAAGAACCACTTACCACAAATGCTATTATACTCCTCAATGTAGATTCCCACTGGAAACAACTTTTAAGGAACTGTGCTGTATTCCATATTGCCATAGTAATTTTTTTCACACGATCAACATCCCTTGATAAAATCTGATAAATGGTAAGGAGAAAACAAGAAAAAGAATGAGCTGAATGAAAATCCTTCCTTCAGATACATTAACATGATATTTTGTCATATATTTTTGCATATTTTTGATTCATTCTCTGTTAATTCATCTTTAAAAAAATCCTGAGATTTCATCTGAAGTTTTATTTTGAATAGATCCTTATCAACAGGAGGAAAAAAGTAAAAGATTCATCTGAAGAAGAAATTCATGTCTCTTTATTATTGTATAAGACAATGATTTTTTAGGTGATAAAACCATAGGAGTTGCTGGGTTTTGTTTGGTTTTAAAGATGTCACAGGGAAGGAATAGCTTTACCATGAAATGCTCTTGAGTTTTCTGCCTGGTAAGAAACTGGTAAGAAACAATGTGTATGTTAAAAATCATGCTAGTTAAAGATTCGACCAGGGAAAAAGCAAGATAATGGAGAATTCTCGTTCAAATATTAGATCTGAACACATGCTAGTTGAAACATAGAAAGAGGAAGCCTAATGTAATAATAATAATTATAAAAAGACCTGGCAGCTAGTAAACCTGTGCCATGATCCTAACCCCAACGGCAATTTACTGTGTACTTGGTAAAGCCGCAGAATTTATCTTGACCTCAGTTTCTGTCTCTTCAAAAATTAGGGGGTTGAATGAGATGGCTTAAAGGTTTTTTTTTCTAGGTCTCATATTCTATTTGATATTTTCCATATGATTTCTGTTCCTCTGACCACTTGAAATCTGCCCATTAGAAAACTGTCACTCATATTCCCAATGGGTTTTAGTGTGTTGCAAAAGGAAAATTTTAAAATATGACAAAGCTGTTCATAGATTCAAAGAATCCGAGAGCTAGGATGGTTCTAAAGAGGTTATCTAACCAAACTACTTTATTTTAGAATTGAATAAGGCAAATCTCATACAGGTAAAAGGACTTGCCTCAGGTCACCTAGCTAGTAACAAAACAAGGCCTAGAATCCATATCTCCTGACTTCTACCTAGGTCAGTGTTTTTCATTTCAATTTGTTTGCAAAAGAACTAATTCATTTTCACCATACAGTTTTGGCATTCAAGTAAATATAGTAAGAGCAATGAAATACTAAAAATCCACAATTTACTTGAGAAAAATATGACAATATTATAATGGTCTAAACAAAATGTTGCTTAATTTCGGAAGACATTCTGGATTTTTCATAAGTATACTTCACAGTTTTTTAGAAACCCAAAGAATGATAAGATACCATTGTGGATATTTTTAACTATTTTATGTAATCCACAGCTGTTCCCCACACAGGAAATGGTGGAAGTAATAAACACTTTAAAAAGGGACACTTTGTTCTTTGGTACACAACTGAAGAGGGACAATAGGTACAGAATAAAATCCTGAATTGTCTCTAAGTAGGACAGGGAGGGACTCTGAAAAAGAATGCAAAGGTCATAGTAAATATGTGGTATTTCCTTTAGCACGACCTTATCTTCACTTTTCTTTGAAATGATGAGAGAGGAACTAAGTGCATCAGGCAGAGGAAAGGTATTTTGTTCAAAAGAGGGCAGAAAACCATAACATTTAACCTTGTAGTCAAACCTAAAATAATTAGGGAGGCCATGGGTGAAGATCATATTAGGGAATCAATGGCTGACCCTTTGCTATACATCCTCTTCTCCTATACTATTCATTTAGCTATTGATAACATGGGCATAAAAGCTTATTAATTTTAAAGGACCATCAATAAGAGACATGGATAGAACAGACAGTGAAGGCATTAATGCAGGTGATTAACAAATCAAGAAAGACGTGTTCCTTAAATGATAAGTAAAAGGGAGGGGGTGGGGGGAGAGAGAGAGAGAGAGAGAGAGAGAGAGAGAGAGAAGAAGAGAGATGAGTGTGTCATGATTTGATCACTTCTATTTCATTCAATAGATTTCTTTTCTTCCTCTCATTCTCTTCCCTCTCATTCCTACCTTTCCCTCTCCTCTCCCCCTATTCCCTGGTTATCCCCTTCCTGCATTTCTTATTGAAGTGTTAGCTTTAAGGTTAAAAAAGAAATTTTAAAAAAAGACCACCACCAAATAACCACTTCTAATGATGACTGAGTGTACAAATAAGTTGGCAGATATTGACCTACCTTTTTGGAAAGCTTGCGGCTATCTTCAACAAAGCGCTTTTCTCTGGGTGTAAAGGTCCTAATGCTTGCTTTTACCTAAACAACAAAAAAAAGTTTTAAAATGGCAGCTTTTGCACTGACTTCTTTTTCATCAAACAAATAATAATTAATAATAATAATAGTAATAAGCCAATACATTGTGATACTCTTGGTTTTTTGGTTTGTTTTTTTAGCAGAGAGCACCAATGAATTAGGGACCTACAAGGATGAGGCTAAGGCCTGGGAAGAAATTACAAGCATTTCAATGGACTTGATTTAATGAGACCATTGGGCAGGGCAGGTTGAAACTCAGGATTATTTAAGACCCTCACTGAACCTTTCTAAATCAGTGGAAGATTTTTAACTACTGCAGAGCTGTACTCAATGTTCTAGTGGTTCACTGAGTTCCTAAACTTTTCATTGTTATCCAAACTGCCCTCACAACTTCTAACAACATCAAGTAGCTAAAGTCAGTTCTTGATTTTTAGTGTAAGAGGCAAATGAATTTTGAATTCTAGGTGCTTTCCCTATCTACTTCTATTATTTTTTCACATGATTAAATGACATTAAACTGAATTATGGGTGCTTTCATAAGAATATATTTATATTTAGCTTCAGGCTGATTACATTAACTTTTAAAAATTAATTCTTCATAGTTTTTCTGCTTATGGGGACTTACCAATAAGATAGAAGTGATCAGAGCTGGCCTACAGTGCAGAGCAAAAAAGGAAACAAGCAATTTCTTGTTGGTCTTTGCAATAATACATATCGATATAAACACATTTAGGATGTGTATTAGGGAGAGAGGGAATTAGAAGAGAGGAGTGAATAGCAGTGACCTACAACCCAGGAAGTTCTAAATAATGTAATCATGGGAATTTTCTTGACCTATCTTTCATATGAAGCAGAATATGTGACTGAGGAGAGATGGATGTCAGTTGTTAAAGTGTACCCAAATGGGTAAAACTTACTTTGTTAACTTTCTGAGCATACTAATTGAGAGAATTACTGAAGTACAATGAATGGTATGCTAGTATGAGCTACAGTAAGTTACTGTAACATAACAGCTTGTATTCTGAAGCAAAAGATGGCAGACTTTAACAATTGGGTCCTCTCCTTGATTACATACAGCAGACAATAAAGTAAGCAAAATAATTTTGACTTTCTTTTGTGACAGACATTTCAGCTTTAAGACCAAAGAAAAATGGTCACCCCTCCTTTTAGATGCAACCAGACCTGGAATGATTTATGTTTGACTTTCACATCTAAGGGCCATGGCAGGTGGATGCCAAGGAATTCAACAGATTGGTTAGAGGGAATCATGAAGGAGAAGCTCCTTTTAGACTTACCGGATTATATATGATATCCATCTCCAAATAAATAACTCCTTTTGATGCTTGTTCTAAATCTTTATTCTTCAGTACATAGCAACTTTGCTGCCCATCTCTAATCTATCATGAATAAAAGATAAAATATGTATTGATGAGCAATCTCTCTGCTTGGTTTTAAATGGCTACCCAAAGAGTCTCATCTCTTCAAAGCCGAGAATACAAAATGACCACCAATGGAACAAATATTAAACTGAAGATTAAACCTATTATAATCCAACTTTTAATTCCACAGTGATGCAGTTTGTGGAGCACAGTATGATAATAACCAATCTGAAAAGTCTGCCCTAAAAGCCAATGTGTTGATGGAAAACAATCAGCACACTTTATTAGCAATTCGAAATGGGAACTTCTCTTCCAAACATCCAAAAGGTCAACAAAATTTTGGTTTATTAAAAAGATCATGTTTGCTGTTAGCCAGGGCACAATCTAAATTAAATAAATAAATCAACATAGCTAAAAGTTAGGTGCAGGACATGTTCAAAATGCACCATGTCCTGAAAAACATTCAAAATAAACAAATCCCTTTAATAGTCTCTTCCTGCCAGTATGTGAAATCAGTTCCATACACTAATCTGCCTGTTGGCCCCAGCACATTAGACATCTATGAAAAAACATCTCCCTTACCATTTTGGAAAGTATTTGGCTCAAGTTAAAGGCCTTCTCTCTTCAAATTTGATGGCAGCAATGTTTTTATTATACACAGTAGTATATGTATTGATTAAACATTTGGCTTTTTAGGAAGCACACCAGTTAATTCTAGATGGTAGCAACATAAAGCTGCAACTCACCAAACGCTCCATTTGGGATTGTAATGATCAAAGATTAAAGATAACAGGGGAAATTTGAGGGCATGAAATTTCAACCATATTTTAAATGGCTATTGCTGTCATTGCATGAATTTAGTGCAAGCGTTCACATAAACACTGGTGGAAATGAGTTAAATAACTCACTAAGGGAAACAACAATTTCACATTACAAGGGAGAGGTCACTTTCCTTCCCAAAGCCACCCACCTCCCTTGGATTGCAGAGCTTTTCAGCAGAAAGATAGTTTCCCTAGCCAGTGGCTAAGAGGAAGAAGTGACCTATAAAGAACTGGTATCCTTCCTGGACAGTGTCCAAACAGGAATCTCGGTTTCCGTTTTTATCCAGTCTCAGTTAATTGAACATGGAATCTTTTTAATCTGAAAAAAGTATGCCAACTTGATGCTGACCCAGCTTTGCTCTAATTTAACCTACAGTCATACCACACTTGCTGGCAATTCCCATCAGTTCTCAAAATCTAGGTAGTGGTCAACCTGGACAACTTTAGGGATAAAAGGTCTCAATGGAAAAAAAACCAACATGACAAACAGGAAGAGTAATTTCTGATTTCCTAAGTAACTTTTTTTCTTGCTTAATATTGAACCTATGCATCAATGTGTGTTTGCTAAGTTTAACTTACAAAGCCCAAACCTGTATCACTTTGTGGTCCTTTAATGAATTAAGTTAGAGAAATATTCCATTATTTGTGATCCTACCAACTCCTTTTTTTTTTTAAGTAGAAAGGAGAGAATTGCCAAGAGTGCTGCCCAATTGCCTTGGGAATTGTTTTGCCATAGTCTTACATAAAAATAATTTGGAAATTTATTTTGCGTTTATCTATTCAAATAGCAAAACAGTAGCCAATAAAATACTTAAGACATTTCCTTTTACTCTTTCTCTGGTGGAACTTTCAACTCTAGGGGGAAAACTCTGGGACATCCTAAATCCCATAATTCTTATATGTCTGCTTTTATACATGTGAGGGAGGGGAGAAATCAATGAGTTCACAGATTTTTCAATTCTAAGTATTAAGTAAAAACAGCCAAAATCATTTTAGAGCCAACAGATAAATAAACTCTACGAACATGCATTTACAGTGGCCAAAACTACTTTATTGGCTGTTACTGGGTCTTTAAGCTAAAATTGGCTGCAATTTTCTGATTACAACAAATAGAGGCAAGTTTTTCTAGTTTTCTGAGAACTAACTGAAAAGAAACTTTAAAAAATATTGAGCCTTTCAAAGGTAAAAGAGTCATTAAATATGATTCTATGATATCATAATAGTGATTGACCATCAGAAGACTTTCAAGACCTGGTTCTCACATCAACTAATTATGTAACTTGGATCATCTCACTTATTCTCTCTAGATCTCAGGTTCTTTGCTTGAAAAAAAATTATTATATTAGCCTAGATGATCCCCTTTCAGCTTTAAGATTTTGTGATTCTAGGACATAAAATAGTTTTGATGCATATACATGTCTATTGTATACATATTCGTAACATATAAATATTATATATGAATACATATTAATGTGTGTCACATTCATCATATACATATATTCAATATATACATAGTCATTAATTTGTGTAACACAGTTAAACGGTCATATAGGTCCCTACACAAAAGACATTGGTGTCCAAGGACACAGAAAACACTCTATTTTCTTAGCTGGAACATTTCTTTTATGCTAAAAGTTATCATTATCCTCCATTTAGAATTGCATTGATGTAAACCATCACCAACTGATTCAATGGGGAAGATAATCAGAACTAATATCAAGGAATAAAACTATCAGCTTGGCTTATGTAGGAAAGATATGCAATTATAGTTTAATCCAATACTAAAGATTCATATTAATTTCTCAGTTGTTTGACCTTCATGAAAAAAAAAGAGAATAATTGGAAACAAAGTAACATTACTTCATCAGGCACCTTTTATTGAATACAAAAGGGAAAAAAATAGTTTAGTGTAGCAATGGCATAATAACCTAGTTTGTCCCATCTGATACACAGTAGAAAGTTACCATCCTATTGAATGCAATGAGAAGAGGTTATAAAGCCAAGCAAGGTAAGGAAGAAAATAAATCAGATCTGTTGGTAGTTAGGTCCCACTCTAGCATAAATTTAGAATCAGGACTATTTTCAATGATATGGGGATAAAACCATATGATGATAAGTAAGAAATATTAACAAGGGTACCATGGTGCTGCTTTTATAGATTTGACTGTATGTTTTTGCATTTATATTAAGGGCAGAGTTGTTAGCCTCCAAAATTATGATGGAGAAAATTTGTTTACTAGAGTGTACAAACCTCCAAACTTACAACCACAAGTGGAACTTGGGTAAATATTTAATTGGATATGTAAGTGCACATTTAAAGCATGGATGTTTATTAGGTACAAGCAATTCTAGAAAAATTACTCTATAAACCTAATTAACTGAAACTGTTGTAATAGGCGCAGCTAGTTACTGTCCCCACAGATGCCCATGGAATGTGATGGATTCACAGACCAACAAACTTGCCTCATTGCAAAGCCTTGGCTTTTTACACCCTTGAACTTCTAGCAAAATAGTATCTTTTTTTTGTATTCCTTTTATCAGAAAATTTAAATGATTCTGTCTTAAAGATGGGGGATAATCGCCGATACATTGAAAATGTGACTTTTTAAAAGGTATATCAATTTTACTTCTATACCAGACTTGTGATTTTACCAGTGCAGGGGACTTCTAAGGAGAAATTAATTACTGACACCAAGACAGATCAGCTTCTTCTCTGTATTTCATACTTTCAGAAAGCTACTTGGGGGCAACAAGAGTTTAAGTGACTGGCCCAGAATTATACAGCTAGGGTATGTCAGAGGTTGGATTTGAATCCAGGTCTTCCAGACTCTGAAGACAACTATGTACTCATTATATCAAGTTACTTCAATAACACTGATTTATCACCATAATTTGACTTCAGTCCATAAATGAATTTAAGGTCACTTACCAAAAAAAAATGTGAAAGTACAAATATATAAATCTGTTAGAAAGTGGAACTTTTTTTTAACAGTTACTATTAGAATCGTTCTTGTTTTGTTTCAAAGTTATCTCCTACACATAAGAGGTCTTTTTAAAAATTAATTTATGTTTTTTTCCCAATCAGCAAAAATCTACCTCTCTGCCTCTCATTCTTTCCTTCTTCCAAATGAGAAAAGGAAAAAGGAAAATCTCTGTTACAAATATGTATAGTCATATCAAACAAATTTTAGCATGTTATCTTTAAAAGAGAAAAAAACACATATATTTAAACACACACAGATAGATAAGTGTACATATACACACATGTATGAACATATATGTATATGTTTGTGTCTTTCTGCACTCACTTTTTTATGAGGAAGTAGGTAGCATGTTTTATCATTAGTTCTCTCAAATCATTACATTGTATCAGGATTTCTAATTCTTTCAAAGTTACAATACTGTTGTTATTGAATAAATTGTTTTTTGTAGTACTGTTTATTCTGCATCAGTTCATACATGTATCAGGTTTCTGTGAAACCATCCCCTTCATTATTTCTTACAGCACAATAGTTTTCAATAACATTTATATGCTATAATTTATTCAGCCATTTCCCCATTGATAGGCACCCATTCTCCCACAGATTCTAATTCTTTGCCTCCACAAAAGAGTAAAAATATTTTTGTTCATTATTAAAGTTCATTTTGCTTTGTTTAGGACTAATTTCTCTTTTTTAAATCTAGCCATTCTCTATTTCCCCTCTTCTTTCTTTTCCCCTTTTCCTCTTATTTCCTTGTTGAGTGAAGTGCATTTCTGTACCCAGTCTAATTGTGTATACATTCTTCTCTCCTTTGACCAATTCAGATGAGAGTGAGGTTAGTGTCAGCCACTCCCCCAACTAATTCTTTCTTGTTTGTATAGGCCTACTTGCACACTCCAATTGTGTGAGATAATTTTCCACAATCTTGCTTACTCTTCATTTCCCTTCCCTTCTTGTATAATCCTCTTCTTCTCCCTTTCCATTCTTCTTTTTAGATCATTGTGAAATAACAGAACCACTCTCAGGACTTCTGAATAATTAGAATTCCTTGATGATGATAAGCTTAGAGGAGACACATATATCATCTTCCTATGTTATAATATAAGCTGTTTATCCTCCCTGAGTACTTTATTATTCTTTGTTCACATTTACTTTTTATGTTTCTCTTACTCTTATATTTTAATATCAATATTTCTGCAGAGTTCTGGTCTTTTTGTCAGGAATGCAAGGTAGTACCTTGCACCAAAGGTCCATATTTCTTTTTTCTCACTGTAGGATTATTCTCAGTTTTGTTTGATAAGTTTTTCTTGAACATAAGCCTATTTCCTTTCTCTTCTGGACTGGCATATCCCAAGCTCTCTGTTCTTCGATCTTAGTGGCTACTAAACTATGTGTGATTCTGACTGCGTCTTGTTGGTGATTGAATTCTTTCTTTCTTGATGCTAAAACATTTTTGCTTTAACTTGGAAATTCTGGATTTTGGCTAAGAAGTTTTGGGGAATGTTCATTTTCTGATTTCTTTCAAGAAGTGACCAGTGGATTCTTGTTTTTCGGGTTCTATGAGATCTAGGCAATTTTTTAAAAAAACATTTTTTTGAAATATCATGTCTATATTCTTTCTTTTGGTCATGACTTTCAGGTAGTCCAATGATTTTTAAAATTTTTTTCTCCTCAATATGTTTTCCAAGTCAGTTGTTTTTGTTATGAGATATTTCATATTTTGTTCCTTTTTCCCTTCTTTTGATTTTATGTTAATATTTCTTATTGTGATATGGAGTTACTGGCTTCTGTTTGGTCCATTCTAATTTATCATGGAATTTGTTGCATGGATAAAGTTGTATATGGCTTGTGCCAAATTGTTAATTACCTTTCTAATTCTTTCTTCTATAGCTATTATTTCTATATTTTCCTCTAGTGCTCTTTTTCATTTATAAAAACATTTTAAATCTAAAAACAAAACAAATCACATGCAACTCTTGCTTCCTTTTTTCCAGGAATTCTAGTTGAATTTAGTTGAACCAAGATGTTTTTCTTTGAGGATATGCTTGTAGATATTTTAAAGACATTCTTTTCTTCTATGTTTCTGTCCTTGTCAGCATAATAATTTTTTATAGTGGGATTCTTTTCTTTTTATCATTCTTCAAGCCTTCTTTATGACTTATTCTGCTTCATACTGAGCACCAGACAGACATCCTCTATCATGTCCAGCTCTTCTTCCTGAAGCCTCACTCTAACTCCGGAATAGGCATTTTGGAATTACTCTCTGCCCTAGTGATCTGTCCCTCTAATTAGATGGCTCTTTACAGAATCTCCATTTACAGACATCCAGGTTAGCTTTATCCCATTACCCTCCAAACCACATTCTATACTTCTACTGGGCTCCTGCTGAGTACCTGCCATCTCCCTTTTTCAACTTCCTTTTATGTGTTCTCTTCCCCAATTAGAATGTAAGGTTTTTGAGGGTAAGGATTGTTTTTCCTTCTACTTATGTTTGTATTCTTAGTACTTAGCACAGTGCCTGGCATATAGTAAATAATGCTTGTTGACTGATTGTTGACTGGACTGACTTTGGACTTTATATTAGGCTCAGGCTCTGGGCATTTCTGGAGGGAAGATCTGGGTTGGTCCTGTTAATTTCTTGGGCTATTGAGGGGTGTGTCTCTCAGACTCTCAGGGACAGTTCAGGCTGGGGAATCTATAAGTTTTCATTATTCTCAAAATGGTCAAAGCCAGAGCAAATTTTGTTCAATGTCTTCCTTGGTCAGAGTTCTGCAAGTTCCTGATCTGTGTTTGGGGGTGAGAATAAACTGTCGCTAAATTGAGCTACTAGCAGAGCCAAGATGGCAGAGTGAAAAGGTAGCCACTCTCACTCTCCCCTATCAACCTCTGAAAATCCAGAAAATATCACCCCAGAAAAAAAAAACCCTGGAACACCTGAACTAGAAAAAGACAAGAAGCAGCAGCGCAGTAACCCAGCAAATGGGTCTCCCAGTGCCTCAGCAAAAATAAGGGAGGCAGAACTACAAGGGGCCCCAGGTGGACAAGTACCCTGAGACATTCATCTGAATGGAGGTGAAGAAAGCAACCTAAAGCTTCCTAAAGCCCGGGTCTTGCTGATTCCAACCCAACACCAGGTGAGCTGTAGCAGACCTGAAGCCTCCAACTGTGAAGAAATCCTGAAGCCCAGGTGGTAGAGCAGGCAAACACCAACACCTGGACCTCCAAGTGCCTCAGTGAGGGCAGAGGGAACTGCTGGAAACCAGCTCAGAAAACCACCAGGAGCCTCCACACTCCACTGCAAAGGAATCTCTCAGTGCATTAGCAGAAATGAGGGAGACAACACTGCAAGGGGCCCCAGGCAGATAAACACCCTGCAGCACCCATCTAAAAGGAGCTGAAGGAAGCTAAAGGAAAGGAAAAGCAGGCAACCTAGAACTGCCTGAAAGTTCCAGCCTTGCTGATTCCAGCCCAACACAAGGTAAGCTGCCAGAAACCTACAGCCTCCAATTCCCAGCATAATTGGCCCCAGCATGCAAAGCCAGTGACCAAGACCTAGGCTCCCAACACAAGAAGCTTGGGTCAGTACCCTCAGTTCCCCAGCAGGAGAGCTCAATCTCTTTAAAGACCAGGGAATAAAGAAACACCATGAGTAAAAAGAAATGTACAATAGATTCATATTATGAGAAGAGTGAAGATCAAGACAGAAATTCTGAAGAGGACAACATTGTCAACAAACCCACATCTGCAAAAACAAAAGGGAATATGAACTGGTCTGAAGCCCAAAAAGCCTTCTTAGAAGAGCTCAAGAAGTATTTTGATAGTCAAATGAGGGAGGTAAAAGAGTCCTTCAAAAATACAATTGGCTAGCTGGAAAAAAAAATACACTGAAGAAAACAAATCCCTAAAAAACACAATTGGCCAATTGAAGAAGGACAAAAACTAACAGAAGAGTACACTGAAGAAAACAAGTCCCTAAAAAACACAATTGGCCAGTTGAAGAAGGAAGTACAAAAACTAACAGAAGAAAACAGTCTGTTAAAAACCAGAATTGGACAAATAAAAACTAATGTGTCTATGAGAGAGCAAGAATCAGTCAAACAGAAACACAAAAATGAAAAAATAGATGAAAATGTAAAATACCTCATCAGTAAAACAACCAACCTGGAAAATTGACTCAGGAGAGACGATTTAAAAATTATTGGACTACCTGAAAATCATGATGAAAAAAAGAGCCTGGACAGTATCTTTCAGGAAATCATAAAGGAAAACTGCCCAGAAGTCCTAGAACCAGAAGGGAAAATAACCATAGAAAGAATCCACTGATCACCACCTGAAAGAGATCCCAAATTGACAATGCCAAGAAATATAATAGCAAAATTCCAAAATTACCAGATGAAAGAGAAGGTGCTGCAAGCAGCCAGAAAGAAACAATTTAAATATCATGGAACCACAGTCAGAATTACACAGGACCTTGCAGCTTCTACATTAAAAGACCACGTGACTTAAAAAGTAAATGGGACAGAAGGATACAATATGTTGTTAATTTGGGGGGGCTGTTTAAACCCCTACAAGGGAATAGGAGACTTGCAACCCTTGAGAACTGTATTGTTATTACACCTTGTTAAAGGAGTATACATAAAGAGGGTGGATATTAGTTGACTTTGATGTAATGATAAAAAAAAATCTAATCAAGTGGGTTAAATGGATCCAAATAAGTGGATCAATCTGATCTTAGAAAATGTACTGAGAAAGGAGGAGGCAGACAAGGGTAAATTACATTACAGGAAAAGACACAAAATCCTATTACAGCAGAGGGAAAGAAGGGAGGGGGGAGCATTGTTTGAACCTTACTCTCATCAGATTTGGCTCAAGAAGGGCATAATATAATCAGTTAGGTATAGAAATCTAACTTGCCCTATAGGCAGTAGGAGGGAAAAGGGGAAAGAAAAGGGAGGGGGAAAGAAGGGAGGGAAGAAGCAGTAAGAGTAAAGGGGAAGAAAAGGGAAAGGGATAATAAAAGGGGAAGGGACTGAAGGAGGTGGTGGTCAAAAGCAAAACACTAGTGAAGGGGGAAAGGAAAAAGGAGAAAGAAAAGCATAAATGGGGGAAAAGGATGGAGAAAAAGACACAGATAGTAATCATAACTGTGAATGTGAATGGGATGAACTCTCCCATAAAAGGAAATGGATTGCAGAATGGATTAAAAACCATAATCCTACAATATGTTGTTTACAGGAAACACATTTGAAAAAGAGTGACACATACAGGGTAAAGGTAAAAGGCTGGAGCAGAATATATTATGTCAGCTGAAGTAAAAAAAGCAGGGGTAGCAATCCTGATCTCAGACAAAGCAAAAGCAAAAATAGATCTAATCAAAAGAGATAAGGAAGGAAACTACATCCTGCTAAAAGGCACCACCGACAATGAAGTAATATCATTACTAAACATACATGCACCAAATGGTATAGCATCCAAATTCTTACAGGAGAAGTTCAGGGAGTTACAGGAAGAAATAGACAGCAAAACTATACTAGTGGGGGACCTGAACCTCCCCTCTCGGCACTAGATAAGTCTAACCACAAAATAAACAAGAAAGAAGTTAAGGAGGTGAATAGAACATTAGAAAAGTTAGGTATGATAGACCTCTGGAGAAAACTGAATGGGGATAGAAAGGAATATACTTTTTTCTGCAGTACATGGCACATACACAAAAATTGACCATGTACTAGGGCATAAAAACCTCACAATCCAATGCAGAAAGGCAGAAATATTAAATGCATCCTTTTCAGATCATGACAATAAAAATTATATGTAATAAAGGGCCATGGAAAGATAGACTAAAAAATAATTGGAAACTAAATAATCTAATCCTAAAAAATGATTGGGTCAAACAACAAATCATAGAAACAATCAATAATTTCATTCAAGAGAATGACAATAATGAGACAACATACCAAAACCTATGGGATGCAGCAAAGCAGTTCTTAGGGGAAGTTTTATATCTCTAAATGCTTACATAAATAAAATAGAAAAAGAGGAGATTAATGAATTGGGCATACAACTAAAAAAACTAGAAAAAGAACAAATTAAAAATCCTCAACTAAACACCAAATTAGAAATATTGAAAACCAAAGGAAAAATTAATAAAATTGAAATTAAGAAAACTATTGAACTAATAAATAAAACTAAGAGCTGGTTTTATGAAAAAACAATAAAATAGATAACCTTTGGTTAATTTAATTAAAAAAAAGAAAGAAGAAAACCAAATTACTAGTATCAAGAATGAAAAGGGTGAAGCTACCACCAAGGAAGAGGAAATTAAAACAATAATTAGGAATTATTTTGCCCAACTATATGCCAACAAATTTGACAATCTTAGTGAAATGGATACATATTTACAAAAATATAAATTGCCCAGATTAACGAAGAGGAAGTAAAATACTTAAATAACCCCATCTCAGAAAAAGAAATTGAACAAGCCATTGATGAACTCCCTAGGAAAAAATCTCCAGGGCCAGATGGATTTACATGCGAATTCTATCAAACATTTAAAGAACAATTAATTCCAATACTATATAGACTATTTGGGAAAATAGGTGAAGAAGGAGTCTTACCAAATTCTTTTTATGATACAAATATGGTGTTGATACCTAAACCAGGAAGAGTCAAAACAGAGAAAGAAATTTGTAGACCAATTTCTCTAATGAATATAGATGCAAAAATTTTAAACAAAATACTAGCAAGTAGATTGCAGCAACTTATCACAAGAATAATACACTATGACCAGGTAGGATTTATACCAGGAATGCAGGGTTGGTTCAATATTAGGAAAACTATCAGCATCATTGAGCATATCAACAACAAAACCAACAGAAACCACATGATCATCTCAATAGATGCAGAAAAAGCTTTTGATAAAATACAACACCCATTCCTATTAAAAACACTAGAAAGCATAGGTATAAATGGAGTCTTCCATAAAATAATAAATAGCATCTATCTAAAACCTTCAGCAAGCATTATATGTAATGGGGACAGGCTAGAAGCATTTCCAATAAGATCAGGGGTGAAACAAGGATGTCCATTATCACCACTATTATTCAATATTGTACTGGAAACCTTAGCTTTAGCAATAAGAGAAGAAAAAGAAATTGAAGGCATTAGAATAGGCAAAGAAGAAACAAAGCTATCACTCTTTGCAGATGACATGATGATATACTTAGAGAATCCTAGAGAATCAAGTAAAAAACTACTTGAAATAATAAACAACTTTAGCAAAGTTGCAGGCTATAAAATAAACCCACATAAATCATCAGCATTTCTATATATTACCAACAAAGCCCAACAGCAAGAGATAGAAAGAGAAATCCCATTTAAACTTACTGTAGACATTATAAAATATTTAGGAGTCTACCTCCGAAACAAACCCAGGAACTCTATGAACACAATTACAAAACACTTTTCACACAAATAAAATCAGATCTAAATAATTGGAAAAACATCAGTTGCTCATGGGTAGGCCGAGCTAATATAATAAAAATGACAATCCTACCTAAGCTAATTTACTTATTCAGTGCCATACCAATCAAACTACCAAAAATTATTTTATAGAGTTAGAAAAAATAATAACAAGATTCATTTGGAAAAACAAAAGGTCCAGAATATCAAAGGAACTAATGAAAAGAAATGCAGGGGAAGGTGGCCTAGCAATTCCAGATCTTAAATTGTATTATAAAGCAGCAATCATCAAAACTGCTTGGTACTGGCTAAGAAATAGGGAGGTGGATCAGTGGAATAGGTTAAATATGCAAGACACAGTAGTCAATGACTATAGTAATCTATTATTTGATAAACCCAAAGACCCCAGCTTCTGGGATAAGAACCCACTCTTTGAAAAAAACTGCTGGGAAAACTGGAAAAGAGTATGGCAGAAACTAGGCATAGACCCAAATCTCACACCATATACCAAAATAAAGTCAAAATGGGTTCATGACTTAGATATAAAGGCTGATACCATAAGTAAACTGGGAGAACAAGGAATAGTTTACCTATCAGATCTATGGAGAACAGAAGAATTCATGACCAAACAGGAGATAGAGAACATTATGAAAAGCAAAATGGATAATTTTGATTACATTAAATTGAAAAGTTTTTGCACAAACAAAGCCAATGCAACTAAGATTAGAAGGAAGGTAGAAAATTGGGAAAGAATTTTTACAACCAGTCTCTCTGATAAAGGCCTCATTTCTAAAATATATAGAGAATTAAGACAAATTTATAAGAACACAAGCCATTCCCCAATTGATAAATGGTCAAAGGATATGAACAGACAGTTCTCAGATGAAGAAATTAAAGCCATCTATAGTCATATGAAAAAATGCTCTAAATCGTTATTGATTAGAGAAATGCAAATCAAAACAACTCTGAGGTACCACATCACACCTATCAGATTGGCCAACATGACAAAACAGGAAAATGATAAATGTTGGAGAAGATGTGGGAAAATTGGAACACTAATACATTGTTGGTGGAGTTGTGAAATGATCCAACCATTTTGGAGAACAATTTGGAACTATGCCCAAAGGGCTACAAAAATGTGCATACCCTTTGATCCAGCAATAGCACTTCTAGGGCTATATCCCAAAGAGATCAAACAAATGGGAAAAGGACCCACATGTACAAAAATATTCATAGCAGCTCTTTTTGTGGTGGCAAAGAATTGGAAATTGAGAGGATGCCCATCAATTGGGGAATGGCTGAGCAAGTTGTGGTATATGAATGTAATGGAATACTATTGTGCTATAAGAAATGATGAACAGGCTGACTTCAGAAAAACCTGGAAAGACTTATATGGTCTGATGCTGAGTGAAGTGAGCAGAACCAAGAGGACTTTGTACACAATAACAGCCACGTTATGCAATGACTAAGAATGTTAAACTGAACCCTTCTCAGCATTACGAGGATCTAAGACATCTCCAGAGGCCTCAGGATGGAAAATGCTGTCCACATCCAAAGAAAGAACTATGGAAGTCGAATCGCTGTCACTTATTTTTACCTTCTGTTGAGTTTTGTTTCATCTTTCTAATGGGTCCTCCTATTGGTTTTAATTTTTACTTACAACTTCACTAATGTGAAAGTATGTTTAATGGATATGTAAATGTAAAGCCTATGTCAGATTGTGCGCCATCTTGGGGAGGGTGGGGGGAGGAAAAGGGAGAAAAATTTTCAACTCAAAAGCATATGGAAAAAAAAAAATAAAATAAATAAATAAATTGAGCTACTAGCAACCATCTGTAAAGCTGTTGGCAGAGTGACAGATTTGTAGGTTTACCACTGGCCTGACCTTCCTTCCCTGGTTTTCCCTCTGCAGACTTCAGATTGGACTACAAGTTAGAATTTAGACTCCCCTCTTGGCTTCTGAGCCACAAGGCAATACTACATAGGTTCTGTGCTCATCCCCCTCTTGTTACCTCCCCCAACCATAGAATGCAATCCCGGGATGCGTGCCCCTTCATTCTGTCCTGGATCCGTGACTTAGAACTGTATGGTGGACTACAAAGTTGCCAGGACCTGTTACTACAGCCTGTATGAGGTTTCCCCTTGTATGAGTCTGGGAACTCCTCTTCTCCTTAGGCATAATCCCTGGGAGCTGGAATGTTGCTTGGGGGGATGCTCTTCAACAGAATCTGTCTCCGCTGTCCACAGATCTTTTTGTTACTCTCCTTAGGATAACTTGATCTGAAAAAGTAACTCATCGTGATTTTTCTTGGATCTCACCCTCAAGATTCAGTGTAGTACATTTTTTTGATTTGCTTAGAGGAGTTTTGGTAGGGAATGTCCTGCTTCCTGCTACTCTGCCATCTTGGCTCTGCTACTACATCTGAGAAGTCTTAGGGTATGTAAAAACTCCCTCCACTTCAGTTATTTCCATCTAAAATTATAGATTGAAAAATGCATTTCCATCATATTGATTTATAATTCAACTCAGCAAGTACTTTCTAGGTGCAGGGCATAGTACTACCCGTCAGGGACGAAATGGCCAAAATAAAAACAGGCCCTGCTGGCAAAGAGCTGATATTTGATTGGGGGCAGAAGAATGACATCTGGTAAACTGTTAAGTACAGGATAATTTCAGGAGGGAGGGAATTCTAACATCAGGGGAGATCAGGAAAAGCCTCCTCCTAGAGGTAACTCCTAGGCTGGTCCTTGAAGGAATCCTAGAGATGAAAGTGGTGGAGGTGAGGAAGGAGTATGTTCAAAAAATGGATCACAACCTATGCAAAGACAACTGAGATGACATGTGGAATCTAAGGAACAGCTAGTAGGTCAGTTTAGTTGGAAAGTTGTCTAAGGTAGGGGTGGGAAACTTACAGCCTGGAGGCCACATGTGGCCCTCCAGGTCCTCAAGTGTGTCCCTTTGACTGAATCCAAACTTCATAGAACAATCCCCTTAATAAAAAGATTTGTTCTGTAAAGTTTGGACTGAGTCAAAAGGCCATACCCAAGGACCTAGAAGGCCACATGTGGCATTGAGGCTGCAGGTTCCCCACCCCTGGTCTAAGGTATTGTTTCACTTATAATATTTATATCTCTAGCACCTAGCATAGTGCCTGGAACATAGTAGATGCTCAATAAAGGCCTGTTGATTGATTGATAAAAGAGAGTAATATGAAATAAGACTGAAAAGATAGCTGGGAAACATATTATGGAGTACATTAAAGGCTCACTAAGGAGTTTGTATTTTTCCCTAGAGACTTTAGGGAGCCATTGAAGATTTTTAAACAGGGGAGTAAAATGCCAGCACTTCTGCTGTAGGAATATTACTTGGCAGATATCTGGAAGCTATATTAGAAAGCAGAGAGCTTAGAAGCAAGGAGCTCAATTAACAAGCTACTAATATGATCTAAGAGACAGGTAATCTGGGCCTGAACTAGTATAGTGGCTATATAAATGTGGGGTGGGGGGAAGGAAGGAACAAATGTAAGAAATATGATACAGATAGAACTGACAAGACTTCACACCTGACTGGATACTGGCGGTGGGTCAGAGAGGGAAAACTCAAGAATAACATCAACAAGGTTGTGTATCTTCCATAGAAGTAGGGAAGTAATAAGGCAGGATGGATTTTGAAGGAGGAGAAGATTATGATTTGTAGTTTGGAAAAGTTGACTTTGGGATGATGACAGGGTACCTAAGTAGTCCAGCAGATATATGACAGTGAGAGCCTAGAAGTGGAGGAAAGGAGGGAGGGAGGGGGAGAGAGAGAGAGAGAGAGAGAGAGAGAGAGAGAGAGAGAGAGAGAGAGAGAGAGAGAGAGAGAGAGAGAGATTATTGCTGAATATATACATTTGGAAGTCACCCATATAAAGGTATTCAAATCCATGTGAACTAAGGGCATTATCAAGAACAAAAAAAAGTATAGAGTAGGTAGTCTTATCCTTTTTTGGGTCGTGGGCCCTTTAGCAGTGTGGTAAAGCCTATATACCCCTTCTCAAAAATAGTGTTTCAAAACACATAAAACAAAATACTTAAGGCTACAGCCAATCATATTAAAATAAAACTATCCAAATTATTTACTCTGGAGTAGAGAGAGAATAGGGTCCACAACAGAGCCCTGAGGGTCATCCACAGTTAGTGACTTGACAATGGATAATTATGCAGCAAAGGAGACTGGAAGCAATGGCTAGAAAGGTATGAAGAAACTAAGACCAGCATTATGGAAACCAAAGGAGAAGAAAATATTCAGGAGAAGAATGTGGTCAACAGGTTCAAAAGAGTGGAGAGGTGAAAGAGAATGAGGAATAATGAAAAAAAGCCAGTGGATTTGGCAGTAAAGAGGTAATAGGTAACCATGGAGAAAATAGTTTCACCTGAGTAAGTGGTGGGGTCAGAAAACAAATTATTATAGATTACAAATTTACTAGGAGATGAGGAAATGGAGGTAACAAACCAAACACATTTTCATGTATTTTTAAATTATAATTTTGATACCTATGTTAAATTATATAATTATGATTGTTTTATTCTCATACCTAAATGCTTTACAAAATTTTAAAGTAATTTAACAGAATGAAAGCCATAACTATATGATGGTCCTTTAAAAAAATTAAGTAATACTTTTTCTAGAATTTTCCACAACTAATTTAACAGAGTACAGTATAACAAATGAAGCCCTAGGCAGCCAACACATTGGTTTTTAATAAAATTAAAGTGGACTCATTCAATTGCCTTATAAGAGCAGACTCTAATAGGCTAAGGATGCTTTATCAAAATATTACCATTTTGAGTAAGACCAAAGACTATGTTCCAGGCTTAATATGTTGAGTGCCCCTTAAAAATTTTAGAACTTTTATTTAAAACAGATATACACACAAATCCCTTTCCCTAGGTTTTTAAAAATATCATAGCTTATGAATTGGTTACTAGTTTATCTAATTATCCTACAGCTATTAAGGCACATTTTTTTCATCAAGGAATTCAATCTTATTTGGATCCAATTCAATAAGATTTATTAAACACCTACTGTAAGCACTATACTAGATGCTGTGAATGCAAATGGAAGTCTCTGAAGTCTTTGAAGGAGTTTATTTACATTCTACCAGAAGGAAGTAACTACTAAACAGATACATAATAAACACAAATATACACAAAATAAACACAAAATGAATTTTAATGGGAGGGAAAGAGCATAAATAGCTCAAGACCTTATGTAGGAGGCACTTGAACTGATTCTTTAAGGAAGCCAGAACTTCCAAGGGGCAGATGTAAAGGTCTAACATATCAGAAAGCTCTCACCAATTCAATTTTCTGCTTTTATTACACTGGCCACTGGTGACACAAGCAATATGACTTCTAACTTCTTTCAGTTTAGCATTCAATCACGTCTGTTTTATTTTATTAAGATTTGAATAACTAAACACGTCAGATCAGTGTAGAGAAATGTTCACATGTAAGGAAGATAGCCTGAAGCAACTTAAGAAGATCTCAATTTCTCACAACGTTTGACCTCATGCTATTTCTGGAAATTCACCTACACACCTGATGATATTTTAATACTGATAATCCAGGCAAATTACTTGTGGTAGAACATAACTTATGGGCAGAAACCTTGCTAAATGACAATTTTAACAAAATAACAAATGCTAAGATTAATAAGGTAGAATATATTAAAAAGTTAGTGACTTCATATTTTAAGAGATTTTTAATCATTTTTCTTATATTCAAAAACATGTTTTAAAGAGTTTTAAAAATTGATTTTAAATAATTACAACATATTGACTTACATAGTCTTGTGTTATACATATGTTGATAAACTGATAAGACAGGTGGGTAAAATCTAATTACTTCATCATTCTTATTGTATGTAAATAATAAAGGCTAGATTCTCTAGATGGCTTGAAGTCATTAAGAGTTTTCATTCTTATCAATCTTTCTCAACAATCTCTATGTAATTCTACTGTCTACACAGTGCAAAATCAATCTAGAACAACCGGACTAGGTCAGTTCTTCTTAAAATATGTGTCACGACCTCATACGGGGTCATGACCCACAGTTTAAGAAGTGCTGAAGGAGTCATGAGTAGAAAACATTTAAGGTCTTCTCTAGGTAGAAGAATAGTTAACATGTGAAATGCTAAACTTCATGAAAGAATAAACTGCAACAATTTTATAATTATGTATTTTATTCATGTAATTATAAGAATCTAGAACAAGGAAACAGACCAAAACAAAAGTATGAAATAATTAAGGTACATTTAAATGTACATACAGGTTTTAAACTTTCATATTCAGCACCTGGAAGTGTAGCAGTTAAAATATTTTAATCAAAATATCACATTTCCCACTGAAAATAAGTTGTTTTTTTTTAGTCACAAAAGACAACATTAATAGACAATGCAACTATGCAACTTCTGTAGTATAACAACTAATGTTTTGCATATGGGGATTCCTTTCAGGTTATGGTTATGTTGACAGGCGCCCTCTCAAATTCTGTGATTCGGTGGCTATATAAACTCAGAATTTTCCATAGGTACTCTCTGGTATTACGAGAATCCTTATTTCATAGGTAGACGGTGAGTTAAAGTTAACTCTGCAAAGTTAGTGAAAGTAGCCTTCTCTCTCAGAGTAATCCAGTGAGCACTTAAGTAAAGTTAATCACAAGGTAATATCTGAAGTCAAAAGAGTAACCAATTCTTTGCCTCAAAATACTCAGAAACAGTCTTAGAATACTGATTAGGAGACTATTGAAATAGATGAGAGATGACAAGGTCCTGAACTAGGGTAAAAGACTGGTGAATGGAGAGGAGACAAATAGAGATGCAGAGTTTAAGTTTAAAAAATTTGGCAACTCCTTAGACATGAGTATTGAAGAAAGGAGACTAAATAGGATGCCTAAAAGGATTTGAACCTGGTTGATTGAAAAGAGAGTGTTACCTTCAACAGAAAAATAGAAGCTTCAAAAAGGGACAGATATTGTGGAGAAAACAAAGTAAGTACCATTTTAGATATGCCGAGTTTTGGACACTTTAAAGCTGGTGGAGGTAACTTTGGAGAGAGGCAGCTGGGTGGATGTGACTAGGAGTGAGGAAGACCTTGACATCCTGGTAAAGTCATTTAACCTCACTATGTCTCAGTTTCCTTTTCAATAAAGTGTAGATAATAATAGCATGAGTTAAGATATGTAAAGTACTCTGTAAACCTTACAGAGCTATGCAAAGGATTATTATTAGTAGCTAGTGTTATCATCAAGTAAATGGTAGGGTAGGAAAGTGAATTACAAAGGCCTGAGAATTGAGTGAAAGGGTAAGAAAATGAAGGTAATGAATACAGACACCACTTTCTGGGACTGTTGTTGTGAAAGAGAATGGAGGTTTATGAGGAGAGAATGGCAGGTTTAAGGGAGAAGAAAACAGAAGAAAACAATGGATAAAGAAAGATTGGAGGTTAGTAGAACAATTGAGAGAGAAAACCAAAAAGAAAAGAGAGGGAATGGAATCAAGGTGCAGATAAAGGAATCCCTTTGACAAGGAGAAAGTCCACATCTTCATCACAGGCTAAACCAATTGAGAGAATAGGGAACGACAAAAAAAAAAAAGGTATTTGAGATGTGGAGAGAAAAGAAAGCTCATACACTGGATGACCTCTATTTTCTCAATGGAGGGAAGAAGAGGTGGTACAGGGATTCTAAAGATAAAAGAGTAACTTGGAACAACTACTGTGGAGTATTAGAGTAGACCAGGAATAAATAAACACATTACCAAACAATGGTGAAGTCCCAGTTGAGATCAGGTAAAATAAATTTGTGGCAGACTCTATCAGCACAGTTGCTTGACTTAGACCAGGAGTGTTCAGGAGCATGTCAGTAGGAACAGAAGGGGGAAATGACTGTTTGGGCTTTGATAAAATATGACTGATAATAGGACATGGAAGTAAGTGATTCTAGGATAGCCACTGGTTCATGTTGAATTGTTCAGTCACAAGGTCCAGATTGCAAGGAAAAGAGATGCCAGAGCAGGGATGATGGATTGGGAGAACAGGGAAGGATAGAAAGTCCAGAGGTCACAAAGAAGATGAATAATAGGTTTAGCAGTGGTAAGGCACAATAAAAGATAAAGAAACAGGGGGCTAAGGTCAGAGTTTTGTATCATGGAGATGAAACACATGGCATGATAATGACAAAGTGATGATGACCATACCTGTTTGTGCTTGAGGTGGAGTGAATATGGAGATCATAGGAGGACGAGGTTGAAGAACTAGATAGTAGACTAGTATGTTTGAGGGGATAATGGATGAATGTATATTGAAATCTTCAATTATAAAGGGTGGGGTTTGTATAGAAAAGAAGACCATGAACAAGTTGCTGAACTCCTTAAGAAAGTGTGTGAGGAGTCTGCAACAAGGAGTTGGATTGGGTGATAAAGATGAAGTGAATCTCAAAGGGAAGGGAGATTGAGTGAGGGTGGTAAAAAGCCAGTCTAGAAGTAAAGTGAAGAGTACACTACTATTAATGACTCACTCTGCTGACACTAATAAAATATTATGGTCACCTGTGCCAGGTAACATCAAGGGTAGCAAAGGCAAGGACAAATAGTAAATACGAGAGACCACATCTCTAATGAGAACACACTCTAGTGGTAGGGAGATACATCTGACGGATAATAAGAAGTGTTACATCAGTGTCTTAAATAAATGACTGCCAAGATCATGAGAATGAGTTATATCCCATGCAGGACCTTATAGGATACTCATTAAACTATTTTGAATGAAGAGAAGAAAGAAAACATTAAGTAGATAAATTGTAAAGGATCAGGGCATTTTATGAAGACAACAGATGCATAGATGATTTCTGACTCCAGAAATATAAAATATATCAAATACGTGAGAATTACCAATCCTTTTTGGGGGTGGGAGGGAAGGAGAGAAGTACTTAATTAAGAAATCTAGGAGGCTATTTCCTTAGTGCTCACTTCTAAGCAAATGGACACTACAGGTTAAAGGGAAAAATAAACCACCTAATTATATACAAAAAATCCAAATTAAGTATATTTTTAAGAGCAAGAGGGAAATTAAAGATGCTAAGTTTTACTCACCTAAGAAGATAAATGTGTAAGTACATTTATTGGAAAGATCAATGGATCAAAGAGAAAGAGACTAGATTGGAGAAATATTTCCTTCAAATCAACTGAATCAATGAAATCAATCCTTTATAAAAACAAATCCTTTAAGAAATAATTGACAATGTCTTAATAAAAAAAGAAAATTCCAAATTAAGATCTTTCCTCTATAGCCCACATTTCCTGATGCTAATCATATATAGCATTTGGCAAGAACAGATTCTACAGGAGAGCAGATGCTCCAGCCACTCTCTTCCAGCAACATCAGGGATATTAGGACTTGGGGAAAAATTAACAAAGTGATCAAAAATAGAATAAAAGATGTTAAGAAGTATACCAATCCTCTCTCTTCCCTGTAAACATCAAATGGCACTTCATGTTATACAGAAGAATCATTTAAAAATATAGACTAACTCTATCCAGTGAAAAGTACTAACAGCTTGAAAAATGTATATCTTGGGGAAGAAATACATAAATCTACATTGGCTAAAGAGGAGGCAGAATGGCCACCAACAAATTGCAGTCCAAGTTGGTCAAGAAACTAAGAAGGTCAATAAAAGACCAATGTAGAATACACTGAATAAAAAAGGACATGTACATCAAATTGATTAAGATGTGTTTAGTACCCATCTTTACCATATTCTTTCCCCTATTACCATGAAAGGACACTAGTCATCTTTTTCTCCTTTGAGTGCTTTCATTAAGATATATTTAAAGCTTCCTTTCATTAAAACAGCCTCAGCTGCTTCCAAATTCTAACATATCACCAGATCATTGAAGCACCTTTTCTTCTGCTATGAGAGCCCACAGATCATTCCAATGAAACACTGTTTCATGTCAAGAAACACACACATATATGCAATATGCATACACAAACATCACATATAAATACATATATGTGTGTTTCTGTGTATTTCCCTTAACTCCTTGCATCTATCTATATCTACACACATGTGTGTATATATATATATATATATATACGTATATATACACATATGTGTGTGCATATATACATATATACACACATATGTGTGTGTGTGTATATATATATACATGGACAGAGTAGGAGAGAGAGAGAGAGAGAGAGAGAGATATAGATATATGTATACATATAGATATATACACATATATAGATAGATATAGATAGATATATCTATCTATCTATATCTATCTATATATCTATCTATATATGTATATATCTATATGTATACATATACACCTCTAATCCATTGAATCCCATCAAAGTGGAAAGAAGCAATATTTTTCGTGATGATAACTTACAGACAGCAAGGGGATGGCAACTTTCCCAAGGAAATCAGGGGGCTTATCTCCATCTTCATCAAATACTGTCACTTCCAAAACATCATGGATATCTTTAATAGGACTGGAACAAGAAGTACAGAGTGTGTTATACACAAACACACACAAAATGAAGTCTGTTCCTTGAAGATCTGAAAAAATTGTTTCACTAATTAAGTCTGCATTTCCTTAGAGTATAAAACTACCATTTAATTAAATTCCAAAAATTAAATCAAATTGACTGTATTCCCAAACCTTCCATCATAGAAGGTTCAGACTTCCTTATGAAAAATAAAAAAGTCAGCTTTTCCTCTATGACATTCTTTTATGTGTACATGAAGTCAGTCTGGAATTGTGAAAGAAACAAGATTAGGGGCAAGATGACTAAGTAGGGTAAGGGTGAGTTACTTCAAAGTACAAAAAAATAGTACTTTCGTAATATTAAACTGAGAAATTACTTTTTGGTGAAATTGTTTAAAATCAACAGTTGACTAAAAGATTCAGTTCCTACAGCTGAAACATAAGATATGAACAATTCCATAAGTATCTAGAAATTTTACTGTATTGACTTACAGTAGAAATCTGCCATGATGAAATAGTTCTTAAGGGGCAGTGCCCAAATAAATGGCTTGTGGCACCTGGAATTTTGCTGGTTTTAACAGCAAAGCTATTGCATTCTTCAGGCTCTTCTATTACTCTAGCCTACATAATTTCAAATCAACCCCATTCTTTCCTTTGTAAGCTTATTATATTACCAGTTCTCTTAACAGAATGGACCCCCCTTTTATTCAAACAACATAAGCACTCAATTTCTTGCCAAGTGTTATAGCTTCTAATCTAAACTAGTAAATATGAGATTATTAAACTTCCCAACTATTTGGATTAAGTTTGAGAAACATGGCAGGGATTAAAAATAGTTGGATAGTTAAAATTACCTAGAATGAAAAGAACCATCTGAAGCCAATGAGAATTCATAGATGATATGTTTTAAGAAATATGCAGTTTAAGATATTTTGACTTTACCGTATTTATTAAATTGCAGTCCCTTGAACTCCAGGCATACATATTTTAGGTTTTCTAACTCTAGAATCATTCTGGGTAGAAAGAGGCTAATGTGTAGGCTAATCTATCTATTAAATAATTTGTTTTAATGATACAGTTCAAAATAGTTATTTTCAATATTAACTATGGGCACATTTAGATGAAAACATAAAAAATTTTAAGGAATAAAAAAAATGGAGCATTTCCCTCAACAAATAGAAATTCTACTCCTTTGTCTCAACCTGTACAAAGAAACAGCACAAATTAATAGGTCAGATAAGTTAAAGTTCTCACAGGTAAAAGGCTGATTAATTTTATTGCTAATGTCCTTTACTTACAACGTAAAAACTTTGTTCCATTCAGGATTGAGGTTTTTATAAACTGTATGTGTCTGAAGTCGGTCATTTCCCAATTCTAATAAGCAAAAAGGGTCGCTCTTTCCTGAAAAGAAAATATACATGAAAGTCAAAGAGATGATACCATTACATTAAAGATAAATGACAACTTTGGAGCAATTGTTATGCTAATATAAGTTGTCAGTGCTTGAGAGGCAAAGAGTTGTAGAGAAAAGAATGCTACACTGTGTCAGGAAGACCCTGGTTCAAATCCTGCCTCAGAGCCCTTGGACAAGTTACTTAATCGATGAATCAGTTTCATCACCTGTAAAATGATGAAGTTGGATTCTTTATCCTCTAAGGTTTCCTCCCACTCTAAATATATAAACCATGATATAGAAAGGTGATCTCATAGATCTGGCAAAACCTGTGGAATCTCTATATGACTAGGATGAAAAAAGAATTGAGCAGAGCTTGATGGTAGTGGCAGATCACTGCACTAACTAATCTGTATTAACATAGGACCAAGAGAGGGACTCTATATTCATTTCTTTAAGTATATAAATGCACACTCACAAACACAACATCAGTAGGGGGCAGAGCCAAGATGGCAGAGTGAAAGCAGTAACTTGCTTGAGCTCTCTCCCAAACCGCTCCAAATACCTATAAGAAATGGCTCTAAACAAATTCTAAAGCAGCAGAACCCACAAAAAGACAGAGTAAAACAAATTTCCAGCCCAAGACAATCTGGACGATTGATCGGAAAGGTATATTGCAGAGGAGCGCAGTGTGGCATGGGTGTGCAGGCCTCAGTGAACCTGGAGCAGGCCTCAGAGAACTGAATTTCAGGCCGCTGTGGCAGCTTCCAGAACTCTCAACCCACAAACACCAAAGACAACTTAGAAGGTCAGTGAGAAAAGTCTATTTCTGCGGTGAGAGAAGAGCTAGGTCTCAGAGCCAGTTCCAGAGCACAGAGTGTGGGGAATGGGGTGGTGGCTGCGTCCTGAGCTTCCAGGCCATAGACTGAGGGGGAATCCAGTGGCTGATCAGAGGGAGATTGCAGGGATCTCTTTGCCAGTGCTGAGGCAGGAATATCTTGCTTTGCCTGGCCAGCGGTCCTGGGTCAAGGAGGAGTGCTGGCATGGTGGAGCTTGTAGTGGCTGTGGACAGGAAACCTTTCTCATAGTTCCAGGATAGAAAGGAGTGCTTGTGGTCATTAACAGACCAGAGCACGGTCCAGGAGAGGAGTAAACACCTCTCCCCTTACCATACCACCTTGCAAGAACTGAAAATTTGCAGGTCTCTACAAGTATCTCTGAAAACAGCTGTATAAACTCCCAAAGCTTGGGACAGTACATTCTCCACATTGGAAGAAGACTCTGACCTCAACAAAGATTTTAAAACTCAAGTAGTTGGCCAGGATCATGAGCAAGAAGCACAAAAAGAGTCAGACTATATTATCTTACTTTGGTAACAAAGAAGATCAAAACATACAACCAGAAGAAGACAACAAAGTCAAAGCTCCTACACCCAAAGCCTCCAAGAAAAATATGAATCAGTCTCAGGTCTTGGAAGAGCTCAAAAGGGATTTTAAGAAGCAAGTAAGAGAAGTAGAGGAAAAACTGGAAAGAGAAATGAGAATGATGCAAGAAAATCATGAAAAACAAGTCAACAGCTTGCTAAAGGAGACCCCCCCCAAAAAAAAATACTGAAGAAAATAACACCTTAAAAGTAGTCTAACCCAAATGGTAAAAGAGGTCCAAAAAGCCAATGAGGAGAAGAATGCCCTAAAAAGGAAAATTGGCCAAATGGAAAAGAAAGTGCAAAAGATTACTGAAGAATGTACTTCCTTAAAAATTAGAATAGACCAATTGGAAGCTAGTGACTTCATGAGAAATCAAGACACTGTAAAACATATCCAAAAGAATGAAAAAAATAGAAGACCATGTGAAATATGTCATTGGAAAATCAATTGACCTGGAAAATACATCCAGGAGAGAGAATCTAAAAATTATTGGACTATCTGAAAGCCATGATCAAAAAAAAAAAAGAGCCTAGACATCATCTTTCAAGAAATTATCAAGGAAAACTGCCCTGATATAGTAGAACCAGAGGGCAAAGTAGAAATTGAAAGAATCCACAGATATCCTCCTGAAAGAGATCCCCAAAGGAAAACTCCTAGGAATATTGTCGCCAAATTCCAGAGTTCCCAGGTCAAGGAGAAAATATTACAAGCTGCCAGAAAGAAACAATTCAAGTACTATGGAAACACAATCAGGATAATACAAGATTTAGCAGCTTCTACATTAAAAGATTGCAGGGCATGGAATATAATATTCCGTAGGGCAAAGAACATAGGATTACAACCAAGAATCACCTACCCAGCAAAACTGAGTATAATCCTTCAGGGTAAAAAATGGTCATTCAGTGAAATAGAGGACTTTCAAGCATTCTTGATGAAAACACCAGACCTGAATAGAAAATTTGACTTTCAAATACAGGACTCAAGTGGAACACGAAGAGGTAAACAGGAAAAAGAAATTATAAGAGATTTATTAAGGTTGAAATGTTTACATTACTGCATGGAAAGATGATATTTATAACTCATGAGACCTTTGTCAGTATCAGGGTAGTTGGAGGAAAAAAAATATACGTATGTATAGATAGATAGATAGATAGATAGGCAGGCAGGCACAGGGTGAGTTGAAGATTAAGGGGTCGTATCTGGAGAATAAAATTAAGGGATGAGAGAGGATTATACTAGGAGAAGAAGAAAGGGAGAGGTAGAATGGGGTAAATCATCTCACACACACAAAAAAAACAAAAAAGTGTCTTGCAGTGGAGGGGAAACGGGGCAAGGTGAAAGGGAATGATTGAATCTTATTCTCATAGGATTTGGCTTATGGAGGAAATAACATACGCATTCAATGGGGTATGAAAATCTGTCTTACCATACAGGAAAATAGGGGGAGAAGGGGACAAGAGAGCAGGGGGATGATAGAGAGGAGGGTAGATTGGGAAAGGGGATAATCAGAAGCAAATACTTCTGAGGAGGGACAGAATCAAAAGAAAGAACAAGATAAATGGGAGGGCAGGATAGGATTAAGGGAAATGGAATTAGTTTTTTACAACATGTCTACCATGGAAGTGTTTTGCATAACTGCACACGTATAACTTATATTAAGTTGCTTGCCTTTACAGTGAAGTTGTGTGGGGAGGGAGGAAGGGAGAAAATTTGAAACCTAAAGTTTTAAAAACATATGTTTAAAAAAATGTTTTCACATGCTACTGGGAAATAAGAAATACAGCAAATGGGGTACAGAAGTCTGTCCTGCCCTACAGGAAAATAGAAGGGGAAGGGGATAAGAGAAGGAGGGGAGAGATAGAAGAGAGGACAAACTAAGGGAAGGAATATTCAGAATGCATGCCATCTTGGGGTGGGGGGAGGGGGGAGATGAGTGAAAATTTGGAACTCAAAATCTTGTGGAAGTAAATATTGAAACTAAAAATAAATAAATTTATATAAAAAACCCCACAACATCAGAAGGAACAGGAGGCAGATATTACTAATTTCAGGATATGTTATGGTATATGTTACAATCCACTTCTGCATTTTGTCTATGGGTAAAATGAAAAGAAGATATGCCTTTGACTCTTCCCCAGTTTTTCCCATTCTCTTCCCCTGGCCTTACCTTGCTAGATTGAAAACAACCAAAGTAGAACCCGAGAATGAGTAAAGGGAGATGCAAGTATCCTTACTTTCAATCTGGACCTAAGTTATTATTAGGGAAAGAATTGATGCTTCTATAATGAGTTCATGTAACATTCCCAAAATGCCTAATTTGGTTGGCCTACATCCTTATAGGCACTTCACAGAACAGAGAAGAATTAATTAATAGGGAGCAGGACAACAGATGCTTTTCCAGCAAATGGCTAAGGAGGACCTAGGGCCAGGGTTTAATGCTGACTTCATTGAGCCCTTTTAACCCAGTGGTCCAAACATTCGAGTCACTCTATGTATCCCCAATTTATTTAGTGACTAAGAACTCTGAGGAATTACATCAATAAAATCACCGACACACAGAAACCCCATATAAAAGAGCAGAGGAAGAGGAAGGAGATGGACAGACGTAGGACTAGGGTCAGTGATCAGTTGATTCAATTGATTAGAGGACTGCAAATGGGCCATGTCTGAAAAGAATACTTAACCCAGTGCTATCCAGAATAGCAGTAGTCAGGAATCAGACTTTATGTTCAGATAACTACATAACTAACCCAAGTTCTCAACAAGTTCCCACTTCTGCAAAGACTTTTGTTTTGTTTTTTCTTCTCTGTGAAAGAACAGCTTTCATGTTTATCAAGAGAGCAAGCACTCTACAATTTCGTGCCCAGGTATACCAAGCCTTAGTGATTTGTTTCTTTAACCAAAACTACATCATCTATTTAACAATTTGTCAGACTATTAGTGGGTGTCAGTGCTTAACCTCCAGAGGCACCAACATGACATGCGATCAGCACTTGCTCTAGTGAAACAGACTGACACTTTTAATGAAAGCCCTGGGGTTACTCTACAGCAGGGCAAATTCTCTGGCCTGTCCTTTTGAGACACAGGTTCTCTGTTTGGCACTGAAGCTGTGGAGCAAGCATACTTCTGGCTGTCCCAGCTAATGAGGAACAGACTTCTACTCAGAAATTGCGAACTTTCCCAATATGTCTCTGAGGAACTCCCTGAACGAACTCTTAGATTATAATTCAGTCAAAGCTCATTAAAATGCTTCATTACAGTATAAACAAGGAAGGTAGTGTACCAGGAAATTAAAAAAAAACTAACCACCACATAATCCCATTTAGATATACTTTACAATTTAGTCCATCTTCCACAAAAGAACCCACTGATATACCAGAAGCTTTAATCAACAAATACATACACATTTTAAAAAAAGATGCGTCTTTAATAAATAAAAAGTATTAGAAAGTAACAGCACGTGGCATAAGGAAGGAAGGGTTTGCCATCAGCCTCTATAAATTTTTGAGCACTACACCCTAACGCAAAAGTATATTTATTTCAAATTTTTTTTTCTTCATCCTAGAGATCTTCCAGGCAAATGACTATCGATAAAATTTTAGCCTCAAAGTTACCACGTAACTATGTCAAGAATAAATGTATTTCTGGTTTATTTTCAAACTCATGCCTCCAGTGAACCTTACTAATATTTTCCATTTTGAAATAATTTAAAATTGGAATCAAGTAGAGCACAGTCTAAAATAATTTCAGAACAAAGGTTTTGGGCAACAAATCCAATAAATTTCTGTGGCTTCCCATTACTTATATGTGGAAATACAATTCTTCCCTTTGCTATTTAAAGTCTTCACAGTCTAACCCCTCATCTACCTTTTCAGCCTAGGCAATTAGGAGGCACAGGGAATAGAACCCTGGGCCAGGAAGACTTGAGTTCAAATCTAATCTTAGATGCTAATTGTGTGTGTGGTACTAGGCAGATCATTTAACTTCTTTCTCAATTTCCCCAGCTGTAAAATAAGGACCTACAGGGTTGTAGTAAAGATTAAATGGGGGCTCAGATTCTTAAAATCTAGCCACTGTTCAGATTCTTATAATCTAGCCAACAGCTCCGTAATGTTCAGATTCCTTAAGAGTCTGGCCAATATTGCAGATGTTCTAATAAACCTTGTCTTTTCTTTGACTGAAAGAAGGCTTGGGTCAAATTCATTTGGACAGGACCCATGTGTTGTGATTTTTGGATCTCAGCACCCCTAAACCTCTAAACCTCAACCTCTTGGTGGCCTGTACAGGAAGCTGCCTAACCCCAAGTTCTTCTTCAGCCAAGACTGAAAGATATGTAAGCCTCCCTCCACTCTTCTTTCATGCCCTGCAGTTGGGGTCACTCTCCAAGTACTAGCAAGGCTTGGAGGTGATTTCAGGAAGACAGTTATAAGGCTGTCTCTCACTTGGCCTGACACTCTCAGGCTATCGGTCCACTGGTTCATTTAGAGGTCATGGACCTGGGTACACCTTCCACAGTATAGAGGACAAGGATGGATGCCCTATTCAGAAGCGTATGCCCAATTCTGACAATTCTTTCAACACTGGGGAATTTGGAAAATTACAGGTGCTTTTTGGTTCCCTGAGGCTTACTTACTCCTTTTCCTCTACACCCCTGAATCTTCCTTCAAGGAGGCTACAGGGAAAAGTTTACCTGTCATTTCATTTGATCCTTACTAAAAAAAAAATTATGGTAAGTACTGTTATTAATCCTGTTTTACAGATGAGGAAACTGAGGGTGAGAAAAGATAAGTAATTTGCCTAGGGTCACACAACTAGTAAGTGTCTGACAAAGGATCTGAACTGGGGTCTTCCTGACTCCAAATCCACGTAGCTGCTACTTAAAGTGATACGATTAAAATAAGGCTGAAGTAAGAGCTACCCTTTAGTTTTCTGGGAGGTGAAACAGAGACATGAAAAGCTGATGGTGAGGAGGCCAGGATAATAAGCCACATTAGTCTTTCTAAGACACTGCTTTCATAAATTTGTTATCAGGCTTTTTGAAGTGATGGAGAACCTACAATGGCCTAATAGATCACTTTCAGATTCCTCAACCTAATACTACATGTTCTCTAACAATTTATCTAACCTATTTGCTGTCACCCTTCACACATGAAGTGTTATTCCAGTGTCCATGTATTTGTTCACTCTCTTCCCTGATCTAATTTTTTTTCATCTCTTCCCATCTAAAATCTATAGTTCTTTCAAGCCTAACTCAAAATCTCTCTCCTCCATGAAGCTTTTCCTGACCATTTTAGTTCACAATCACATTTTTCCTTTAATTCCTGTTGGAATGTTTTCAGTAAGAGCTGAGTAACTTCTTTGCTAAAATATTTCATTTTTTTTCTTTTTAGGCGATTGGGGTTAAGTGACTTGTCCAGGGTCACACAGCTAATAAGTGTCAAGTGTTTGGTCTGAGGCTGGATTTGAACTCAGGTCCTCCTGACTTCAGGGCTCTATCTACTATGCCACCTAGCTGCTCCTTTGCTAAAATTTTTGAGGTGGCATGCTGCAGTAGAGAGAGGAATGGACTTGGGAGTCCAAAAATCTGCATTTGATTTTCAAATCTGAGACTTTATAACTGTATGACCACAGGTAAGTAAGTTATTGAGCCTTTCTGGGTCTCAGTTTACTTATCATCTGGTAAAAATTGAGCTAGTAATATTTACTTCACAAGACGGCATGAAGAAAATACACAGTAATATGAGAAGTGCTTTATCTATATAAAGGGAACCATTCATCAACTCCAGCAGTGAATGAACTGCATTTCATACACATAATGTAACTGATTAATAATGCAAAAAACTATACATTTATTCTTCAAATTTAAATAAACTACATACCATTCTTTCTGATAGTCTTAAAGTAGAATTCCTGATAAAGTTAGTTATGGTATTTTAGTTTAAAAAAGTGATTTTCCCCCTGATTTAGGTAAACATCACCAAGATATTCACAAACAATATTAACAGCATGCAATTGCTACTATTAAGCTTTCTAAGAATTTCAATTACAGAAATGTTTTTGTAATGAGAACGTCTTTAAGAGGAGATGTATTGCTATGGATACAGCTTCAAAACCCAACAATGGGAAGAAAAACAAGAAAATAGACTTTTTGATTAATATGCCAGGGGAACAATAACTATAGAACTACTCTCCTCTGCTACACAGACCTGTGTTTCAAAAGACAACAGCCACTGTTCTTAACTTACAGAATCTACTTAAAATGCAATGTTATAGAATACGCCAAGAACATTCCTGCTCTATAATTTTGTATTCTGAATACTGTTTTTGGTCAACAGTTATTGAGAATAGCAATTTAATGCATACCCAAGGTATTCAATGAGGCAGAAGAGGTGTTTCATATTAACAAAACTATTATCTAGATTATCAAAAATTAGTGTGCAAAAACCGAACTAATTTTTTTAAAAGGTGGATGTTCCTATTAAGCAAGTATACTTTCTTCTTTTTTTAAAGCATGAAACAGAAATAAGAAACACATTCCAAACATATTTTGGTGGTGTCTATATTTTAAAAAAATGAAAAAAACCAATAAACATTAATATTCCCATTATACTAGAAATACTCATGCCTCTGACACATATAGGCTGCGAAACTATAAGGAAGTCACTTAACATCTCTGTGCCTCAGGTATCTCGTAGGTGCCAATAATATTAGCTGGTGAAGTTTGTTCATAGAAAGTTCTGTACAATCACAGGTCCAGGCAAAAACAGGAAAAAAAAGAGAAAAAGAAAACACAGGTTTTTAAAAACGTTACTGAGAAGTCCCAATAGTATTGGAACCTCGGGAAGAATGAACTTGAGTTACTGGTCCTTTATATTATATATGTTCCTTTACATAGCTTAAATTATATTTATACAAATTATCCTGTTAAAAAAAAACTAAACAAAACAAAAGCCATTGGTGGTCAAGGCCAGATTCATTTCTGTATCTCCGTACAGTAGAAATAAGATGAAAGAGAACAGATTTCCACACTTGCTGATACACCACCAAGGATACTTACTTTCTGAGTATTTATATGGGGAGAATATGAAAAGCAGGGGATTGAGAAAAGGGTCGTTTTCTCTACCCAAGGCTCCCAGTTCTCTTCTGTCTTATATAGAGGTAGGAAAACAGATAACTACGAAGGTCTTGCCTCCCACAGTAGACTGGGAAAGAGATGTACACATCATGGATGGTAGGATTTTGGAGGGAAAGTTTAGCTATATTATGAGGTATGAACAATAGCTTGAAAAAACATTGGATTATGGAAGTTAGTAGTTAGTTAGAAGGGATATCAGAAATCATTTAGTCAAACTCTGACCTGAAAGAGATTCCCTTCCAGAAAGTACTGGATAAGCAACTTCTAGGGAGAAGGAACCTATAACACTTTGAGTAGGAAATCTGAAAAACAGGCTAGTAAAGGGTTTGGAGGCACCTGAAATCCTGAAATTATTTCCAAATCTGGTTTATAACTGAAATGATGCTAATATATTTGTGTCGTAGAAGGTTCCTTATACTTCTTAGTACCTTATTAATGATGTTGGAATGCCTATTAAAGTCAACTAGTTATCAATATCAAATCATTCAAGTTTTTCTTCCTCTCAGGGATGGAGGGCAAACTTATCTTTTCACTTTAATATAATTATTAAATTGTCTTCCATATATACCCTTCAATGAAGCACAGAAAGTTTCATCCTTCTGACATTCTTCAGAAAACTGAAAAGCTATGACTTTTTTATCTTACAAATACCAGATAAAATAAATACTGAAAAATTATTCTGCAGATTATAAAGCCAGCTTTTCAAGTTATCTCTTTTGTTTGTTTGGATCACTAGGAATCTCCAAATGTTGGGCAGTCAACAAAACTCTAGATTTTTTTTTTCAGTAAGGCAGTTGGTGTTAAGTGACTTGCCAAGAGTCACACAGCTAGTCAATGTTATGTTTATGAGGCTGGATTTTTTTGAACGCAGCTCCTCCTAACTCCAAGGCTGGAGCTCTCTCCACTGAGCCACCTAGCTGCGCCTTAGCAGTTCATTCTTAATCAAGTTAGAAGAATGACGTAGAATCAATTTTTGATGCTCTCAGTAATCTACCTGGTAGACAGTTTTACAGAGACAACTATACAGTGTCCTCCTTATTGGTGATGAGTTGGATCCCACAGTTTTGCAAGAGTGCTGAATGCTGTTGCCACACTTTCCCGTGGTTGCCTTCATTCCCCAGAAGTTTTGCCTGCAATCATCTATGTGTGCTCAATGTTATGTGATAGCATTTGTGAGACCTTAAAGTATTTTTCAGACAAGGATCAATTCAGTGCTCATAACCATGATATGTACAGTAACTCAAACATCCATTAAATCCTGCTAGCTAGCTTTGTATTATTAACAAAGCATAATGGTTTTGATTTGGATTTTATAATTGGGTGGAGGAGAATCCTAGTGCTAAGTTCATATTCAAGGGTATACATTAAGCAGAAGGAAGACTTTTCCAACTCACCTATTGACATTCTCTGAGTTACATTTCCAGCCAGTCCCCAAAATGACAACATGTGGACTGATGTCTCCTAAAACAATATAGCTATGCTATGTGCTTCTTCTGCAATTAGTTTATCTAGGTCCATTTAAAAATCCTTTCTCCTTACTATGGGCACTTTTACTTGAACAATAGATGTAGGGTCATCAGGCGGTCACTGATGCCTCTTAGCAGTTAAAGTCTATGGTAAGGTTATCATCACTGAATTACAATACTCTTCTGACCATATGAAAAGTTTTAAAGCTCCTTCATAACTCTTCAGTTAACCCTTACAGATCTTTATTATCTTCTTGATTATCTCTTTATTAGGCTGTTAAAGGGACCCTGATTTTACTTTTATCAATATTCATTCATAAATCTGAGTGCTTGCCTAGGGAGAGTAGGAAATATGGCACCATTTAAGGAAGCATTATTATGGAAACAGTACTTGCAGCACTCATCATATCTCAATGGCATAGGAGAGAATGTTGATCTTTATGATTCTCTTTTTGTGTGATAAGAACTTATGCTATTTTTTTTAAACAGTAGCAGCCAAATGGGAATGTGTTGGTCACATTACACTATAACACAGCAGCTATCTTTGGCACTAGCCTCAAAACACGATTTATCATTTGCTTCATGAATCAAAGCTCAGGCATGAATTACCTCAATGTAATGACATTACACTGAATAACCTTTTACTTAAAGAGGATTTTAGTCTCAACTGGACATAAGTTTGTAAGACAAACTATAGAAAATATCTGATAGGCACTAACTTTTCCATTAGGATAATCACTTATGGAGCTGATACTCAATGTTAATTTCAGAATTGAAAATAATTGATTGTCTTTGTTCCAAGTAAAAGGGACATGATAATAGCAAAAATAAATTATTTTAAGATGAGAAAAAAACACTTCTTTTCTATATTCAACTATCATAATACATGAAATAAAAAATTCAGTAGGTTATCTGGAAGTAAATTCATAAAGACCAATATGTAAATAATTTTAGGCTCATACTGAAATATTTCAGAAGAAATGAACGAATATAAAAATTTACTAAGAATTATTACTTAAAACATGATATAGACAATATTACCTTATTTCACATTTTAAAACCTAATAGCTAATATATAGACTTACTAAGAATGAGTTACTTTTTCCCTTTATTGACAAAATATTTAAAAGTTATATATGTGAACAGATTTATCTAGTTTGAAAGTTTGAATAGAGGCTTGATATTACTAATTCTTAAATAGGCTTGCACGAGAAATATCTGCAGAAATATCTCATAGACTTGACTTTTTTTTAAACTTAATTTTATTATTTTTAAGAACAAAAGAAAATCAACTCTAGAATATCTGTTTAGTGGCCAGTGTTTTAAATAGTGGAAAAGCTGATGACTATTTTTTAAGTACCTTTAAGTTTTCTCTTGTGAAACAATTTGCATAATTACAAATAACAGCCCTTTTAGGTGACCAGAAGATTCCAAAAGTAACATCATCAACAGCCGCTGTGAAGTTCCTTCACTCAAGTTGCTGATTAAAATTTGAGAACCTGACTGGGAATTTATTAGGAATCAAGAGATCTTGGAATATTATAAGTCATGAAAAACAGGAGTTATAATAAAAGTTCTTTGTGAACTTGTGTTGATTCTTGACAGGAGAATCTCTGTAATACTATCCTTTGTAAGAATGACTCCAAAGAACCATCCCTCCATCCTTTACTCTTGCATGACACTTTTAAATCTTTAAGAGGAACATACTTAATTTGTTTTTCAGTCATAAATGACTCAACCCCATTTGGGGTATTCTTAACAAAGATACTAGAGTGGTTTGCTATTTCCTTCTTCAGCTCATTTGACAGAAGGCAAAACTAAGATAAACAGGGTTAAAGTCTCACAGCTAGTAAGTGTCTGAGGCCAGATTTGAACTCCAATCTTTCCTGACTCCACACACAGAGCTCTATCTACTGCACCTCTTAGCTGCACATACTTGATAACTTGCTGATTATTTTCAAGTAAAATTTTTAAGCAAAGAAACCAAAAAGAATGGAGTAATTCTCTCTCCTGGATTCTAGTCTCACATTTCTTCCAGTTGCCTGTCTGGAAATTTAAAATGGATATCCTGTAGGCACTCTCCAATTCAGCTCAATTGGCCTTCTTGCTATTTCTCATATAACATTCCATTTCCTATCATTATGCTTTTACAAAGTCTCCCCCCATTCATAGAACATATTATTCCCTCCTCACCATTTCTAAGACTCCTAATTTCTTTAAAAACTTAACTGAAGTAGCACCTTCCCTCTAAGGCCTTTCCTGATTCTACCAGGATGTATCCTGTCAAAAATTATTCTGTACTTAATTTTGTATATATGTTTGTAAAGATAAGGGACAATATGACATAATGCAAAGAAAACTGGCCTCAAAGCCAGGAAGTCCTGGTTTCAACTCCTGCCTTTGACACACACTGGTTGTATGACTCTAGGCAGGTCACTTAGTGCTTTAGGCAATTCTAGATTGTGAGTTTCAGAGATGGCGTTGCATTGCTAGGACAAACTATAGGTCTAGTCCCTATTTCTACCTTTTTTGTGTGTACATGTCTACTCTCATATAATGGCAGCTCCTTAAGGATTGGGACATTGAATTTTAGGCTTGTATCCTCCAGTACCTGGCATATGAAAAGTGCTTAGTAACTGCTGATTGACCTTATTCATCGCTGATAACTGGACTCTATCTTTAAAAAGGGGACCTCTAGTTTTCTTACAGTAAATCTATTTACTCTTCACAACTGGCCAACCTTTCTTTTCCTGAATAACTGTAATGTCACACTTACCCATGTGGTCAGATCAACTAGACAGATATTTTCACAGAGTTTTCTAAATGAGAGGTCTCCAAAGAACATGAGGATTTATTTTATGAACTCCCCTAGGACTCACTATGATGTACCACCACTTTTAACTTCAGATGGAACCACAGGCAATTTGTAGATACTCTGTTGAGGTACATTTTATAATATATCAAAGGAACTGGAATTGAGATTTAAAAAAATTAATCTAAACCTTCTTGTAAATCAGGACACCAAATGGATTGCTTATTACACTCAGGAGTTGAAATGTTTCCTTTAGGTCTTCAAACAGTTCACTGTGGAATACATGATCCCCACAAAAGATAGATTGGAAATAATTTTTATTCCAAAAAATAAAGAGTAAGCTGGTCTATAAATAAATTTAACTGAAGACAAATGTACTTTGTCTGGGTATCCACCATGTTCAGCATATCCCTGGCAGATAATAGGTGCTTAATAAATGCTTGTTAAATGAATGAATTAATGCCTCCTCCCTTACCATCTTTGAACCAATGTAGTGGCTCATACCAGATGTGAATTCAACTCAGGCTGAGAGACCCAAATTGTGCAGTACTACTGATGAGACTTCTACAAAGAACTCTTCACACTCTCTAATCCCAAATTCCATGTGTTGGAAGGAACATCCATGGGAACCAAAATTGCTGTCCCTAAACTTACACTGTGCTTAGTCATCATGGAACATAAGTATGTGGAGGGTAAGGATTGTTTATTCATACATATATATATATATATATATGTATATATATGTGTATATACATATATATATGTATAAATAAACAATCCTTACCCTCCACATACTTATGTGTATATATATATATATATATATATATATATATATATATATATATATATATATACACCCACATGATTTACATTACAGAGTTTAATTTTGTATAAGGCATGACTGTCACTGTCTCCATCCAAGAATCTATGTTTAGTGGATTTCCAAAAGAAACTCATAAAATTGTCTTATCTATAGAATGATCCCCTGCTATAGACTCTATATCACTACCTATCCCACAGGGTTGTTAGAAGAAAAGTACTTAGGAAACCTTAAAGCACTATATAAATGTGAATTATTCTTCTTATCATTATGGTGAAGTTGTTCTAGTATATATTATACATGTCATGATCAAAATTTATATGTTACACATTCTGTCTGCAGTATAGATGGACTTATAAGATAAGACACTGGAACTAGGGAGGGTTTTTTTAATTGATCAAAGGCAGGAAATAAGTAAAATAACTCATTCTTTATGGCCACCATCACATCAGTTCTATTTGCAAATTAACTTAGTATTAAAAACATGGCAACCCTCATAATTTACCTACTCCGTTAAAATCTCAAACCCCTTTGCTATTAGAATGCCTGAGGCAGTGCTCAGGGTGTAAAAAGCATTGGGTCTAGCAACAAAAGATGTAAGTTTAATTAGGCCTGGGCCCTGCCACTTATAAAGTATTTGATCTTGATGGTCACTTAACATTTCTGAGCCTTAATTTTCTCATCTGTAAAATCGATATAATAGTGCTTGTACTGTCTACCTCTCTGAGTACTGTGAGGATCCCATGATAATATATGTAAAATTCCTGGTTAAAAAAAAAAAGATTATGCATGCCAGCTATTTTTACTCTGTTAACCAATCATCATGAAACTTACTCTAAGAAGCCAGTGCAAAGGAATATATTAGGTAAATTTGATTAAGTCCCTGCCTATCTTTCAAAGAACGCTTTTATTATAAACATTCCTAGCTCATCATATTTTCCATTGCCATTAGATCACAAAGAAGGTGGAAAAGCAATGACACCAATAGACCAAAAGAGAAATAAATGTTAATGAATAAATGAAAATATATTGTACCTGAGAAATCTGCAGCTAAGAGATCTAATGCCTTTAAAACTTTCACTTGTAAAATGCCAACGTCCTTCATATCTTTCAGGGAGTTCTGTAAGCACTGGGGAGAAAAAAGGAATTAAGTGAGTACAAAAATAGTTCATTGATATACTCTTTAAATGGCATTTAAATCTTATGGAAGAACATTTTCATTTTATCTTCCTTTTTATATCCTTAAAGAAGGGCTGCAAAAATGCAGGTAAAATCAACTAAACCCATTAAGAAAATGGACCCATTAACAAAATAGGCATTCATATCTGCTACATAAAATGCAAATGGTTGAGCATTAATCAGCTGTATCTTCAAAATGAAACCATTATGACCATATAAGATCTCTCTTTAACGTCATTCCCTGGTGACACTGGACATACTCTCCCTCTTCCTCCAAGAGCAAATCTTTATAAAGTTACAGACAGTATTCCTTTTTCTTTGCTAAAACAAGTCTGAACTTCCCTGAAAGTTCACATTATTCTGATCCCACAAATGCAAACTTATGGACATTAAATAGTGGAACTTGGCCCCTGAATAGGTCTCCCTACCAATGGAAATTCAATTCAATTCACTAAACATTTATTATGTGCCTACTGCACAGATGGTATGATGCTAGGCTCTGAGGATACAAATAATTTAAAATAGCCCCCAAAGTAATTGAGTTTAAATTCTACAAAGGAGGTACATGGAATCCACTTTTTTAAGCAACTCAAAAGTCAGAAGTATTTATTTTTAGTATTGTTTAATGAAATTTTTCTCTTCCTTTCAATTTTTATGAAGCAAATCTTCTATCATCATTTGTTAATCATCACTGTGAATGAGAGTAGCATCAGATTTACATTTTTATCACTGCTTCTTAAACAGTGACACTTTGGTTAATTGACATCTGGATAACCAGAACCTTTCAAACAACCAGGACTAAAATGATTGTGGCAAATGACTTTGCCATACCCTGAAGAGCCTGGACTGAAAATCTGCCCATTTGGCTCTTTGCAGTAGCAGAAAGAGATTTCAGAAATATTTCTGAAAAAATATAAAATAGCTATTATTTACAGTCATGAATGAAATTCAACAGGCTGAGAAACTGTGGACTGAAGACATGTCATCCTTAAATAAATGTAACTAACTCTTCATCTAAAATGAGAAAATTAGAATAATCTTCACTTAGTTATGCATTAACATTTGCAAAAAACATTGTAAAGGTAATAGAAATGATTAGTTTTGAACTGGCCAGCTTTTGGGTAGAAGGTAAGTGAAAGAATGAATTAAGATTCAAGTTTAGTTAATTCTACAAGTTAGTCAACAATAACAACTTCGAGTTACATGTTTAATACTGCCTCTTAGACCTGATAATTTTAATCAAGTAATGCAAAATTCTTTAGAAGCTCTTCTAGCTTCTTAAGTTTCTAATGCCTCTTAACAAAAATCATCAAATATATTAACTTCCAACTTTCAAAAGTTTTCTTTAAAGTGTTTTTAAATGACTTGTATTTGGTTAAATTCTATAATTCCCAAGAAATATAACTGAGGGCCAGCTAGGTGGCGCAGTGGATAAAGCACTGGCCCTGGAGTCAGGAGGATGTGAATTCAATACATTCTCAAACTCTTACTAGCTGTGTGACCCTGGGCAAGTCACTTAACCCCCAACTGCCTCCAAAACAAACAAACAAAAAGAAATGAAAAGAAGTAGAACTGAGAGATTAGTTAATGCTTCTAGGCACATGAAAGAGAGTTTAGAGTACAAGTAGTGTTATCATCTACATTGATAGGCATTTTATTATATGTATGAAGAGACTGATCTGCAGTTAGAACACCATTCCTTAATCATGCCCATTAACTGAGGAGGTACTAGCTCAACATAACATTAGATGTATAAAATTAACTTATAAACTCAGAACGTAGAGTAGAGGCTCATACACAATAAAATCAAGAAACAAAACATATTCATTTAAAAAAGTGACCGTTTAGGTGACCATTTAGATTACTTACACTTGCCAAATTGTATACTGACAATCGCTGGTATCATATGATATCATATAGCCATAAGGAGTAAAAATTCATAAGGACTTTACATATTTTTGCAAATATTCATGAATACATCATCAGCAACTTTCAAAGAGATAAATCAAACATATGATTACAACTGCATTTGTAAATATGCTTCATGATAAAGTCAGTAACTTTCAGATAGGTATAACATACATATGATTACCATTGCATTTGTAAATATGCTAAGATAAAGTTTGCTCCTACAATCCACAAATCTCTTTTGTATGATACTTACACAGAACCTAAGACTGGAAAACACCTTTTCTCTTCAAAACATCAAACCACATAAAAGCATGCAAAATGGCATCTCATTTTACCTGCTTATCACCTGTGCTAATTCCTCTTTTGTGAGGCAAACAATTACACTATGGACAAAGATTCCTTTTTAATCATAAAAATGATGTTTGTTTTAACTTTAAAATAAAAGTGACATGTCACTCCAGAACACTCACATATCGTTGGGAAATCTGCTTTCTTTCACTGGGGTCTGCCAAGGGGCAGACACAGAGATCAGAGACAGAGACACCTGAACAGGGTGTAAGTGTGATCAGCATAAGCAGTGAGCCAAGACGGTTCTCCAGCGGCAGCTCTAAACAATTGTCTTGCTTGAGCGGGAGGGCTGCAATATCCACTTTACACCTATAACATTTTCGTGAATCAAAAAGAAAGGGGAGAGGGGTGATTAACTCATGCTTCCTTTAGAACATTCAAAAGCAACTGATTTTTATTTTAAAATCACACTGTGCTGCATAGGCCAGTCTCTTTCAGAAACCTCACAAAGTCTGGGTTCCAATTTATTGCTCCATTTCCCTGAAGGGTAGTGAAGGTTGCAGGTGTTCCCCAGGCTCGTAATACACATTGCTGGTCTGACACACTTTAAAATTAAGAAGGGGAAGAGGTAGAACAAGGAAGACAGAGGAAAGAAATAAGGGGCTAGCAAATGGGGAGAAATAAGGAGGGCTTAATCTTTGCAAATACACACACACACACACACATATATGTATATATGTATGTATGTATGTATGTATGTATGTATGTATATAAAACCTGGATGAAGCCAATTGGACAAATGTAACGAGTTTCAAAGGTTGGGCATGATTAATCCGAGCTCCTCTCCAGGCTTAGTCTTTTACAAGTAAATAGAACAAAGGATAACAGTTTTAAAAAGAGAACAAGAGAAATACAAAGAGATGGCTAATGGAGAAACCATTTTCTGCCAGATTAATGCCAACTGGCAAGTTTTTATTTAAAGAAAACTTGTTAAGATGTTTCTTAATAGGCAAAAATTCCACAGGGTTCCCCCAGGTGGGTTTCTTCTGGATAAATGGGGCATGAAGTGCTGTTGATTGATCCCATTTCAGTTGTACTGCTGGCAGAGTTTGTACCCATCTGCTATAAATTGCATGTTTTCTGCCTCTTAACAGCCAATTTTCTGAGAATGTTGAAAACCTCAAACACATTTAAATACAGAAGCAAACACACAGAAAAGAGACTGAGGTGTTAAACCATTTATGTGCTTTGCCTCTGAAAACACTCCAGGTTGGCCTGGACCCCACTTGATTTGTTTACATACGGTGCTACTACTGCGAGGGTTAAGCCTTAAGAAAATGTTAGGTAGTACCTGGTACCTTAATGTGTAGATTTTTTTCTGTGCTCTGTTCTCTCCATAGTTGCTAATGAAAATGAATATTAAAGGTTTCAGAGCAGTATCATGTACAAGCATAAATCATCATTGGTCAGATGGTTTGATGACTTATTTTCCTTTATCATCTATCTTCATATGTATACAGATAATGTTAAATATAGAGATATAGGTAATATACAAGTATATTTAAAGAATGTAAAATTTTCCGTCAAGAGCACAGTTGTGTAAATTTGCAGTTTAGTCATTTCTGAGAGAAAACATTCAAACTTCTTTTCCTCAAAAAGAAAAATTATTATTTTAGCTTATCCCAACTTCTGCATGCATATACAGATTTATATTCCTGTACATTCCCTTTTAAGAAATCAACTTCTTGTTTAACAAATGAGACTGGGCATTGGGAGTGAGAAAAAACAGAGGTTTCTGAAATGATGTATCTATCAATCAACAAGCATTTATTAAGCACTATACAGCAGGCACTGAGTTAGACGAGAAAGATACAAAGACAAAAATATACAGTGGTATTCTTAACAGCAACAAGTATTAGATTTCTAAGGTTAAATTTGCTATTTTGGAAACCACTAACAGTTAATCAGAATCAATGCTGTTGATTAAAGTGAGTGGTCAAGCTGGAATTACAAACTGATTTTTTTTAAATATGACTTTCAAGAGATGAGATTGAATTTTGAGAAGGAACAAATGTAACCCGATGAATGTCTATTCAGTCATTCATTCATTGATTCATACATTCGACAACATTTATTAAGAGCCTATCTGCCTGGCACTATTAGGTCCTGGAAGTGTGAAGATACACAGCAAAGCAGCCCTCGCCCTAAAGAAGTTTATGTTCTCTGTACGCTATATCTCTATCCATCCATCTATCTATCTATCTATCTATCTATCTATCTATCTAATCTATCTATCTATCTATCTATCCATCTATCTATCTATCCATCTATCTATCTGTCTATGGTCAGGCATTTATTAAGCACCTACTATATGTCAAGTACTGTGCTAAATGCTAAAGATACAAAGAAAGGCAAAGGACCATTCCTGCTTTCAAGGAACTCAGTTTAATATGTGAGACAACATGCAAACAATTATGCACAAACAAGATTCATATGGAGTAAAATGGAAATACTCAAAACAAGGAAGGTGCTAGCATTAAAGGGAATAAGGAAAGTCTTCTTGTAAAGGATGGGATTTTAGTTGGTACTTTAAGGAAGCCAAAGCAGCCGAGGGCAGAGATGAGGAGGGAGAGAATTCCAGGTATGAGGGACAGCCAGTGAAATTTCTTGCAGTCTGGAGGTGGAATCTCTTTGAATATTGCATAGTTATCTAAATGCATGGGGATACTGGGCTCTCTCTCAACATATATAGTTATAACTGTCTACATAGTTACAAGCATCTATATAAGACTTTATATATAATATATACATTTATATATAATATATATTTATATCTGATTTTATATACATGTATATATATATCTATATGTGACAATATTATATAACTATATATGGTGATATATATAAAATTATCTATGTATACATGCAAATATGTATATGTATGTTCATGTATATATTACACATATATTTACACATGTATACACACATACATGTGTTGTATAATGTTACTTCTGAAGAGAAGAATGTTAGTAACTAGGGTAGGAGAGACAAATCAATATAGGCTTCCTGAAGGAGATATCATTTGAACCAAATTTACAAGGAAGTTATGGATTCTTGGAAATAAAGAGTGAGTGTGTTCCAGGCATGGGTACTAGCCTAGGCAAAGGCACAGAGAAGGGAGAAGGATTGTTGTGTATTATGAACATCAGATATACTATTTGGATTGAATGTAGAATCTGGGAAAGATAATTAATTGCAAGAAGTCTGAAAAGGTAGTCTTGGGCCAGATTATAAAAGGCTCTCAATTGTTCAGCTGAGGAGTTTGTATTTGATCTTAGAATCAAGAGGGAACACTAGAACTTTTTATACAGAGACTTTGAAAGCTGTATGAAGAATTAATCAGAGAAGGAAGAGACTGAATGTTGGATGTCCAATTAAAAGGCCATTGCCATGATTTAGGTGAGAGGTGATGAGGACCTGAACTAAAGTATGTGAATGTAGAGAAGGGAACGAGAGAGATATTTTCTGGTGATGGAACCAATGAGATTTGGCAACTTACTTGGTTGTTTCAGAATGTAATTCCAATATAGATAGTTCCAAAATGTTTTAAGTAGTGCCATGACTGTCAAAAGTATATAACTCCCTAGGGTTGATAAGCTGTTTGGTTATATATGACTCTTCATAATCCTGTGGACCACAGCATACCAATACTATCTATGGTGTCTTCTTGGCAAGCATACTGGAGTGGTTTGTCTTTTCCCTCTCCAGTGGATTAAGGTAAACAGAGATTAAGTGATTTGCCCAGGGTTACACAGCTAGTAAATGTCTGAGGCCCATATTTGAACTCAGGTCTTCCTGACTCCAGGTCCATCCATTGAACCACCTAGCTGCCTCCAGGGTCTAGTTACCATCCGGTAATCAGAAAGATGAAGAGGCTCAAGATCAAACGACGTAGGGATCAGCTGAAGGAATAAGGAATGTTTATCATGTATGAGAAAACATTTAGATGGGATACAATCACTGTCTTCAAGTATTTCAAGGGCTGCCATATGAAAGACAGATTAGACTTATATGCATGACTCCTGAGAACAGAACTAAGAGTAATGGTCTGATGTAAAGAAAAAAAATCTTAACAATTAGAGCTCTCCAAAAGTGGAATAGTCTGCAATGATATGTAGTGAGTTCTCTGTCACTAGAAGCTTTTTCAAATAAAAGCTAGGTATGTATACAGATGAAATTCTTTTTTAGGTATATACTATTAGAATAGAAGGCCTCTGAGGCCCCTTCTAACTCAGATTTTGTGACACTGTAACGACACACACACACACACACACACACACACACACATAATTGAATATAGGAGCTTTGCTATATTGGGTTATAAAAATCGATTTCATTATTGTATTGGCTCCTAGTGCATCAATGCAGAGTCTATTGGAGTAGATTCGTGACAACACAAAACATTGTGCCCTTACCATCAATACAATTTTGCCCAATAAATAAAGTGTATTACTCAGACCTTGACATGCATTTGTACAGATGACCTAGAGTTTATTCATCGGTCTGTATATTTTGGATATACAGAAATGCAAGAGTTGGGCCGAGAGGTGAAGGGGAAGAGAAGACCAGATTGAATTGGTTTGGGAAATTGCAAAAGTCCCTTAATGACTTCTAGGAAATAAATATTTGAATATAAATTATATATTGCTTTTCAGATATTCCCTATTAAACAGACCTTTTGATTTTTTTCATTCCACTATGAAATTTTATCGGCTTTATGCTTTACCTTGTTTATTAAGATAATGTAATTGAAGACTTAAGCCTTTACTTTATGGTGAAATAAAAGAAAATATCTGTAAATTTTAAATATGATTGTGAAAAATAATTCTTTGACAGAGGCAAGGCTGAAGTTTCGGATACTAATAACATGGGGACACTGGTGTGTCCATTTTTATTTGAGCAGTGAATTTTTCTACTACACTGAATGAAATGGCCAAATGGACTTGTTTTTACACCAGGTAGGCATAATTTAGGCAAACATCTCTTTTGCATATGCAATATAACTCATGAAAAGTAATTATTAGTTAAGTCCATTAGATGAAAAGTCATTCTAACAGTAAAGCTTATGAAAAAACTTTAAGCATTGCTTCACCAAAAATGTAAAACCTTAATGTGGCTCAATAAACATACATTAAGCATATACTCTGTGCCAAGCTACATCCTGGGGATATGATGGAAAAAATTGAAGTAGTCCTGACTTCAAGGTCTACCTTCTGTTGGTTTGGCTAGGTTAGTTGAACCTAGCTAGGTATAATTTTTTAATTTTTTAAAAACATATCTTTCTTTAAAAAAGAAACACTTCTGTTCCTCACCTCCCCCAATCCAAGTTTTCGTTCCTCTTATAGGAAAGAAGGGGAAGAGAAGAAAAAAAAATGTGTTTCTTAATCAAATAATCTCATAACTGATATAAGTACAAATTTGCTATCCCTAACTATCATTTTTGATACTCTTCCATGAACAAACTTTTTTCTCCCTACTCCTAGCTATCTTCCATTTAGGCTGGCCTTCCTAGGACAATTATTTTGAGTGATCCACAGTGCACATGACCTCAAGGGATATCAACTGATACATCCAGTAGATAAACCTTCCCATGCTCATAATCTTCCCAGTCAACCTGATCATGAATTATTCCAGTTTACTTATATATCTTAAGAATTCACAGAAGAATTGGAACTCATTGGACAAATTAGGGGAGGGGGAACAAGAATGAATTCAACCCAGAACATTGCAGTCATCTTCATGAGAATCAGCAAGATGTTAATTTACCAGAGGGTGAAGGATGCCCAAGGCAGGGCACCAACTAGGCACTCTGAAGCACTAACCAAAGTAAAAGACTACAATAACTGGTGATTTGTTGATACTTTATAACCTATTCTTGCTTGGGGGGAGAGATGCTAGATACTGTAATGTTTATCAGACTCTTGATATGAAATTCAAAGAAAATCTTGCCTTTCTTTTCAAAATAATATCTTGATTTGTTGTCATTTTAATTTATTGTAGGTTGACTTTTGTAATGAGAATCTGATATTTCTGTATTCTATGACTGATTAAATTATTTTTTCCATGTTCATTTATTACGATATATTGGTTTCTGCTATACCATCCTGCTTCCTTTTCCTAGATGTCTAGTTAGGTTTAAAGCAGTTTTCATGCCTTACTATTAATATAGAGAATATATTAATACTTATGGATTTGTAATACATATGAACATGAAATGTGAGAAGCTGGCCACTTAAATCAGAAGGACTTCTAATAAAGAACAGTGGGTTAAAACCTAAAAAATATATTTAAGCTGAGAAAACTTAATGAAAGTCATTTTCCAATTAAAAGCATTTGGGGAAAAAGTCCTTTTGCCTTTCCCTTTTTCTAGCACTAGTCCTGATTCTGATATGAATGAAAACACTTCTTACACTGCATTTTTTAACAAGTGCCAAGCATAATGCCTAGCACATAGTAAATGCTTAATAAACACTTTTTGATTCAACTAGTTTAGGGATTCTTAACCTGGAGTCTATGGAACCTAAAGGATTATGTGTTTAGTTTTTATGGGATACTTGAATTAGTAAATGTTTGTTTCCTTCCTTAATTTAAATATATACTTTTACTCTTGATGCATCATTGTAAGATTCCAAACTCAGTGGGAAATTGTCATAAAATACTGGACTGTTGTAGCCCATATAAGTATGTTAGATTTACTTAGCAAGTAAATAAATAAATAAGTAAATAAATAAACTGAGTAATGTTCATATACATTCTGCACTTTTTCATTAAGATAGTTCAAAAATAGGGTGATATGAAGCAAAATGCAGTGGATTAGAGGCAATAAACTTAATCTCCAAATCCAACTTTGACTAATTTTCCATATGACTTTGGGTAAGTCATTTTACTACTCTAGGTTGTCTATTAAAGCTGGAATAAGTGATCTCTAAATGTTTCATCCAATTCTACAATTTTACAAATCTATTAACATGACAAAGACAGCAGGGTCCTAAATATAAATATTTTCTGTATCTAGTGAGCATTTAAGATGCCCACTTCAGCCCATTTGCAGTTCACATGCTGATACAGCATTGCTACTGCCCTCCCATTCTCTGCTCTCCATTAATTCTACTGCATTTTAATGCTTTAATTCCATGCATAATTTTACTATATCAGTCAGCCAAACCTGCTCAAGTTTTACTTGTCATGATAGCTTTTAACCTTTTTCATTACCATAATTCTATGTTTTATATTGCAGACTGGTCAGCTTTTAACTTAAATGCAGGAGACAAAAAACAGTGCAATAGTTTTAAAAGCTGTAAATCTCAAGGGCTAAGGGAGAAAAAAAAACAGGAGGAAAACTATGAATGTGTCAAGTCTGGCTGTAAAATCAGATCAACGACACTGGGTCCAATTTGTCTGTCCAAAGGAACTCTCCTACCCAGATTCCCTACCAGCTCTGAGCCACTAACAAACCCCTCCAGTGAAGTAAACTGCCAGAATGTCATATCAACTTTATGTGACAAAGTCTGGAACTGAGTAGTGTCTAAGAAAGAGCTGCTGAAAGGGGTCTGTGTATTATCATTCAAGCATTTTCCGGATCAAATTAATCTAGAAATTCTGTAATGATTTCTGTTATCTCTATGAAACTATTTAATTTTGAAAAAAAAAATAACAGTATAAAGTATAATGCTAGTCTGAACTGGCGATGCCTTCTAAAATATGGAACAAAAAGTGTCATTCTATATCCAGACTATTATCCCTTGATTTGAAAATTCAAACATGTCCAACTAAAGTTTCCGTCATAGCCACCACTAACTCATGCCTCACAAAAGGAAGGAAGTTGCCTCAACTCTGACCTATTTATTGACTCTTCCTTTTATAATTTCTATTATCCCTTCAAGGATTCTAAATAGAAGCAAAAGTTCACTGGTGATCTATGTTCATAAACTGAAGGAACTTTCCATAGTGCCTCAGATTCAAGGTTACTCAAACTTTTTATAGTGAGGGTCCATATATAATCTTTTGCAATTACTCATGAGAAGTAGAAGGGATGGTGCTAATTAAGAGAGGCAGTATAGTCCAGTAGAAAGAGGGCTTGATTTGGAATCAACCACAACAGCAACAACTGCCTTCCAGAGATCAGAATTGTTAAAAATCTCGTGGGTTGGAATGGTAAAGTATCAGTGAGGGTTTATAAAAAATGTTTTTCTATTCTTTGGTCTAAGCAGGCTTTTAAAATTCAGAGAATATCAAAGTCAGAGGAGAGGCATAAAATAAAGCTGAATAAAAGTACAGTATAAGCATATTAATTGAAAATGTAAAAGTATTGTGATTATTTGCACCAAGAATACAAAGGCTGAGGAAAATAATTATAGAACTATGTATCTGTTGGTTAGCAGTTATCAATATTTAGGTTATGGCATGAAGAAAACAGCTTAAAATGAAGTAAAAAGGATGAAATACTTATTAAAGGAAGTGAATCCAGGTATCAAAAATGTGGTTGTTTGTTTTAAATAAAAGTAGGTATCTAGAGCAGTCCAACAGAAGAAAACAAAAATTAGCAAGCCTGAGAGAAGATGCACAACCATTTTCACTATTGAATTTTTGGTATGGAAAATTTCCCCAGAAAGAACACATCTTGATTTAAATAAGTAGCTACCAAATTTTCTACTTCCCCAAAAGGCCATTTCTTATTGATCTTTTACATTTCTTAGGAGACATCTGAACCATCTTGTATCAAACTATCAAACTATTACTGCAAAGAACATTCATTCATCAGATCCTTTTCCCCAGAGTCAGAAAATAATACGCCTAAAATTTTCTCTCTGTTAACCTTATATTTTCTCTCTCTCCCTCTCTCTCTCTCTCTCTCTCTCTCTCTCTCTCTCTCTCTCTCTCTCTCTTCTCTCTCTCTCTCTCTCTCTCTGTCTCCCCTCTGTTCCCCCCATGAATAAGTTGTTTTTAATGACAAAAAAGCAGCAAGTCCACACTGCAAAGAATCTAGAAAATCAGAATTATTTGCACAATCCTAACAAACTGATCGCTTTGAAGTGCAAAAAGAAAAAGAAAAGAAAAGAAGAAAAAAAGAAAAAGAATAAACAGAAATCAGTTGAGAGTGGGATTTGGCCCCACCTGAAAGTTCAGTGGTGATCTGTGCACTTTGACCAGCTCCCGAGAGAGAACTTTGTTATCTCTTGTACCCCAGGAGAGGAAAAAGGAAAAGGATGCAAAAAATATCCTTTAAAGCCCATGGAGAGGAAGGCCAGACTGATCACTAGTGCAGGTATATTTCTAAGTTACAAACAGGAAATATCTATAATAATAAATGCATGCCTAAATGACAAAACTTGAAGCGAAAAGGCATATCTTGAAATACATAATTCTACATGGAGAAGCAAATTTGGGTGGAAAATCATGTCCTATCATGTAAAGGAAATGGAACCTCACAATGATATCTGAAACATAAGAACATTTCAGTGTATGTATATATATTATATATATTATATATATATGATAGAAATCTACTCATTTATCACCAATAGTGTTCTGATGAAATTTTACACACTTAGAGATATCTGACCAACATCTTCACAGCACAGGATAGAGAGGTCTGTTACAAAGACCATTAGTGTTGCCAGTGTCTAGGTTTCTCAGCTGTGTGTGATTCAAACATGTCTACAGACTTTCTGAGATGTCTGTGGGTAATATTGTTCAGTTAGATATGCAGTAAAAAATTGAAACGTGGGAGGTGGAAACGGAGGGAACTGCCAAGAAAATGAGATAAAGTTTATGTTGTCCCTATAAGTGAAAAAAGGATACTATTCACCATATGAACAGTACCAGTAAAACTTATATTAAAACTAGCTAATGACATGGGTTATTTCCCTCCCATCATTCATGAGTGAGCCCCAGCTAGGCCCAGCAGTAAAACAAAAACAGTGAAACAATAATAATACCATTAGGATGTATATAGATTTCTAGGAGCCCCAAGAGCAAGCTTGCCAAGGCTATGAAAGTCATCAAAAAGTTTTAGGAAAATATAACCCTACAGATTGAAATGCTCTCCTCTTTACCAAGACCCCACCTATGCCAGAGTCAAAAAAGGCAAGATTCCATAGAGGACAAAGGTCAAGTTTTTGTAAACACGTTGTTTTCACAGAGGTCTAATCGCTAAAGTAAATAGAATAAGGGAAGCAGTGAAAAAAAAAGTACAAATGTAAATTAGGTCTCCATGGTTTCTTTTTACACTGTCATTGAAAAGTTTTACTGACTGAGAGAACCGTTTTCTTCTATGGAAAATTATATTTGTTTTAGAAAAGTCTACTGATTATTCCTTTCCTTTTGTATTAAACAGTATCAAAAGTAAATACATTGTTTTATATACCCCCTTCATCCTTAATACCAACATCCCCACCCCCCACCTCCCCTCCCCAACCAAATATGCTGTGTCCTCTTAAATATAACAAAATGACCATTAAAATAAAATGCAAAGAGGCTGCCTGAGCACTTACTTTCTGGCAGAGAAGCCAGAGTCAGCGGTTTACTTTGTTATCACCACCTGGGTTGTCAAGCAAAGCACATCTCACACCCAACAAATTTGTAAAACCATATTTCAGCTACAAACTACATGCAAACATACATCTTTCGTGTCACTTTTGGCATTATTTAGACATTTAAGACTTACGTCCCCAAACGTTCCTCGTGCTTTTTGTAATCCTTTCCCCACACCTCTATGTCCAATATGCCCATCCTGTCAGAGAAGTAGTGAAAATCAAACTGTTCCCTCCACTGAGGATTTGCACTCTTACACAGTGTCTAGAAAACATGCAGTTATAGTATTTATTTTCTTAAAACTTTATTTATCTCTATAGTATTCATACATCAATTTTATCAATTAAATATACACTCTATGAGAGCAAATGGCAATGTTTGTTACATGCAAAAATTTTTGATAAAATTAAAAATAACACATTAAAGAGTATTAAAGGATTTCTCTAATAAAAAAAAACCGTCGACTTAGATGCTTTCTGGGGCTATTAATGGAACTAATTATTTTCAAAAGGAGAAAGAATATTATTCATTATCATATGTATATTATATATAAATACATTGTGATTGTTGTTAACAACACATAGCTAATGCCAATACACTTTTATACAGACTATGGAATAAGAATGTTAGAACATAGAATAGATAAATTTAACAAATTAGGGATGATATTATTGTTCTGATAATCAGACATTAAAATATTATGATTCATTGCCATGGTCTATCAGTAAGCACTCTAAACAGAGTACAGTTATTTTTTTTAAAAAATGCAAAGAAAACAGTCTTCTGAAAAGATTTTGCAGCTATCTAGCATCTGCTAGACACATTAAAGCATGTGAAAATATTGTCTGTCACCGGAAACCCAGGATATATACATGGTCAGTGATTTTTCAATTGAAGTTACTGAATAGTTAACAGGATAGCCAGAGATCAGAATGGGAAGAAAATTCTTACAATCTGCTGCCACAGGGCATGTTGTAACAGGTCAGTTGCCAGTTTCTGGACAGTAAGAGGCTAAACTAAGGCCTGATTGTGAGCTCTAGCATTTTAAAAATAAAGGAAATCTGACAAGTAATAAAGACAGCTTAAAAACTACTTTTAAATCAGTAAGCATTTATGTTCAATCCCCTATTTTAATTAAGCTATGTATATACATTTTGATTCATTAGAAGCATTTTCATTTTATGCATTTAGACTACGAATTGAGCTTGTAAGAGTGATAAAGGGAAACACTAGCCATCAGCTTATACAGAGCTCAGCAGACCAGCAGTAGGACCCAGTATTTCACTCTCAAACTATATTGTGTATTATCCTTGAAGAGCTAAACACTCAGCAACTCTGAGCCTCAGCTGCAGCCAACATCACTTAAAATAATTTCAGTCGTTTTTTCACATTAGAGTTGATACATCAAATCACAAAATTTCAGAAATAGAAAAAACTACTAAACCACAAATTAAGTGCTGAATTCCCCAGAGGGAGAAAGCACAAGATATTTAACTAATACTACACTTCACCTTAGTCAAAAGGGCTAAATGAGGTTAGTGATGAATCATTTTCCTATAAATTCTTTCCATGACCCACTTGGGACTTGACTCAATGAATCTTAATCCAGAGGATAGACTAAATTTGGTTGCACTAGCTGGATTTGTCAGAATCTATACTTGCAAATGAAAGTGGGGAAAGGAGGAAATTATGTGAATAATTGCATTATTTAAATATTTTAGTAAACACCTTTACTCAACTATTTGGCTCTTTCTAGCAAAGGAAGGAATGATTTTTCTAAACTCCATGGCTTCAATTCTATACCATATTTTGTAGATGTGGAAATTATTAAATAGTTGGTATTGTTCTAAAAATGACACAGTAGGGGAAATACTATTGCTACAGGTCCATAAATGCTTCCCTGAATCTATTTGGAATTTACATGTTTACATTCTACAACTTTTATATGATATATAATACATGGAATAGATTAATTATTCAAAATAATGCCAATGACATATGTATATATATATATAAGTTTTTATATTTTTATGATAAAAATAAAATGAGTATTTGATGGTAAATATAAGTTGAGAAATTTAGCAAGGAAGCTAAAATGCATTTCTTTTTAACTTCTCCAAAAATATTTGAGTCAATCAAGAGTAAAATAGCAATGAACAGTAGTATAGTTGGGAAAAAATAGATCACTAACTATTTTTGATTCCCATGCAGACAAGGCAAAGAGATCAAAGAATACAGATTTTTAACAAAAAATATATATGGCGTGATATGTAATCATTTCAATAAAAATGCAATGTACTATGTTAGTGACTCTTTTTTTCCTCTACACCCATGAAAATACTTTGGAATCTTTCTGGAGGTTATGATGATGAGACTTGTCATTAAAAAATAAACTGAAGACTTACAGGAAAAAAAGTACCAGAATCTCCATGTAATAGAATGAATATATGTATTTACATAGACACACATAATATCACTGGCTTTATTTCAAAATAATTAATCTATAAAATAACATTATTTGTTGTGACTATTTCATAAAATGAACAAGCCTTCACATTTCTTGAATGATATGGAAAAATATATTTTGAAATGTATGTAGTCACTACAGTTATTTTTAAACATACAAAAGCAATTGTTTTTATTATAGCAGAACCTGAGAGAAAGGTAAGGATTGGGCAAGAAAAGAAGCAGAGGGTCACCCTAATACCCTTAAAGGTACTTATTTTCAAATAAAATTGATGAGACTTACCTTACTTTTATATTTCTGATCTCCTAGTTTTAATTGGACAAATATCTCTGCTAGGCTTCCTCCAGAGATATTCTTCCCCTCCAATAAAGTAATACTAATAATCCCATTCCAGAGTTGGTTTTTCTTCATGGATTCTGAAAGTCTCAGGTTGCGTATCAAGGAAGACTAAAAAGAAAAGAAAAATATATGAATTAGCTACCAAAATCTCTCGATAATCCTATAGATCTGATTTCAGAATTTGACTTTGAAACTTTGTAGCCTCATTTAAAGATATTAATAGCAAGCAACAAAATTTTAAGATAGCATTTTCTATAATGAATTCTAACGGTGAGAGACATTGTGTCATAGTGGTAAAAGAGCTGACCCTAAAGCCAGGAAGATGTGGGTTCAGGCCAACTGGTGAGCTGGTAAATGTTTAACTACTGGCACACCAGAAAAAAAAGTACATATGATATACTTTTACGTTTAATTTGCCTTATTAATATTTTATCCATCATGTTCTTAAGTCTATGTGTATATATGTAGACAATCAACAAAACAAATACATTAAGCTTGATTTGTAGTATTTGCTGATTTCTGAGATGTAAATGCTCTCGCTGAAAATTTAACAATCAGCTCTTAAGAGTAGTAGGAGCTGGCACCAACCAGCACACTCCTGGCTCAAGGCTACCTCTGACTAACAGTGTCACCTATGACTAGTCATTGAATCTTTAAATCCTTTAGGCAACTTTCTAAGACTATGAGTTGCAGAGAATATGGCCTCACTATTATGCATTAGGGGATAGAGTTCTCTTACTTGGGAGTTCCCTGTGTCAATTAACTCATAGGTGGAATCTCCATCCTTAGCCATATTTTAATTTGTGACCAGAGTCAAGCACAGGTTTACCTGGTTTTGAACTGGGACTGATCACTTATCACAGCAGCTAACCCTTGCCTTTAACCATTTTAGTACTAAGAAGAGAGGGAAGGAATGATTATGAAGAGTGGAATAAATATTAAGCATAGTTTATCAAAAAAAAATTCAGGTAATTTGAGTTAATGACTTTGAATTTTGCTTTCACATTTGAATTTGTCACTTTAACTTAAGTTCCTTATGCTGCCACTGAAATGATCACCTTTTAAGAATGCATTCTCAATAGCAGCTAGAGCTAACAATGCCCAAATCAATAAATGATGGCATTTTTGGGGGGGAGACAAAGTCTCTCTTCTCTCACCCAAGCTAGAAATCTAGCATCCATCCTTAGTCTGGTGGTCTCTTGATCCTCAGAGGCTCACTCACCAGAATGGTACCAGACTTGTTTTATCTATATCTATCTATCTATCTATCTATCTATCTATCTATCTATCTATCTATCTATCTATCTATCTATCTGTCAGATTGACTAGCACTACCACAGCTCAGAACCCTCAAACTCAAGTAGTCCACTAGTATAGCAAGGAATATAGGCATATGCCACCTAGCAGTGGCCTTCTTAGTGTCAGACAAATACCACAACATGAAAGAGGTGGCAATAAATGCTAAGGATAACTAAGATGCACACAAATGTCTGTCTAAATGTCTGTATTATTAGGTTACATGGAGACATCTGAATGATATTCATTTCAAAATTCAAAAAATAAAACCCCAGATTCTTTAGAAAATTTAGATCTTTTTTTAAAATTTTTTTTTGAACAGGAGGGGAGAAAGGCAGAAAAAATTTAAATGGCACCAAGGATCCAAGTTAGTGGATGAATTCTTAACTTAGCTTGTTCATTCTTGTCATCTGTGCAATATATCTTCTGGAATCATTTAAACAAAGATTCACTCACACACGTTAGTCACAATTTACCAGAACAAATGGTATGTCAGCACCATATTAATTATCTACTGGCTTACCTCATCCAATACAAATCACTATCCCATCCTTAATTAGATGAAGCAACAATGCAAACAGAGGATGTTTGGTCTATTCTTTTATGACAACCTTAAAAATGAAACACTATAGAAAAATTGCATGAATCTCTCTTTCTTTCCCTCAGTATACTCAAAGGCTATAGTTTGAAGGCTGTTGAAAAGAAAGACAAATACATCTGCTATAAGAAAAGGAGTAATTCCTTTAAAGGCTGAAATTTAGAATTAGATTGTGACACATTCAGTAATAAAGGTTTATAAGACACATAAACACAAATGTCTTTACACTTCCTACCACTTACTTATTAAGGCAAATGCAAGCCTATGTATTCTACATACATGTTAATATACTTCCCTTTAAATCATTATTTGGCTTATTAGAGACACAGGCTGAAACCTCCTACCTTTAAAAAGAAAATGAGATTTTGATTCATAAATCCAGTTGCATTTTTTTTTTAAAGTTTGACTCGCAGGCCAAAAAGCTAAAGCATGACTGTTCCCATGGACATACTTCAAAGTCCCGGCAGATATATTCCTCCCTAAACACTGCAACTATTTCAAAATCCTTTTTATAAAAAAGGGAGTAATGTCCACAAGGGATCAAAGGGCATCCTACAGTCTGGCAATTGCCTAAGAAAAATGGCAGTACTTCCATGAAATATGCCCTAAAATAATTTTGCGGCTTGGTATGTCCTAATTTCAAATTGGATGTTTATCTTGGAAAGGCTTCTATCTAACTTGTCCATAAAACAGCTCCACTTAGCTCTATGAGCCCTGTGAAAATGGAATCCAAAGCTGGTTATTAAAGGGGCCTAGAGATTGCTTCCATATGGCAGAACAGCATGGGAGTGGAGGGCTAAGGCCTACAGCAGGCGCTGCTTGGCTTGAGCTCCCGATCTATCCATGGACACTCGTTGCATTACACCATAACATCTGGATTATTGCTTGTAATGTCCCTGGGAAATATCCACTTCCCATCAAAGCCTTTATCTATCTCAGTCGTACTTTGAACATTTTAGTATTTAACACAGTTATGTTTGATGTGATGTACTTGCTGCATCCAGTCCATTTTTTTTCTTTTCCTTTTTTCTTTTCTTTTTCTTTTTTTCCCAAAGACAGGGTGGGAGAGGACATATTTATTGCATGGTTCATAAAGTGAAAAGAGAATTGCATTTTTTTCCACGCAGCTATTTTTTTCCTCCAAAATATCTATGAAAAACTATCAAATAGTTCTCTTCAAAATAAAGTTTCACTTTGTAAGCCCTCTATACTGTTGGGGTATGTATGTATACATATAGAATTCTTAATGATTTCCACATTTATTTTGTACAGCTGAGGACTGGAGGGTTGTATCTATCTTTTAAGGGTAATAAGTCTTTCTTTGAGGTTGGCCGAGGTCTGAACCATTGTGTGTGCTGCTCTGCCCATCTATGATCTCAGAGTGCTATAGTGCTAACCTCTAGCACTCCCTTTTTCCCAGTAATAAATCATCTCATCTCCTCTAATTCACTTGGCTGTACAACTAAGATTCCTGAGTCTTTGCCTGAGCCTGTGTGTAGAATTAGCCATCCTAACAGAGTTGGAATGTGAAGAAAGAAAGGGAAGTGAACTATCAAAAGGGAAGTCCGTTCCACCTGAACTTTGTCAAACGTTCAGTTCTGTCCTAATTTCCTAGGTCACCTCACAAAAGTACTTCAGTTCATATGGATTCATTTTTTCCTCCCCAACAACTTATCAAAATCATACACTAATCTATTTTATCTGTCTCTCCCCCAACCCCTTTATATTACACTGTACTTATTTTACTACCTTCAACTTGAACCGTGGAACTTTACATAAATGGAAAAATCAGGCAGCATTGTAAGAACTATCCTCACATAGGAAAATAACCTGCCCCTGAAAAATATATAAAATAAAGATGAACATACGTTGAGTTGGTTTTTACTCTAACTCTTTATTTTTAGAACAATTTGATACAGTGCTTTGTCTTTCCTAGTATAAACCTCATAAAACAGCTAATCTGCTTTTCTAATCTATTTGTAATGCAAATGGAAATGGATATATACACTGCTCTCAAGAAGGTACAGACATACTTCAGTATTTATGAGTAAAGAGACTAACATGGCAGAGTGGGTAGCAAGTTATGGACTAGTACTGAGGAAATCTAAGCTATAGCTCCACATTTGCTCCTAAGCAATTGTGACATTGGATAAGATTTTCTTATCTATGAGTATGAGTTAATCTCTAAAATTCCTTACAATTCTAAAATTTCCTTATTCTGTAATAAAGTATAAGAGAATCTTATTAAAGATGCTCATGTTGAAATAAATCATATTTTAAAACTTTGAAGAAAAAAATAACCTTGAAGGGATTATTGCCATTGCTAATGTATAAAATGGAATGAGGCTGAAATTACAGCATGGAGCATTAGTCATTGGTGTTACCAAAGGGTTGCAGAAGGAGAGAATATAAGAGAGGCAGTGAAATATAATGGAAACACATGCCAAAATTAGTAAAATCCCCTCTTTCTCTGAGGCAAGTCATGATCTCTCTAAGTCTTAGGTTCCTCAATTATAAAGTGGAAATAATAATTTCTTCTTTCTTTTCCTCACAGGGAATTGTAAGATAAAATGAATATAAATATAAATAGTAAAATGCCACATTAACATAAATTTATAATGATAATTATCATCATAATCATTTCTCCATTGAAATCTTCTAATATCTCACGGCATGGAGGTGGATTCTCAACATCTATGTCATGTGTTGGGTGCTAGCAAGTTGGATAAATTTCATATATATTGACAAATGACATATCTATTATCCAAAGGCTGGACTAGCTAAGTTCGTAAAGTTCATATATCATGTACTAAGTTAAAGCGGGTTTGTGAAGTGTACTGGTAGAAGGAGTACCCTTGGCAAAGAAATTGGAAGCCTTTGAAGTATAAATGCTATCACTATTAATTCGATCAAAGAGCTAGATAGTGCTAGAACCTAAGTTTCTTTGTCTGATATTTTCCCATAACCTAGATGATATCAAACTGGACCATGAAACATTCTAACATAGTAACAAAAATGATAATACTATCCAAATTGATTCACACATTTAATGTAATACCAGTTAAACTACCAAGGGGACATTTTACAGAGCTCAATAACACAACAAAATTCATTAGGAGGAATAAAGATTTAAAATATGAATGGAAACAATGAAAAACAATAATGAAGGAAGAATAGCACTTACAGATATCAAATCATGTTATAAAGCAGACTTCATCAAAATTGTTACTTGTAAAAATATAAAAAAGTAGATCAACAAAACAGTCACTAGAGAAGGAAGAATCAAAAATATCTGAACTGAAGAATCCCCAAACATAAATTGTCTGGGGAATATGCCAAGAATTTCTTGAAAAACTTGAACATAGTCTGGCAGAAATTAGGTTTAGACCAATACTTTGTACCATATACTATAATAAATTCTGGATAATGTGACCTGAATATTAAAAGCTATACTATTGGGGGCAGCTAGGTGGTACAGTGGATAGAGTATTGGCTGCACTTGACACTTAGTAGCTGTGCAAGTCACTTAATCCCATGGCCTACCCAAAAAAAAAAAAGATATATATATATATATATATATATATATATATATATATATATGTTTATATATATATATACATACGTATATATATATATATATATACATATATATATTATTAAAAAAGCAGAAGAGAATCAAAGTAGGTACCATTAATAGCCATGGCTAGGCAACAATTTTTTTTTGTTTGCTTTTTTAGCTAGGCAATGGGGTTAAATGACTTGCCCAGGGTCACACAGCTAGTAAGTGTTATGTGTTTGATGTGGGATTTGAATTCAGGTCCTCCTGAATCCAGGGTTGGTGCTCTATCCACTGAGCCACGTAGCTGCCCCCTAGGTAATGAATTTTTAACCAAACAAGGTATGGAGATAATTACACAAGGCAAAATCAAGAATTTCAATGATATAAAAGTGAAAGGTTATGCCACATAAATATAATGGAATATTATTGTGCTGTAAGAGCCAATTAGTTATGAATACAGTGAAGAATAGGAAGACTTATACAAACTAATGCAAACTGAAGTGGTAGAATCAAGACAATGATATACAATGACTACAACAACATAAGAGGAAAATATCAACAACAAAAATATCAAAACTAAAAACTTTAAAATTATAACATCCAAATTTGACTCCAAAGAAGAGATACGATAAAGCATTTCCTCCCACTTCTTTGCAAAGAGAGGATATTATGGGTGTTATGCACTTAAAAAATATCAGTCTTCTTTGACATGTTGGTTAGTTTTTTTGAACTTTTTTTTCTCTCCTCCTGCTCTTTGATTAAGGAATTGTTCTTTGAGGGCCAGGAGGTGGAAAGAGGGAAACATTAGGAAACTTGTATAATGCTAAAAAATAAAACATAATGATAAAACTAATTTTGAAAAAGAGCATTAATTAAAATGTATTTCTTAAAAATATAGGATAGGGAAAGTCATATAGTCATAGATAAATGCTTTCCTGCTATGCAGTCATTATGTTTTGAAATATGTAGAACAATTTAGGAAGCCCAGGACAAGGGCTGCAATGGGAAGGTATAGATACCAGTTTAGCAAATACGAGTGGCAATCAGGGACTGGAAAATGAGGCCACCTTGCCCTCTTTAGTCACACAACTACCATCTTAGTTCTAGCCTGTCATCATCACCTCTCCCCTAAATGATTGCAAAGGCCCTTTAATTGGTCTCCCAGCCTCATCTCTCCCCTGTCTAGTCCATCTTACTGCTGCCACAGAAATTTTCCTTACAATCTAAACCATGTGACTTCACTACTCAATCAACTCCAGAGGATTCCTGTTGCCTACAAGACAAAATATAAATTCTTCTGTTTAGCTTTTAAGGCCCTAAGCAACCTAGCCCCAACCTATCTTTTCAGCCTCATTGGACATTACTCCCTCCTAGCCTGCTTCATTCTTCCATCCAGCCAAACCAGTCTTCTCTCTGCTCCTCACACATGATGCTCTATCTCTCAACTTCATACTTTTGAAATGGTCATCTCATATGCCTACAATATACTTCCTCCTTAAGTCTACCTCACAGAGTACTCTCTCTTCCTTTAAGACTCAGACTAAGCACCATTTTCTACATGAAGCCTTTACTAAAGCCCTCAACTGCTAGTTGAAAGGATTAAATTGAACATCAAATACCATCTATTTAAATGCTTACTATAGTTTTATTTATTCACTTTATTTTTTATATATGCACATGTTGTCTCTCTCATAGAATGTAAGTTGCTGCAAGTAGGGACTGTTTCATTCTTTGTATTTATATCCCTAGTGCCTAGCACATATGTACTTGATAAATATGTAATTGATTGTTTGATTGATACATGCCAGAGGTTACCAACTCCAATAATAGAACTGTCCTCAGAGCTCTCAAAGGCCATTTTTTTGGAGGAGGGGTTTGTGTTGACAAAAAGGAAGTAATTTTAATAATATTTTAATTCAACTGATGTACAAAAAATTTCCCCAAGTCCTTGTTAGGAACTAGGTAGCCAATGCTATAAAGAAGATAAAAAATACCTCTTTAACAATATCTAAGAAAGAATGTGAACATTAACCTAGAGATGATTCCTATGATGATCACTAATCTGAAAGAGTTAAGGAAGAACATTCAGTTTATAAAACACTTCCCCAAAATATCCCTGGCCTTACTTTCATCATGTGAAACTACTATACCCTGTCAACAAACTTTATGGAATGACATGAGGATATCCATGCTTCCATGGAACAGACCTCCAAAAGAGATAACACTAAACAGCTTCTTTAAGTTGGAGGAAGCAGATTTTGTAGGCATAAATTCTCCTGGTTCCCATGTCCTGTGTGGGAAATTAAGTTTTATTTTTTTCCCTTAAATGATTTTGTAAGGATTTATGTGTAGTTCTACGATTAAATTTTAAAATGAAGTCTAAGTAAAATAATTTGGTCACACAAATATGTACACCATTAGCTAAAAAAAGTTTTATGTGGAATTCAGTCTACTTAAACAGTAAGGTAGTCATCATTAAGTTATTTCCTTTAAAAAAAGAAAAGAAGACCAACATGCTTTTGCCTGTAGAGGTTACTTATTCCATAGTTCTTGGTCAAAGCAAAGGGAAATGCTTAATTACCACAAAATGCCTGGAGCATACAATACACTAACCAAATGTGATTTGGCTCTTATTTGATAATATTGAACTAGGATTCAGAGTTGTGTAAATGGTGGTAGATTTTGAGCTATTTCAATTAATCAACAAGCACTTATTAAGTGCCTGCTTTGTGCTAGGCACTGTGCTAGGCACTGGGAATACAAAGGCAAACATCAAATAGTCCTTGCCCTCAAAGAACTCATGTTTTATCATTGGAAACTACATGCATATGTATAAGTGCAAACAAAATCTGTAAGAAGTTAATAAATACAATGCAATTTTGGGGACAGGGCACTAGAAAGTGAGGGGATCATGAAAGACCTTATGTAGGAGAGTACTTGATCTGACATCTGAAAGCAGCTAAGGATTTTTAAGAGTGGAGGCAAGAAAGAATACATTACAGGGAAGGAGTAAAGTCTGTACAAAACATGAAGATTTGAGATGGAATATCATGTCTAAGGAATAACAAGGGAGACAACTTGACTAGATCATAGACTGTATGAAAAGAGAATGTGTAATAAGCCTTAAAAGGTAGTTGTAATCACATTGTCAAGGGCTTTAAAGGACGAAGCTTGTATTCGATCTTAGAGGCAACAGATAGGCACTGTAGCTTAATGAGCTGATAGGTGATATAGTCAACTGTCCATTTTAGGAATATATGTCTGTTGCAAGTATATGGAGGATGAACTGGAAAGGGCTGAGACTTGAGGCTGGCAGACAAGCTAAGAGGAGATTTTTCATATTTTTCTCAATTGTAGGTATGAACTTAAACTTGCACAAAAAGCCAGAGAACCGAAATTCAAACACTGTCCTCTGTCACAATGTCTTCCTTTTCTCAGGACTTCTTTGTGATTACTCAATGATCAGCAACAATGCTCTAAAAACTAATGTAATCCAGTGCCAAGCAATGTCCTCAAACTTAAAAGCTCACCTTTGCTTTAATTATTATATTTCACCAACGGTGTATCTTTTAACCTCAGTTTTCCAAATTCTCAGAGGTCAGGTCTTGGTGGATCATCACTGTGAAATCACACTGTATATTAATCAGTGCATCAAAGGGAGACAAGAAAATGGAGCTAACAGAATCAGGCATAACACAAGGTATGTACACAAGGTAAATTCTACCTTTTAAATGTCCTTCCTAAAATTATGATTACATCTGAAAGATACCTTACAAATCATTTGACCCAACTTTGTCATCCTATAGAGGAAGTAAAAGTCCAGCGAAATGAATCAAATTGTGTAAAAGACTGTGGATACAAATAGAAAAAAAAAGCATGATAGTCTCTACTTTCAATGATCCTACATTCTAATATAGGGAGATAAGGTATCTAGAAATTTCAGCTGCAAGTCAGTGGGAAGGACCCATGGTCCTTAAGGCACAGTGGTCACAAATGGCTCTTTAATGTGATTTCCACTAATAAAACATATCTTTGTTTGATATTGAACATTTGGCAGTGCCAAAGACTTGGGATGAGAATTTTTTCTGCCCTGACAGCACCCGCAGAGCATGTTACCAGGTCTTGTTATCATTTTCCTCTCCTCTCCTTTTTGCTCCTCTCTCCTCCTTCCCAGCCTAGATCTCCCTATCTTGCCTAGAAGTACAGTAATGTCCCTCACTGGCCTGATGCACTCATAATCATCACCGAAGCTTTGACCTCCTCCACTTCAGTCCTGAACATATTTGCCCTTCCTTACAGAGCCTGGTGGGCCCCCACTACTGGGGGGAGGGTCCTCACAGTGATGCTGGAAAGCACTTAGGTACTTTAGTTTTACTGTGGCTCAGAACTCTTGAGTTCAAGCAACCCACTTCTCTTAATCTCCCAGTAGCAGGGAATACAGGAACATAGTTGCTTCCCTACATTATGGTAGATATGCTTCCCTACATTATGGTAGGTATGTCTGGGTGGGAAACAGCTCAGTGGTCTGGTATTCCTGGAGTCCTCATCTGTAAAATAGGGATAATAATAGCACCTGCCTCACAAGGCTGTTACGAAGATCAAATAAGATAACATATATAGCACTTTGTAAACCTTTAAGTACAATTTATGTTTAACTATTAGAAGTAGTAATTTAGTAGCAGAAGTAGCAGCAGCAGAAGCAGCAGCAGTAGTAATAGTAGTAGTGGAATCAGTAGTAGCAGCAGCAGCAGTGGGCTTGAGAGTAGTAGTAACAGTAGCAGTAGTAGTAATAGTAGTAGCAACAGCAGCAGCAGTAGTAGCAATGGCAGCAGTAGTATTAGTAATATAGTTATAGTGCTACTAATAATGTTAGTATAATAGCAATAGTCATAGTAACAGTAGTTGTAGAAGCATAAGAATAATACAAGATGAGAAGCCCAGACACGTCATAATCCATATCAGTAGGGGGATTATCCCCATTAGGGAGACCACCAATGCATTAACATATCAAACATTGAAATAGAGAAGCTCAACCTTTTACAATTAAAATCAGTCAATTACCACTAACCTATTTCTGCCAGGCTTAACCTAGGCTCTGTATTAGAACACTAGCATCTTTATAGTTTGCAGAGAACTTGGTGGTATAGAGGGGATGAAGGGATGTGGGGAAGCATCTTTAATTCCCGATCCCTGGACAAATGAACAAAGATTTTTTAAAAATGAACTGAAGCAGATAGAAGTTATGCCTTACCCTGGCTCTAATACCTTTACTAGCTAATGGAACTAACTAGTCCTACTAGGACTACTAGTCTTATTTCACTATTTACTCCTACAGAGCCACGTAGCTGTCTTTACAAATACATCTGCAAAATTACAAATGCAATCCCATAACTTCAGGATAGGAAAAATAAAACTTTTCTTTTTTAAGAGAGTAAGATGGGATTCTGAATGGGAAATAGAATTGGGTTGAGAATATGTGTGACTGAAGTGAAAATGGAAAAGGAAGAGGAAATATATTCTCTCTCTGCCTCTTATAATCTGTCTCTAACTGTGAGATGTAAAAATAGGTTAGAATTTTCACAAGCAGTATGTACAATCACATACAAATCCAATGTGTTTAAATTTAGGGATTCCTACTCAATAAATAAGTAGAGCGTGTGAATGAGCAATCTTTGAATATACTTGGAGAGGAGGGGGAGAATCATTTTTCCTTTTCCCAACAATGTAATATGTAATATGTAATGGTCCGTGTGGTATGGTGCAGATACGTCAAACTCTCTGACAGCAAAACACTGAGTGAAGCCTGAAAGAGATGAAAATGTAATTGGGAAATATTTAACAAATATTAATAAAGTTACAATGTGACATAGATAATGTTAATTTGTGGTTTTTAAGTCAACATGTGTCTGCTGGGATTTGATTCTATTTGAATTTGACACCACGTGTGGTGGATAAATATAGCAGACGTAAGAAACAGGACAGCCTAGATTGAAGAACCACTTCTGACACATATTGGCTATGTGATCCTGGGCAGGTCACCTCTCAGTGCCCCAGGCAACTCTTTAAGACCTAGTAGGAGTCATTCTACATTGATAGAGGGAGTTCCTCACCAGGAGCTCTCTAAACAGACAAAACCACTGATCTAATACAAAAAGTAACTAATCAACAAACAAACAAAAAACCATATCTGAATGAACCACTAATATTCCCTTTCCTTTGTAGTCACAGAGCAGTATAATATCATAGATAAATAGCACTTCTCCTTACTTCTTTCCTCATCGTCTTTAAAAAATTTCTTATATATCTAGCTATTCACATACTAAGAAAGCTACCATGTGGCTAAAAATGTTTAAAACAATTTCCAGCCAAGAAAGTGCTCAAACCCACATCAAGTCACTCTTTCTGCAAATTACAGTCTACAAAATACATAAGCAGGTAGGGAGATATCAAATGAAAATGATGCATTACATTGTACTCTGAAGGCAGCCTGAGTATGGTTAGAGGGGGAGAGAGGAGGAAAGGCCTGAGAAGGAGAGAAAGGAAGGAAGGAAGGCACTAAAGAACTTAAATCTCTTTGACTAGGTCAAAGTCAAGACTGTAACCACCATGATGTGCAAAAAGAATTCCAGAGTATCACTCATTAGGCAAGCAAATCAGCCAGTGGAGGCAGCTGCCCTCTGGGAAAGGGGAGAAGAAAAGCCATTTAAGCTGACAGGAAGATGGCTGAGATGGCACTGGACCCAGTGGCATCTGAGTTTGCTCCTTGAGATGTGCCAATGCCAAAGGGCGTTTCTAGAAAAATCAAATACACTGAGGCAGACAAACAAAATTAAAGCGGGATGAGAAGTGTGGGAGAGAATATGACTATGCCTCATGATAAATTAATTCTCAGGATTCAGAAATAACCTTTTAGCCAATTTATTCAATCAGTTCACTCTGACTTGAATACATGGAAACAGAACAGGGATAGCTCACAACTCTGTCACTCAAACTGGCAGACCCTCCTGCATGTCAAAGGGAGAGTTTCCCCAAGCAAAACAAATTGTTTATTTGCCTAGCCCTTTCATAGTACTACTGCCTGCCTGGATACTGGTGACTGAGACCATCATCTCAGGGACAGAAAATTAGTGACAAAGAAAGCATCAGCAGTGGATTCTTAACAAGCTACTTAGATGGTAACCAAGAACTTCCAATGTTGGAAATAGCAGGATGCTATTGGAGGGAGTCACAAGCCTAGGGTTCAGCCCTTATATCGACCTTCATACAACAAAACAATGCTCCACATGGGCTAGAGTGCTAAATTACATTCAGCTGGCTCACAAATCCATGCTGCTGGTCACAAGGGAGGCCAAGTGAGTGTACAGAAAGTTCTGGGTTAACTCAGCACCATTAAAAACCAGTATCTCACAGTATATGTTCTCAGAGTGAGTTAAAAGAATTCTCTTTGTTGTACATGAAGGGTACCTCATTACATTTAGATATTCCTCTTTGGATCTCAGATCTTATACATAGGAGCTTAAGGAAAATAAGACAAACAGTGGTTCATTTATGATATCTAGAAACATGTGGTATGGTCAAAAGATTGCTGAAGTTAGAAGGGACCCGAGATACTAATTAGGTACTTCTGTGATGATAGAGATGTCACTGAAGCCTCTCTGTCTTGGTTTCCTTAGTACAAGACTGGGAAAATAATGAGAATATTACTTGCTTTAAGGGGTAGTTAGGAGAAACAAATGAGATCATGTAGTAATGATATTTTTCAAACTTTAAGACATATCAATTGCAATTATCAGTTATCTACAATTAATAGCATCAAAATATAAAATAGAATTGAAATTTGGCAAACTCTGTAAATTTATCTGTATTGCAGATTACATATAGCTACACATACACACACACACACACACACACACACACACACTATCAACGCAGACCTTCTATCTGCAATTATACTTAATTTTCAGTGAAAGGGAGAATTCATCTTGATGTTATTTTTTTTTAAAGATAGGAAAATGATAGCAAAGAGTTCAGATTCATTCCCAAGTCTACTAAAAATATTCTTCACACATTCTGTTTTAAAACTTGAGATATAATGTCAAGAAAAGAGTATGAAAGAAAGACCACAGAGGTGTAATGCTTTGGAACTTTCTGTTTGATGGGTTAAGATGATGCAATTTAACTCATACAATTGTGGATGCAATTATGGATACAAAGCCAAGTTATCAGTAAAATGAAATTGAGGTGAACAAGTCAACTTTTTCACAGTTAACACAGTCACTTAGAACCCCTAAAATTTGGGATACTTTTTAATTATCTCTGTTCTCTTAAAATCCTTATGGAATGCGTTTTAAAAAATATTATAGGAGAAAACTCAAAATTTAATGTTGGAGAATATAAAAAACCCTAAATGAGCAAAAATTAATTGGCACATATTTGTCTAAATTACCTTTTGTTAGTCTTTAATGAGTGACTATGGATTTCTCCATATGTTTGTATTAAAAAATGTAAATCATTTCTCATTTCCCCTCCTCATATAAGCAATAATCCCAATCATTGATTAGTATATTCATGATATGTATTTGGGGGTATCTATGTGTGTGTGTGTGTGTGTGTGTGTGTGTGTGTATATATGCATATGTGTATATGTATTATGTATGTATGTATGTATGTATGTATGTATGTATGTAGTGCATATATATTCAGGTACACACACACCTCTCTTTAGTTGTATATTCTGGAGTAATTCAGTTACCATATGGTATATTATGTAGTAAGAATTCCCTGGGTGCTCTATGATTTTTAAGCCTTTTTTTAATAGTAGAAGGAGAATTGGGAATGCTATCACCAAGCTCTGCAAATATAGATAATACTGCTCTCCAGGATCCCATGTTTCCTTCATATTTTTGATATCTTTATCCAGGCCATCAACATTTTTTTACCCCACTCCACTCCTTTGACCATTCTTCCATAACCTTTCCTGTCCTCCCTAGACTCCAATATTCCCCAAGCTCACAATTTTTCTTTCTAGCCTTTATGTTCTTCCACAAACTGCCAGTACTGTTGCACAGACCAGAGTTCCCTAACTAAAGATGGTTATTGATGTGCAGTACTAGTTTTTTAGTGCAGTAGCAGAATCAATAAACTAGAAAATACTGCTTTGTCAGGTTTCACCAAAGCATTCTGGGAAATTCTTTACTGTTTCAGATGGCTACAGAAACTCTTCTTAATGTGTGAGAGCTTGAACCAGGCCTTCTTTGGTGAGAACTGATGCTCTTCTACCCTCTAGTGACTATAATAGAACAAAGCAAAAGTTTAGGGAATTTTTTAGGAAAATGAATCATGATATTTTCCCTAATCCAATACCATTATTTGGCACCTTTTAGTTTTACTTTAAAAGATTCTAAGACATTGACCAGAGCCTTGGGAACCAAATGATTTGCCAGGATAACATAAAGCTTTATCTTAAGTTATTTTTAAAGGATCCAAAAATGCAAAGATTATATAATATGTCAAGATAATAACACAGACAGAACTTTGGCTCTTCTGAAAACCAAAGAGCATAATTTGAAGCACTAAACTTTTTTTTCCTTGTGAGCATCTAGCAACTGTCAGACCTAAAATATCTTTTTATACATTTTAGGCACATGCACACACATTCCACATATATTAGAGCTGCAAACTTAAAAGATGTACATGTATATGTGTACAAACACTCAAACTTTTTTATAGTTGCCATTGATATTAGAGATGATATAATTCAGATATTTTACTATAGTTGGAGAAACTGATACCCAAAGAGGTCATCTAACCAGTTAGTGACAGGCTAAGAATTAGAATCCAGCTTTATTGACTTCTAGTGCCCCATTTTATACTATACCACACATATATAGACACAACAGATACAGAACAAGGCAATTTACCTGACAGAACAGTTTTCAGATGAATTTAATAATTTGCCTTTGGTTTCACATTAGTCAACTCAAAATTGCTGAAATGATTATTCATTTCTGCCTAACCACCCTAAATATTTTCTAGTATTAGTATTTGGCTATATAAGTTAAAAATATCCTAATATTTCTTTTAAAAATTACTTTGGGACTGAAAAGAGTTTTAATGACACTGGAAGCTATAAACATTTGTAAAAAATTTGTAGCAAATAAGACTGAGTGAATAAGATAGCACACACATATATCATGCATATGTGTATATGCATATACATATATACACATATACATATAGACTTCCAGCATAAGTTCAGAAGCTATACACACAGACACACACACACACACACACACACACACACACACACACACACACTTTATATTCCTTCATGAAGATTTTTAGGTAATTGCTCACTCGAAAGAAATACAATACAGATTTCTGGAAGGGACTCAATATAAGCTTTCAAAAGATAGCACATAATTTTCTCAATTAACATTCTAATATTTATGCTTCTATTATCACTAAAGTTAACTTAAAACAAAAAACTGAACTAAAATTTAAAAAAAAATTAAACTAAGTTAAACACCCTTTAATTAAAAGAAATGTAAGAAAATTAAATGTATCCAAGAGTAAGGAAAACATTATTACTAAAAATAATAGTCAATTGAAGAAGTACTCCTGGTTCTCAACTGAAGCACACTTGAATGTGCTATCTTTTTATTCAGTCTTGTTTACTATAAATTTTGTATAAATGTTTGCATGTTCCAGTGTTGAAATGTATCAGTCATTTATTTAGTAAATACAATTAGAAAGATTCATTATGCCCCATTTATCAGAAAAATTATGTCAGAAAAAATGTATCTTACTATGCCTATAATTCAGTTTCTCTAGGTTATGACTATATAAACATTACCTTAAAAGAATTTATTAAGCAATTTAAGAGGAAAAAAAGTAAAATTACCTTACTTGCACTTAACCTCTTCCGATTTGACCATCTCTAAGAATTGTTGAGTAGGATTCCCCAAAATTTCATGTAAATAAATGAAGGGGGGGGGAAGAGAACTGTTAGTAACAATAAAATGGGTTGTAATTACAATAGTTTCTAGCTAATTCATCAGAATCAAACAGAATTAATTCGATGCCAAGGTGAGCATTATTTTACAAAGGAAAGTATTTCAGAAATAAAGAAATTTTAATAAAATAATTTTCTGATAGTTCCAATAAAAGTACAGTGAGAGAGTTGAAAACAATAGTCTTCTGTAGTACATTATCTATGTCTGAAATTCAATTGAAAAAATTCACATAAAAACAATTACACTTTTGTACCAAGCTGAGAAAAAAAAAATCACAAAGATAAAGTATCTCCAGATACTATTCAGACTTCAAACACAAGTTCAGAATCCAATACATGAAATCTACTTGATCTCATTGATTAGTATCCGTCCTCAAGATGGCTGAAACAATCAAATTTGTCTACCATTTAGAAATACAACTCTGAGAGGTCTCATAAATAAATGATAGCATGGAACATTTATTTTAAAAGAGAGTTGGGAAAAGATTCATAGGAATACACATACATGGATATGTATGTATGTGTGTGTGTATGTGCATGTGTATGTATGTGTGTATACACACAAATCTAACTTACGAAGAATCTGGATCATTACTTAATGAATAAAAAAATGGAGATTAATTTACTTAAGTACTGAGGGAAAGAACATTTTTTCAGACAGGAGGAAGCTTTAACACATACTCCATTTTAACACTCATTTGTCATACCCAAGTTGAAAATATTTCATAATTAAAATCCTATTTCAATATTATTCTTTCATTATTCCTATTGTTGCCTGATTCAGTAAAGCTCCACTCTGCTTAGTTAAACAACTAACTGGTTGCTAAAACTTGAATAAATGCTAGAGATTACATCTTGATTATGGATATAATCAAGCATACTACATTTAGTATTATTTGTATGATGGTATGTTTATTGTGGGGAGGAGACTCTTTGGGTAAATGTTATGTTTCTCTCTCCCAATACACTTTCCCAACAAAGTATGAATGAGATTACAAGTAACTTTTAGAGGAAAATACGTTTCATAGACTGAAATCAGAAATATCATTACAGTAGTATTTTTGCTATTTTCTTCATTAAAAGTCCATTTTCCCCACTGAAATCTCAAGGTCAACAAATGGCATTACTCCAAACTGAATATTAAATTTAATTCCTGTTTTATTATTTTTCAAGCAATTAGATCATAAATTTTATAAATTAATTTCTTTAAGATTCCAAGTATATTGATACTGGTTCTATCACCTCCAACTTAACCTTCCTCCTACAAAGTAATGCTCTTGCATCTGTTGACTCCAACATAAACACAAGTAAATTTCTCAAGGCATCACAGCACCTGATTATTTGTGACAATTTGGCATACACCATATTTTAGATACCCTTCGACTTAGGCTACTCCAGACAACACTTATTTTGTACAGCATATAGAGGTTTTGTAGTTATTCTTCTCTGTAGTAAGATTATTATGAAGTACCTTCATAAGAAATTTGAGTCAGAAAAACTAAGTTTATCCAGGAGATCCTCAGGTAATTGACATTCCATCAGATCATCCCAGTCTTATGTATACTTAAAAAATCTTTCTAAGCACACAAAATGTATTTTAAATTTTGTGTAAATACTTTAAGCACAACTTCAATTCCCAATAAAAACAAATGGATGGTCAAGCAAGTTACACATAAAAACAAGGACTTGGTATTTTGTTTGCAGTTCTGCAAATGATGCCAGAAGAGACTTTGGTGAGGTTATTTCACCTTGTTGCTTCAGTCTACCCATAGACAAAAAGCATGCCTAGTTATGCTGAATACACATTGGGCATTTTTCTTCTACCATTCTTATATAAGGGATTAGAAATTCTAGGTAGTCATCTCACTTCTACTGTAGTCTACAAGCCTGTGTGATTTTATTAGATAAAGTAAAATTCCCTCAGATAATTACAAAAAGTAGTGATAACTAAAAGCAAAAAATTATAAAAGGTAAATGAAGGGAAAATATAAAGTTCATTTCTATCATCCTGTACCCAAACCCCATGCCTTTTCCAATAATCACTCCCTTCCCCACATATAAACTTATTTTTTTAAGATTTAAGTATTTTATTAACTGATGAACATCTAATTTAACCCAGGTTTGCACAATTTATTCTGAAAATAAAAACCAGTAAACTCACATTTCATCTTTTTTTTTCATCTATAAGGTGGTGGTATTTTTAAAATTGCTTTACACATTGGATCCATCATAAAAATATTTTTATGACAGCTTAATTCTCTAAAAAGAGTCAATAGAATATAACATATATTGAATATATAAATATAAAATATATTGAATATAAAATAAATTTAAAGAACACATCCACATCGTGCTTCATAAATACTGTGATGAAATCATTGTTTGTTACCTGGAATTCTTCACCTAGTTATAATTTATACACACTGTTATTTTTATTCACTTATAGCAAATTCTAATATTTCAAAAAGTATATCTTGAAGAAGATATGAATGGAAAACATGTTGGTTAAAATAAATTACAGTTCTATGAGTTTATATTTAACACTGTAACAACTATATGATGCAACATTTAGATCAAGGAAATTATTCCTCACAGCTGAGCACTGTATGGGTCATTTGGAATCTAGCATAAATTGTAAACAAAACTGTCAAAACATACTTACAGTCATCATTTAGACTATCATTAACATAACCCTAAAACCACAAGCTACATATGTTCTTTATAGTTTTCTAAAATAATATGCACAACCAAAATGAACATACTTTCTCTTTACAGCGTCTTCTTCTAGGGAGAAGTATAATATATAACCACTTATAAATTGAATCATTGCTTTTTAATGATAACTGAGAGGCAGCATAATATAATAAGTACATAGGTGGACCTTAAATCAGGAAGGCCTGGGTTCAAATCTGAGCTCCGACACATACTGGCTGTGTGTCCTTGGATAAATAATATAATCTTTCAGTGTGCAAGGCAAGTCTCTAATACTATTAATTGCAGAGAAGAGGCTGTTCCCAATGGCAGAGTACACCAAGAGATCCTCTACATCAATAAAACATAAAAATAAGTGTACAGATCTCAATATTTAATCTAATAGCAGAGTAATCAAAGATGGAAGTCAAGATTTCTTTTCACACACACACATTCCCGTCACTTACATTTCTCTTGAAATCACCTTGTTTCACTACCAGGTTTAGATTTAAAACAATAACCCCCATGTCCTCTTCTAAACTGTTTGGGTCTTCCAATTTTAAAATATGTTCAGTTGTTCTAAAGGCAAACAATAATAAATAGCATTAGCATTTTCAGATATACGGAACTAAAGGATATGTTATAATGTAAATTAGAAAATTATGGAAAAATTCTTCTACTTTTGCTTTTAAACTATGGCACAATATCCAAAATCATCACCCAATTCAGCTAAGGAGAGGTGTTGGAAGTGGGGGGTGGAGTAGGAGAAGTAGAGGGTTGGGAGAAGAATTGATTAAATCAATTGCTCAATAATATCTTAACAACTAGCCAGTTATTTTCTTTACTTTTCCTACTAGTCATTTTGGTGACAGTTTAGCTTTAATATATATGCTTGTTCTTTGTAAATCATGTCACATAAGTGATTCAAAATCCAATCCAAATTTTTACCAAATGGTATGACCCCCTTCACTTATCATATCACCAAAGATTTAAATTCAAATATATTTCTTTTGGATGAAATATAACTACTAATATACTGTGGTAAAAATTGTCTCATTATCTCTTCCTATGTTCTTCTTGTGAAAATCATTTTAGAAAGATACTGTACCTATTAAGCTCAAGGTCACTAAGGACTACAAAGGCAGAACCCATAAAGTCAGATGTAGTTAGATCTCGATCATATACCTGAAAGGGAAGAAAATAAAAATCATCCATGGTTTGCTCATAGCTATCAAATATATTATTAAAAGCATTATCTGATAAAACATGAGAGTGACTATGAACTGATTTTTTAAAATCTGCATATAAAATATATAGTTATATAGAACTCTATATAATATTCTATATTACTAATTAATAATATACTATATTATTATGTGCATAGATACACATTTATACTATATTATATTACACTATAATAAATAATATATTATGTATAATGATATGTGTGTTTGTTTAAGACACAATTAAGAGATCCCTAGGAGAGGAAGCATTCACTTCACTTCAGGGATTTTATCTCTTTTACCTTTACCTCCTGAAACATCCAAAGAAAATGATAAAAAGCCCAATTCATATGCATGACCATTTTACATACTTCTTTTCACATGTAATTTTCAAGTAGATTTTTTTTCCCATTTGGAACATATTTGTCAAATAAGCATAGATTTGTTAAATACATTTCTGTAGCAAAACTCATCTGGCTGTTTCAACACAGATGTTAGAGCAATTGTTGCTTGCAACTGGTACCTTAACATTCTGTTAAGTACAAACATATTTCTAGCAAGAAACCTTTATTACTTATCATCACTGCATCACAGGTAATAACTTCTATGTTCTGAAAGCTTAAATGCAGAGAAAATTATCCTAACTAAAGGTTTCTGTAGCTCATATCCCAATAATCTTGAGTGCAAAGGACATCAGTATACAAAATTTTGTCCTGTATTCAAATCTTAAAAGCACAGCACTTGAATATAAAGTACTCATTTTTTCAAATTAATTTTGTCTTTCATCCTCAACAGAGGAAATAAAAGGGGCAAGCAAAAGCAATGTTAAAATGTCACAGCCATAGTTGGTTACCTTAACTCGCAGCTTTTGATCAAGGCTTTGTATTGGCAATATAACTATCTCATCCCAAACTGGGTTCAGGTTCTTGTATATGACTTTGCTTTTGTACAAGGTCTTGCCATTCAGCTTAAATTTCACATATGGATCACTTGTACCTTTAAGAAGAAACCCAAAAAGGAACAGGAAGAAATAAGATATTTTTAAAAATCAAGGAATCACAAAACAAAGTTCTTCTACGCCCCCTCAAGACTCAACCCACATCCACAAAGTCTCAATGAAAGTCCTCTTATATATGGAGGGCCCTGGGGGCCAAGAAAGAAAAAAAGATGATGTGTCAGGATAAATGACATTCCTTCTGCCCCTTCAGTGTGTAGCATCTGAATAGAGTTCTCAGTTTTGTTCTGTGTTGTTTTCTTTTCTTTTCTTTCTTTTTTAATTCAAGAAAAAAAATTCACAGGCACCAAGTGACAGTGTCAGAAATCATGGGAAGAAGGCCGTACCTCCCAGGAACAGCAGGGTGTCAGCAAAAGGGAAAGAAACCACTTTAAAGAGCATGGCCAGATGGTTGACTCTACAGGACCTGCAGATTCTTTTAAAAAAAATCTCTGAAGCCACTGAGATTCAAAAGATGTGACTAAACAACGGTCACTGAAAAGGAGGGCGTAGAGATTAAATTGACAGTCAATATCTCTTTTTGACTCTCTGCACCTGGAATAAAGCCCTAACATATTGTTCCAGAAGGGCCAGCTGAACTTAAAACCAGTTACTCAGCTGGCTGCAGACCTGACATCTCTGACCTGCAATGGCACCTACTGTGGTGCTTTTAAACTGAACCCCAAGGGGATTAAGAGAATCACTTATTACAACAGCCTCTGAACCCAAATTACAATGAAGACATGAGAAATGTTCCAATACAAAAATGTTTGTAACATTCAAACCACTAGGTAAAAAAAAAACCCACTGGCTAACAAACAGTCGATGTTAGTATAGTATTGTTAGCTACATATATGGGACAAATATGAGGTTTCAAAGGCATGTACCAAATCTAATTTTTTGGAAAATGTGCGGCAATTACACAGAAATAAAAGCTTTTGCCAGTATACTTTCAAAAGTTACATTTATTTTAAGAATAATGTTAATATCAACTTAAACTTAGAAACTGATATACACACACACACACACACACACACACACACACACACACACACATATTTTTAAATGGAAATGAAAATTACATTCAATAACTGCATATTGGAAATGTTTATATTTCTAGAAATCAGGTACAATATTACTTACAGGTTAAAAAGACTGTTATAAAATAAATTCAAATACTCTGCCACCAAATATATTAAATCTTTAATTCCTAAAATTCTTCAATCTACATTTGTCTTCAGCCACCTTTATCTGCCTATTTAGCCAAACTGTTTTGTATTACTGAAAAGTGAAAGTACTTTTCAGCTATTCTATTTAAGAAGAAAGTCCACTCCACAAATGGGCCAGCAAAACCCAAAACAAGCAAAAAAAAGACTTGAATAGAGTAATTGGGGCAATAGTTCAAGGGTATGGGGCCAAGGTCATACTGGAAAAAGTATTTTTTGGACAAAACCTTCCCCAATAATCTGCATATCTGCCCTATAATTTTAGTTACTATGAAACACTAATGCCAGCCCTTTCTCCCATTCTGGCCTCAGTCAGTTAAGAGCATTGAGAAGAATGGTAAAATGAATGCTTTCTAAGCCATTCTCAAATGGTGGTAAGCAACATAGTGTACCCCCTCCCCCTTTTACTGTACAGCAGAGGGGCTCTGGTGAGTCAGACTTTAACAATCATTCTGATATAGATATATATATATAGATATAGATATATATATATAGATATATATAGATATATCTATATATATATATCTATATCTATATATATATATATATATATATATAAACAGTGGGAAAAAAAACTATAATAAAAAGAAGCCTTTAATTAAATGAAATTGCCACTCTGGGATCAGGCCTTCATGCCTGTCAGCTTACTCTCAAGATAAACATCTCAAAACTAGGCCTCAGTGGTGTCACTTTCTCACAGGCAAGGCATACTGGGTAATCCCTAGGCATCTTGACAGCTACATAATGTTCAAACTGCTTCACGGGTGAATAGCAGCACTTGCGTGAAAGAAAATATTAATGTCTGGAATTAATAGAAAAAAGGATGATGGTTTACAAAGCCAAACAAGGAAAAAGAGTGTCAAGTTAGTACAGCATTAATTGTTAGGGAAAATAATTGAGAAGGGGGATGGGGGGGTTGGGTGCATGCAGTGGTTTTCTATCTGAGCGTAAATGTCTTACTGTCAGGGAAGTAACATCTCAACTAGGCAGGCTCTGAAAAGGGTTCGGCTGCTCAACAATACACCTCCCCCATTATACAAATGATGAGATGACACCTAAATAGGACTTTGACTTTTTTGTTGGGAGCTCCACAAATAATATGGGTTTGTGGCAAAAAGAGGTAATATGGTGTAATGGAAGGAACAATGGAGTCAAGAGACTTACGTTCTTGTCTGAGCTACCACTAACAAGCTGTGTGGCTGTAGGCAAGTCATTGAACCTTTCTAGATTCCAGTTTACTCATTTATAAAATGAGAGCCCTGTTCTTAATTCTTTTGTGCGTGTTATGGATCTCTTTTGTAGACTGATGAAACCTATGGACCCCTTCTCAGAATGAAATTTATTTTCTATATTTATATTTTAAGGAAGTGCTCAATTTCAGTTGGAGGTAAGTGAAAATAAAGATGTATTTTTTTTCCTGTTGCAGTTCACAAAACCCTTAAGTGATTTTTTCCCTCCTCCCTCTCTTTCTCGTTCCTTTCTCTTCCTTCCTTCCTTTACTTTCCTTTCTTACTTCCTTCCTACTTAGCTTCCTTCTTTCCTTATTTCCTTCCTTCTTCCTTCCTTCCTACCTTCCCTCCCTCCTTATTCCCTCCCTCTTTCTTTCTTTCTTTCTTTCTTTCTTTTTTCTTCTTTCTTTCTTTCTTTCTTTCTTTCTTTCTTTCTTTCTTTTTTCTTTCTTTCTTTTCTTCTTTTTAATGTGATATGTGATTTACTGGTATAGAGAACTAATTCCCTGTACAAATGCATATCGGAGTTGTCTTGGCCATTGAGAAGTTTAAGTTACTTACTCAGGGTCATATAGCCAGAATAGTTAAGTGGGAGAATTTAATCTCAGATTTTTCTATGAGGTTAGCCCTCTATTCATTATGCAACACAGTTGGTCTTTCCTTGCCTTACTTAGCATAGTGCCTGGAACACAGTAGGTACTTAATAAAAGTTTTTTTTTTATTTACTAAAATCCCACAGTTACAGGCACAAGGAGAAAATCAAATAGCCTAATGAATTCTACCTTGATATAGCACCAGTAGATTAAAAATTAGGGCAACTACGTGGCACAGTGGATAGAGTGCTGGGCCAGGGAATCAGGAAGAGCCAAATTCAAATGTGACTTCAGACACTTATTAGCTGTGTGATCCTGGGCAAGTCACTTAACCCTGCTTGCCTCAGATTCTTCATCTATTAAATGAGCTGAAGAAGGAAATGACAAACTGCTCCAGTATCTGCCAAGAAAACCCTAAAGAGGGTCACAAAGAGTCAGACATGACTGAAATGACTGAACAACAACAAAAGATTAAAAATTGTAGAAAAGCACAATTTCCAAATTACTTAGTAAACTGGGAATAAGAGGGAGTATATTAATAGCAATTTCATTTAGTAATAGCTAGACATTTGTTGTCTCCTACATAGGAGTGGGCTACTGGAACAAAACAAATATATATCCTGGAGTCAAAAGGCCTGGATTCAAGTCACAGCTCTGCAACTTACTGAGTGATCTTAGGTAACTCCAAATATCTCTAGGTCTCAGTTTCCTCATCTGTAAAATGAAGCAGGTCAACCTTGATGATCTCTTCCTTCCAGTTCCAACCTTCTATAATGCTGTAAGATATCTTATATGGTGATATACATTTATACTGTCCTATGGTTGTAAGTTTCTATGCTGTTTAAATTTTAATTAGTTCTATTTCTGTATTTGTGAATTGCAGAAAAATACTATTTTATATATTTCTCAAAAGGTGGTTGTTAATTTAAATTAAAAATGTGAAAAAAAACCTAGTGATTTAGACTATTTGGGGAGGAAAGTACAATTAACTTGCTGAAGGGTAGTGATGAAGAATGTAAACAAAATAGAATTTATCATTTTTCTGAGGTTCAACAATCATAAATTTCGGTGTTTCAACACATAACAAATATTACATCATTGACTCACACCCTCAAAAAATTAACCTGAATAAAAAATTTTCAACCCTGACAGAAATCAAGAAATATGTTTATTACTTAAGGTATATGCCAATCATTAGAACAATTCTCCACAGAGAAAGGATTTTTAAATTAGAAAATCTTAAATGAAAGGTTTTTTTCTTCTTCTCATTAATAATGATTTCTTGATGAAGTTATATCACCTTTTCCCCCAGTTCCTTTCTGCAATCAGGTTTGCATAGGTAACGGAACTTTATTTTAAAAATCTGTATGAGAATAACAACATAGAAAAATAATTTATATACTGGCAGCAAAATTTTTAAAGAAAAACAACTTTGTAAGATTTTAGAACTATTATCAAAACAATAACAAACCATTTCTAAATGTCTATGCATGAAACATGTTACTCACCTCCTTCCAGAGAAGTGATGGACTTATAGTGTAAAGTAAGACATACATTTTTGTTCATGTCCAATGTGGGAACTGGATTTGTTTAATGATTCAGATTTTTGTAAGATCTTGATTTTTTAATTATTCAGTAGGAAAGGTCGACAAAGGGATAAGAAGAATGTTATTAATAGACTTAAATTTAGACATTTTTCATCGCTTTATATTATCACATTTCTTTGGGAAATCAGCATTCATCTACCAGGCCAGAAATGTATTTAGGGATAGTACACACTGGACTGTATGCTATAGTAACTGCAAGAGGTTGAAATTCATAGTTGTGCACAGTTATCCTACACAAACTTTACTAGAAAAACAGATAAATAGGAGTTTGGCCTTTCCCACACCCCTTGGGATAACAAAAGTAACCAAATGTTTCTCTGTGGACACATTCGGAACCTTAGTTTCTTGAATGAAAGAGGCTTTGCCAGAAAAAGTCTCTGAAGATTCCAAATTATTTTTGCATGGTTATCCATGGACTAAAATTATAGCTGTTTGGGGCTTGCTAAGCACAACAGCTGAACACCAAAAAGAGCCTGCAATGCTTTTGTAGCAGCTCTTGCTGCCCTCTAGCAGCTAAGTGGAGATTTCCCAATGCAATGGTTACAAACTGCTGCACACTTAATTTCGTAGACTCAAATAATTAATCTTCATGAAAGCTGAGGCCTGGTGAATAGCAAAGGGTATATCAAAGTTTAGGCTTCTAAAGCAAACCTGGATCACAAATACTAGAGAAAGATGTTGTGGATGTTCTAAGATATCCTCTGATTCATTCTTTCCTACATACCAGAGCATGTGAATACGCTGTGCAAATTTCTGTGACGTTTACTGAAGGGACATTTTTGAGTGAGGGTACTTGGGATGACACATCATATTCTGCTTTATATAGTTATCTTCATGTTCATATATGACTTAAATCAGCAGCCGTAAGTTTCTCAAGGGCTGGGGTCCTTGCATATACCATGTATTCCTGACAATATCCACTATCCCAGCTTGTACCTAATAGGGAAGATATCAATATCACCTATAGGTCTAGATCTAGATCTAGATATAATGTATATCTCTTTTAGATCACTGGAAATCCAGCATCATAGTGATAGCATAGTGGCATAGATAAGCACTGTTGGGTCACATAAACCCAGGAAAGGAAATGGTCAATGGCGTGGCTAAAGAAAAGCTAAAGTAGAACTCCTCATACCACAGCTTTAACAATTCTTCCATTATGGAACAATGCTGCTATCTGATTCTGTCAATGGGAAAACCTACTTTTGCCAACAGAGTCTCTTGTGAGAATCAGTTTTCCCACATAGCAGCCTGAACTACAATCATACCCTTTGAAGGCCGCCCTAGCCTTCTCCTCTCTATGTAGGAGACAGCAGGATGGGTAATATGAGGAAATGAGTAGCATAAGTAACCATCCCTTTAAAACCAAGGTATGGTAACTTCCTTCTTGAAGAAGGGAGGTATGGGTCTAGCTATTTCCTACATTCAATATATTATGAACATTAAAGTATGATACAATGATAAAATGCTCCAATGCTAATTAGAGGATTCATTTCCCAGTATAACTGGCACATGAAACTGTACTCAAGCCACAAAAAGCTACTCTCCCCTTTAACTTGCCCTACCCCACACACATATACTACAAGGTAAATCATTTTCATAACCAAAAACAAAATGTAAATAGTGAAAAGTGAAAGCAGAATTGCAGCAACAAAATCACTCCCAGTTTACCGGTCCAGAAATCAACTATTTGTGATTTCAGATAAAATCAAATATCATGGAGAAGCTCCACTGAACTAAATGGAAGAGACATAATAAATTAAACCTAAGTATATGTCCTTAGGTGTGTAAAGTTTGTCTCTAACACAGACAAAGCAGTAAGCAGGCGGCATCCGAGGCTGCATTGTTTCAGAATGGCTCCAGGGCATCCCTGAAGCAGTCAGACAGAACCTTAATGAAATATATGTGCTTGCTTACTGGATGATATAGAGCAATACAAAATAGAACAGAGGACCAAGCTCATAGTCCAGTTTTATAGAGGAAAATGAGCATAGCTTCAGGAATGGTAAAAGTCCTGGAGAACTGAGGTACAACCAGCTATTAAGGGGCAAACATATTCATCTAATTTGGCCTCAGACATTACTGGAGTGGAGGATAAGGTCCCCTGTATATCCCTGGATGCGTCATTTCATATATGTATATGTCCCTATTATTAGACTTCGAGCTCCTTGAGAAGAGGGACCATCCTGATTTTCTAGTTTGCACCCCCAGCATTTAGCACAGTGCCTTTCATATAATAATTTTTCATTCATTCATTCATTCATTCATTCATGCATCACTTCACTATTCTGGCTTTTGGTTTCTTCATTCAGAAAATCAATAAATAGGATTAGATGACCTTTAAGGTACCTCCCAAATTTAATATTTTTATGATTTTTAAAGGATCCAAATCTTTTAAATTTTGATACTTTGAGAGATCCATTATTTTAGTTGTTTGAGTTTTCCCTTCCCTGAGAGGAGTCACAATACCTCCACGTCTTCTCATTCTGAGCAATTCTAATTCATGTGTTTCAAGAAATCCTTCAAGGAGAATTGACCTGATGTGTCAGCAACTTTTCTCTTGCAAGTTAATATCCTGGGGGAAGGAGACATTGATGTACCATTGGGTTATCTGTTTTCTCTCTTCTTGCCATCACTTTCCCACTGGCATCTCTAATCATCTAGTCCCCTAGTGATATCTTTTAAGGCTCTTCTAATAGGTAAGTCATCATCAATATGGTGCAGTAGCCTACAGCACTTATGTCTACCATGTAGCTTTACATTTCCTTTTTAGATTACTTTTAATAATGGTTATTCTAAGTTGGTAGTGTTCAAAAATTTGCAGAATTACTGCAGAATTGAGAATATCAGTTTGTATTAAAATAATTTGATGGAAATCTTTAATAATAATAATAATACAAAAAATCTCCTTTATGAATTTCCTATACAGAGCCTTGAAAGGCATCATGATATAGAGAAAAGAAGAATAATCTTGGAGTAAAGAAAACCAGATTTGGGTCTCAGCCAGTCCTGACAATAGCTTTATGATCACGAGCAAATTATTTTTATCACTTGGAGCTTGTTTCCTCTTCTGTAAAATGGGATAATATAGTTGTACTACCTACCTTACAACATTGCTTTGAGGAAAGCACTTTGTAGAGTCATAAAGGACCCTATAAATGAGTCATGTTCCTCCTGAGGCCCAAAGGAGAAAGTGCTAACAATCATTTTGGAAACAGGACTTCTTATAGGATAGATTCAGCCATAGTTATCACTGCCTGCACTGATGCTTTTGATCAGAAGTTATGTGAACCCTTATACTATAAAGGTAGCCTGTGGTGCATTTAAGTGATAGATTTGTATTGTGAAAATGAGTCCTCAAAATAAACTTGATTCTAAACAATCTGATTCAGAAACATTAAAAATCAATCTTTTAGTCATTCTATTGTATACTATCAAATCTAAAGTACTACTTAGGACCTAGAGAGCTTAGAATGATTTCTTGACAAGGGTATAAATGAAGCTTTAGTCATTTTTGTCCATGCCAAAAAAAAATACTTGAAAGAAACCACCCTAGAACATTCATAAGGATCAGAGACATTCTAGAAAAATGATCATAGAAAAGATCATTTGTCATAAAAAGGCAAATTAGTCTAACACTTTGCTCCTAACTCTTGGAGGATGTTTTGATTCCAGCTGTAGGGAATGATGGAGACCAAGAATGGTCCAAGTCATCTTATCTTAACCTTTGAAATTTCAGAAAAAAAAAGGGCCAGTTCTGGGGTCAGTGTTTCAGATCTACTCTAGTTAGAACTCAGAGCAGTCTGGAAGTACCTAAGAAAAACTTGACCTTGTGGATATTCCTATAGGAAAACTCAATTTTGCATGACCTTCAGAGCTGGACCAATAACTCTAAGTCAATCAGCAAGAAGTGCTCGATGATCCAGACACACTGGCCTACTTGTAGTTTCTCCAACATATCACTCCATCTTCCCTCCTCATGCCTTGGCATTGGCCTAGAACATAAAACTCAGATCAAATCCCACTTTTGGCTGGAAGCTTTCCCCATCCCCCTAGCTGCCAATACATTCTCTTTAAGATTCCTTCATGAAATCTGTATATGTTTTATACACACCTAGTCATTTACTTATCTCCTCCATTAGAACGTATGCTCCTTGAGGCAGGAGGAGAGTATTTTTGCCTTTCTTTGTATTGCCAGTGGTTTGCACAGTGCCTTGCACATTGTAAGCACTGTTAACTGACTGACTGTCATGTTATAGAGAAGTGAAAAGCATGAAAGAAACCAAACTATCTTCTTCCTCTTACCTTTCTAACTCCATCAATGACACTACAATTCTCTGAGTCATCCAAGTTTGGGAAATTTCAGCTACTTATATATCCTTCATTATCACACATTGTCACTCAATCATGTTGACTTCTTCCTTCAAAAAGTTTTTCATACTTTTTTCTTTCTCCCTATTCCCATTACCTCACTCCTATCAAGCCTTGCTGACTCCAGGCTTCCTTTATTTTTTTTTATTTTTAACATATGTTTTTAAAACTTTGGGTTACAAATTTTCTCCCTTCCTCCCTCCCCACCCACCCTCATTGAAAAGGCAAGTATGTTGATTGATATAGGTTACAGATGTGTGGTCATGCAAAACACTTCCATAGTAGTCCTGTTGTGAAAAGCTAAGTATATTTCCCTTAATCCTATTCCCCCCCTCATTTATTCTATTCTCTCTTTTGACCCTGTCCCTCCTCAGAAGTGTTTGCTTTTGATTATCTCATCCCCTAATCTGCCCTCCCCTCAATCAACCGCCTGCTCTCTTGTCCACTTCCCCCCTTATTTTCCTTTAGGGTAAGATAGATTTCCATACCCCATTGGGTATGTTATTCCCTCCTTAAGCCAAATCCTCTGAGAATAAGAATCACTCATTCACTCTCATCTTCCCTTATTTCCCCTCCACTGTAAAAGCCTTTTCTTGTCTGTTTCATGTGAGATAGTTTATCCCAATCTAATTCTCCCTTTCTCCTTTTCCCAGTATAATCTTATCTTATCCCTCCAATTTTATTTTCCAGATATCACACCTTCATCTTCAATTCACCCTGTGCCCTCTATCTATCTATCTATCTGTACATATAACTTTTTCCCTCCCACTACACTAATACTTACAAAGGACTCATGAGTTACAAATATCATTTTTCCCTGCAGGAATGTAAACAGTTCAACCTTAATAAGTCTCCTATGATTTCTCTTTCCTGTTTACCTCGTCCATGTTTCACTTGAGTCTTGTATTTGAAAGTCAAATTTTATATTCAGCTCTGGTCTTTTCCTCAGGAATGCTTGAAAGTCCCCTATTTCATTGAATGACCATTTTTTACCCTGAAGGATTATATTCAGTTTTGCTGGGTAGGTGATTCTTGGTTGTAGTCCTATCTCCTTTGCCCTCTGGAATATTATATTCCATGCCCTCCGGACCCTTAATGTAGAAGCTGCTATATCTTGGATATCCTGATTGTGTTTCCACAGTACTTGAATTGTTTCTTTCTGGAAGCTTGTAATATTTTCTCCTTGACCTAGGAATTCTGGAATTTGGCTACAATATTCCTAGCAGTTTTCCTTTGGGGATCTCCTTCAGGAGGTAATCGGTGGATTCTTTCAATTTCTATTTTGCCCTCTGGTTCTAAAATATCAGGACAGTTTTCCATGATAATTTCTTGAAACATGATGTCTAGGCTCTTTTTTCAATCATGGCTTTCAGATAGTCCAATAATTTTTAAGTTTTCTCTCCTGGATCTATTTTCCAGGTCAGTTGTTTTTCCAATGAGATATTTTACATTCTCTTCTATTTTTTCATTCTTTTGGATTAGTGTTACAATGCCTTTATTTCTGAAATTGTTACTAGCTTCCAATTTCTCCATTCTAACTTTTAAGGAATATTTTCTTCAGTAAGCTTTTGGACTTCCTTTTCCATTTGGCCAATTTTGCTTTTTAGGGCATTCTTCTCCTCATTGGCTTTTTGGACTTCTTTTGCCATTTGGGTTAGGCTATTTTTTAAAGTGTTATTTTCTTCAGTATTTTTTGGGTCTCCTTTAGCATCGCAGTTTTTCCTCTACTTCCTTATTTGCTTCTCAAAATTATTTTTGAGCTCTTCTATGGCCTGGGACCAATTCATATTTTTCTTGGAGGCTTTGGATGTAGGAGCTTTGGCTTCATTGCCTTCTGGTTGTATGTTTTGATCTTCTTTGTCACCAAAGTAAGATAATATAGTCTGACTCTTTTTGTGCTGCTTGCTCATGATCCTGGCCAATTACCTGAATTATAAACTCTTTGTTAAGGTAGGAGTCTGTTTCCAGTGTGGAGAATCTTCTGTCCCAAGCTTCAGGGGTTTTGTGCAGCTGTTTTCAGAGATACTTCTAGGGACCTGTAAATTTTGGGTTCTTCCAAGGTGCTATGATCAAGGGTGAGGTGTTTACTCCTCTCCTGGCCTGTGCTCTGGTCTATGAGTGACCAACCACAAGCACTCTTTTCTGTCTTAGAACTGTGAGGTTTTACTCTCCATAGCTACTATAAGCTCCACTGTGCCAGTGCTCCTCTTCACCCCAGCACTGCCACCCAGAACTGTGACCCAGATCCAAGCATAGGCAAAGCAAGAGAATCCTGTACCAGCAGAGAGATCTCTGCCATCCCCCTCTGATCAGCCACCCGATTCCATCTCAGTCTATGGGCCAGAAGCTCAGGAGGCAGCCGCTGCCCTGGGGCAGAGCTTGGAGAATGGAGCTGGGAACCCACCCTTCTCTCTCACTGCAGAAACAGACTTTTCCCACTGACCGTCTTAGATGTCTTTGGCGTTTGTGGGTTGAGAAGTCTGGAAACTGCTACAGCTGCTCACGATTCAGCCCTCTGAGGCCTGCTCCAGGTTAGCTGAGGCCTGTGCACCTACGCCGAACTGCGCTCCTCTTGCAGCCTAGCTCGATATACCTTTCTGATCAACCATCCAGATTGTCTTGGGCTGGAAATTTGTTTCACTCTGTCTTTTTGTGGGTTTTGATGCTTTAGAATTTGTTTAGAATCATTTTTTATAGGTATTTGGAGGGGTTTGGGAAAGAGCTCAGGCAAGTCACTGCTTTCACTCTGCCATCTTGGCTCCTCCCAGGCTTTCTTTTCACCAATATAATTTGCATACTAGTTCAAGATTATACTTGCCATAGAGGCTAGAGTGTTGGGCCTCAAGTCAAGAAGCCCTGAGTTAAAATCCAGTCTCAGACACTAGATGTGTAACCCTTGGCAAGTTACTGATTGTTGTGGGGACCAAATGAGATAATAATTGTAAAGTGCTTAGCAGAGTATCTAGCACATAGCAATCATTATATAAATTTTAGTTATTATTAGCTATTATTCTCTAACTAGGAATTTCACCACATCATCAAAATATTCAAAAACCTTCCATGGTTCCCTAGTTCCAGTGCATAAATTCTCCATTTCAGCTTTGGGCTTTCTATGAAGTAGCGTGACCTATTTGTCTGTAGCATAACTTTATTTTCATTATTCTCTAATATATGCTCCATCTTATCACAGACCATGGATCTGTAACTTTTATATTTTTGCTCATGTTTTCTCCAGGTTTGGAATACCATTTGAGCCTGTCCAAATTATACTCTCTTTTTTGATGCCCAGTTCAAATTTGTCTCATATAAAGTCTTTCATGATAGCCCCAGATGTCACTGCTTTATTCCTCTGGTAAACTTCCATACAGCCCTTATTTTCTATACATCATAAATAAGAAGTTAATTGCTATATGTAATCTAATATTTTTTACTATTGTTCTAGGTTTTAGTTATATCTCTCCAACAAGGATAAAGCTTGTTGAGGACAGGGACCATATTTTAGGGATATTCCTTAATATGCTACTCAAGTCTCTCACCATCCAGGTCATTCTACATTCTGTGGCTAAAAAGATTTTCCCAAAGTGAAGGTCTGATCTTACTACATCCTGATTTAGTAAACTCCCATGGATTCCTATTGACTGAAAGATAAACTATAATTTCATTCTTTTAAAATTTCTACTTATAAATGTTTAATAATATACCTAATTGCTAGTAAGTACTGCATCTATATAATTTATGAAGTATTAAATATACATATATGGGAATGTGTGCTCAAAATATTTTTATTGATAGAGGTACTCAATCAAAATTTTGGAGATCACTGCTTTAGAAGGTATATAATCTGAACACAGCAGACATAGGATTATAGAAAAAATCCTAAAACAAAAATTTGCCCCAGGGAATGAATTGTTTTCCTTTTGAGTATATATCCTTCTGAGGTAGGCACCTAATTTCTTGTCGAATGTACTCCTGTTCATAATATAACCCAACTCTTGGAAAACTTTCCCAAATCTAGTGTTCTTTCCTGAAAAGGGAGTCCTGTGAATATGAAATATTACTCCTAAAACAAAATTCTCACTAATCCATTTCTATTACCACAAATTGAACTGACTCAATCTTAGAAAACTTGCTGCCTTTCTAGATGTCTCCCAATTTGAAGGGCCCAACATCTAAAAACATATCTTATTCTGAACTACTCTCCAGCACACCAGTCCTTAGACTTTTCTTCTGTGTTTTCCAGGATAGACCTTCCTTGACAGCCCCATTGAATTGAATTCAATTGGCCTAGCATTTTTTAAGTGCTTAATGGGTGTCGGGCACTACTGTGTTAGTTACTGTAGCACAAAGAAAGTAAATAGTTGTTGCCCTCAAAGAGCTTTCAGTTTTTTGGGGAAACAATGTATATACATATAAGAGAATACAAAATGTATGCAAAACAATTACCTGGGGGAGGATATATGCTTAGATTTGAAAGAAGCTAGGGATTCTATGTGGCATTAATGAAAGGACTACTTTTGTCATGAGGAATAGTAATTAGAAAGGCATGAAGGCAGAATGTGGCATGTCCTATATGAAAGACAATAATCAAGCCAGTTTCACTGAAATATAGTTATAGGAGTAATGTACAATAAACCTGGAATGTTAGGAAGAAATAGATTACAAAAGGTTTAAAGCCAAACATAGCTGTTTGAATTTTTTACTAGAGGCAACAGTGAGTCACTGGTGAGCCACAAATAGACCTGTTCTTAAAGAATATCATTTTGGTAGGGAATTAAACAGAGTGAACAGTTATGAAGTTAATGTAATAGCTCAGGTAAGAGGTAATAAGGATCTTTACTAGAATGACGGCTCAGTGAGTGGTGGGAAGACGAATATATGATATTGTGAAGGTAGAATTGACAAGACTTAGCAACTAATCAGATGGAAGGAGTCAAGAAGAGGGGAGAAATCAAGAATGACTCAATTTGTAAGCCAGGGTCACTGGGAGAATGCTGGCATCATTGACAGAAATAGAGAAGTTAAGAAGAGGGGAGGATCGGAATACAAAGGAAAATGAGTCCTGTTTCTAATATGTTGCATCTGAGCTGTCTACAGCAAATTTAAAAGCATATGTTCAATATGTTCAGTCAATGAAGTGACACTGCAATATTACCTTTTTGGAACCAAAGGTATAAGACCAAGAGGTCTTCTCTATCATATAGCTATGTAAAGGCTAAAATGATATATACACATTTGCAAAAGAAGCAATATAAAATATCAACTGCATTAAAATGTATCAAATTATTAATCATGAGAAGTATAAATTGAAATAAATCAGACCCACTGAATCTATGAAGAAGATAAATGGCATAGTCAATATTGAACAGTAATTTACTCTTAGTGGAGCTGTGAATTGCTCCAATAATTCTGGAAAATGGCTTGCAATTATGCAAGAAAACCATTAATCATATCTTTTGATCCACCAATTCCATGATGAATTTGAATCTCCTTAGGAAGATCAAAGATAAAAAGAGAGGTCCCACATATATGAAAATGGAAAAACACTTTTTCTCTCAAGGAAAAAAACAAACACAATCAAGTGCCTTGACTCAGTAATCATTCAATAAGGCATGGTATGTGAATGTCATGGGATAGTATTGCCCTGGATAAAAGGATATGAGGAGTTCAGAGAAATGAGGGAAGATTTGTATGAACTGACAGAGTAAAAAAAGTGGAAACAAGAGAATAGTAACCACTATGACTACAATACTTTAAATGAAAACAGGGATTAGATGCAGTGATCAGCACTGGGCTTAGAGGATATAAAGTGAAACATATCATATTGAACAAAATGCAACACAATGCATACTGAATGCTGCATATGTTGTCAGACATGTCTATTATGCCAGTCCCTATCTGACTGAACTATTTTACTTTCAATTTTCATTTCCTAGCTAGCTTTCCTCTTTTGGACTTCTCCATCATATCCACAGGTACCTTGTCATCCTGCAAGATCAAATCGGCCTCAGTGCTCACTTCTCATCAATGCCCTCTGCTCCTGGGACCCCTCTGAATGGATGGAGGACTGGACAGCTCTTTTCCAAGGCCAGCCATCTTTTCTTTTTCTACTATCTTTGCATCCTCCATCATGCCCAGCCCAAGTACCTTCTCTTCTTTTCCCCACCCCCTTTTTTAGCTTCCTTTTGTGTGTTGTCTTTCTTCATTAGATTGTAAGTTTCTTGAGCACAATGAAACTCTTTTTTCCCTTTTATTTGTATCCCTAGTGCTTAACACAGTGCCTGACATATCATTGACTAGTATTTAACTATTATTAATTAATTTTTATTATTAATTAATGTTTATTGACTGATTGGCTTTGCTATAACTGTTTTACTTTGTTCTATAGAGGATGGTCTTGTTTGGAGATATAAAAACAAAAATCAACAATTAAAAAAACCCACTCTTTTTTGGTTAACAAAATTAGTATCCTATGCTGTCTTGTTCTGTAATACTTGATGCCCTAGGGGCAGCTAGGTGGTTAAGTGGACAGAGTACCAGCCCTGAAGTCAGGAGGACCTGAGTTCAAATCCGGCCTCAGATCAAATACTTGACACTTACCAGCTGTGTGACCCTGCACAAGTCACTTAACCCCAATTGCCTAAAAAAACCAACAAAACTCGATGCTCTCAGAGGCTACTGAGGTATGTAGGGTTGACTGCCTCTGTGCTAGAAGGTACCAGATGGCTATATTTTTATCAATTCTTATATCCTCCTTTTCTACATTTTCAGCTAGGTCTTTATTAGCGCACATAATGAATCTACAGAGTGAATTATTCGAATCCTCACTGTATATTTCAGTTGGACTAAAACCAACTATCATAACTGACATAATTATAACTTTGCCCTCAGTGTGCTATATACTGTAGCAGTGCCACCTCCCTTCTGAATGGCCATGGGCTAGGAAACTAAATAATTGACCTTGTCAGTATTATGTACTAAAAAAAGGCTCTGAGTGAGAAGGTAAAAAACTTATATTATGCAATAAAATACATAAGTTCTAGTATCAGAGCTTTGTGATACCTACTTTCCCCTACTTAAGAGGACTTTGGTATTTATTTCCATGTTTGCCTCTTTGCTCCTGGGATGGCCTAGGTTCCCAGTAATCTGATCTTCAGATAAGTGAACATTACTAAATGTAGTATCTTATAAAAATTTCAAAAGTCTTTAATATATTTTGTCTCTATACAATGTGTTCCTCCACAAAGGTCTAATTATAGTGCCTCATCATGGTATAGAGGTGACCCTGGATTTCTGATGACTAGGCCAGCAGAATGCATGTTCTGGGAAAACTTACTAACCAAGAGGAGTTTGGCTTGTGTACAGCCCCTGTGATGAACTGCATACCTGATTACATATTTTTAGAACCATTCTATATTATTGTAGGCAAATTCATTACTAAAACATTAATTACCAGATGAACAAACACATGCATGCATACATATACACACACACACACACATACACACATATACAAATACACACACTACTCAGTAGTTCAGTCTTAAAAACATCTCGTATTAATTGCCTGAAAAGTTCCAGCCTTGCTGATTCCAGCCCAATATGAGGTAAGCTGCCAGAAACCCGCAGCCTCCAATTGTCAATATAAGAGACCCTAGCACACAAAGCCAGTGACCAAGACCTAGGCTCCCAACACAAGAAGCTTGGGTCAGTACCCTCTGTTTCCCAGCTGGAGAGCTCAATCTCTTTAAAGGCCAGGGAATAAAGAAATACCATGAGTAAAAAGAAACGTACAATAGATTCATATTATGAGAAGAGTGAAGATCAAGACAGAAATTCTGAAGAGGACAACATTGTCAACAAACCCACATCTGCAACAACAAAAGGGAATATGAACTGGTCTGAAGCCCAAAAAGCCTTCTTAGAACAGCTCAAGAAGGATTTTAAAGTCAAAAGAGGTAGAAGAGTCCTTCAAAAATACAATTGGCCAATTGGAAAAAAAATACACTGAAGAAAACAAGTCCCTAAAAAACACAATTGGCCAATTGAAGAAGGAAGTACAAAAACTAACAGAAGAAAACAATCTGTTAAAAACTAGAATTGGACAAATGGAAACTAATGTCTCTATGAGAGAGCAAGAATCAGTCAAACAGAAAAAAAAAATGAAAAAATAGATGAAAATAAAATACCTCAGTAAAACAACCGACCTGGAAAATCGATCAGGAGAGACAATTTAAAAATTATTGGACTACCTGAAAATCATGATGAAAAAAAGAGCCTGGACAGTATCTTTCAGGAAATCATAAAGGAAAACTGCCTGAAGTCCTAGAATCAGAAGGGAAAATAACCATAGAAAGAATACATCACCACCTGAAAGAGATCCCAAATTGACAATGCCAAGGAAAATAGCAAAACCAAAATTACCAGATGAAAGAGAAGGTGCTGCAAGCAGCCAGAAAGAAACAATTTAAATATCATGGAACCACAGTCAGGATTACACAGGACCTTGCAGCTTCTACATTAAAAGACCGCAGGGTGGAACATGATATTCCAAAGGCAAAGGAGCTTGGAATGCAGCCAAGGATCAATACCCAGCAAAAATGAGCATCATTTTTCAAGGGAGGAGATGGATATTCAATGAAATAGGAGACTTCCAAACTTTCCTGATAAAAAGACCAGAGCTCAACAAAAAATTTGATCTTCAAGTACAGGACTCAAGAAGGACATAAAAAGGTAAATGGGACAGAAAGATACAATATGTTGTTAATGGGGGGGGCTGTTTAAACCCCTACAAGGGAATATGACACTTGCAACCCTTGAGAACTGTATTGTTATTACACCTGTTAAAGGAGTATACATAAAGAGGGTGGATATTAGTTGACTTTGATGTAATGATAAAAAAAAATCTAATCAAGTGGGTTAAATGGATCCAAATAAGTGGATCAATCTGATCTTAGAAAATGTACTGAGAAAGGAGGCAGACAAGGGTAAATTACATTACAGGAAAAGACACAAAATCCTATTACAGCAGAGGGAAAGAAGGGAGGGGGTGAGCATTGTTTGAACCTTACTCTCATCAGATTTGGCTCAAGAAGGGCATAACATAATCAGTTAGGTATAGAAATCTAACTTGCCCTATAGGCAGTAGGAGGGAAAAGGGGAAAGAAAAGGGAGGGGGAAAGAAAAGGGGGGGGAAGAAGGGAGGGAAGAAGCAGTAAGAGTAAAGGGAAGAAAAGGGAAAGGGATAATAAAAGGGAGGAGGGACTGAAGGAGGTGTGGTCAAAAGCAAAACACTAGTGAAGGGGGAAAGGAAAAAGGAGAAAGAAAAGCATAAATAGGGGGAAAAAAAGGATGGAGAAAAAGACACAGATAGTAATCATAACTGTGAATGTGAATGGGATGAACTCTCCCATAAAAGGAAATGGATTGCAGAATGGATTAAAAACCATAATCCTACAATATGTTGTTTACAGGAAACACATTTGAAAAAGAGTGACACATACAGGGTAAAGGTAAAAGGCTGGAGCAGAATATATTATGCTCAGCTGAAGTAAAAAAAGCAGGGGTAGCAATCCTGATCTCAGACAAAGCAAAAGCAAAAAGATCTAATCAAAAGAGATAAGGAAGGAAACTACATCCTGCTAAAAGGCACCATAGACAATGAAGTAATATCATTACTAAACATATATGCACCAAATGGTATAGCATCCAAATTCTTACAGGAGAAGTTCAGGGAGTTACAGGAAGAAATAGACAGCAAAACTATACTAGTGGGGGACCTGAACCTCCCCCTCTCGCACTAGATAACTAACCACAAAATAAACAAGAAAGAAGTTAAGGAGGTGAATAGAACATTAGAAAAGTTAGGTATGATAGACCTCTGGAGAAAACTGAATGGGGATAGAAAGGAATATACTTTTTTCTCGCAGTACATGGCACATACACAAAAATTGACCATGTACTAGGGCATAAAAACCTCACAATCCAATGCAGAAAGGCAGAAATATTAAATGCATCCTTTTCAGATCATGATGCAATAAAAATTATATGTAATAAAGGGCCATGGAAAGATAGACTAAAAAATAATTGGAAACTAAATAATCTAATCCTAAAAAATGATTGGGTCAAACAACAAATCATAGAAACAATCAATAATTTCATTCAAGAGAATGACAATAATGAGACAACATACCAAAACCTATGGGATGCAGTGAAAGCAGTTCTTAGGGGAAGTTTTATATCTCTAAATGCTTACATAAATAAAATAGAAAAAGAGGAGATTAATGAATTGGGCATACAACTTAGAAAAAGAACAAATTAAAAATCCTCAACTAAACACCAAATTAGAAATATTGAAAACCAAAGGAAAAATTAATAAAATTGAAATTAAGAAAACTATTGAACTAATAAATAAAACTAAGAGCTGGTTTTATGAAAAAAACAATAAAATAGATAAACCTTTGGTTAATTTAATTAAAAAAAAAAGAAAGAAAAACCAAATTACTAGTATCAAGAATGAAAAGGGTGAAGCTACCACCAAGGAAGAGGAAATTAAAACAATAATTAGGAATTATTTTGCCCAACTATATACCAAAAAATTTGACAATCTTAGTGAAATGGACACATATTTGCAAAAATATAAATTGCCTAGATTAACTGAAGAGGAAGAAAAATACTTAAATAACCCCATCTCAGAAAAAGAAATTGAACAAGCCATTGATGAACTCCCTAGGAAAAAATCTCCAGGGCCAGATGGATTTACATGCGAATTCTATCAAACATTTAAAGAACAATTAATTCCAATACTATATAGACTATTTGGGAAAATAGGTGAAGAAGGAGTCTTACCAAATTCTTTTTATGATACAAATATGGTGTTGATACCTAAACCAGGAAGAGTCAAAATAGAGAAAGAAAATTATAGACCAATTTCTCTAATGAATATAGATGCAAAAATTTTAAACAAAATACTAGCAAGTAGATTGCAGCAACTTATCACAAGAATAATACACTATGACCAGGTAGGATTTATACCAGGAATGCAGGGTTGGTTCAATATTAGGAAAACTATCAGCATCATTGAGCATATCAACACCAAAACCAACAGAAACCACATGATCATCTCAATAGATGCAGAAAAAGCTTTTGATAAAATACAACACCCATTCCTATTAAAAACACTAGAAAGCATAGGTATAAATGGAGTCTTCCTTAAAATAATAAATAGCATTATCTAAAACCTTCAGCAAGCATTATATGTAATGGGGACAGGTTAGAAGCATTTCCAATAAGATCGGGGTGAAACAAGGATGCTATTCAATATTGTACTGGAAACCTTAGCTTTAGCAATAAGAGAAGAAAAAGAAATTGAAGGCATTAGAATAGGCAAAGAAGAAACAAAGCTATCACTCTTTGCAGATGACATGATGATATACTTAGAGAATCCTAGAGAATCAAGTAAAAAACTACTTGAAATAATAAACAACTTTAGCAAAGTTGCAGGCTATAAAATAAACCCACATAAATCATCAGCATTTCTATATATTACCAACAAAGCCCAACAGCAAGAGATAGAAAGAGAAATCCCATTTAAACTTACTGTAGACATTATAAAACATTTAGGAGTCTACCTCCTGAAACAAACCCAGGTACTTTATGAACACAATTACAAAACACTTTTCACACAAATAAAATCAGATCTAAATAATTGGAAAAACATCAGTTGCTCATGGGTAGGCCGAGCTAATATAATAAAAATGACAATCCTACCTAAGCTAATTTACTTATTCAGTGCCATACCAATCAAACTACCAAAAAATTATTTTATAGAGTTAGAAAAAATAATAACAAGATTCATTTGGAAAAACAAAAGGTCCAGAATATCAAAGGAACTAATGAAAAGAAATGCAGGGGAAGGTGGCCTAGCAATTCCAGATCTTAAATTGTATTATAAAGCAGCAATCATCAAAACTGCTTGGTACTGGCTAAGAAATAGGAGGTGGATCAGTGGAATAGGTTAAATATGCAAGACACAGTAGTCAATGACTATAGTAATCTATTATTTGATAAACCCAAAGACCCCAGCTTCTGGGATAAGAACCCACTCTTTGAAAAAAACTGCTGGGAAAACTGGAAAAGAGTATGGCAGAAACTAGGCATAGACCCAAATCTCACACCATATACCAAAATAAAGTCAAAATGGGTTCATGACTTAGATATAAAGGCTGATACCATAAGTAAACTGGGAGAACAAGGAATAGTTTACCTATCAGATCTATGGAGAACAGAAGAATTCATGACCAAACAGGAGATAGAGAACATTATGAAAAGCAAAATGGATAATTTTGATTACATTAAATTGAAAAGTTTTTGCACAAACAAAGCCAATGCAACTAAGATTAGAAGGAAGGTAGAAAATTGGGAAAGAATTTTTACAACCAGTCTCTCTGATAAAGGCCTCATTTCTAAAATATATAGAGAATTAAGACAAATTTATAAGAACACAAGCCATTCCCCAATTGATAAATGGTCAAAGGATATGAACAGACAGTTCTCAGATGAAGAAATTAAAGCCATCTATAGTCATATGAAAAAATGCTCTAAATCATTGATTAGAGAAATGCAAATCAAAACAACTCTGAGGTACCACATCACACCTATCAGATTGGCCAACATGACAAAACAGGAAAATGATAAATGTTGGAGAAGATGTGGGAAAATTGGAACACTAATACATTGTTGGTGGAGTTGTGAAATGATCCAACCATTTTGGAGAACAATTTGGAACTATGCCCAAAGGGCTACAAAAATGTGCATACCCTTTGATCCAGCAATAGCACTTCTAGGGCTATATCCCAAAGAGATCAAACAAATGGGAAAAGGACCCACATGTACAAAAATATTCATAGCAGCTCTTTTTGTGGTGGCAAAGAATTGGAAATTGAGAGGATGCCCATCAATTGGGGAATGGCTGAGCAAGTTGTGGTATATGAATGTAATGGAATACTATTGTGCTATAAGAAATGACGAACAGGGTGACTTCAGAAAAACCTGGAAAGACTTATATGGTCTGACGCTGAGTGAAGTGAGCAGAGCCAAGAGGACTTTGTACACAATAACAGCCATTATGCAATGACTAATATTGTTAAACTGAACCCTTCTCAGCATTACAAGGATCTAAGACATCTCCAGAGGCCTCAGGATGGAAAATGCTGTCCACATCCAAAGAAAGAACTATGGAAGTCGAATCTATCACTTTTTTTACCTTCTGTTGAGTTTTGTTTCATCTTTCTGATGGTTCCTCCTATTGGTTTTAATTTTTACTTACAACTTCACTAATGTGAAAATATGTTTGATAGGAATGTAAATGTAAAGCCTATATCTGATTGTGCACCATCTTGGGGAGGGTGGCGGGGAGGAAGAGGAAGAAAAATTTTCAACTCAAAAGAATATGGAAGTGATTGTTGATAAATCAAAATAAATTAATAAAAGAAAAAAAAAGAAAAAATCTCCTATTTTCTTTCTTTCTTAACTCTATTACCTGCTGTTTTCTGTTCTTCTCTACCCCAAATGGCAAACCATTATTTCAGAGCTATAACCTAATAGCTCACTCCCTCTCTATCCTCATATTTCCCTTTTTTTCCCCCCTAAGGGTATCAGGGTTTAATCTTGTAAAACAGAATAATAGGGCTCAGCATGAGAACAGTAGTCCAAAATCATGTAATTCTGACTGCTCCACAAACAAAATCTGAATTTTTAAATGAAGTCTAATCAAAGGTAAATTATCAAGGCCAAGTTAAATATCCTTATTTATATAGTACCTTTCTTTATCGTCTGAACACACTTTACAAATACTGATTGTTTTTAATAGCAGCACCCAAAGGAAGTTAGGTGGCAAAAGTATTCTGGTCACTATAAGACTGAATACTCACTGCTAGCCAGATTCCTAGGAACCTGTTGATAAGAGAGATTGAAAATGTTTCTTTAGAAATTGTCTGCTTAGGAACTGTATGTTTTTAACTTGGATTTCAGCAAAAGTAGAATGAGCAATATTTGATTGCTGTTTTCTTAAATTTATTTTATATTTTATTTTGGCACTTGGGGGAAAGAATGAAGTGAAAAGGCTCAGATGAATTAATGAGTAACTAGCAATTCTTTATTTGCATTTGTCTATGACTATGGTACCAATCAAATTAATCAATAAGCATTTATTAAGCACCTATAATGTGCAGAGCACCGTGCTAAGCACTGGAGATATCAAGGCAAAAACCTTCTTTCTCTGATCTCAAGGAGTGTACATTCTGTTGAAAGTGACAATGTATATTTATGAGTATATCTAAATATATATCAAAATAAATACAAGGTAATTTATGGGGGTTGATAAAAGTTGAATGGCTGAGGAGAATGAAGAAAGGCTTTATGGAGAAGGTGGTACTTGAGCTGGGTTTTGGAGTAAACAAGGGATTCTAAGGAAGGGAGGATGAGGAAGGAAGAATCATAAAATATATCATGGAAAAGATACAGAGACAGGAGATGTAAGGCCATGTGTGAGGAATAGTAAGAAGGCAGTTGGGCCAGACTACAGGAAGGGAATAATATAGAATGAGCCTGGAGAGGTAGGTTGGGGCCAGGTTGTGAAAAGGCCTTAAATTCCATCACAGGAATTTATATTTGATCCTATACACAACAGGGAGCCACTAGGGTTTATTGAGTAAGGGAGTGACATGGTTGAATCTTCACTTTAGAAAAATCCCTTTGGTAGTTCTGTGGAGCATGAATTGAAGAGCGTAGGTTCTTGAAGCAGACGAACCAATTGGGAGCTTTTTGCAAAATTCCAGGCAAGAGATGATGATGACATTTAAGAAAACTGGTAGCACCTAATTACCAATGTGGACAATTAAGCCATATGAAATCACAAGTGAACTCTGGAATTTACTAGACACAAATGCTACATCCTAAAATGGTAACCGAAATTAAAGAGAAACCACATTTCACACAAAGAAATAGGAAGTGATGAAACTGAGAAAGGCCAGTAAAGGGAAATAGGCAGCCACTTCAGACAGTATAGAAAAGCCAAGCAAACTCACTTAAAAACAATATGATTATATGCAAGGTAAAACAGGAAGGACAGCCAAAACAATGGGAGAATGAAAAACCAAAAACAAGTGACTAGGAATGAGTAATATTATGGTACTAATAGAACCTAAGAAGGAGAGTAAATGTAAAAACAGCAACATAAGTGATATGAGCTACAAGAGTTAGAGAAACAGTTCCAAATTCTTGAAACACATTAAATGGTCTATAAAATCTTTGTCTACAAAACTAAACTTGCCACAATGGTCACTAGAATTCATCCATAACTGACAAAAATACATTTCCTTCTTTTGTTTTAATGTATTCTTTATATCTTCTTAAAAGCAGTATATACACGTGACTACATGGAACCAAAAGTAATGAGGCAATATAAATGTTCTTTTAACTAAAATAGGGCATTAATAAATAGGAAGCATGTTAAAAAAATCTATCATTCATTAATAAATAGTAAGCATGTTAAAAAAATCTATCATTCACCAACAGAATCATAGTATAATCATAATTTTAGAGATGGAAGGCAGAGGAGAATAGACTAGACTAGGTAGCATTATAGATAGAATGAGAAATCAGGTCCTTTGCCTATTTGTCTGGTTATATTTCTACCACGACACTTACGTAAAATGTTATCTACTATTCCTGAGTTAGAGAAGCAACTTGGCATATTGTAAGAAAAAACCGCTAAGCCTAAGTCTGGAAGTTCTAGGTTAAAATCCTACCCCTCACACTTATTAGCCATGTGACCCTGGGCAAGATTCTTTGAGGTAGTTGTGCCCCTGGAAAATACCTGGAATTTAATAAGTAATTCATCATACTGACAAATCCTGCATTCATGCATATAAGCAGAATCTCTACAAATAAAAACCTATAAACCAACTGGTAGGAATGCCTTTTATGAATACACACACACACACACACACATATGTACACATTCATAATTATGTACTCAAAGTCTTCCTTATCATCTGAAAATTAGCTATGGCTATGCTTGAAAAATGGACAGTTGTCTATTTCTGAACCTGGCTGCCAGTTCCTACAGTTACCTTAACAGACAGCTCATGACTTTTCACAAGAACATTTAAACATTCACACTAAACAAAATTACATTAATCTATTAATTTCTGGGCCTAACCCTCTAGGGAAATTTAGCAAATTATTTTATTAAGATTACTATTTTGGGAGTTGTTCTTTTTTCTCTATTGCAGCATTTGAAATGGCCACGAGAGGGCATCAACATACTGTACTTCTCTATCTAGAAGTGGCAACCTATTGTAATCAGCTCCCAAACCGCAAGGTTGGAAGAGTATTCGAACAAAGGAACTAATGTTTTTCAAAGGAATCCCAGAAAATCGTCTGGAACACACAAATATAGGTTGATAGTTCATGGCTAGCACAAACTGTACTATGATAGGACAGACTTAAAGATTGAAATTCAGTGATACATGGAATAAAAAGTTTTACATATGCCTTCTGTTAATGGCTAGTCCAGCCCTCTCATTGCAGAGATGAAATTGAGATCCACAGAGATTGTATCCCAGGGAACCATCAATACTTTCAATATTCACCTTTGGAAAGATTTCAGAGCAAATAATAGCATGTTCTTGGCTCTGAAAGCCAGGGACTCAGAACTAAATTATATAGCACTATGGCTCTCTTCATGTAAAAACATCCAAATCAAGAAATATTCAAAGAAGCTTCCCTGAATTAATAATATCACATCTATTCTGCTCAAGGAGTCATTCAAGAAGACCGGGTACACAGCTCAGTCTCAGGTCTTTGATAAACAAATGCTTTGGGAGAATAAAGCCATTGTAGGGAACTGATCTTCCTCATGATTTTCTCCTTGGAGGGAAGAAAAGGAGAGGTACAGGGGAAAAGGGAAGAATTTAAGATACAACAAAAGAGATAAAGAAAGGAGTTTTGGAACAGTCCAGTATTTTATTTGTAATGCTATCTAATTATGACCTCTGTAACTTTCCCAACAAGATTATTTTGCAGTTTTATAAATTTGTATTATGAACACACACACACACACACACACACACACACACACACACAGAATATAACAAGCATTTTACATTGCTTGTCCCATCTCCTTCTTCCCTCCCCTTTGATTTCTGTGGCTCTGCTATCTCTAACTCATCTCTTACCATTGTTCCAATCACTTTCATTAATTCTTCATCATCCTCTCACCCTCCAGGTGGGAAGAGCACGTGAGCCTCTGTTGTCCTTCCTCCTCTGTCTTTCTTCTACTTATATTTCCTCAGTAATATCATTCTCGGCTATGGCTTCAGTTTGTAACATCTGCATATTACTCCAGATCTAATACTCCATAATTCTACCCTGCATCCCTCCTCTCAAATCCCCTGAATCAACTGAACATTTATTATGCACCTAGCATATGTAAAATGCTGGACCAGGGAAGATATAAAGTTTAAGTAAGATACATTCCTTGACCTCATGTAGCATAATTATAGGATGTGAGGGAGCTTTTATTTTGGGGAGTGGCTGTTGAAAGGCAGACCTATGGTCTCATTCTTATAGGAAGCTTTCAGTTAGGAAAACCTCTCTGAGAAAGCAAAACTGGGATCACCCTGCAATTTACAATCTTTCAGAATTTTCTGAAGGCACTGAGAGGTTAAGGGATTTGCCCAGCTTCACACAGTCAGTATGTATTAGAGATAGAATTTGAACCCAGGTCTTTTTGACTCCAAGACTGTTTCTCTATCCACTATTCCGTACTGCCTCTCTATAGTATACACACACACACACACACACACACACACACACACACACTATATATATGTATATGCATACACACACACATATATTTGTATATATATATATATATATATATATATATATAATATATATATATATATATACACACACACATATATACATGCGCACATACGCAATATACATGCGTACATACACACACCAAATGGCAATATATAAACATACATGGGTCTACATATGTGTATTACACAGTTAATCTGTATGGTACATGTATTTTATTTATACACACATTATGTATAGGTAATGTGGTACAGTGAAGAGTATATATATCTATATGCATATATATACACATACATACATGTATGTTTACATATATAAGGAAACAAGAATACATATAAAGCTTAGGTATGATTTATGTTTTGGTTTCCTCAAAAATGTGTAACAGGTTTCGAAATTGCCCAGGTCCTCAATGTGCGATATGAACATCACAAAGAGGACCATAAGATATTCTTTATTTCCCCTGCCACATATATGTATATTTGTGAATATATATAAATATATACACAACACACACATATGTATGTGTGTATGTATATGTGTGTGTGTGTGTGTGTGTTTTGCCAGAAGTTTTTGAAATGTTCTGGGTGTTTTTATATGTGTAACTGCAAAATAAATAGCCACTCTGACAGAGACCTTGGTCATTGTTTCTGTACCTTTAAGAGAGAGAACAAAACTCTTAGAGAGGGCCAGTTAACTGTAATCTATAGTACATTACCGTCCTGACTTAGAGAAAGTCTCTGTAAAGGTTCTGAGAGAGAAATAAGACAACTTATTTCACAAAGAAACTTAGAAAGTTAACTGTCACCTATGAAGACAAAGTCTATGAGGGACTTGGAGAGTTGTCATCTTTGAGAAAGCCTAAGGAGACATTTTGAGTAATGTGACACTAACTTTCCTTGTGTAGAGTAGCTATGCTGTGGAGATGTTTTGAAAGATCTTTAACTGGTATGTTGACAGAACTGTATTACTTTGAGACGGTGGTTCCAATACGTATGGAAGTTTCAACCAATACCTAGAGGTGTATCTGGTTGTGACCCTTCTCACAGCAGATACATTATTGAAATATCAATTTATGTCTTCACATTAGTGGTTACTGTTAATAAATTAGATAACTAGTAATACTAATGTTTTTCTAATTCTATGAGAGTGGAGTTTGAGAAAGAGGAGAGAAAGTTAGGGGAAAAGAGGGTTTTTTTCTTTGTTTCCTTTAAAAAAAAAAGAAACCAGGAAGGGGGGGGGCTAAGAATTAATTAATTGAGGTCATTTCTGTATTTATCATAAGTTATTAGATGATATCAGAACATGACCTTTGAACCCAATGTGAGAAGGTTAATAAGGAAATGAAGAAAATAGCAGGCTAAGGGGTTGAGGTTTGGTACATTTTTTAGAATACATTAGACGTTTTGTTTTCTACTTGTAACACATATCCAATGTCTTTTTCCACAGGATTGATATATGTAGATTGCTAAAAACCTTGCTGCATGTGAGAGAAGATCGACTTCATGCGTCGTATACATGTCAGAGAAACAGAGAAAGGGTGTGTATGTTGTCTTTTAACAGGGATTATTCACTTTTTGTGCTGCTATTGAGAAAAAAAATTAAGGTACAAATCAAAGAGGCACTTTTTGGTTCAGAGTAAATATCTTATTAAAAATAGAAGTACCCAGCAGTTGAATGGGCTTTCCCTAACAAACAGTGAGGACCCCATTGGCAGAACTATGGGATGAGAGAGTAGAGAGTCCTACTTTGGTTTCAGAGTCTATACTTACCCAAATCAGACTCCTCCTTGTCCCTTAGTCATCTTTACATGTCTAAATGCTCATGTATTTTACATGGGAACATGTCATAGATTATTATTTATCATAATTGATGTAGGAGTCTTGCTATGAGCTATATAAATCAACAGATAAAATATTTATTACTAGCTCACTATAAGCCAGGCTCTGTATGAAGGCCTGGAGACACAACTGAAAATAAGCAAGACAGTATCTATCTTTAAAGAGTTCACATTCTAAAGGAGAAGATGACACCCATAGGGAAGAGATGGCCAGGGAGATTGTTTTGGACAGGGAAATTATATGAATGGAGGTTAGAGTTTTAGTCATTGATTGACATGTCCTTTCTAGGAAGGTCAGTGTTAATTTAATTACTATTCTCAGAGCTTGAGTTGGAAAAGCATGTGTGGAAGAAAAGGTATGCTCATCAATATGTCATCGGTGCTGGTACTGTTTTATGATCCACTAATTATTGGTGCTTTCTAAGTACATACATTCCATTCAGACTAAGGCAGCATAAATCCCTATAGAAAGAGTATATAGAGATGAGCCAAACACTGATGAGTCCATGTTCTTCTTCCAAAGGAGTTAGAAACATATTTTGTTTTTGTTTCCAGAAAATATTGTCAGGGATTACACCCAGAATATCTCAAAAACCTCCGCGTTTCAAAATAAGACAACATACAAGACAACATCAAAACAAACAAAGGACCTTGTTGTCTAAGCCAGGGAAGTACATACTTTGGCTAAAGTCTTCACCCTGTTATATATCAGTTCTATAGCACCTTGCCGAATTCCTTTTGGTACCATAAAACAGATGATGGGAGCAATACCTTCCTGTCAGTCCCAATATTTTTTGGATGGGTTCACTGACAGCAGGTTTCCTATACTGACATAATGACAATTTAGGCTCCTTTTAAGAACCTCATTTGAGGTATTCAAAATTGTTCATGCCTCAAGGTGAATAGCTTGATTCTTCGCTTCTCTGACATCCACTGGAAATATAGTAGATTAAAAAAACAAACAACTTCCTAAGCATCTCCATTTTCCCCTACAATCACCTAATAAGATATTCTATGGAAGTAATCATCTACTGCTTAAACTTTAAATGTACGATACTTGAGGTTCCTTCTAATTATAAAAGCCTCCTTGTTTACCTAAATTGTTTCTACCTGACATCCATGAAGAAAAGCAAATTTTCATAGCAAAAGGTCCAATTTCAGAACAAATACAATCTTCAGGGAAAAGGTATCAAGGAGGTATTAATTATATAGCACTCCAAGGAGCATTGGACTGCTTCCAAAGAATAGAGAAGTTAGCCACAAATTGTTTTTCTTCCAGGTTGAGAAATGTAGACTGTACTTTGATGGTTCAAGTACAAAAATAGTGAGTACTTTGTAATTAGGTCCACAAGTTTGAAACCTACTTTCAATGTGTCTCTCTCATTTTGAGTCCCTGGTCAATATCTATACCTTCAATCAATACCTTATATACCTTCAACCTATACCTTAGACCTTGTGGCCCAAAATAAGATAGAGTAATGTACTTGAATGCTGACTTTCATCTCAGTATCAAAGCAATCTACAGACGTAGCTATCTAAGAATGTCTCTAGAACAAAGGTGCTAAATATTGTTGTGGTTTGTAGGTGTTGCATAGACAGAAAGTAGATAGTGACAAAATTTGAAAAAGATGACTAGCAGAGTAAGGAGAGCAGCACATGACTATTTGTGCCAGAAAAATTGGCTTAGAAATCCAGAGACCTGAATTCTAGTCCTAATTTTTCCACTGTGTGATCCGTCTGTGTGATCATAAGCATGTCACTAGATCTCTGTAGGCTACATTTCTTCATTTGTAAAATGAAGATAATAAATTAGATTTATTAATGGCTCTAGTATTCTGTGATTTCTCCTGCTCATTACACTTTCCTAACATGCTTTGTGTTTGTCATGTTAAAAATGGTTACCTACTCAAAAGTGTCTGTGATCTCAATCAACGCAGTTGTTCACTCCATGATGCAGAATTGAAACCTATCCATTCCTGCACATCCCTTGTGACTCTGATATTTGTTCTTGTATATGTTCACCACAGGGCATCTACCTACCATGAACGCTTCTCCTCACCTTCTACTAGTAAAGCACTTGGACTGTCTACCTGCTACCCCTTACCCTTATCATTTGACCAGCTCATGTTCTCTTGCTGTCATACATTTTCCTGCTGACATTCTTTACTCCTATTCTTCTTCTAAATTCCTCAATGATTATATTTTGCAGCATACCCATTTACCTCTCCATTACCTTCTTTAGAATGTTCCTTTTAACAATACAGAGACAGAGTTTCACGTCTCAGAAGCATAAAACAACGCTGGTATAGAGTTAGCATTAAAAAGATGGTCCTTTTTTCTGGGAGAAGCTTGGCATCACTAAAGTACATTCACAGTTCCCTGAACAAAATCCAGCTCGTGTTCCTCCTAATCTTTAAGTCTGAGTACACTTCATTGTTCATTTGTATGTCTGCTCTCTATATACATATTGATAGATAACTGCTACAGGTTTTCCATCCAAAAATATGTTTCTTTTTTAATTTTGGGGGTTTTTTTTTGGCTAGGCAATGGGGTTAAGTGACTCACCCAGGGTCACACAGCTAGTAAGTGTTATGTGTCTGAGGCCAGATGTGAACTCAGGTTCTCCTGAAACCAGGGCCGGTGCTCTATCCACTGCACACCTAGCTGCCCCTCATCCAAATATATGTTGTAAGCAAAGGAGAATACATTTCTCATTCACTTAGTCTTTCAGAGTGAATGGTCAGGCCAACCTATTGAAAGGTTATGGATCTCTTCAAACAAACTCTGCATTGTTCCAGCATTTGATGTAGCCAGACCAATATCATCTACCAACAAAATCATCTGAAGCAGGTATCAAACGCTATTTGATATAATTTGAAACAATAAGGTTACATGCTATGTATTTCAACCACTTCAAAAACATGGCCCATAATTTAGATCTCAAACAGGCCAAAACAAGTCATGTTCTTGGCATAAATCTGAGAAGAAATAAAAAATAAAAATATTTCCACACGCTGACAATGAAAATTGGAATAGAGATATGGTCATCTCTCTTATGTAATGGAGATGAGCAATGGTATAAATGATAGAAAATAAGGTAAAATCCAAACTTTTCAGCCTCGGACTAAAACACTGCTCTACTATCCCCCAAATAACCTCTGACCACCCTAATCTCCCACAACAAATGTATCATGTGCTGTAACTAACCTGAACTACTAGCTGGTCCCTACATTTTGACTATCTCCTAATTGGAGTACCAATAAATTTTATATAATAAAGCCATATTAATGAAGTTCTCATCTAACTACTAAGTGGGTCCCAAATGGATATTTAGGGGTGGTGGGAAAAGATTGTTGAATCAGCCTCATGATGGGGAAATTAGGAACCCATTATTTTCCTGCATTGAGAAGTAGCTACCCACCTGGTTAACAAGAAATATGATGATAAAATCTAGAAAAGTTGAGTAATCTCCTTGACAATAGCAAACTTTTTTTGAGTGTTGTCTTTGTATTCCCATCATCTAGCACATGCCTTTCACATGTCTGGCACTTGATTAATGCTTTTAGAAGACAAATAGGCAACTCTTGAAGCCAAATTTTACTCAGGAACAAAAGAGAAATATAGCAAAACAATTTCAGGAAAACCTATGCAAGGACCCGCCCCCCCTTCTTTATGAATATGGGAAGCCGTATGTGTAAGATATCTCATAGACTGTCAGACTCCACTGGTGGTTGCTCAGTTTTGCTGAACTTCTTCCAGCTCTTCTTTTGTCATTCTTTATTCAAAGTAAAATATATTCAGAAATAATAGTAAAGTAAAAACAAAAGACATAAAGAAATTAATTTTTAAAAATCTATGCAAAGTCAGTCTTTATAGGCAAGGATCTGAGAAAGGTCACTGGTCTAAGACTACAGCTTAGTCCTCCATGAACTGATCAGTTGTTATTATTTTACACACACACACACACACACACACACACACACACACACACACACCCATACACCCACCCCCCCCACACACACACACACGGGGTTGAAATTTTCCAGAATACAAACTGCACAAGACTTAAAAATAAATAGTTTCATAATTGACAAAGAAGTTGGGATGTTTGCAAAACTGGATTACTAGATAGGAGAAGAGTGATACAATAACTAAGAATTAAGCAGCAATGTCAATAATATATACGCATATTACATTTTATGGACTTTAAAATTGAGGTGAAGGAGCCAAGCTGGACATAACATCCAGAGGGCTTGTTTTTTCTTTCCCTGGGGGTTGGCTTCAGTAGACTCACTGACTGAGTTCTGGCTCAGTCTCTGTTTAGAGGAACTGTGTTTTCAATATGCTCTGTACCTGGAGCCCAGGAAAGATATTTTTACTTTTCTGGATTCTTTGTAAGGTATGTTACCTTTAAGTTTTAGTTTCAACTTCTGTCCCTCACATTGTATTATTAACATACAAATTTCTGTCTCTTACCTCCACATTAACATTTGCTCTGTCATTACCCTTTAATTTACTGTAGTTTGTGAATTGTTGTTAGAAATATTTAATACAAATTTTATTAATTTAATTTACCATTAACGATGATTTTCATATTTATCTTTAAACTAAAATGTATCCCAAGTGGTTGACGTTAAATTCTATACATTTAGAACTTTTGAAAGCAAGAGTATAAATATATTTGGCATATAGAATTTGACTTTACACTGATAACTTTGGATAAATTTTAGCCCAAAGATAAAAATTCAAAATGACTCCATCAAAATGGTTTAAAGAACAAGCAAACTTTTAACATTAACTAACAGCCACATTCAGGCAATTGTGAGAACTGTTGGATGTAATCTTCCCTGAGGCACTGTGGCCAATATTTTAAAAATCCTACATTCAGAAGACTCCTAAAACATTTTTTAAAAGAACTTCATATGGGGGGGGGCCAAGATGGCTGCATGAAAGCAGTGAGCTGCTTGAGCTCTCCCCCAAACCCCTCCAAATACCCATAAAAAATGGCTCTAAACAAATTCTAAAGCAGCAGAACCCACAAAAAGACAGAGTAAAACAAATTTCCAGCCCAAGATGGCCTGGATGGAAGGCATATTGTGCTGGGCAGGGAGAGGAGTGCAGTTTGGCATGGGCGTACTGGCCACAGCAAACCTGGAGCAGGCCTCAGAGGACTGAATCACAGGCAGCTGTGGCAGTTTCCAGACTCCTCAATCCACAAATGCCAAAGACAACTTAGAAGGTCAGTGGGAAAAGTCTGTTTCTGCGGTGCTGAGAGAGGAGCTAGGTCAGAGGCAACTTCAGAGCGCAGAGCGTGGAATGTGGGCACCCGGGCAGTGGCTATGTTCTCAGCTTTGGGCCCACAGACTGAGGAGGAATCAAGTGGCTGATCAGAGAGGGACCGCAAGACTCTTTGCTGGTGCTGAGGCAGGAATCTCTTGCTTTGCCCATGCTTGGATCTAGGTCACAGTTCTGGGTAGCGGTCCTGGGGTGAGAAGGAGCGCTGGCAGTGGAACTTGTAGTGATGCTGTGGAGAGGAAAGCCTCCTCACAGTTCCAAGAGAGAAAAGACTGCTTGTGGCTGGTCACTCAAAGACCAGAGCACTGGCCAGGAAAAGAGTAAACACTTCGACCCTTATCCTACCACCTTGGAAGAACTGAAAATTTACAGGTCCCTAGAAGTATCTCTGAAAACAGCTATACAAACCCCCCAAAGCTTGGGACAGTATATTCTCCACATTGGAAGCAGACTCTTACCTTAAAAAAGAGCTTAAAACTCAAGTAGTTGCTGGGATCATGAGCAAACCTCACAAAAAGAGTCAGACTATATTATCTTACTTTGGTGACAAAGAAGGTCAAAACATACAACCAGAAGAAGACAACAAAGTCAAAGCTCCCACATCCAAAGCCTCCAAGAAAAATATGAATCAGTCCAGGCCTTGGAAGAGCTCAAAAGGGATTTTGAGAAGCAAGTAAGAGAAGTAGAGGAAAAACTGGGAAGAGAAATGAAGTGATGCAAGAAAATCATGAAAAACAAGTCAACAGCTTGCTAAAGGAGACCCCCAAAAAAATACTGAAGAAAATAACACCTTAAAAAATAGCCTAACCCAAATGTCAAAAGAGGTCCAAAAAGCCAATGAGGAGAAGAATGCCCTAAAAAGAAAATTGGCCAAATGGAAAAGGAAGTCCAAAAGATTACTGAAGAAAATACTTCCTTAAAAATTAGAATAGAGCAATTGGAAGATAGTGACTTTATGAGAAATCAAGACACAGTAAACAAATCCAAAAGAATGAAAAATTAGAAAACAATGTGAAATATCTCATTGGAAAAACAACTGACCTGGAAAATAGATCCAGGAGAGAGAATTTAAAAATTATTGGACTATCTGAAAGCCATGATCAAAAAAAGAGCCTAGACATCATCTTTCAAGAAATTATCAAGGAAAACTGCCCTGATATTAGAACCAGAGGGCAAAATAGAAATTGAAAGAATCCACAGATCTCCTCCTGAAAGAGATCCCCAAAGGAAAACTCCTAGGAATATTGTAGCCAAATTCCAGAGTTCCCAGGTCAAGGAGAAAATATTGCAAGCAGCCAGAAAGAAACAATTCAAGTACTGTGGAAACACAATCAGGATAACACAAGATTTAGCAGCTTCTACATTAAGGACTGGAGGGCACGGAATATAATATTCTGGAGGGCAAAGGAGATAGGATTACAACCAAGAATCACCTACCCAGCAAAACTGAGTATAATCCTTCAGGGGAAAAAGGTCATTCAGTGAAATAGAGGACTTTCAAGCATTCTTGATGAAAAGACCAGAGCTGAATAGAAAATTTGACTTTCAAATACAAGACTCAAGTGGAACATGAAGAGGTAAACAGGAAAGAGAAATCATAAGAGACTTATTAAGGCTGAACTGTTTACATTCCTGCATGGAAAGATGATATTTATAACTCATGAGACCTTTGTCAGTATTAGGGTAGTGGGAAGGGAAAAAATTATATGTATGTATAGATAGATAGATAGATAGATAGATAGATAGATAGAGGGCACAGGGTGAGTTGAAGATGAAGGGGTGATATCTGGAGAATAAAATTAAGGGATGAGAGAGGATTATACTAGGAGAAGGAGAAAGGGAGAGGTAGAATGGGGTACATTATCTCACACAAAACAGACAAGAAAAGGTTCTTACAGTGGAGGGGAAACAGGGGAAGGTGAGAGGAAATGAGGGAATCTTATTCTCATAGGATTTGGCTTAAGGAGGGTATAACATACACACTAAGTTGGGTATGGAAATCTGTCTTACCCTACAGGAAAATAGGGGAGGAAGGGAACAAGAGAGCAGGGGGATGATAGAGAGAAGGGCAGATTAGGAAAGGGGTAATCAGAAGGAAGCATTTCTGAGGAGGGACAGGGTCAAAAGAAAGAATAGAATAAATGGGGGGCAGGATAGGATTAAGGGAAATAGAGTTAGTTTTTCACAACATGTCTACTATGGAAGTGTTTTGCATAACTGCACATGTATGGCCTGTATTGAGTTGCTTGCCTTTTCAATGAGGGTGGGTGGGGTGGGAGGAAGGGAGAAAATTTGGAGCCCAAAGTTTTAAAAACACGTGTTTTAAAAAAAAGTGTTTCCACATGCAGTTGGGAAATAAGAAATACAGGATGGGGCAGCTAGATGGTGCAGTGGATAGAGCACTAGCCCTGGATTCAGGAAGACCTGAGTTCAAATCCAGCCTCAGACACGTAACACATACTAGCTGTGTGACCCTGGGCAAGTCACTTAATCCCATTGCCTAGACAAAAGAAAAAAAAACCCAAAAAAAGAAATAAAAATTTTAAAAATTTTTAAAAATGAAATAAGAAATACAGGAAATGAGGTACAGAAATATATCGTCCCCTACAGGAAAATAGAAGGGAAGGGGATAAGAGAAGGGGGGGAGAGATAGAAAGGAGGGCAGACTAGGGGAAGGAGTATTCTGAATGCATGCCACCCTGGGGTCAGGGGAGGGGCAAGATGGGTGAAAATTTGGAATTCAAAATCTTGTGGAAGTAAATGTTGAAAACTAAAAGCAAATAAATTTATATAAAAAAAGGAAAAAAAGAAAAAAGAAGTTCATATGCATGGAAGGAGACTTTTAAAGAAGCCATACTCCTTGTTTTCCTATCTTTGGGCCTTAGGTTCACATTGTTCCCTCTTTCCAGAATGGCATTCATTCCTCAGCTCTGCCTTTTCCATTCCCAATCCTTGTTCAACTCGATCAACAGATCAAATGACATCATTTCACAAATCTCCTCAGGCCATGTGTGTTCTTTGTCCTTCTCTGAATTCCCAAAACACTTTGTACATATTGCTTTTATTGGAATAATTCGATTGGTGATGATGAGAATGTAAACGTTTAAGAAAGATAATGAACAAAGTGGGAAATCAAGACTCGACTATGGTTTACCACAGGCATTGGTCATACAGTTTATTTTACTCTTCACAGGTTCTTGAACTAAGTGAATGTTTCTGAAATGAGTTAAACCAATTTCCACCAAGCAGAAATGTATGCTAGGGCCCAAAGCTCTAAATAACCAGTTTCTCAGTGTTGATTTGTCTTTTTAATCTATCAAATTAATATTCCTCTCTAGTCCTACTAGAGAATGAGCATCTATTAAGTATTTATCATTACATAATATTCTCAATTAAAAAATAAAAAAGATCATAAAAGAAGCATGGATAGGCCTAGAAGGCAAAATAAAGCTTGTCTTACAACTCAGGTCCTTTATTCATTTCATACACCTAGACTACCTTCATTATCATAAAGCTTAACAACAAAAAATAATAAATAAAGGTCTTTTGCCATGCCATGACAAGTCTCCCTTCAGAAAACCATCAGACCTTCAATTTGGAGATGAAATTTGTAAGAATAAGAGTATAACATTTTCTTGACATTCGAGGACACTGGAGAATTAGCTTGGTAGAAGCAAACTCAAATTTTAAAAATGACTTCATTTCAATTTCTTATGATTTCAATCACTTCTTCACTTGATTGCTACTTCCACCTATCTATTCTACAGTGACAAATTCAGATCTCAATATTGAGGATGGCCAGGCTAAAACTTCGATAGAGAGGCAGGAAACAAATAGGCATGCATTATAGGCCAAAGATTTTTCTTCACAGATAAGTGTTACTCTTTATCAGAAAAGTTCTAAGAACTTTTAAGGCTCTCAACTCCCCATTTTTCTTCATTAATGATATCTTGCTTCCTAATATGACCAACAAGACGTCTCTGGAATCCTCTAGAAAACATCAAATTTACAAGTAAAATGTAGCTGAAAAAGTAATCATCCAAAAAAATACTATCTGTGAAAAGTACAGGTAAAGGCAGTAGTTAGAGGATGTGCAGAAGTGCACCCACACAGTCATTTATTAGCATTTTTAAAAAACTAACACCACTAAAAACTTAATGAACAAGTTTACCCTCTTTTCCTACTTGAAAATACGTATGTCTAAATACATATGGAAGGAGTAAAAGGCAGAATTTGGCGGATTAACAGTTCAATACCAGAGTTGAAAGGAAAATATAGAAAATAACATAAAAAGTGCATCAAATAAAACTGATTCCTTACCACAGCGATCTCTAATGACAAGGTTCCTGCCTTCTTTCAGGTGTATGGTGAGGAGGTAAGCAAAAGGGCTGGGGAGGTTACTTAAGCAATCTCCTGCTTCTTCAAGAGTCTATAGGAAATAGAGAAACCATTTGCTTTTTTTTCCCCGATTTGTAAGCAAGAGAATACACACATGTGTTCACGCATGCATGTATGCAAACACACACACATAGACACAGACACACTGCACAAAACAAAAGCAAAAGCAAACTGTGTTTTCTTCCTTAAGGAAGGAAAAAGATAATAATTCTTCTTAAGGGTGTAATGTTGATAGGTATATTATGAGTTCTATACACATACACACTTCAGTCTTCAGACTGTATAATCCTATTCCTCATGTACCATTTACTAGGTGAAATCTTTTTTGTTCTCCATTAGTAATGAATATTATCTTTAAACTTTAGGTAGTCCTTTGTTTTGTTTCCTCTCTAGTCCTACTAGAGAATGAGCATCTATTATGTATTTATCATTACATAAGAAATGATAAATACATAATAGATGCTCATTCTCTAGTAGGATTGTACCCCCATTAGATTGTCAGATCCTACAAAGCAGTGCCTTCTCAGTCTCTCCCCTTATCCAAGCCCAGTACTCTGTCTGTGGTCAGCACTTAACTGTCTACTATCTTAAATCAAATACCATCCTGTAACTCAGTCATGAGATTGTCGTGCAAAATTTAACATCCTGAGAATTACAGAAATTGTTGATATCAAGTCATTGTATGTTTATTACAAAATGATTTAAAACTCTATAAATGAGGTTGGTTAGTGTTCAATATCTATACAGAGTCGAAAACAAATCCAAACCTAACTTTGCTTTCAAGTAAATATTTCCTTAGAATTATTTACTTAAGTGCTAGAGAACTTAAAAATAAAATAACCACAAACTCACAGATTGCTCTTCAAAAAGCTGGGAGGTCATTGAAGTATCCAAATAACTAGATCCACCTGGATTCTGCTATTTAAAAAAAAAAAAATTTTTTTAAAACCCTGATAATAAATCAAAGAACCAAGCAGACTAATAACATAGAAAGATGTCTGAAAGTGCTTCATCACCTTTGAACATTTGACAGGCTAAAAGCTTATGCCTGGATCAGAAGATTCTGAAGACAGCTCTCCACCAGGGCTCTCACTTTGCAAATGTGTCATTTACACATTTTACGTCAGCCGAATCTAGGAAATACTTAGCATTTTAACTCTTGTGTGGTAAAACTGTGGTATGATGTGGGTGACCAGTTCACAGAACAATTTGGGCAGAACATTGTACTCAGGAACTGAAATATAAGTAAGGAAAATAAAATGGGAAGCTTTTCAAAATGAGGCCTGATGGCACTACTTTAAACTATACCTTTGTGGAATTTGCAATCTTGTCTCAAGCTGTTAGATTACACATTTACTAAACTGGAAAGGGAATTTTTATTAGCTCTGATTTAAAGACATATTCCAAATAAGTTGATCATTGCATGACACAGAATTGGAGAAAAGCAGTTAGAAAAGACCTTAAGTCATCTAGTCTAACCACTCCCAAAATCATAAATCCCTTCTACAATATTCTTAATCTACAGTATTCAGTCTCTACTGAAAGGGATTCAGGGACCAAAAATTCATTATTCCCCAAGCAATGCACTCCAGTTTGAGACAGCAATAATTGCCAAAGACACACACACATACACACACACACACACACACAAACACACACATATTCTTTTTCAATTTTTTTCAATTTTTTTCTATTTATTGATTCAAAATATGACTTTCTCTAACTTCCACTAAATGTTCCCAGCACCATAAGTGCCATAAATATAACCTCCTTCCACATAAAAACCCTTTGGATATTTCAAGATAGATACCATGTTCCCTTTCCCCAAATCTAAGAATAAATGAACTCTCCTGAGTTCATTCAAGTGATCCTCATGCTGAACAGCATCATGGATCTTCAGTATCCCAGTTGTACTCCTCTGGATAAACGCAGCTTATAAATATGTCAGCTCATTTCCTGATTTGAATATGCCAAGATACTCAGAAAATTATGCCACAGACTAATGAAACATGTGGTTAGCAATGCTTCCTTAAATTTTCATAGAACTTTATAGTTAAAGTGCCCTTGCACCCGCTGTCTAATTTAATTTAATCTCAGTTGTAAGGGAGCTCAGAAGTTATCTAATTCAAACTTCTATCTGATACATGAATCCAGGACAAATGACCAACTGATCAACCTTTGACTGAAAAGTTCTAATGACTCCCTGTTTTACTGGTCTAACTCATAACTCAAAACAAAATACACCTTCTTGCAGTTTTATACATTGGACCTGGTTCTGCCTCCCATAACCATATAGAGTAGATATAATACATTACAGTCATTCAAATACTTGAAGTCAGCTATTTTGGAGAGATGAGGTAGTTATTATTATTCCTGGTTAATAGATGAGGTAACAGAAGCAGAATTTTTGAGTTCCTTATCCATGGTCACACAACTAGTCAGAGTTAGAACTAGGATTCTAACCCAGGACTATTGATTACAAGTTCAATGCTTCTTTCCTTTATACCATCAATTCGAATGTAAGCTTACTGTAAGGATCATTCTTTGTGTGTGTATGTATTCCCAGCCCAGATCACAATGCTTGACACATAGCAGGGATTCGATTGATTGATTGATCTTATAGAAATTAGAAGGGCTCTTAATTTTGTCAAGACTTTCTATCAAAGTAAACATTATAGAATTAGGAGTTCTGGTTTGAGAGTTTTCTCAAAACTTTTTTTATTTTCCCAGTTGTGGAGCATCACTCATTAACCCTGCCTTGAGGCCATCTAAATACCAGTGACTTACCTCACAGACTTCTGAGAACCCTAATTCCACATTATTCACTTTTAAAATTAGAAATGTTCATTTTTTTTCTGGATTAATATTAGATTTTTAATGTTCAATGAAGTTGGGCTTCAAAATGCTAACATTCCATCCATAATTGCTGTAGTCATCACATTTAAAAGTAGTTTTAATGATGAAGGAACCGAGGCTATTTCTTACCTGGTACCAAACAGTTTGTTACTGATGTGGATTACAACCAGAAAATTCGTTTATTTTTTTTAGATTCTTTAAAGTGAATTCTTGCCTTATTTCATCAATTATTTGAGTATAGACAGACATGAGAATGTAGTAGAAAGAACACTGGATTTAAGAAGAAGATCTGTTCATTCTGCTACTAGTTGTATGATACTAGATAAATCAACTAACTTCGGTAAGCCTCAATCATCTCTTCTATGAAATGGAGATAATATTCTGACTAACTCACAGAGTTACCAATAAGTCAAATCAAGTTAAGAAGCATTTGTTAAGCACTTGTTGTGTGCTATGTATTATGCTAAATGCTGGAGATGCAAAGAAAGGCAAAAGACAATCCCTGCTTTCAAGGATCTTTTATAAAGGAAACAGTGATTATAAATTATAATATAAATGTAATTATAATACAAATTATAAAAGAAACTTACTATGATTCATCCCTTTGGCTTTCTAAGCTGGTGGTCTCATCAGCACATTTGGAAACAAAATATAAATAAATCAGAAAAATGCTTAGAACACCAGGTTCTTAGGTTGGCTTCCGGGGATATGGGATGGGAGGAGAGAAGCTTGATAACATGAACTTTGGCCTGATGCCACAGGTCATGTCTACCTCTGGCTCCATTTTGGGGTCTGTATGTTCTCATATTCAGAACTTCACAAATATGGGCACATAGAACAAACATCAGTCCAACACCATGCTAAATATGATCCATGAATTAACAACCAGATACCATTCACTTCTTCAGAATGGGAAATGGAGCCTTCACTAATAGTATTTCTTGAATTTCCATACATAGTGTTATGCTTCTTTCAATGTTAACCAGGATCTCCACTCTCAATAAAATACATCATCATCCAAATATGTCTGCAGATATACCCCCATGAAACTGATAATCAAATGACTATCTCTGACCTCTTGGAACACATAAACGAACCAGCAAACAAGTGAGAAAACCCCTGTATTCTTTAGCAATAAAGCACCAACCTCATGAAGAAGACTACATGGATCTGATCTTGCCATTGGGAAAAGCCATATAAGGAAAGCTTCACCCAAAGCCAATCAGGCCCACTCAGCATAGTTGTTGTGACTTTGATTCTTCTATACTTGTAAGATGCAATCTCCTCAATCGCATTTTAAGAGTGAGCCTAATTCTACTTTAAATTAGCTTTGCTTTAGTTTACAAAATTGTTGGTTGGTTTGGTGCTTTGTAGGTAACTAGCTTATCAGTTTACCAGCATTCACATTTATACAAAACCCCATTATCTGGGATTCTGAAAGTTCCAGGATGAGCAGTGACTTTGTTCCACTACTGTTACTGATTTCTCCTCCAGAAAGACTCAGCCAGAGAATAAAATCTGTAAAGAGATTCTTATTCTCTGGAACATTGTAAAAGCCTTTCACCAAAGGTGTCTTCCAATGTAACTCGGCAGTTGGGACAGTCTCACCGTTTTTATTTTATCTATCTATCTATCTATCTATCTATCTATCTATCTATCTATCTATCTATCTATCTATCTAGCTATCTATCTATCTATCTATCTGAACTGGGACTTGAAGGAAGCCAGGGATGTGAGGAGGCACAGATGAGAAGGTAAAGAATTCCAGGAATGGGAGACAATTAGTGAAAATACAGTTGGCAGACAGAGTATCTTGTGTGATGAACAGCAAGGAGGCCCATGTCACTGGATTACAAAGTATATGGTGGGTAATAAGACATGAGAAGACTGGAAAGGTAGGAGGCAGCAAAGATATAAAGGTATGAAGGGTTTTCAGTGCTAAGCAGAGGATTGGAATGAAAAAAGTTATTTAAAGCCTTTTGCAATCTGGCTCCAACTTATCTTTACAGACATATTATCCCCAGTTCACAAACATGTCCCACAAAATTAGCTTACTGGCTGCTTGTTCCTCATATATAACATTTCATTTTCCTTCTCTTTGCCTTGCATTGGCTTTCTCCCAAACCCAAATACAATCCCTCTTCACTCCCCTTTCTTAGAATTCCATGCTTCTTTCAAAGCTCAACTCAAGCATAAAGTACATGAGGCCTTTCCTGATCCTGCCCTTCCCTAGCTACTGATTTGCCTTATCTTAACTTTGTATGCCTTTTATACCCACTTATGAGGATACTTGGTATTTCCTTCAATACAATGTAGGTTTTGCAAGGGTAGTGACCACTTCATTTTTGTCTTTGTATCTCACAACGCCTCCCACTGACCTTAGGTTATGGTGGTATTGAGAAAAGAGTCCTTAGAACCTGTTTCTCAGTACTCTTGTATTTCTCCTTTAACGTCTCAAAAGATCAATTATTCTGCGGGTGTTGGTAACTCCTCCTACCAACAGATGACAACCCTTACAAGTTTTAACAGATGTTCTTCCCAAGTGCCAATAGCCCCCAAACCCCAACATCTGATAGCCAGCTTTCTGGAGATAACCTTTTGATGTTCTCAGATAAAAGTCAGAGAGTCTATTGTTGTCAGGCTCTTCCGTCAAAGCTTTTACTGCTTGGTAAAACCTGCCAGAAGTTAGGGTCGCCTTCTAAACAAAGGCAGGGTCTCAGAGTAGGACTTGGGTGGAGTACATACAACCATTCTATTCCAGAAAAAAAAAATAAGTTGTATATCTAAATAGCTCCTTTCACCTACCTCACTCAAATTATGGCATCCCACTGCCTCTCCAGGTTTGCTTTACACATTTCCACCACAGGATGATTCTATGCAAGTAAGGAAGTGACACCATTTAACCGCTTTATTTTATTTACATACTTCTAAATGGACAGGTACAATACTCTTCTCCTTAAAACAACAAGGGCATTACAGGCAACAAGCTCCATTAACTCACCATTATGATGGAGGTTACACTTGTAGAGAAGTCACAGAATTTAAAGTTATGGCTCCCACAGCAACAGCAACTGTCACACACTATATATACATATAAAGGTAAGAAAATGATTGCCTTATGGAGGAATAGAAAATACTCCATATGCACAAAAAGGCAGAATTACTGCCACTGGGGGAACGATAACTTTCAATATCCTGACATATACAAATGTATAAAAAGCCTAAAGTGCAGTCTACTGAGAGCTGTAGTTCTAATATTATTTTTTTAACCAATCTCCTCCTTGTCCCTGAAATACATATGAATACACACACACACACACACACACACACACACACACATATTATACAATATATATTACATACACATATCCTATCTTTATGGTTATGTGGCATATAAAATGTGTGCGTACACATCTATAAACATACTTTTTCCTTGCTCACTAAAAATTATACTGATTATAGCCTTTATGACTTCCATGGAAGTTAGAAATGAAAAACAAAATTTAAGAGGGGAAAAATGTGCCATATCAAATAGCCAAATGCTGTTCTCCTGAGTAGATCTCCCTGAATTATTACTCTGGCCAGAATCTGCCTTCTGCCCTTTAACACACTTCCCCAAAGTAGGTACAGTAAATGCTTGTTGATGATAATGAAGCATATTATGAAAGGAAACCATTTTATTTTTATACATGTATTTCTCAGTGACTGGCACTAGCAAGTGCTTAATAAATGTCTATTGATTAATCAGGTGCTTTAGGAATATTGATTTGGTTGGAGATACATAGCTACATTTTAGAAGGGAGTTTGGGAATCTATCTATAGATCTAGGAACCGTCAACATAGAAGTTAGAGTTGAACTCATGAAAACTAATGAAATCACTGAAAGACAGAAGAAGGTTCTAGGAGCAAGCCCTAAGATATAACCATAAATAACAAGTAGGACTAGGATGATGATCCTAAAAGGGAAGCTAAAAATTTGCAATCATAATGTAGAATACCTGAAACATGAACTTTTACTTTGGAACATATGCCATTTTGTAGCAGATATCCTAAATACTAAATCAAAATAAATTGATTAATTTAAAAAAAATATGTTTAATAGGAATGTATATGTATAACCTATATCTGATCGTGCACTATCTAGGGGAAGAAGAGTGAAGGGGAGAAAAATTTAAAACTCAAAAGCTTATGGAAGTGATTATTGATAAATCAAAATAAATTAATAATACTAAATACTGATTTATTTAAAAAGCATTTACTAAATGCTTACTATATGTAGAACACTGTCCTAAGTATGGTGTTGATGCAAAGTTTAGATAAGACATGTCCTTTGCCTTCAACGATCCAGTAAGGGGAAAAGAAACAGATAGCTATAAAATATATTATATATTTATTTTGGATCTCTTTAATGTACCTAAGGGAAGCTAGGTGACATAGTGGGTAGAGTGCTGGGCTTGGAGTCAGCAAGACCTGAGTTCAAATCTGTCCTCAGACATGTAATATCTATGTGACCCTGGGTAAGTCACTTAACTCTATTTGCCCCAGTTTCCTCATCTGTAAAATGACCTTGAAAAGGAAATGGCAAACCACTCCAGTATCTTTGTCAAGAAAATCCCAAATGGGGTCATTGAAGAGTTGGACACAACTTAAATGACTGAACAACAGCTATAAATGCATCTAAGTTTCATGTGATGTCCATAGTAGAATGTTGAAGATCAGAGAAAGCTTCAGAGAGTAGATAATATTTGAGGGAGGCTGTGGGGTATGGCAGAAAGAACTCTGGAGTCAAATGGACTTGCATTCAAATGCTGACTCTGACTCTGATGTTTTGTGGCTTTGAGCAAGTGACTCAACCTTTCTGGTGCCGACTTTTCTCATTTGTAAAATGAAGGCAATAGGCTAGATGGCCTCTGAGACAATTCCAGGCTTATATCTTTAATCATATTTTATGATACTATTATTTAGGTTTTACCTGAAGGCCTGAAAAGAATTCAGCAAAGTGGAGGAAGCAAGATATTACAGCATGATGGAAAAGACTGAGCAAAACACAAAAACAAAAAACCACAGAGACGACATGTTTGGGGACAAGGAATTGTCTAGTTTGGCTACACAGGAACAAAGAACATAGAAGGAACAAAGGGAATGATATGAGACAGATTATAAAGGTAGGGTGGTGCTAAATAATGGAGGCCTTGAATTCCAGGGAAAAGAGTTTGAAGCTTCAGGTAATAGGAGATAAAGGTTTTTAGCTATCTATGCATAAGGAAGTTTATTCTGCTAACAGAATGAAAGAGATTGGACAATGGAGAGAGTAGAAGCAGGAAAACCTGTTAGCAAGAGACCATGTGGCTGGCTACCACACCTGTAATGAATGCCATCACTAGTTATATTAAAGTTTTCTTTCCCTTCAAAGCACAGCTCAGTTAACTATTCCATGGAAATCATCTATCCACCTCCTTACCATCCCTGCTACACACACACTTGAAAATTATCTCTCCCCACTCAAATCTTTCTACCATACTTTGTCTGAACCTTGACTTTGTCCCTATTAAATTCAACCTTGTGTTGTAATTATTTGTATACATGTTTTATTCCTACTCTCTGAAATTTGATTGTAAAGTCCTTAAGGGAGTGTCCTTCTTTATCTTTCTATATCCAAAGCAAACATAATATCTTAGACATAGTAAATATTCATTCTACTTAATAATTTTTTATTGAACTTAATGATTCCCTCTACCTTTCTTCTCACTTTACAACTAAAAATTAAACAAAACACACCCAACCACCAAATGCTCAGGTAGTGAGGATCACTTATGGCTATAGACCCTGAGAACTTCTCAAGATTCAGTGACCAATTCTACCTCCAGTAGCATCATTTTTTATTGTTACTCCCAAATAGAAGGAACTAGTAAAGTTGGGAATTATGGTTAAACAGAGCATTTACTTTCTCCAAATAGGGCTTAATTAACAGACATTCATATCTCCTTTTAGCTCAGCAAATGGGCATGTGCATAATGGAAGGAGTACCCAATTCAAGACCTGGTCCCAACATTGTGGGGAAGTTACTTCATCTCATTAAGCCTGGTTTTGTCTTGTTTTCCTTTGTAAAATATGGATTCTCATACTATTTGAATAACCTATCTCCCAGAACCATTATATTTGACATATCAAATGCTATGTAAATACTGTTATTCTTGGTACTGCTGGAGCTTGAGAAAGGCAAAAATAATCACTAAAAAAAAGGAAAACCAGGGATCTGAGTTGAGACTAATTTAGGATTTTTTTAAATAAAAATTACACTAATCTTTATAAATAATTGAACTCATTGTCTGATACACTATCAATGTGTTATTTTATAAATCAAGATGCAGATTTTTCTTTAGAAAGTACATCATTATGATATTTTTTAAATTTTTAAAAAAAATTTTTTGTGTGTATGTTATTCCCTCCTTTTTTTATTTTATTAATTTATTTTGATTTGTCAACAATCACTTCCATACACTTTTGAGTTTAAAATTTTTCTCCCCTTCCTCCCCACCACCCTCCCCAAGACAGCGCACAATCTGATATAGGCTATACATTTACATTCCTATTTAACATATTTTCACATTAGTGAAGTTGTAAGTAAAAATAAAAACCAATAGGAGGAACCATCAGAAAGAGGAAACAAAACTCAACAGAAGAGAAAAAAAAGGATAGCAATTCAACTTTCACAGTCATGATTACTATCAGTCTTTTTCTCCATCCTTTTTCCCCCATCATGCTTTTCTTTCTCCTTTCTCTTTTTCCCTCCTCACTAGTGTTTTGCTTTTGACCACCTCCTCCTTCAGTCTCTCCTCCCTTCTATTATCCCTTTCCCTTTTCTTCCCCTTTGCCCTTACTGCTTCTTCCCTCCCTTCTATTCCCCCTCCCTTTTCTTTCCCCTTTTCCCTCCTACTGCCCATAGGGCAAGTTAGATTTCCATACCCAACTGACTATGTTATTCTCTTCTTGAGCCAAATCTGATGAGAGTAAGGTTCAAACAATGCTCACCCCCCTCCTTTCTTTCCTGCTGCAATAAGATTTTCTGTCTTTTCCTGTAATGTAATTTACCCTTGTCTGCCTCCTCCTTTCTCAGTACATTTTCTAAGATCAGAGTAATCCACTTACTTGGATCCATTTAACCCACTTGATAAGATTTTTTTTATCATTACATCAAAGTCAGCTAATATCCACTCCCTTTATGTGTACTCCTTTAACATGGTATAATACCAATACAGTTCTCAAGAGTTGCAAGTGTCATCTTCCCTTGTAGGGATGTAAACAGTCCACCCTTATTAACAACATTTTGTATCTTTCTGTCCCATTTACCTTTTTATGTCTTTCTTGAATCTTGTACTTGAAGATCAAATTTTTGTTGAGCTCTGGTCTTTTTATGAGGAAAGTTTGGAAGTCCTATTTCATTGAATATCCATCTCTCCCTTGAAAAATCATGCTCATTTTTGCAGGGTAGTTGATCCTTGGCTGCAATCCAAGCTCCTTTGCCTTGGAATATCATGTTCCACACCCTGCAGTCTTTTAATGTAGAAGCTGCAAGGTCCTGTGTAATCCTGACTGTGGTTCCATGATATTTAAATTGTTTCTTTCTGGCTGCTTGCAGCACCTTCTCTTTCATCTGGTAATTTTGGAATTTTGCTATTGTATTCCTTGGCATTGTCAATTTGGGATCTCTTTTTGCATGGTGAGCAGTGTATTCTTTCTATGGTTACCTTACCCTCTGGTTCTAGGACTTCCGGGCAGTTTTTCTTTATGATTTCCTGAAAGATACTGTCCAGGCTCTTTTTTTCATCATGATTTTCAGGTAGTCCAATGATTTTTAAATTGTCTCTCCTGGATCGATTTTCCAGGTCAGTTTTTACGATGAGGTATTTTATTTTTCATCTATTTTTTCATTTTTTTGTTTCTGTTTGACTGATTCTTGCTCTCTCATAGAGTCATTAGTTTCCATTTGTCCAATTCTAGTTTTTAACAGATTGTTTTCTTCTGTTAGTTTTTGTACTTCCTTCTTCAGTTGGCCAATTGTATTTTTAAGGGATTTGTTTTCTTCAGTGTACTTTTTTTCCAGTTTGCCAATTGTGTTTTTTAGGGACTTGTTTTCTTCAGTGTACTTTTTTTCCAATTGGCCAATTGTATTTTTTAAGGACTTTTCTACTCTCTCATTAGAGTTTTAAAATCCTTCTTGAGGTCTTCCAAGAAGGCTTTTTGGTCTTCAGACTAGTTCATATTCCCTTTTGTTGTTGCAGATGTGGGTTTGTTGACAATGTTGTCCTCTTCAGAATTTCTGTCTTGATCTTCACTCTTCTCATAATATAAATCTATGGTACGTTTCTTTTTACTCATGGTTTCTTTATTCCCTGGCCTTTAAAGAGATTGAGCTCTCCTGCTGGGGAACAGAGGGTACTGACCCAAGCTTCTTGTATTGGGAGCCTAGGTCTTGGTCACTGGCTTTGTGTGCTGGGGCCTCCTATGTTGGCAATTGGAGGCTGTAGGGTTTTGGCAGCTTACCTCATGTTGGGCTGGAATCAGCAAGGCTGGAACTTTCAGGCAATTCTAGGTTGCCTGCTTTTCCTTTCCTTTAGCTTTCTTCAGCTCCTTTTAGATGGGTGCTGCAGGGTGTTTATCTGCCAGGGGCCCCTTGCAATGCTGCCTCCCTTGTTTCTGCTAATGCACTGGGAGATTCCTTTGCTAAGGTACTTGGTGATTTTCTGAGCTGGTTTCCACTGGTTCCCCCACCCTCACTGAGGCACTCGGAGGTCCAGGTGTTGGTGTTTGCCTGCTCTGCCCCCTTGGCTTCAGGATCTCTTCCTGGTGGACAGCTGGAGGCTGTATTCTGACAGCTTACCTGGTGTTGGGTTGGAATCAGCAAGGCTGGGACTTTAGGAAGACTCTAGGTTGCTTTCTTCAGCTCCTTTCAGATGAGTGCTTCAGGGTGCTTATCCGCCTGGGGCCCTTTGTAGGGCTGCTTCCCTTATTTTTGCTGAGGCACTGGGAGACCCGTTTGCTGGGCTACTGCACTGCTGTTCCCCGTCTTTCTTCTAATTCAGCTATTTTGGGGGGTTTTTCTTCTGGGGTGATATTTTTGGGTTTTCAGAGGTTGATCTTTTTTTAAATTTTTTGTGGAGTTAGATCAGAAAATTACTTAATGACTTGGCTATTTTATTTACCAAAGCTAATTTAAGTAGCTATTTAAAATTTCTAATTATTTTATTTAAATAAATCAATAAAAACATTTTTTGAATATTTTTCAGAATCCTTCTCTTCCTTTAGATCCAACTCAAGTATTGCCTCTTCCATGAAGACTTGCCCTGTCTAATTTCCCAGTTGTTAATATTCTTTTTCTCCTCAATTTTCCATTCTGCATCTTTTTTTTTTCATTTATTGTTAAAGGGAATGGAGCTAAAAAAAGTTACAGAAGGAGTAAGGAAAGATTGAGAGATTGGTTAAGAACATGCAGGAGGTGACATCTTAACTCGATTTTAATGAAATAAGTAGATTTAACTAGCCATTCTGCATCCTTGTCTGTGTGTGTATATGTTGTATGCCCTAGGATAATATAGGGTTCATGAGGATGGATGCTCAAAACAAAGTTTTGCCTTTGTATCTCCAGTGACTAGCATAATATGTAGCACATATTTGGAATTTAAGAAACATTTGTTCAATCTGTTGAATTGAATTTTCTTCAACAGAAAGCACATATAATTATTTTAGCAGAATAAACATATGCATGTTTTTATCTTCAACTATTTCAGTTGCATAATACAAGATGGCTGTAAACCAAGATGGGAACTTAAATGAATCTGAACTCAAGGTAACCTAAAGAATAATAGAAAAGCAAATGATAATGCTCCAAAAGCTGCCAGATATTACTAATGATGATTTATGAATAATAAGTGACATGCAAGACATATCTGTAAAGAGAAAAAAAGATGACCTGTACATAAACAAGAGTGAGAGTAAACAAATGGGCAGCCTGGATGCTACTTTGAAGAGGATTTATGGAAAGGCATAGACAAGAATAATCCAAAGCATCAAAGTGTGTGTTGCTTGCATCTTAAACCAGTGGTTGGCATACCACCCAGACGAATGAATGAATGGATGGGCTAAGCACTGGGAATATAAATATAATAGCAAAGACAGTCACTTCCCTATTACATTCTAATGAGGGAGAGAACACACATAGGACAAGGGTAGCCAAAGGAGGACATCTGGTCCAGAAACTTGCAGGAATGGTGAGTGGAGTAGCTTGAGAAGTAGCTTGACATATCTTCTAAGGACAGAGGCAGAGCTGATTTGATCATGGTTCCAGTACTAAAGTTTGGAGGCATAAAGTCTGGGGGCAAGGTGACTGATAAGGCTATCAGGATGATGGCTGCAGAGGAGGAAATGAAGTGAAGAATGTTTGGAGCCTATTTGAAATAGTGGGACAGATGAGGCAGACACAATCAGGACAGTATGTGTTGCTCCAGGTCAAAAATTCCAGAGGTGAAAAGGTTAAAACCTGTAGGGTATGACCTCTGATTTTGGCAGATGGATGAGATCTTGAATCCACAAAGTAGTCCTATACATTTTATTCTATGGTTATTCCAAGGGAGTACAATGTTTGGTCCTCATCTTTGTGAGTTGCTGTGCTCAAATAAATTCATCATCTGGTAAACAACCTTCTCAAGATTAACATCTCTGAACTTAACCGAACTACTCCTCTGACAACAAATATAGGGCCTGAAATTGTAAACAAATACTTTCTAATTTGTTAACTGGTACCAAAGTAGTAGCAGACATATATACCTGAATGTATATATACATACATATATATGTATAAGTACGTATAATATGTATACATGCAAACAATGTAAATAGAATGGCACAATCATGTCAATAGAAGAAACTTAAAATATTTATTAGGCTGCTAATTCAATCTTTATCTTCCTCTTTCTATTTGCTCATAAACTGGAAAAAAGTATGTTCATTCTTAAATTTAGAATTAGCCTGAAGCTATTGCTATTAAAAACTAGATTATCACTCTAATTAAACTGCTTACTAGATATCCTCCAGTTCACTGATCTAACTCCCTCTAAAATCTCACCAACGATTATTGTTGACGTTTCTTTTAGCTCTGAAACTTAAAGGCATTAGTATTCCAAATACATGAATGCTTGAGGCACATATTGTAATAAACAGAAAATCCATATCCCCAAGTTGTCTAATGAGCACAGAAAGGAGAGAAGGAGATAATGGAATAAAGAATTACTGGACAAAAGAAATGAGCTGGACTCCTAAGCTTTACTTGCTAACATTCCTCATATTCTTTCTTTTGCAGTTTGTAAAGACAGGGAAGCTTAACGCAGGAGATAGAATAGCTAAAAGATATCTCTTTGTTTGAAAGAGAAAAGTGGAAGTATAACTCCAACGTTCTCTAAGCAATATGGTATGTAGAAATTTTAGAACTTAACTTGGATGGTACAGAACTGGGTTCCCAAACTGGTTCCGTCTCTCATTAGCTATGTCACCACGTTTCATTATCTGTGTCATTTGACATCTCTTGACCTCAGATAACTTATCTGTAGAATGAGGATGTGGATATCTGAGGATCTTTCTGGCTCTAACATTCTATCCCCCTATGTAAAGCTGATTGTTTGACCTAAGAATTTAGAAGTAAATGGCTATACAGAAATTTGTAACGAATGTGAATGGAATGCTCACATAGGAGGGCACTCAATGCTTGTGAAATATGATGCCAGGCTAATAGTCCTAGTGAGCTGCTCTTAGTGACAGTTCTTTTTAGGTACATTTCCAGATTCAGACAATGGAATAAGGATTACCTTTATGATAAAGCAAAATAAAGAAAACTTCTCTCTTTTCTTTTCTGAAACTAAATGAAGTAAAATCTGAACTATCTATAAGTCTTGAAGTATCAGGTGTCCTGATTAACTTAATATTTGGATTCATCTAGGGTTATTTAGGCAATCTTTTCTTTTCTTTCAACGTAAGTTAGTAGGACAATAACATTCTATAGTTCATTTTGTCCTCCTATTGTGTTAAATAAGAGAAAGTGACCAAGTGTTAGAGTGGAAAGGATACTGGCAGAACTAAGGAAAAGAGGTTCCTGCCTCTGTGATGACCATGGCTAAGTCACTGAACCTCTCTAAGCCTCAATTTCCTCAGTTTTAAATAGCAAAATAACATGTTCACTACCTCCCTCACAGGGTTGTTGTGAACAAACTACTTTTCAAACTTAAAATCCTGTGTATACTGACCTATTATCATTATAATACAAAAACAAAGTTGGTTGCATATGATTGAGCAACCTGCAGTGTTTCTATCATTAATAAAGATAATTACATTTTATCTTATGCTATGATTATCTCTGGTTTACATATGCTATTATTATCTCTAGTTTATATATGCTATTATTATCTCTAGTTTACATATGAGGAAACATATGAGGCTAAGAGAAATTACGTGACTTGTCCAGGGTCACACAAATTAGTATCTGAGGTAGGATTTGAAGTTAGGTATTTCTGACTCTGAGTCCAGTGGTCTATCCTCTCCTACTTGCCTGATCAATTCTTTGAATATTAGTTTTCATCCTACCGCAATGAGAATATTTAAAGTACAGAAGAATGGGCTATTTGCTTCAAAGAACCTTAAAATTGGAAGGGTTTCCTACTTCGTTATCATCCACTCGCTCTTTAACCCCTTTGGAAGTTGACTTTTGCCTCTTCTATTCTTTTAAAACTGCTTTCCCCAAAGTAGCTAAAAACTCCTTATGGCTAAATGCAATGACTTTTTTTTCTTTTAGTATTCATTCTTCCTGACCACTTCACAGCATTTGATATGTTAACAACTTCCTCTTTCTTGACAGACAGCTTCCTTTACCATATGTATAGTTGTCACCAGGAACAAAGACTAAGCCCCCCAAATCCTGCAACCTTCTTCATGGAAAGATTGGTCACCAATTAATCATTGTTTTTTCCAAAACACCGCAACTTATGAATGCTATCTACCAAGGCCTGGAGACCTGAAGAGACGGAAAAAAAGGGTTTGGAAGGGATACCAACAGTAATCAAATTACAGATTCTACAAATACAGACATACTGGTTTTGTCCCCACATTATTAAATTATTCCATGAGACTGAAGGGGTGGGTGTCCTATAATGTCTAGCACAGAGCTTTGAACATATTTTTCAGTTGTTTTTTCAGTAGTGTCCAACTCTTTATGACCCCATTTTGGGTTTTCTTGGCAAAGACACTGCAGTGGTTTGCCATTTCCTTCTCCAGCTTATTTTACAGATTAGGAAACTGGGACAAACTGGGTTAAGTGACTTGCCCAGGGTCACACAGCTAGTAAGAGTCTGAGGCCAGATTTGAACTCAGAAAGAAAAGTCTTCCTGACTCCAGGCCTGGCACTCTATCTTCTATGACACCGAGCTGCCCCCTTTTGAATATATTAGGCACTGGATATAATGTTTGCTGGATGTTCCATTCCCCTGGTTATGATTTTTGATCTCCAAATGTGGCATTCCCAGTAAAGAAACTAATTCTATCTATAGTACCAGTGCATGCCAACAAGTTGTGTAGGCCACTAAGAAGTGAAGTAACTGATCATATAACCAGTCTGTGTCAGAGGTGGGACTGAAACTCAGATCTTACTGACTCCTAGGCCAGCTCCCAAAACACTATATTAGGCTGTCTGCTGGCTTTTTCACAAGTGAGGAAACAGAAGCCAGGACATAGCCTGAGTAGCACTAGGCAACAGAGTTAGTAAGTGCCAGAGGGCACACTTGAACTTAGATCTTCTGATTGGTAGTACAATACTGTCTCCATCTGAAAACTGGGTATACCCTAAGGTAGTTTTTTTTTTAATTTAAGATACCATCAAATGTAGCTATCATTTAGCTCCCTCTACCAAAGGCAGAATGCAATATAATAATATTAGTATATTCTACATTCTCGTTAGTAGGGTTTTTGTTAGGAGGAGGAAAATTCTGAATAATTATTAAGTTTAAAATGAAGAAAATTTCAAAGAAAAAAAAAGAATTTTTATGCAGAGAAGAAAAGTGTCCCTAGAACTGCTTTTAGGTAATACTTGATGTTGCTAAAACAAAGGCAGTATGGACTCCAATGGGTATGAAGAGGTCTAGGGGTTTTGGGGTGCTGGGACCCCAAGATCGTGGTACCAGGCCCTGCCTGAAAGAATTCAACTCAAATCTTCTTCAGCCAGAGGAAAAGTTTATTGGTGGTAAAACATATAGGCCAGGTGATGCCCGTAAGGACAAGAGGGCATGAGAGGTTCTCAGCCTTTAGAGCGTGAGATTCTCAGCATCTAAATGAGGGCCAAGGTGGATCTTAAATACTAAAGTAACTTTGGGTGGCCAAGAAGGGGGTTGGGTAAAGGGTGTAGGTAACAATTCTAATTGGGGAGGTCAGAGAGATTGAATAGACAATGGGAATAGATAATGGAGGAACAGGAAGGCAGAAGTTTGAAAGGCATCTGCACAAAATCAAGGTGGGGTTAGGACTTTCAAAAGGAGATAAAGGAAGTCGATAAGGAACAGTTTGAGACCAGAGAAGGCCTTTCTGGGGCCTGTAGACAAAAGGGAGCCTGAGGCTTTCAAAGGGAGATGAGGGTCTGGGGCCTGTGAGTCAGATTCCCTTTGAGGCAAAGGGTGAAGATCTTGGCTTGGGCCCCGCCCTCATCAGGTAAATACTTAAAAGGAATAAACAGTTCTCAAAAGAAGAGTTAGAAACTATTAATATGAAAGATTGCTTCAAATCAATAATGATAATAGAAGAAATGCAAGGACTTCACCTCATATGTAGAAAACAGAGATAACAAAAGATGAGAAAAATTAAGTTTGAGGGGTTATGAAAAGCCAGGCACATTAACATATGGTTGATGGAAGGCAATTTGGAATTATTAGTCATGCTTTAAAAAGGGATTAACATGTCCATACACTTTAGCAGATATCCCACTGTTAGCATATGGCCCAAAGAGGTAGAAAGATACCATTGACAATAAAATATTTATAGCAGCACTTTTTTGTGTAAGTTAATAAAGACCTGGAAAGAAAGTTTGCAGTAGATAAGCCATTATACAAACTAATTATGGTATAGGAATGAGATGCAATATTACTTTTCTAGATTATAAGCTCCTTGAGAACAGGGACTGTCTTTTGACGTTTTGTGTATCTCCAGCATTTAGTGCAATGCCTGGCATATAGCATGTGCTTAATAAATGCTTATTGATTGGTTGATAGATTATAAGAAATGATGACTGTGATTAATGTACAGAAGTATTGGAAGACAAATGAACTGTTGCAATGTGAAATAAGCAGAAGCAGGAAAACAATATACATGAAAATGAAAGCAATACAAATGGAAAGAACAATAAAAACAAAGCTATCTAAAATAAATTCTATGAAATTGTAATGATAGAGCTTAACCACAAGAAGGGGGATTTAGGAAAGTTCCTCATTTCCTTTTTGAAAAGGTAGGTGAATACAAATGTGCAACATTGTTTATAATGTCTGATTTAGTTGATATATTAGAGTTATAGAATTGTAAATTCAGAACTGAAAGAAACCTAAGGAGTTATCCAGTAAAATCCCTTCATTTTAATGAGGTTCAGCAAAATTAATATAAATTACACATTTAATGAAAATTAGCATTTCCCCCCAAAAGTAAGAGTGACATTGTTTTACATTTTTAAAATTTGTTTAATGATTGAATTAATAGAAGACAGTTGGATTTTCATATCTGCATCTACATTCAATCCATTGTGATATAATATTTTTGTTGAAGTATATAAAGAAAATCTGTCTTTACACTTAATAGGCAAACAATGCTAAGGTATCATTATGAAAATGATTTTGCCCTGATGAACTCTGCAAAAGAGTCGCAGGTACTTCTCAGTGGTCCATACATCACATTTCGAGTTTAAAGCCTGCCTTAGATATATTAGCTGTGTGATCTTGTGCAAATCATTTAATCTCTGCCTGCCTCAGTTTCCTAAACTGTAAAGCACTTAATAAATTCCAGCTTTTATTATTCATCTAATAGTGCCTATCCTCTTTGCTTCTGCCCCACCTCATTATACAAACTCTAATCTTATAGTGCCGAGGAGAATACTGGATTTGGAAGCAGGTATTTGATAGGTACCTCCAATTTATGGGTGTGTGAATGTGTGTGTGTGTGTGTGTGAATGTGTGTGTGTGTGTGTGTGTGTGTGTATGTGTGTGTATGTGTAGGTGTGTATGCTTTAGGAAAAGCTTTATAAAAACTCAATGGAAATTATTTGAATTTTCCTAAAAGTCAGTGGGTCACATGCTTGGCAGTTCACCTTATACTATGTTGGCCGTGTTCATTACATAGCTAAGAATTCCGCTATGTAACAGTCCCCACTAATTGCTTCCCTCTAGAACAAAACTAGGTATTTTTTGGATACAATTTTGGTAGCATGCTAAGTGAAAAGATACTAGGAATCCTGGAATATAGATGTAGGTAGCAAATGCAGTGGTCAGAAATTGAAAGGAATTGCCCCCATCCCAATCCAGTGGGCTCATGATCACCAGAGAATTATGATTATAATTATTGTATTAAGCAGTAAGGACAGTAGTATGATATAAACTCTATTATAACTATTACAAATATATTGTATATTATCATTAAATATTTTATTATACAAAATTAAGATATGTTGTTATGATTACAAATAACTATGTTATATTATAATTATGTATTATAGTTACATAAAAGCTAGTTGTTAGCATTTATTTAACTATCTAGGTAGCTCAGTAGGTAGAATGCTGTGCTTGAAGTCAGGAAGACCTGAGTTTAAATCTGGCCTCAGATACTCACTAACTGTGTGAGTCTGGGCAAGTCACTTAACGTCTATTTCCTTTAATCCTCTGGAGGAGGAAATGGCAAATCACTCCAGTATTTTTGCCAAGAAAGATGCCCGAAGAATATTGGTGAGCTATGGTCCACAGGGTCACAAAAAGCTGGATATCGCTTAACAACTAAAACAACAAGAACATTAATATAGCACTTAAAGTTTGCAAACCACTTTATAAATATTATCTCATTTTATCCTTAGAGCAATCCTGAGCAGTAAAATGTTGTTATCTCCATTTTACAGTCAAAGAAAACCAGGCAGACAAGGTTGTGACTTGCCCAGGCTCACACAAATAGCAAAGATTTCTGTCAGATTTGAACTTAGGTCTTCCAGACTCCAGGTCTAGTGCACTATTTGCTGTACCAGCTAGCTGCCTAGAAATAAGAAAATGTGCATGGAAGTGGGGTACTCTAGGTGTGAAAAACTGCTTACATTGGCTTACATAGGTGATGGGCTCATTTTGCTGATTGGCCTTCCCCCCCCTGCTTTTTTCTTTGTCCCAAGGAATATCTCATTGGGCATGGAGGAAAGTAGGTATCTGAAAATGAAGGTGATGTAAAAATAAAAGAAAGTTATCAAAATTAAACTTTTTTTTCTTATAAGAAGACTATGAAGGGAGGGATATAAAGTCAAATCAAAAGTGATAAGGTAAGAGAAGAGGGTGGTAAAAAGCAAACAAGAGGCCAGAAAAGTGGAAGCATATGATCAGAGAAGGGACTTTCAGAGCTGAAGATCTTACAGTTTCAGGACTGCTCAGGAAGCTAAGTGACTCCCTATTTTCTCGAGGATAAAATGCAAATTCTTTTGCTCTGCATTTAAAGCCAGTCACACTTTGACTGAAACCTACCTTTCCAGACTTACTATAAATAACTCTCTCCTCCCATGCCATCACATCAGGCCTTGCAAGCACATCCACCTTCTGTATACAACATGATTATATCTCACCCCTGGGCTTTCTCATAAGCATTCTTCTCCCTCCCTCAATCCCCAATCTTACCCTGGAACACTTTCCTTCCTTCTTCACCGCTACTTCATGGAATCCATAAATTCCTTCAAAGCTTAGTTCTGGGGTTACTATCTACACAAGACCTTTCCTGAATTTGTTGGTGCTCTCTCCTCACCTCTAATTACTCTGTACTAATTTTGTGCTAGTCTATATATATTTCTCTGAGTACCTGTGGGGGTGTGTGTGGGTGTATGTATGTGTATATGTGTGTGTGTGTGTGTGTGTATGCATATATTTGCATATGTATGTGTAGATGTGCATGTGTGTGTGTGTGTGTGTGTGTGTGTGTGTGTGTGTGTGTGTGTGTGTATAAAAGTTCATTGAGGATAAGGACTGTTTCATTTTTACCTTTGCATCATCAGTGCCTAGCACAGCATCTTTTACATAGTCTATGACAGGGATGGGAAACCTGTAGCCTGGAGGCTACATGTGACCTTCTAAGCTCTCAAGTGAGGCCCTTTGACTGAATCCAAACCACTTTCAGTCAAAGGGCTGCACTTGAGGACCTAAAGCGCCACATATGGCCTCAAGGCCTCAGATTCTCCATGCTTGCATAAATGCTTGTTGAATTGAATTAGATTGCATTTTAGGCTTTCAACATTAAAACAATAACAACAACAAAAATCCCTAAATATCAAGTATGGCATTTGATAAACTAAAGTATATTGTGGAAAAGATTTAAAATATTTAAAACTATGCATGTCAGTTCCACAACTCATGGAAATATTTAGTGATGTCAACATTCCATTAACAAATTCTAGTAAAACATTATTTTCCTATTCTGATTCAAACATAAATCCCAAACAACAAATCTTGACTAAATTTCACAGAAATAAAGTCCTTTCCTCCACACCAACCTACTCACCTCTGTCTCTTCTACTATGTCACCTCCCAGGTTTGCCTTCTGAAGTGCTTCAAAGATCCCATCACTAGATGCTCTTCTCTCCTCCAATACAGAAGCATACATGTCTTCAGAATCTGTTTCAGCTACATTGTATTGGGCTACCTCCTCCTGGCTCCACTCTGAGTCTTCTTCAGATTGTTTCAAGGAACTACTGCTGCTCTTGAGAGATATTCCTGCAGTGGAAAGGCCATGAGGTACAGACGTGAATGAGGCCTGGTGCCCTGAATATGAATGTTCATCTTGGGCCAAAGTCCCAGCCTCTAGTATGTCAGGTACAGACAGGCTCAGTCGTCTATCCAAACGACAACTTTCTCTTAAGTCCAGAGTTTTGCCTGAGTTTTTCTTCACTTTCTTCTTGCTTAAGTTGAGTAACAAGGGCCTAGTTCTCTGTTTCAACGAGCCCCAGACAGATGGTTTATCCAGATCCATGGCTGCATGAGGTGCTATGAAAAATCCTTTCTGTTGGGGAGTGCTTCAATTTAAAACAACTTCAACAAATCCTATAAAACACAACATAGGAAGAATGGTAGTTAACTTTCTAAATAGGTTGACTTTAGAGCAAAATACTTTGAGGAAAATACAATTTGTATTTCCCGATCTTCCACCAAAATGACTCAAGAATGAGAACAATTCAATTAGTAATTTTTCCCACTGGGGAAAATGCAATATTTTTTGGCTATGAGTCGAGGCCTTCAGACTTTATCACAATAGTACCAGGCAAGTAAAAGCAACATACAAAGCACGGAACACATGATCTAGATAACTATTTTCCTTCTTTTCCTCCCAAGGGAAGACATAATGACAAATTTTTCCTAGGGATTATTTACACATTTTATAGATTAAAAGAGTTTCAACTACTTTAACTGGTATGATCAGCATAGACACCTTCCCATTCCCAAAACCAAAATATTAGGGAAAAGGTATTCCCCACTGATGTCCTTAATTTTGAGGTCAACTGCCCACCCACATTAATCAGAACATCATCTCTAATACCACAGTATTCAAAATTACCAGCAAAAAAATTAAAACCATGAGAAAATCTTTAATAGAGATTGCATGACTCTGTTGCCCTGTCTGAGGGATGAACTTTCAAAATAAAAGTAAAGAGCTGAAATAGGAAAAGCAGCTAGGTGGTAGAGTGGGTAGAGTCAGGAAGACCTGAGTTCAAATCCAGCCTAAGATAATTACTAGCTTGGTGTGGGCCTGGACAAGTCACTTAACTTCTGTTTGCCTCAGTTTCCTGAATTGTAAATTGGGGATAATAATAGCATCTACCTCTCAAGGTTACTGTGAGGATCAAACGAGATAATATCTTTATAATATATATGAGATAGATATATATATATATATATATATATATATATATATATATATATATATATAATTATTCTCTGTAGGCATATATGTGCATAACATTTTCAAAACCTGTATTTGTTTAATCCTGCAGACACATAACCATTCACAAGATGCTTGACGTGTAGAATGTGCTCAAGAAACTTTATTCAGATTCAATAATATGTAATCTACCCTGTGACCCTGGGCAAGTCACTTAACTCCATTGCCTAGCCAAAAAATAAAATAAATAAATAAATAAAGAATATGCAATCTGCCCTACAGCCAAACCCATTTGATCGGTTGACAATCTCCAATTAAATGCCGAAATGGAAATCCTGAAAAATCAAAGGAGAAATTAATAACATTGAAAGTTAAAAAATTGAACATTGAGAGAAATAAATGAAAATAGGAGGTGGTTTTATTTAAAAAACTAAACCACTGGTTAATCTGATTGAAAACTAAACAAGATTAAATTAAAATTAAATTAGCAAGTATCAAATATGAAAAAAGTGACTGCATCATCAATGAAGATGAAATTAAAGCAATTATTATGAGCTATTTTGCCCCATTATGTGCAAATAAAATTGACAATATAAATGAAATAGATGAATATTTACAAAAATATAAATGGTACAGGTTAGTAGAGGAGGAAACAGAATGCTTAAATAATCCTATCTTAGAAAAAGAAGCTGAATAAGAAATAAACTCCCCAAGAAAAAGTCCCCAGAACAACATGGATTTGTAAGCAAGTTCTATCACACATTTAAAGAAAAATTAATTCTAATGCTAAATAAACTATTTTTAAAAAATAGGTAAAGAAGTCATACCAATTTTCTTCTATGACACAAATATAATTTTGATACTTAAAACAGGGAAAGCAAAAATAAACAAAGAAAACTTTAGCTCAATTTCCCCAATGAATATGTACACAAAAACTTTAAATATAATACTTGTAAGGAGGTTATAGCACTATATCCTAAAGATATACGGTATTGATCCAACAGGATTTATACCAGGAATACAAGGCTGGTTCAATATTAGAAAAAGTATCAGCATAATTAACCACATTAATAACAAAAACAACAAAAACCATATGATTTTATCAATAGATGAAGAAAAAGCTTTTGACAAAATACAACACTATGGTGAAGGGGATGGTTTCAGAAACACTAGAAAGTATTGAAATAAATGGGGAAAACTGCCTCTCAAATCTTTGGATAAGGAAAAAGTTCATATTCAAATGAGAAGAGGGGAGGATTGCAGGAGTTAAAATGTTTAACTTTGACTACATTAAATTAGTTTTTGCACAAACAAAACCAATGCAGCCAAATTAGAAGAAAAGCAGGGAGTTGGGAGTGGGGGTGCAATTTACAGCAAGTTTCCCTGGTAAAGGTCTCATTTCTCAAATATATAGGGAACTGGGTCAAATTTATAAAAATAAAAGCCATTCCCCAATTGATAAATGGTCAAATGATATAAATAGGCAGGTTTCAGAAGAATTCATATGCTACAAATAGCATACGAAAAGATGTTCTTAATCATTACTAATTAAAGAGATGCAAATTAAAAACAACTCTGAGGTACCTATCAGGTTGCCTGACATGACAGAAAAGGAAAATGATAAATGCTAGAGAGGACATAGAAAAATAGGCACTCTAAGGTACCTTCGGCAGAATTGTGAACTAGTCTAACCATTCTGGGGAAAAATTTGGAACCATGTTCAAAAGGCTATAAAACTATGCATATTCTCTGAACCAGAAATACTGCCACTAGGTCTGTATCTCAAAGAAATCAAAGAAAAAGAAAAAGGTCCTATATGAACAAAACTATTTATAGCAGTTCTGTTTATAGTGACAACAAATTGGAAGATGAAGGAATGCCCATCAACTGGGGAATGGATGAACAAGTTGTGGTCTATGACTGTGATAGAATATTATTTTACTGTATGAAATGATGAAGGGGATGGTTTCAGAAACACCTAGGAAGACTTACATGAACTGATGCAGAGTGAGCAGAACCAGGAGAACTTTATGCATAGTAACAGCCATATCGTAGCAATCGTAAACTGTGAAAAATTTAACTACTATAATCAGTGCAATGGTCCACAACAATACCAAAGGACTCATGAAGAAAAATGCTATCCACCTCCAGAGAGAGAACTGCTGAACTCTTAAGTGCAAATGGAAGCACATTTCTTCACTTTATTTTTCTTGCCTTCTTTTTTTTTTGCAACATGGCTAAAATGGACGTATGTTTTGCATGACTCCACATATATAAAGGGTACCATATTGCTTGCCTTCTCAATTGGTGGGGTAGGAGCTAGAGAAAGGGAAAGAATTTGGAATTGAACATCAAAAAATAAATGTTTAAAAAAGGGAAAATATTATAATATACAATAGGGTTATATTTTCCAGTTCTTAATTCAATATCCCTTCCACTATATAATGCTTTTTCTTGGGGTTTGAGGTCCAAGGGATAAGATGGGAATGGATCCTAGAACCTAAGGAATAAAATCAATGGTGACATTCTCTATACTAATATAAAGAAGAAGCAACAAAATAATGAATGAGATTAGATGTGATCCTCACTTAAAACTGTAATTTCAAAATGGTTCACAGTTCAGGCTCCCATATGGGAGAATCCATCCCAAAAGAATTAATGGAGACTAAGTTATAATCTTGGCAAACATAACCCATCAAAAGGTAATGTTACAGTAAAAGAAGAAGCAAAAGAAAGGAATTACTCTTTATCATACTTATTGAATGCTGTAGAAGGACTAGCAAAGAACACTGTGAATCTACATAACTTTCCCATGTCTTTTGACAAAAATATCCCTAAACTAAGGAAGTATAACTCACCAAGCTATATTAGCTACAAGTAAAGATCCTTTTGGCAACATCCAGTTTCCTTTTTCTGATATCTTGTTTTTGAAACAATTTTCTGATGTTGTTTCCTTGATCAGATTTATCATACAGAAACAGAGCATCCTGTAAACCCGGCAAGTCATAATTCTCTGGTCAGGTTTTCTAATAAATTCATAAATTCACATTCTGATTCAGAAATCTGGCTTATTAAACTCAGCCTCCAATCACCCAGGTTAAATCAAGCTATGTGAACCTGAAAGGCTGAGGTCTAGGTTATTTGATCCTTTCTCCCCACATGAATTAGCTCCCTGCAGACTGGACTCCCAGAAATTATGTCTCCAGTCCCTGAGAAAGTTAATCCACTCTGTTCTGGAACATATAGTTGTATTAGGGTACACTAGGGTAGAGTTGTCATAGTTGCTGAGTGAGTTAAACTCACCTATTTCACCTGATTTACCACACAGCAGATCATGTCTCACATCCCATTCAGCTTAGGAGAAACGGCATTTTTCATTTCCTGTTCTAGGAGCAGTAATTAAACCTATACTGACACTGGTCCTGTAAGAGGCACATCAGTCCGCTGTCCTACGGATCAACTCATGCTCCCTGACTCTGAAGAATGACATTCCCTTTTCTGGCCACCAATACCCTATATTTATTGTTTCCTTCATTGGAAAAAAAGCTTCTTGAGGGAAGTGAATATTTCATATTTGTTTTCTAATAGTTTAGAATGCACACAGAGTGAGTACTTTACAAATGGTTTTTCATCCATTCTTTCATGGTGATCTCATCGAGCCAGCCAGGAGTCCCAGCCTTAAACACCCAACTCAGCTTATTCTGTCAAAGGTTAACATTTCATTTGGTTATGAAGGGCCCTCTAGTTCTTCTTCTGGCAATTTAATTACAGTTACCTCTCCCAAATAGCTATATATCACTGAAGAGCATATTCTTCCATTTTCTCTTCTCCATTATTCATACCTTTTGCTTTCTCTCCTCAAAATGTGTTGGTCAGTCAAGGAAAACATGATCAGGATTATAGAACAAAGGTATGTTTAAGGATCAGAAAGAAAATTCTTCACCTTTCCTCATATCAAGTCATCATTAAAATTAGTTTTCTGGTCCTCAAATCCAAATGTGTCAAGTGTAATAAAAAAGTTTCTTAAACATTACATGTGCTCCAACCAAACACTCCCTGCTTATGTGACAAAGACCTAGACACAGAGGAAAATGTAATAATAAAATCCTAAAGATTCATAGGACAACAGCTGGAGGAGGACTAATTGTTGTCAATAGTTTTTCACCACAGACAAGTTAGGAGAAACAAACAAGGTCAAACAGAAAAGGTAAATTTCATTAAGGAGCAAAAGATCCCAAAGTACAGGCTAGCAAACATAGCCAAGAAAATTCAATTAAACAGAATTAGTGGTGATCCTGCCTGGAGCATGAGAGAAATGAACTGAAGAACAGCACATCCAATATATACTTTCCAGAAGACTCAGATTAAAATGTGAACAATGTAATCTGTGCATAAACAAATGTTCAAATCTTTGACAAAATCAATGACTCAAATTGACAAAGTATATTTAGCTTTCACCTTTCAGTGCCCAGGAAATTGCTCTGGCAGCAGAGGTATCACAAACAGATAGAGCTACTGGGGGAGGATTATAAAGAAGCAGAGAATCAGGCTTAGAACTGCAAGGCATGATCAGAGGTCATTGGGGACAATCTCTAACAATGTGAAAATGCTATGCCACCCTCAAAGAAGGACTACTCAATCACTTGCCATTCTGAGAAGCTCCCTATTAAACAAAGCAGAGCATCCCATCATTAGACAGGTCTAGTTATTTGTACCAAAGCTAAAATATGCCTCCTTATATCTTTTGCTTTACCCCTACTCTCTGGAACAAAAATAAGCTCAACATCTATGACTACTTGAAGGTAACAATTGTATTTCTCTACAGTCTCTTTGCTAGTTTAGATAGGAAAAGAACTGAACCTGTGATTTCATTAGCGCAGGGAATTCCTGGATGGGGAAATTGCCTCTACTAATCTAAGTCAGATGCTTATCTGCAATTTATAATCTTAAAAAAGTTACAGTGGTGATGTAATATTTATTTTCTGTACCTTTATATTGATTAACACAGGTCTGTGCATATATTTGATGTTCAATAAATGCCTGTTGAATGAAATACCCCTTACCACATCCATTACTGTGTGGACCATTTTTTTTTCTTTTCAAAATATTTGTTTGTCCTCATGAAGATATAGACTTAAAGTCTAGAAATCAAGTAATATGTCAGAAGTAATTATGTAGTCTATTCAAAATGGGCAATGGAAACATCAGCAGCAGCAACAACAAAATTACCATCCTAGATTCAGACATTTGATGGTTTGCCTAATCACAGAACTTCAGAGTTGAAAGGGAATTCAGTGAACATTTAGTCTCACCCATACACAAAAAAGAATCTCTCCACTCCAACATACTTAACAGGTGGTCATGCAGGCCATTTTAAACGCCAACGATGAGAGAGAAAACCACTATCTGTACAGTTGTCATTGTTAGGAAATTGATTTCTTCTTTGCTGTTTCTAAACATTACTCTTACTTTTGTCCTCTAATGCTAGATGAAACAAAACTAATTCCCCCTTCCATAAAATAGCTCTTTAGGTATTTGATTTCAGCTATCATGCACACAAGAGTCATCACTTCTCCATGTTAACCATCCACAGTTGTGGCATGGATTCATATGGCATGTATTTCAGGCCTTTAATTTTTCTGGTTGACTTCCTCTGGGTGTTCTCCAATTTATAAATGCTATCATCAAACTGTAGTTACCAGAACTAAACACTGTACTCCAGATGTAGTCTGATGAGGGCAAAGTACAAAATGGCAGATACTTGCTTATTCCTGGAATCCACGCCTCTCCTGATGCAGTCTAATGTCTCGTTAGTGCTGTTGGGTGTCATATCACACTATTAACTCAAATTGAGCTTTCAGTCCACCAAAATCACCAGTTTTTGTTTTCAGAAAAAACTTCTTTAAACATACACACCTCCACCATTACATATTCATCAAGCTAACTTTTAAAATATATTCATGAGATTAATTTATCTCTATTGATTGAATCTAATTAGAAAGAGGGCAGTATTCTAGTCTGTCATAATCTTTTTGGATCTTGATTCTGTCATGCACTATGTTAGATTAATATAAAGATATATAAAGACATGTCACTTCTTAATTAAAAAAAGTTACTCATAACAGAGAAAAACCTGCCATACTTCAAATGTCCTAGCTGGATCAATGAGAGGATGATTGGTTTTCCTTGAGATTTCTGCAAGTGGAGGTGTAGGAGAGGTGAAAAGAGAGGGATTCTAAGATTAAGATCCTTGTTTCTCACCGTATGAGAGTTCCAAATAAGCATGCTTCTGGGACTTATAGAAGTAGAGACACTGAAAACACTTTTCAGCAGATCAGGGCAATTAAGAGAATGTCTAATAATAGGCCCAGACTTGAATGTGAGAATCCTTCCCACCTACATTCCAAGATATCTCAGGTGGTTAAGAAAGCAATACATGTGCATAAAAGTATTGTGACTCCAACAACCAATTACCAGAGAGGAGGAAATGGTAACCAACAACTATTGTCAACATAAAGCTTTAAAGTTTTCAAAGTACTTTACCTATATGATCTCACTGGCCCCCATCATTTTATTTATTTTTTTGCTTTTTTGTTTTTTTTCACCCCTTCCCCTGGTCTTCCTTCTCTTCTATCTCTCCCCCTTCTCTTATCCCCTTCCCCTTCTATTTTCCCGTAGAGCAGGATAGACTTCTGTACCCCATTTCCTGTATTTTTATTTCCCAGTTGCATGTGAAAACATTTTTTTAAAACATGTGTTTTTAAAACTTTGAGTTCCAAATTTTCTCCCTTCCTCCCTCCCCAACTACCCTCAATGAAAAGGCAAGCAACTCAATATAGGTTGTACATGCGCAGTTATGCAAAACACTTCCTTGGTAGACATGTTGTGAAAAACTAACTCTATTTCCCTTAATCCTATCCTGACCTCCCATCTATTCTATTCTTTCTTTTGACCCTGTCCCTCCTCAGAAGTATTTGCTTCTGATTACCCTCTTTTGCAATCTGCCCTCCTCTCTATCACCCCCCTGCTCTCTTGTCCCCTTCTCCCCCTATTTTCCTGTAGGGTAAGACAGATTTCCATACCCAATAGAATGTGTATGTTATTCTCTCCTTAAGCCGAATCCTATGAGAATAAGATTCCCTCATTCCCTCTCACCTTTCCCTCTTTCCCCTCCACTGTGAGAGACTTTTCTTTTCTGTTTTTTTTGTGAGATAATTTACCCCATTCTACCTCTCCCTTTCTTCTCCGAGTATCATCCTCTCTTATCCCTTACTTTTATTCTCCAGATATGACCCCTTAATCTTCAATTCACCCTGTGCCCTCTATCTATCTATCTATATATACATACATACAATTTTTTCCCTTCAACTACCCTAATACTGACAAAGTTCTCATGAGTTACAAATATCATCTTTCCATGCAGGAATGTAAACAGTTCAATTTTAATAAGTCTCTTATGATTTCTCTTTCCTGGTTACCTCTTCATGTTCCACTGGAGTCCTGTATTTGAAAGTCAAATTTTCTGTTTAGCTCTGGTCTTTTCATCAGGAATGCTTGAAAGTCCTCTATTTCACTGAATGAACATTTTTTCCCCTAAAGGATTTTACTCAGTTTTGCTGGGTAGGTGATTCTTGGTTGTAATCCTATCTCCTTTGCCCTCCAGAATATTATATTCCATGCCCTGAGGTCCTTTAATGTAGAAGCTGCTAAATCTTGTGTTATCCTGATTGTGTTTCCACAGTACTTGAATTGTTTCTTTCTGGCTGCTTGTAATATTTTCTTCTTGACCTGGGAACTCTGGAATTTGGCTATAATATTCATAGGAGTTTTCCTTTGGGGATCTCTTTCAGGAGAAGATCTGTGGATTCTTTCAATTTCTATTTTGCCCTCTGGTTCTACTACATCAGGGCAGTTTTCCTTGATAATTTCTTGCAAGATGACATCTAGGCTCTTTTTTTGATCATGGATCTATTTTCCAGGTCAGTTGTTTTTCCAATGAGATATTTCACATTGTTTTCTAATTTTTCATTCTTTTGGAATTGTTTCAGAGTGTCTTGATTTCTCATAAAGTCACTGTCTTCCAATTGCTCTATTCTAATTTTTAAGGAAGTATTTTCTTCAGTAATCTTTTGGACTTCCTTTTCCATTTGGCCAATTTTTCTTTTTAGGGCATTCTTCTCCTCATTGGCTTTTTGGACCTCTTTTGCCATTTGGGTTAGGCTATTTTTTAAGGTGTTATTTTCTTCAGTATTTTTTTGGGTCTCCTTTAGCAAGCTGTTGACTTGTTTTTCATGATTTTCTTGCATCACTCTCATTTCTCTTCCCAGTTTTTCCTCTACTTCCCTTACTTGCTTCTCAAAATCCCTTTTGAGCTTTTCCAAGGCCTGGGACTGATTCATATTTTTCTTGGAGGCTTTGGATGTAGGAGCTTTGATTTTGTTGTCTTCTTCTGGTTGTATATTTTGATCTTCTTTTTCACCAAAGTAAGATAATATAGTCTGACTCTTTTTGTGCTGCTTGCTCATGATCCCCGCCAATTACTTGAGTTTTAAACTCTTTGTTAAGGTAAGAGTCTGCTTCCAATGTGGAGAATGTACTGTCCCAAGCTTCAGGGGTTTGTACAGCTGTTTTCAGAGATACTTGAAGGGACCTGTAAATTTTCAGTTCTACCAAGGTGGTGTGATAAGGGGTGAGTTGTTTCCTGGCCTGTGACCACAGGTATTCCTTTCTGTCCCATAACTGTGAGGAGGGGTTCCTCTCCACAGCCACTAAAAGCTCCACCATGCCAGTGCTCTTCCTCACCCCAGCACTGCCGCCCAGAACTGTGACTCAGATCCACACACGGGCAAAGCAAGAGTTTCCTGGCTCAGCACTGGCACAGAGATCCCTGCAGTCCCTCTCTGATCAGCCACTGGATTCCCCCTCAGTCTACGGGCCAGAAGCTTGGGAAGCAGCTGCCCCCCACCAGGGCCACGCTCTTGGGGAGTGGAGTTGAAATCCCGCCTTCCTCTCTGACCACTGACAGAAACAGACTTTTCCCACTGACCTTCTAAGTTATCTTTGGTATTAGTGGATTGAGGAGTCGGGAAACCTCCACAGCTGCCCGCAATTCAGTCCTCTGAGGCCTGCTCCAGGTTTGCTGCGGCCTGCACGCCCATCCTGCGCTGCGCTCCCAGCCCGGCGCGATACACCTTTCTGATCAATCATCCAGGTTGTCTTGGGCTGGAAATTTGTTTCACTCTGTCTTTTTGTGGGTTCTGCTGCTTCAGAATTTGTTTAGAGCCATTTTTTATGAGTATTTGGAGGGGTTTGGGGGACAGCTCAACAAGTCACTGCTTTCACTCCGCCATCTTGGCTCTGCCCCCCACATCACAGCCCCATCATTTCAAATGAAAAGAAGGGATGATTCTGGGAATAAATTCAAAATTTGAAAACATACCTTAATATAATTATACTACAGAAGGTGACACAGTGGATAGAGTACTGGGCTAGAGTCAGGAAGACCTGAGTTCAGATCTGGCCACAAACACTTACTAGCTGTTTGACCCTAGGCAAGTTATTTAACCCTGTCTGCCTCAGTTCTTTATCTGTAAAATGAGCTAGAGAAGGAAATAGCAAAGCACTCCAATACCTTAGCCAAGAAAACCCCAGAAAGAGGCAGACACAACTGAGATGACTGAACAACATGACACAATTTATCACCACTACAGGCATTTCTTTGGTTTATTGAACGCATAGTATCTTAAGCACTCTGGTCCCAAAATATTTTCCTAACCTGCATAAGTCCACTGCAGAAATTTTCCACCATCTAATATAGGAATAATTACACTCTCTCTAAACAAAAGAGAGACAGAGAGAAAGAGAGAGAGAGAGAGAGAAACACAAAGAGAAGAAAAATGATAACTCTAGCATGCCAAAAATAAATTTGATGGACTAAGTCCCTTATTCTATATTAATAAACTTTACTATGTTCACCTATTACTCCTGCATGAAAATGTTATACTTCTGCTTTAACAATGTGGAGGGAGGGATATTCGTTTAGTAGGAATGGAATAACATTGAAACCTACCTTCTCTCCTTTCTGTTTCTATAACACTGAACTCTGTTTCCAGGAATATCCTACAGAGGATGGTAATAATACACAAACAGTAGGACAAAGTGGTCCTTTACCTAAATGAGTTTATAAGCTAGACACATAAAACACCTGGAAAACAATGTACATGAGTAGAGGATAGCATGATTTATCTGTGACAAATATTTCTAAATCCTAATGGGAATATAGCTATAAGAGAGATGGAAAATTACTACCTTTTCTAATTTGTTCATTAAGTCAGAAATACAATTTATTTTCGTCCTTACAGTCCTGTTCAAGAAAACAACAACAGTACAGAGAAAGTGTTGATCTGTGTTGATAAAGGACATTTCTTTAACTGAGACTTTCCTCTACCAATGAAATCACAGGTTTAGTCCTTATCCTTATTTCCTGTTTGGAATCCAGAAGGCAGAACCAGGAGCAACGGAGAGATGTTACCCCCAAAATGTAGCTAGGCTCGATGTCAGAAAAAACAAAACAAAACAAAACAAAAAAACTTGGCCCAGAAGTTAAGTGGGCTGCCTCAAGAGGTGGTGTTTCCACTACCTCCGAAGCCTTCAAGCAGAGGCTGGTCAATTACTTGTAAGGTATGTTATATTAGGGAACACTTTCTGTATCCATTGGACTAGAAGGTCGGCTGAGATTAATAAACTGGATTTCTGTCAAGTTACAGATCACTGCCAATGAAATAATTTTAAAACAATGTACACTTCTGTAACTTAACTGACTCTTCTCCAATACTTGTCAACTCTGGAGTTTCTAATGCATCCCATTCCAATGGCATCATTTTTATAAAGATATCATTTCAAGTATCAACAATAGCCTCTGTTTACCCAAGTATTTCAGTGGGGAGAAAAGTTGCCTTGTTTTCCAATTCATGCAAAAACTCTTGCTTCCTTTCTTTCCCTTTGCACACATTATAGTAATGCAGTTGATTATGTTTTTAACTATTCTCAGATTTTCAAACTTGGAAAAACTTGCTCAGGATCAAAGTGACTATAGATATTTGGATGACAAAGTGGGATTGGAGGGAAGTTTGTGCTTTGGACTGTATGGCTGGTCTGTAAAGTAGGAACTATCAGGAGTCAAACTACACAGGATCATAGCTACCTCATACAATCAATCTTTCACAAAAGTCTTCATATTTCCAGTCATACAGTAAACACTTAACTAAATGTTTGTTAACTACCTTTGCCCAAGTTCTACTTAAGATATTAAGGGATAGGAAGCTACTTGGCCTTTTTAAAAAAAGAGGCAAAAAGAAGAAACTAAAAATGCAATCCTGTTAGCATATATGTGAAGAAACTGTTCATGAAATTTGCTCTTGGACAACCACTCCAGTATCGTTGCCAAGAAAACCCCAAATAGGGTCATGAAGAGTCAGACATGACAGAAAAATGATGCAACAACAAAAGTCAGTGATGGAGAAACTGCAAAGTAATTTTGTGATTCTATTTGGAAATAGTCAGATCTATGTAAGAGTACAACACCTAAAGTTGGCTTATTTAGTTTCAGAAGAACAGTAAGAATTTAAGAGAAGTTGCAGAGGCACACAAATTCAATTATTATAAGTTTGAAAAATATGGTCAAGACCACTTTGTTAAATAAAGCCTAAGGACCCCTCCTCAGAATACTGTTTTAAAGCAATTAAAAGAAGTGCTAAATTTAACCATGAAGGTAATGAAAATAAAGATGTATTTTTTCCTATCCAAGTTCAAAGACCCCCTGAAATCTATCTAAAGACCCTCTTAGGCTAAGAACCCCTAATCTATAAGGAAAAATGAATAAATTGTAAAGATTGGACCTGGGGAGAATAGAAGTATAGGGATAATTTAATAAACATGTTCAAGTATAAGGAGAGTGGTACCAGATCAGTCCTATTTTTTAGAAAGGATGGAATAAAGAGGAATGGTTGGAGCTATACACTGATTTTTTAAATGTAGTAAAATCTGATTTTTAACAGATGTAATTTAACATTCTACATAGACATGATTTAACAGACTACAGAAAAACAAAATGGAAGGTCTTGTTCTACAAATGCTTAAAAATTAGATAAATGTTCCATTTCTTTGAGATAGTTCAGTTCATTCAATACTTTTTTTCTGCCTATTGGGTGCAAAGCATTATAATAGACATTCTGGGAGATGAGAAAAAAAATATGGTTCTAGTATTCAGAGATAATGGGCATACTATATATACTACACACACACACGCACAAGCACAGAGACATACATACATACATACATACATACATACATACATAAATGAGCAAACAAACAAACAAACAAGCAAACAAATAAATAAATAAATAAAAGACAAAAAAAGAATAACTAAATGTTACCAAGCAGTACAACGGTTAGAACACAGTCCTTACGGTCAGAAAGATATGTTTTCATTCTGCTTCAGGCATTGATGTGTGACACTGGGCAAATGTTTGTGTGTCTCATTTTTCTCATCTGTAAAATGAGGGTAATAATAGCACCTACCTGCCAGGCTTCTTGTGAGCATCAAATAAGATAATATTTATAAAGTATTTTCTATCTTAACATATGATATAAATGATATAAATCATCATTATGTAGTACTACTGGAGTTCAGAGAAAAGAGTGACTGCTCAAAAATCACAGAAGCTTTATTTTAAAAAGGAGGCAATTAAAGTAAAACTTCAAGAATGGATAGGAATTTAATAGGAAGCTGCTAGAAAAGGTCATGGGGCAGAAAAAGAGAATAAAGAAAATTCTAGGAAGAAAAAAAATGGTACAAAGTCTTGGAAACAGAAAAGAAAGGGCATTCATTCTTCTGTTGTCCAGTTAGACTGAAGCATAGGGTCCAAGACAGAGAGACATTAGCTAAGGAGAATTGGGGCCAGATTATGGATTCCAGGCTGAGTTGTTTAGATATTATGCAATAGACAACGGAGAACCATTGAAGACTTCTGATCAAGGGAACTGACATAATCACAAATACATTTTAGGATGATTAATGGGGCTTAGTAGAACAGAGGAAGGGGTTGAAAGATATGGGATAATGAAACTAGTTAGGTAAATGTTTCCAAGGAAAATCACAAGAAAGACAGAGGGTCTAGGAAAAAGCTAGAGAGTTTGAACTATAATGCTGACGTTATAGTTGAAAGATGCCTACATTTAGGTAATGGGTAGAGGAAAAGGAGACAAATAAAGAGGTAACTACTCAGAGGTAGGAGAATGTTGGTCCAAGTGTCATAGAAATCAAGGGAAGAGAGAACATCAGGATGGAGGGAGTGGTTAGTGGTGTTAAATACTGCCTAGGCCAAGGAGGGTAAAAATGACAAAAGACAACTGATCCTCATATGTTCTTTGTGGAAAAGAATTAAAGGATATACATTTTATATATTGTACACCCATAGCATATAGTTGGACTTTACTCCTAATAGGCACTCAAAAGATTTGTTTGGAGGCTACCAGCCATACTTAGTAACATCAGTGACAATCCTCTTCTTTTAACAACTTACATAGCTTTTCTACATCTGTGAGAAGTCCTCTCCTAAACTACCTTTTAATCATGTCATTTTATTCTCTCTTCATTTTAGACTAGGAGAAGTTTGAACTCAGACTCTCTGAATTCCTTCAATTTTGGCATCCACAGTACCTAGTGAAGTGTTGTGACATGATAAATATTTGTTTAAGTGAATTGTCAAATTATCTTGCTCCTTTAATCAAAGGATGATAGGAATCAAGAGATGGGAGGGATCTTAGAGACAATTAACCTTCTTCTGTACCTTTGTAGTGATAGGGGAGGAAATAGATAAAAAGGATATGGCTAGGACTGGCATCAGGGAAAGTGATTACAGTCTCCTCATTCTGTAACTCAAATCTTGCCTCCAGAAGATACTTCCTTATTCAGAGGCAGGAACCAGGTATTAACTAGGCAGGTAGTCTGAAGCAAAACTCAGACAGAAATATGAGGGGCACTTTTTAATGTCTATTTGCATAAGTGAATATATTTTTCATGCTAGAGAATTTTACCGTTCCTAACACCTGGACATTCTTTTTGTGGTAAATAAGTGAAGTGTTACAGTGAATGTTCTCAAAGCATCCAGTGAATAAGATTCTCCAGGTGCAATTTTTATCATTGCCAAGGGTTCTCTCTTTCTATGGCTATCCTATTATTATATAATCCCATTGTAAATGATCCACTATATATGAAAGGCTTAGTTCTGGACTTTGACACCATGGGTCAGCTTCCCTTCCCAGAGTAGTCAAAAGTTATAGAACACTTGGTCTTTGGCTCTTGGGTCCCAGGTTCTCTCTCTTTTTTTATAATTCCTAACTCCCCAATTTCTAAACCCTAACTTGAAGCAAGGAATGTCTTGACCTTTTGGTAACTAAGCCTGACTAGATCTCAAGGTTGGAAAATCATTGGCATCTGATCCCTTATTGCTTGCCTCTTCCTTCTTTGATCAATGATACCCTAAGTGAATGCTCAATTCTGGTCCCTCCCTCATTTCCCCCCTTACCCCTATCATCACACACTTCAGATGCCAGTTCAGATAATTTTTTTCTGTTTCTTTTTTTACCCTAAGTCTGTTATCATTCCTCCTACTCCCATGTAGTCCTTCTCTCCTTCAAAAACAGAGGACAAAGAAGAAATATTGTTTAATTCAGGGATCTAGTTAGTCAAATTTGTGTTAACGTTAGAAATTTACCAATTAAACTAACCATTCAGTTAACTCATAGTGGCGGAAGTTTTGTGTTATATTGCTTTATATTATATTGATTATGCTATCCATGGGTAACTAAAAGACTGAAAGACACCAGAAGTTGCCAGATTCTAATCTAGATCCAGATTTAATCTGCGTTCACCAGTCATAGCCAGCTCAGACAACAAAAAGAAGCTGAAGGAGCGTGGAGGAAGATAGGGAATGGAATAATAAACATCAATGGAAAGCATAAGATTTAATCTTGGCCCTTTCAGGTTCATTCAGCTGCGACTCAGTTCAACTCAACAAACCCTGCTTTTATGTGTCTATATTAGGTTCTCCTTATGATATAGCAAACTCTTTTTTAAAATCAATACTATCCTGGTTAGTGATTCAAAGCTTATTGAGTAGTATTTTCTGTTTTAGATCATTTAATGACTAAGATAACTCCAGCCACAGAAACTACTCATTTGCTTTCTCACTCAATTTTAGAACTCATGTACGCAATTAAAAGTGAAACCACACACATAACTAATAAATAATAAAATCCTCAACAGAATTGGAATTACGCCATTTTAAGGCTTAGGCACTATATATTCTGAATGTACCAGGCTTAAATAACACTCCCTTGGGTAACCCTCACTCCTGGCCAGGTTAGTTACTTTTGCATTTTACTCCATCATTAAACTGTAGAAAACACACTAGATCACAGCTTCTCTGGCTTTCTTTATAACACAGCTCAAATTACACCTCCTGTAGGAGTCTTTTCTATGTCCACTTTCCCCTTATTACTAGTATCTTCTCCCTGAGAAGACTTTTCACTTATTCTTTATATAGTTTCTACATACAATTTTTTTCATGCCATTTTGTCCATTAGACTGTGAACTCCTTGAGGGTAAAACCCATGTTTTTTGCCTTTCTTTGCATCATCTGCCTTTAGCACAATGCTTACAACATGGTATGTATTTAATAAATGTTTGTTAACTGAAAATGTTGCAAGCCAAAAATTTAAAAGCATACATTTTATAAGTGACAATCTGATTTCTTTTCTTGAGATCTAAACATAGAAGTAGATGATTTCATTAAAACTTATGTCCAACATGCAACCCATGACACTGCCAGAACACCAGAGCCTTACTATTAGTGGCCTACAACTCCAGAACAGAGAAACAAAGATTTGATAGTAGGTCTATTAGTAGGAAGCAATAAGAGTTTTCTTTGTTGTTTCAACAAGTTATATGCCCAATTTGTTTTGCAACTGGGATATTGCTCAATAACTCATGGTGAGCCTTATTAAAATATGTGCCCTAAAAGCAGTCAAATATGTAACATGTGTAATTGAGCCTATGAACACCACTATTATTCCTTTCATAAATCTTACAGTTGTACTCAATTTGCTTTCCCAACTAAAGATAAAATTAGCATTTAGTTTGTAAGTTAATTAATCTTAATAAAGGATGCTTAGTGGTTTTAGCTATGATTAATTTATCTACCAATTTAAACAATTAATATAATTATTAAGTAAAAAGACAACCAAGTGGCAAATAATTGGAAATTGAGAGGATGCCCATCAATTGGGGAATGGCCGAACAACTTGTGGTATATGACTGCAATGGAATACCATTGTGCTATAAGAAATGCTGAGCAGTTGGGTTTCAGAAAATCCTGGAAAGATTTACACGAACTGAGGCTGTGTGAAGTGAACAGAACTAGGAGAACATTGTACACAGCAACAGCAACATTGTGCAATGATTAACTATGACAGACCTAGCTCTTCTCAGGAATGCAATGATCCAAGACAATTTCAAAAGACTCATGTTGGAAAATGGCATCCACATCCAGAGAACCAACTATGGAGTATGAATGCAGATTGAAGCATACTGTTTTCACTTTTTAATTTTTTTTCTTTCTCATGGCTTTTCCCTTTTCTTCTGATTCTTCCTTCACAACATGACTAATATGGAAATATGCTTAACATGTTTGTACATGTATAGCCTATATTGGATTGCCTGATGTCTAAAGAATGGGGGGAAGAAAAGAGGGAAGGAGAAAAGCTTAAAACTCAAAATTAAGAAAAAAGAATGTTGAAAACTATCTTTACATGTAATTGGGAAAAAAAATACTATTAAGGAAAAAAATAAAATATACAGAAGAAAACAGAAGGGGACACAATCATGGAAGGCAGTATTTTTACAACTGTGTCATATTTAATGTATACTTGAAAAAATAAGCTCTATGTGGTACAGATTCATGATCTCATCCTCAATTGTTGTTGTTTCTAAATCAAAATATTTATGTATGAACATTTTGATAAGAAAAAGAAAAATTAAAATTTAATTTTTAAATGTAGAAAAAGACAACCAAGGAGAACATATATCCATATATCTTAATTTAAAATAATATCTTTAAAACAACCCTAGGTCAAAATAAGGACACACTACTTGTCAATTTTACCTATATTAAGGTATTCAATAATTAATTTAATACTTCAATATAATTTTTGTCAATGTGGGGTCACTTTCTTTCAAGGCAGATCACAAACTTTCTAGCATTTCCACACCAAAAAACAAAAACAAAAACAAAAAAACAACCCCATCATTCTGCAACTCAAGGGTAAGCTTCAAGGTATAGAGGAAAGAATTTTGGATTTGAAGTCACAAGACTTGGTTCAATTTCCCCCCTGCAGCTTGCTGCCTGTGTGATCCTGAGTAAGTCATTAAACTTTCTGTAGAACATGATGAAATGAGCACTGAATTTGAAGTAAGAGGAACTGAGGGAAAATCCTAACTGTGTCACTGACTATTAGACCTTGGGTATATCACAACCTCTCTGGACTTCAGTTTCTTCATTTGAAAATGCGGGTGGGGAAAAAAGGTTTGAACCAGATGAACTCTAATACCCTTTCTATTTCTAAACATATGATCCTATGAGTCTTAATTTCATTGTCTGTACATAACAGGGGGTTAGAATCTATGATGTTAACTTATGAGGAGCTGCTAACTTAGCCAAATCATCCTGCTATGAAAATCACAATCTGTTGACTGCTTCAGTCATAGACCTTCCTGTTTATTGGAATTGCCAGGGATTGTAATCTGCTAGCATAGCCTTTGAAAACTCAGGGTTACTTTCATGATTCAATGAGGTACTGAAGTATGACTTTAGTGAAGGAATATTTTGTCATCATGCTACAGCAACAATAAGGTGTTTACTTATTAAAATGCTTTTAATTTTTATCATTTAAAACAATATGGATGGTTCTGCATAAAAATATATTGGTAGAGAAATATCCTATAATGATCAATGATTTAAAAGATCTAGATAATTAGAATCTGCCTATAGTAAGTTCATATCCTTATGTTATAAACATTAAAGTCTTTTATAATAGCTCCAGGAAAATTTATTTGACCTCCTAAGATGATATATTGAAGTTTAAATATGACATGAAAGAAAGATCATGCTTTAAAATATCCTTTAAAAATTCTAAAATCTTAAAAGTTCTAAAATATGTCATAAAACAAGAATTTGTTTTAATTTGGGTTTATTTAAAAGGAACAGGAGTACTTAACCTCTGTGCATGTGTATGTGTGTGTGTGTATACACGTATGTGCATGCATGCATGCGTGTGCACATGTTGGACCCCTTTGGAAATCTGGTGAAAGCTATAAACTTCTCAGTCTAATATTTTTAGGTGAATAAAATAAAATAAATAGGATTACAATGGAAAAAATTGCATTGAAAGTGCTATAAAATATTTTTAAAAGTACTTTACAGATGCCACATTAAGAAATCTGAAGTAGAAGGACTTCATTATAATAACTTAATTAGAGGTACAAACTTCAGGCAAACAATAATGGATTCGTTACAATAATGTTCACTAATGCCTATAACCGAAAAGAAAATCAGCATATTTATTAATTATCCTAAGTTTACATTATTAAGAAATAATGTTTTATTTTTATTTTTGATTAACATGGTCCATTATGATTACCAGTGAATTAAGAAATGAACTCAATTGGAATTATGGATACACTCATTTCACAAATCTTGATTTTACATAGAGAACAAAACTGCTAGTCAGAGGTTACTATGCAAATGTCTATGATCCAGTTATCAAAATACTAGAACAAACTAACTTATTTTACCTTTGGGAACTGAAGTTCAACAAAAGAATGTGCTAGTTTACTAATTGTTCTTGCCAGTCTGGATTTAAATAAATTAAGAATCCTCTACCAAAGTCTTCCTTCAATCCCTTTGGATCCTTCAAGACAATGCCAGTGGAAGATAACCTGGAAAAGCTTCAAATAAGGGTCCAACGATGTGCTGTTTGTTAAGACCAATATGACTAAGTTTGAATAAATTCATCCTCTAGTTCCCTGTAAGATGGGTTACTTTTGAGCCACAGTACCGAAAACATTTACTAGGTCCCCAAGGAGAAGGAATCTGTATTAATGGAGGGACTGCTAATACAAGTAAAATCAAGAAGCCTTGAAATGTTTGAGTTTTAAGTTGAAAGTTAACTTCCCAAGTGAGAATTTACAGTGGACACCACCCAAATTAAATACAAATATAAATTAATTTCACTATAACACTAAATCACTAGTGTACTGTTTATTTTGCTTAATATTAACACATCTACCTTAAAATACCTATCAGGCAGAGGAAGGTACAGAATTACATACAAAGAATCAGAAATTAGAGAAATAGGAGGATTTATCTTTCTCTTTAGAATAATAGATTTTCAAAACAGATTCTCTTCTTTCATGGTAGAAGACTTAATAACAAAATAATGCAAATTAAAACAAGGGAAATGCTCTTGCAAGAAAAGGTATCTGCAGTTGAAGTTGTTATCTCCAGTGATGATAAACTTAGGAGTGAATAGTAGGGACAGCATGATGCAGGGGAAAAAATGTCTAATTTGGCTTGAGGACCTGAGTTCAAATCTTGAATAAGGCACCTACTACTAGTATGACTGAGGAATTTACAAACTCTACAGGCTTCAATTTCCTCATCTGCAAAAATAAAGAGATGGGACTAGATAATCATTAAGACGCTTTTTAGATCAAAATCTATGACCCTATGAACTCACTCATAAAATGTTTTGCAAACTGCAAAGCATAGTACCAGTTTTGCCTACTCTCATACTTTACATAATGCACATCTCCCATAAGTATGTACAGATGCACTTCCACTTACTCAAAGGGAGCTAGGTAGTGAAATATATAGAGTACTGAGTTTAGAGTCAGGAAGAAGATAGTTCAAATCTGGCCTCAGACACTTACCGGCTCTGTGACCTTGGGCAAGCCATTTAGCTTTCACCTGCCTCTGTTTCCTCAACTACAGAAGAGTTATAACTATGGTATAGCCCTACCTTCCAGGGTTGTAGTGAAGATCATATGATATAATACTTGCAAAGTACTTAGTTCAGCACCTGGCACACAGTAAGCACTTAATAAATACTTGTATCCTTCCTTGTTTCTTCCTAATCAGGGATCAAGTGGAATATGGGGGAAAAATTCTTCCTTCTCACCTACGATGGACTTTTATGACCAGAACATCCTTTCACAACCAAAGTATTAAGTCAATCAATTCCTATTTATTCAAAATAGTTGGGTCACGTAACATTAACTGCATTGTCCAATCAATTGAATTTTACCAAAGGAACATACGCCAATCAGGAAACAGAAGAACTGGATTTGAATTTTGCTACACAACTTCTCACTCAGATTCCTGATTCGTAAACTGACAATAATAACACTTCCACTACCTGTCTCACAGAGATGTAAGATGCTGTTTAAATGGGCTAATATTATCATTTCAAAGAAGTAGAGCACAATAAAGATAACATTGACCTTGAAAATAATGGAATTTTTCTATGATGATTCTGAAGGCTAGGTGATTTCTAGTGCCTCTCAGCTTCTCCTTACTATTAATGGTGCCACCATCCATCTAGACCTTCAGGCTTGGAACCTGTGAATCAGCCTTGACTCTTCCTATTTTCTTATCACTCACACTCAATCATATGCCAAGAATTGTCCCTTATTCCTTCCCAATATCTCTAGCACCTGTCTCCTCCTCTCTACTTCTGTTGTCACCATTCTAGCCCTCATTCCTCTTGCCTGGATTATTGTAATATCCTTCTCACTAGACACCCTGCCTCCTATCTCTGGCCTCTGCAACTCAATCTTCACATCTATGACAAATGACCTTTCCTTAAATACAGATATTATTATGAATAACACAGGTAACACCAATAACTCGTTAATTCAATAGAGTGAGCTCTTATTCAGTTTTTTGGGAGGTATAATTCCCTACTACCTATAGGGAAAATACAGCTTAGACTCCCATGATCTGGCTTCAACCTACCTTTCTAGTACTATTTCATTAGACTCCTTTTCATATTCTACCTTGCAGATAAATGGCATGACTAGCAGTAATTCCCTGGTCTCATCCTGCCTCCTGCTACATCTGCCCACTGTTGCAGGAAGTTCCTCATGCCTGGAATGCACTTTTTTCACATATGAATGAATGAAGATATCATTTATTGCACACTTGCTATGAGCCAGGCACTATATTAAGTGTTTGAACTACAAATACAAGCAAAATAAATCACTTAGATCCTTGAGATCTTCTATGATAATAGTAGAATTTATCATATATAGCAGAGTTAGAGTATACATACAGTACATGGCTCGGAGATGGCCACTAAGTGGCATGGTGGCCCTGGGACCAGGAAACATAAGGTGAAATGTTACCAATCAGAGCCTAGGATGTGGAGGTGGGAATCAGAGCTCTGGTGAAAGGAACATGAGAAAGAGAAAAAGGAGGAGAAAGAGGAGGACAAAGTATAGAAAGCATAGTTTAGAGGTGGCTATATAACAGGATTGTTACTCTAGACCAAGCCCCTTCATTTCTTCAGTTGAAGAGACTAAAGTGCTGAGAATTTAAGAGTCTTGCCCAAGGCCACAAAGCTAGTATTACAGGTACATTCTTCCACTTCTTCCAAGTCCCAGTCAGGTACTACCTCTTCTATGTGGCTGGTGCTACCAATTGATTTCCTATCCCTTGAATTTCTTCTAGTACTTTATCCTAATTCCTCTTTCCTTCTGAGCATATAACTATACTCACTGGTGAATATACTTGTTTCTCTGTGTCAGTTCTAAGTAGATCTTAATTTTCTGGAGAACAGAAGTAGTACTCTTTTTAATCTTTGATCTCCCCCCTGCTAACACGAACACTTTGCAAATAATAGGTATTTAAAGATGGCTGCCTGAAAAGAGACTGGCAGTCCAGCTCTACCATACCTACTCCAGAACTATGCCAAATAATAATCAAGAAATCCAATGAGAAAACCATAGTACATGACTTCTTCTGTCCTAGAGCTGCATAGAAAATCAATCAGAAGAAAAAGAAAGGAAAGGAAAGGGGCTACTAACAAAACCAGTGCCAGCACAGGTAAATAAAATAGCAGCCTCCCAGGTAGACCAGGGACACCTAGTCTGCAAGGCTCAGTATCCAAAGGCAACAACATTGGAGGGCTCTCTGAAGGCAACTCCAGGATAGACAGAATCTCAAAGGAGGAACAGACATTGGAAGTCACTGGGAACAGTGCAACCAATCTGGGCACTGCTGAGCTCATTCTAGGGCTCTCTAAGTCCAGGTCCATACTACCGTCTCCTGAGTGAGACACCAAAGAACTAGGCCAAAAAGATCCAGTGATCTGTACCTCAAAGATCCCAGGACCCAAGTCAAGGAGATGGATGACAGTTCAAGAACTTAGCTCATTGAAATAAAAGCAGAGTTGACCAGCCCACCCCAAAGTGCAGCAAGATACAATCACTTGGCCCTGGCAGACACCCCATATCAGGCTGGAGACATGAGGAAGGAGAAGATACGAACTATTATAAAGATCTGAAGATACCTCAAAATCCAATTCTACAACAAGTACAAGCAGAGACTAAAAGAAAAAAATGTATTTTCCATAAATACTACATGAATATCCAGAAGACATAAAGTATAAATGAAAGCTCTAGAAGAAAGAATTAGAAGGAGAATGCATAATTTAGACCAGAAAGTATTTATTCTTAATCTTACCCAAGTGAAGGACCTGAGGTGTAGAAGGAAACATTCATTTTTGGACATGAACAGTGTGCATTTGTTTTGCTTGACTCCTCATTATAAGCTTCTCCTCCCTTCCCCCAATTAAGTCTGGGGCAGAAGGAGTATCACTGTTGGAAGGAAGGAGGGAAGGAAGGAAGGAAAAAACAAAAGAAAGAGAAAGGAAAAGAGGAAGGCTTTTGAAATATTTTTAAAAGTAAACAAAAGAGTATGGAAGGAAGCTCTGAAAGAAGCACAGAAAAGCAGGATAAGTTTTTTTTTAAAGTAAGGTTGAATTTATTATATATTTTAATATAAAGCAAGTGATATGGAGTAATTTCATATAAAATCTGTTTTATATATGAAAATGCTCATTATCTTGGTATTTATTAAATTCAAAATAAACACATATGCTAGGGAACTTGCTCTAATTCTTTTGGAGTAAAAAAAATCAAATAATAGGCACTTAATAAATGTTTGCTGTCTTGAACAGCCTGGAGTCAAGAAGACCTGAGTTTAAATCTGCCTCAGATACTTACTAGTCGTGTGACTCTGAGCAAGTCACTTAATTTCTATTTGTCTGTTGTCTCAATTGTAAAACGGGAATAATAATAGCACCTACCTCAAAGGATTGTTGTGAGGATCACTGAAAAAATATTTGCAAAAAGCACTTAGTCTAGTACTTGGCAGATAGTAGACTCCACATAAATGCTTATTCTTTTAGCCCCTTCCTCTGCATAATGATAATTACTATATGGTATAATAGATGTATAATGTGGAGAAAATTTGACTAAGTAGTGACCACATGATATGGCAAGTAATTTTAGGAGTTACTTTTTCAAAATACCAGCTATTGTCTTCTTACATTTACTTTCTCATAAAACAGTTTAGAGTATGCAAAACACAACATTTTGTATCTTCCAACTGTTCATATTCTAAATAAAGGAGTATTTACTATGTGTCTTGAAATTACAAGCACTTGTGAAAACTTAAGGAAAGCATACTATACTGTAAGCAAGGCTCTCTACTCCTTAGTTAGTACACCACAAAGTATTCCACAAGCATTGGGTGAGGCATAAAGAGAGGACTTATATTCTTTGCCAACTCAACTTTTATTACTTCTATCACAATAGCTGAAAGGAAGACAAATTACATAAGAAAGCTTACTTTTCAAGATATTAAGCAATAGGATTATAGCATCCTCCCCCACCTTAAGTAATGTCACATAAAAATTGTGTAAATCTTTACAAAGCCTTGCAGGTGAATTTGAAAAACACTCCACCCTTTATAGAAACAGGAAGCAGTTTAAACACAAGGTTAAAGAGGTTTTTTTTAAAAAGCTTTATTAATGCCCATTATAATTAGCTTCTTTAAAAAATGTTATTTTTTATGATTAAAGAGCTATTTTTTAATAAAGTATTGACACTGAGATGGTAAGGGGAAGATTCAGTGGGTTATTATCTTTAGTTGGCTTGCTACTCAGTACTGAATATTGCCCTTTAGAAGAAGGAGGAATATGTCCCTTAATGGACAGAGCACTGGATCTAGAATCAGGAAAAGCTAAGTTTAAATCCAACCTCAGACACTTGCTGCATGACCTCGAGCAAGTCACTTAAACTGTCTTCCTCAGTTGCCCCCACTGTATAATGGAAATAATAATAGCAACTACCTCCCAGGATAGTTGTGAGAATGAGAAATTTGTTAAGTGCTTAGCATAGAATCTGGCACATAGTAGGCACTTAATAAATGCTTGTTCCCTTCCTTTTACTTTAATGAAACTGAGTGTCTTCTTGTTAGTAAGAAATTTGTCAAACCGTATAATTTCATTCATTAAGCTTTTGTGAATACAACATCTTTTTATAAAAATGCCCACCTGAAGAATTCCACTTTAGGTGAACACCAAAGACAGACTTTATTTAGCTTCCCACCAAGTAACAGAGCTAAAACATTATCACCGGTTAAAAAAATCGTACCCTAGACAAATAACCATAAATCACATCCTGGGGTTCAATGACTAATATACCACTGTCAGAATGGAAAACATTTTGAAGAATACAAAATATATTTTGCTTCATCTTTTTTTTAATACACATTCATCAACATATAGAAATGATCACATAAGACAAGTGCAATATTTTCCAAATTCAGAATTCCATCACCAGCTTCAGTGTGAAGGGTCTGGAGTATACCCACCTTCTCAGCTCTGACACTTATATTTCCTATCTTATTTCACCAGCTCAACTTACTATCAGCCTCCAATGAGAAGCCATTCCTAAATGCCCTAGTTCCTACTGCTCTCTACATAGACAAATTACCTTGAATTGATTTATTTAAATAAATACACTATGCCCAGTAGAACTTAAGCTTCTTATAGGAAGGTATTGTTGTTCTTCACTTTGTTTTTGTACCCTTAGCACCAAGGACAGTGCCTTGACCTTAATAAGTGTTGCATTATTTATACCCACTAGGGAAGTCTTTGCGAGAGACATATAAACTATTCATATTTGACAAATGCAGAAAGTTTATTGTAGAGCCAGATTGGTATAGTGAATAAGGAAACTGCAGCTGGCCTCAGAGTCAGCACAAGCTGGGTTCAAATCCTGCCTCTGACAGTCTGCCTGATCCTGAGCAAATCACTTAAAATATCTCTCAGCAGCCTAGGTAACTCTAAGACCAGGTTGTAGAACCATTGCAGTTATACATTGGTAGAGGGAATTTCCTCATTTTCTCACTTCCTCAAGAGGAGCTCTCTACACTGATGAAGTTACAAATTTGTACAAAAAAAAAAAGTTTACACAAGAATTGAACATACAGTTGAGAAAAGTCTATTTCACTAGTTTTCTCTCCAGAGATTTTAAAAATTAAAAACAAAATGTGATTTCCAGACCAATAAAAAATGTAGCCAATGATAAGAGTTGAATAAGAGCTAACCATACAAGTAGATTTTTTACAAAGTGACAATAAACACCCAAGAGTAGAAATTCTAAAACTCTAGTTATAAACAGGAACTAAAAAAGGAGACTGTATGAAAGATCATAAAACTATTCTTTAAAAAATGGTGATGCATAACCACTTTGAAAGTATTCAAACACTTTCTAAAATGTCACCTCCTTCTGACCCATTCATCCTCTCCTTTGAGAACACATGCACAACCCTGATTTCAAGAGACTGAAGATGAAAGAAACCAGGGCTGGGCAGTTCAATAAAAGCAATCTAGTTAAGGAAGCAAATGTCACTTTTAATGCTCTGAAGAAGTGCAATAACACAAAAGTCTTGTTCTGTTTTGTTTTATGTTTTGAACAACCCCTGCAATAATTCAAGAATGTGCAATTTCATGATGTGAGTACTCTCCATAGATCACACAACTCGTTTTCACGTAGATTTTTAGGAGTTCCTGCCACAGAAAAGATTATCATCCTTTAACCAACTGATGATAAGCTACTCTGAACTTAATTAGGCTAGTCCAAGAGTGGGGACCCTGCTGCCTTGAGGCCACATGTGGCCTTCTAGGTCCTTGGGGGGCCTTTTGACTGAGTCCAAGTTTTACAGAACAAATCCTTTTATTAAGGGGACTTGTTCAGTGAAATTTGGATTTAGTCAGAGGGCCACACTTGTGGACCTAGAGGGCCACATGTAGCCTCGAGGCCAGAGGCTCCCCGTCCCTGAAGTCAGCCAATCAACAAATATCTATTAAGTGTCTATTACATAACAGGAATTGTGTTAAGTGCTAGCAATACAAGAACAAAAGTGAAATAGTCATGTTCCTCAAAGAGCTAACATTCTAAAGGGGGAATATATGTCTATAGATGGATGGATTGATATATAGATATATGACACATACAAATGATAACAATAATAACTAAGATTTACATGATACTTAAAAGTTTGCAAAGCACTTAATAAATATCTCATTTGATCCATAAAACGCCTATGGGAGTTCATGTTATTATTATCCCCATTTTACAAATGAGTAAACTGAGAGAGACAGGTTAAATGGCTTGCTTTAGGTTACACAGCTAGTAAGTATCAGAGGCCACATTTGAACTCAGGTTTTCCTACTACAAGTCCAGCATTCTAACTACTAGATCACCAAGCACTAGCATCTTTAGCTGAAGGTACTATTAAAAAGCCTGCTATAGAGCACTTGAGCCTAGTCTTGAAGGAAACTAAGGGTCCCCAAAACTGGAAGGAGTTCATCCCAGGCATGGAGGTCAGCTCATGTAAAAGCATGAGGATGGTGGCTGAAATTCATCAAGAGTGCCTATATGTATGCTTGTGGAACATATGTAGTTGTGAAGAATTTTAAATGACAGAGAAAGGATTGTGTATTTAGACTAAAGGTAACAGGAAACCACTTTTATGGGTGAGGGGTGGAACATGTCCAACCTGTGCTTTGGTAGCAGTGTGAAGGACAGTTTGGATTAAGGAGTTTTGAGGTGACAAGACTTATGAGGAAACAATTTCACTAGATCAGAAGAGAGGTAAGAAGGCTCAAACTAGCATGGTGACTGTATGAGAGGAAAGAACAGGTATGGATGTAAAAAATGTTGAACAACAGACACTGAGTCTCCTGCTACCAAATATAAGAAGCTTTTTCCAGTTTGGCAGTATCTGTCAGAAGATGTACTTTATTGACTCCTTCCATGTCACCAGGAAGTGACAGAGTAGAGTTTAGGAGAGGTTTTGAAGAATAAAAGTTTTAGTAGTTGGCCCTTACCTATTATATCTGCAACACAGACATCCAATAACTGTCATGCCTAGCAAAATGCCTGGTGGTGCAGTGGATAGAGTGCCAGGCCTGGAGTCAGGAAGACTTGAGTTCAAATCCGGCCTCAGACATTTCTTAGCTGTGAGACCCTGGGCAAGTCTCTTAACCCTGTTTGCTTTAGTTTCCTCAACTGTAACATGAGCTAGAGAAGGAAATGGCAAACCACTCCAGTATCTTTGCCAAGAAAACCCCAAATGGAGGACAGGAAGAGTCAGACATGACTGAAATGATTGAATAACAACAATAATAAATGTTTATTGACCTTGTGGTTATGTATCAAAGGATTCATCAGTAGCAGATTTACTACTTGGTAATAAATTATTTAGCTATGGCTGCCCCTGAAAGAAAGAAAAAAAAATGTAAAAGTGTCTTTAACATTCATAGCAAGGACATTTGAATCTGTCATATTTTAATTACTGAGGTAGCTGGTGGAACAGTGGATAGAGATCCTGAAGTCAGGAAGATATGGGTTCAAATCTTCAGACACTTATTAGCTGTGTGACCTGGAATAAGTCACTTACCTTCTGTTTGCCTTAATTTCCTCATCTGTGAAATGGGGATAATAATAGTGTCTACCTCACAGGGCTGCTATGAAGATCAAATAAAATACATAGTGTGCTTTGCAAACCTTAAAATGCTACATAAGATCTAGTTAATTCTGTATTTAAATTCAGAGGATTGGAGTTCTTGGTCACCAGTGTGACCTTTTGGCAAGCCACTGTCCCTAGGTGGGCCTCAGCATCCTAATCTGCAAAATAAAGGTGTTGAGATGATCTTTCCAGCTCTAAAGCTAGGATTCTGTATTAATAGCGTTCTATTGAGCTTTACTTTACAGACCTAATTTAAACTCGCAAGTTCCTTTCTCCCAATCCTACAGCTTGATAGCTATCAATAACCTAATAACTCTGGCATTATTAAAAGTCCTTTTTCCAAACCCACCCTAAAATTCTATTAGAATTAGGTATTTAAATTTCAGTGCTAGTTAAGCTATCAATTTACCATGTGGCCCTGAAGTTATTTAAAAGTCTGTCTGTGAAGGGGATAATAATAACAGCTCCCCTTAATTCATTGCTTCAATAAGGAAGTATTAGGAAACCAAACTACATTTAGGGATTCTTTATAGAATGCTAAATCCTAGTACCACTTTCTTCTAAATTTCTCTAATTACACAGAATATTAGCATTCGAGTAGAATGAATAGTATTGGAAGAGGAAGAGAAAACACCCTTAAAAGTCACAGAGAAGCCTATGTGTAAAACATGGATTTGTTCAAGACAAAAGAATATAAAAAGAGAAGTAAACGCTAATGGTGCCGATTCAAATAGTGGCTGGTACAAGAACTGTAGCCTTTCTCATGTTTGGCTGCTTTGGGATATATAGCCACAATCACATATGTTAGAGGGTGGGTAGCCCAGGGCTCATCCTCTCAGTTTAACTAGTTACATTTTACTTGTGCCTTTCTAATTGTTTATATCAAATAAAAAGACTCTGGAAACATAGGAGATTTAGGAACCAACCCTGTGGTATAAATGCTGAAGAGGGATGCTAAAAATACCAGCCTAATTCTATAGGTTCACATATGTAGGTGAGCAATATTTCTGGAACAATTGTTCATAGCTCCAGTAGATAGCTATGGGTTCTCTCCAGCAATAGCATCAAACTCAAATAAAAATAGGGGTTACTAATTCATACCTAAGGATCCCAGGGGATCACATATTGACTTAGTTTCTATACTCTGTTTTGTTTTGTTAAGTATGTCCTAATAATATTTTAGTTTAATTCAGACTGGGAATGTCATAGGTGACAAGAGGCCATGTTTACGTCTCTGCATTCAGCTTATGGCACTGGCCATATTTACTTTCAACTTTTTAATCCTTCCTTTCTTCCTGAGCAATGTTCTTGCTCAAAGTAGCTGCTAAGTTTGTGTTTAATTAAATTGTTACCGAGGTCCTGTGTAGTGTAATGAAACATCTACAACTGAAAAGCACAAAAGAATAAATAATTACACTCATCTTAAAGAATCACAAGGTAATTAACAGACCACCTAGTTAAAACACTTAATTTGACAGATACAGAAATTGGGGCCCAGATAGGTTAAGTGATTTTTCCCAAGGTGACACTAGTATTAAGTGACAAAGTTAGGATTTGAACTGAGGTCCAAAGCCAATACTGTTTCCACATACCATATCATACTAGTGGTTAAAGGGCCAACTTTGGAATCAGGAAGACCAAGGTTCAAATGTTACCCCTGACACATTGGCTGTGTGAATTTTAGCATGTCAGTTGCCTTATCTTGCAAGGCTCTAATCAATTCTCTGAAAGAATAAATTGCAGCTGAGTTCTAAATCTTCATCAGTGGAGTGTGTTTCCACACAAGGAGCCCCCTACATTGTTGAAATCACAATCCAGATCTGTCAAAAAAAATTGTTTTAAAAAAGGAGTCTGGGGCAGGCAGCTAGGTAGTTCAAGGGATAGAGCACTGGCTCTGGAATTGGGAGGACTTGAGTTTAAATCCAGCCTCAGAAGCTTGACACTTCCTAGCTGTGCGACCCTGGGCAAGTCACTTAACTCCAATTGCCTCGCAAAACAAACAAACAAACAAACAAAAAAAGGAGTGTACTTACTTTGGTAACTGAATTCAAAATTAGTTTCCTTAGCATCTATGTGTAACACATTGCATTTTGTGCCAGGTAGAGACAAAAATGGGTCAAATGCAGTTTCTAAGTTTTATTGGAAGTAGAGGACAAATAAAGTACAATATAATATTACAGCTTCACATTATGCATATTAATAAAGTTATTATAAGACTTTATCGGTCTTGAACTCAGTTATCCATTAATTTCATCTGTCTGGAAACAGCCAAAAACCAAAAAATAAGCATCAAAAATTTTAAAACAAACATGATAATAATCCTCTGAACAAAAAAGATGATATCATAAAATCTATACAGTAAAGATTTCCTTGGGAGAAGTCTGCTGGGCCCTGACTCTGAGCCTATTTTCTCTCATTTTACACAGATTTCTACAAACCTTCATTTTCTGGTTTCTCAGGATACAGAAAAATAGAAGAGAGAGCAAAAATCTAGAGACAGACACTGAAGTTACAGATGAAAGCTGGTGAGGAAACAAGGGGAAAAAAACAATTTTAAAAATAGACCAAAAACCCAACAGTCTAATATCATTTAGAGTAGGAACAAACATCTCTACATATCTCAATATCTCCCAAGGGCATGATAATAATAGACAGTAACATAACTGATTCTCAGAGATGACCCTGAGTCATCAAGAAAAGGCTCAAAAATGTTCAATATACTCTGTTTAAGGAGGCAAGAAAGTTTATTTTAGGAAGATTTCCATTCAAATTGGTTAAAATGTTTTGCAACATTTATGCTTACAAGGATAAACCATAAGGTATCTGGAAGAGAGCTCTGTAGAATGATTTCTTCCCTAAGGTTCCAAATAGATAAGATTTGATTGTATAAAATGTGTATTTTTATTAATGCTGTACTTATTGAAAATAGACCCTTTGGATTTCAAACTACACTCATCATCTTAAAAATAATTGACACTGAGTTATGCTTAATAACATAGTGCCGTCCACTTTTCCTCATAACAGATAATATTCACACTAAAATTGCTAGCATGTTTTGCCTAGCTTGCTATTTTCAGGCCTTTCCATAACCATTTCAATACATAAGTATAAAAATAAAAATGCATTATTCCTCCTCTCCCCCTTCTCCTTAATGCTACCGTTGGCTTCTGAATGATTTTATTTGCAGATTTTTTTTTAGCTCAGATCACTTAATATGAAAGACCCACTCAGAGCCAACAAAAAGAGAAAAAAGAAAAAAAAAAGCAACAACTCCCAGTTCCCATTGCTAAGTCATAAATCCACTTAGAAACATTTTGTTTTACAAGTAATTTCAAGGCATTGATCCTTTTGGGAGTCCAGTGATTTGCCTTAACGTATTTTTTTTAAATAAACTTAGCATCATGCAAAACAAACAAACCACACACACATATAAAATACATGGTTCACAAGCTTCCACACCAACTCTGAAAGTATTTTCACAATGTGAAATTTTAAATAGCTTCAGGATCACAGGGGAAGAATGGAATACATCCTTCACAGCCAGTGCAGTGCAGCAACTAAACCACTGAGGTTCATTATTTCATTATAGGCTTAATAAGTTTGGTCTTTAGGTCACATGAACTATAGAAATATAGAAATATACACATATACATATATGCACATGGGTATATATATAGTATGCATGTAAATGCATGTACATATGTATATATGTGCATACAGACAAAAAAGTGTAAGAGGAAGGAAACATTTATTAAGCACCTACTATATGCCAGGCACTGTGCTAAGTGCTTTACAAACACAATCACATTTAATCTTCACAACTCTGGGAGATAGCTGCCATTATTATCCCCATTTAATAGTTGAGGAAACTAAGGCAGGTAGAGGTTAAGTGACTTGCCCAAGGTAATACATTAAGTAAGTGTCTGAAGCTAGATCTGAAATCAGGTCTTCCTGAGCTCAGACCTCGGGTCCAGCGCTCTATCCACTCTGCCACCTAATTGCCTCTTGCACATAGAAGGATGTATAAATTTGATTCTGGAAAACTCATGGCATTGTAACCCCTTTATGAGTGCCCATTGTAACAATCTATGAGTTAGGTTTGTTGTTTAGTCATTTCAATTATGTCTGACTCTTCGTGACCCTATTTGGGTTTTTTTTGGCAAAGGCATTGAAGTGGTTTGCCAATTCTTTTTCCAGCTTATTTTACAGATGAGGAAACTGAGGCAAATAGGGTTAAGTAACTTGCCCAGGGTCACAGGGCTAGTAAGTGTCTAAGGCTGGATTTAAACTTATGAAGATGACTCTTCCTGACTTCAGGACCTGCACTCTATCTATTGTGCCACCTAGCTGTCCCTATAACTTAGTAGATAAATTCTCATAGTATTTCCTAAAGAACAAAGAAGTTATGTGACTTACCCAAAAGCAAACATCTAAAAAAATATTAGTCAGGATTTGAACCTAGCTCATCTAGATGCCAAATACAATACTCAGTTATATCACTCTGCTTCTGCTTTATGTGTCCATGTGTTTCAATAATATAGACCTATCCATATCCTATGTATTGCACAGGCATGCGTATATGTAAGAATTGCATGTGTTCACAAGAACATACAAAAAGACACTATACATATATAAAGCAGAGAGAAAAACTCAGAATTCAAATCTGAAATAGATGTAAAAATGTGTGATATCAGTGAGCTAATATGTACATAGCAACTAAAGGCTAACAAGGGTCATTACACAACAAATAAACCATGACATAGAGCTACTGCACATAAGAGATAACGTGAGAAATTCTGTATTTCGGCCATCACCCGTATCTGACATTAAGGAAGAGAAACTTGTAGGAAAAAGTCTTGCATACTGGTCTCTATGATTAGTAGTAGGTTTTGCACTATAATCACAACAGAACAGAATTATTGTCTCTTACCTCCATCAAAATTAACATTTAACAGTAAAATTTGCAATAAGAATCTGCTCAATTTTAAACCAAACTAAATCTAAATTCAACAGAAATTTCTTTCTGTTTGACATATTGATTTCCTAAGGGTACCAATTCTGGAAAAACAGATCATCTGAATGTAATAGTTTGCCCCAGGGAGACTTTAGCAAAGTTGAAGGTAGGGAGGTGGCAAATGACTGAAATGCAAAGAAAGGTCTGAAGAAATAAAATAAACTTTCCACTCCTTCGAAAGAACCAGAGTTTTGAATAGCTCAATTGCGAGTGAAAAAGTCAATGAACCAATGAACTTGGCTGTAAGGCAGAGACTAGCCATCTTAACCTTGACCCTAGCCACTCAGTATAATTGCCCTGAATTAGGTGTACCACCCTAATCCAGGAAGTCCACAGTGATGGAGACTAGTGTTGAACTAAAAGGAAGGGAAGTTAAATCTATTATATCTATTGTCTAGAGGTGAAAAACTCAAGAGCTAATGCCCTGAAAGCATGTAAGAGGAAAGGCTGTTGCCAATCCTAGACTAAACACAATGGCCCTAGCAAAAAGCCCACAGTAGCACTTGTTGAGAAGAGCACTGAAATACTATACCTAAATAGGGTACAGTAGTACCCAGCCAAGCGAGATTTCAGCTGGCCTTCCAAGGGTAAATCTAGAGAATCCAGCACATGAAGCCATCTAATAGAGCCAGTGTGCCTTGAGAAGAGCCTAGTAGCCTAGTGGCTCAGTCCAGCAGCAGCTGTACAGGGAGTGACAGTGGTCTGCCCAGCCCAGTCCAGCAGCAAGTGGCATACCTACATCAGAAGCAGCTGTACCTAATTATTGAATGACTTGTCTGGCCCAGTCTAACAGCAAATTAATCCATCCAACCAAGACATGGGAAGCTTCCATGAGTAAACTCAAGTGAATTCAGTGAATTCTCTGCCTGATGGAGACACTGTATCGACACTATATCCTTGGAGGAGTCAGCCTGGCTATAGAGTTGCTATAAATATTTTTATACAAATAGGTCCTTTTCCCCTTTTTGTATGTCTTTGGGACATAGACTTAGCTGCATCAAAGGTATATTTTTATAATAGATTCTGCTCCAGCCCCTTCTTTTATCTGGTGTGTATTACTCTGCTCCAAATGCATTTCTTATAAACAACAAATTTTAGAATTATGTTTTTTAATCCATTCTACTATCCACTTCCATTTTATGAGTTCATCCCCTTCACATTTATAGTTATGATAATTAATTATTTCCCTCCATGCTATTTTCTCTTGTTTATGCCCCCTCTTTCTTACCCCCCACCCTTTCCCTCCTCACAAGTGTTTTTCCTTCTGATCACTGCTTTCCCCAATATAACATCCCTTTTATCAGTCTCCCCTCTCCCTTCTATTATCCCTGTCCCTTTTTTATTTCCTTGTAGGGTAAGATAGATTTCTGTATCCAGCTGAATGCGTATGTTATCCTCTCTGAGTCAATTTTGATAAGAGTAATGTTTAAGCTTTGCCCACCCCCCTATGCCCCCCCTTCCCCTCCATCATAATAACTTACATGCATCTTTTATGTGGGACAATTTACCCCATTCAATCTCCCTCCTCCTTCTTCCAGTGCAATTATCTTTCTCACACCCTTTTTTTTTTTTTGGGTGGAGGGTATTATCCCATCAAAGTCTCTTTACATCTAAACCCTCTGTCTACATATACTCCTTCTAACTGCTCTTATAATAATAAAATTCTTAAGAATTACAAATGTTATCTTGTCATATAGAAATATAAATAGTTTAACCTTATTGAATTCCTTTTTTCTCTTTCTTGTTTACTTTTTTATCTTTTTACATTTCCCTTGACTCTTGTATTTGGAGGTCATTTTTTTTTAATTCAACTCTGGTCTTTTAATTAGGAATGCTTGAAAGTCCTTTATTTTGTTAAATATCCATTATTTTCCCTGAAAGATTATATTCAGTTTTGCTGGGTAGGTGATTCTTGGTTGTAATCCTAACTCCTTTGTCTTTCAATATAGCATATCCCAAGTCCTCCAGTTCTTTAATGGGGAAGCTACCAAATCCTGTGTAATCATGACTGTAGCTTCATGATATTTCTATTGTTTCTTTTTGGCTGCTTGCAATACTTTATAATTGATCTGTGAGCTCTGGAATTTGGCTATGATGTTCTTGAGAGTTTTAATTTTGGAATTTCTTTCAGGCAGTGATCAGTGGATTGTTTCAATTTCTATTTTGCCCTCTGGTTCTAATATATCAAGGTCATTTTCTTTGACAATTTCTTGAGAGATATTGTCCAGGGTTGTTGTTGTTGTTGTTTTCCATGGCTTTCTGGTAGTCCAAAAATACTTATATTATCTCTCCTGGATCTATTTTCTAAGGTCAGTTGTTTTTCCAGAGAGAAATTTCACATTTTCTTCTATTTTTTAAAGCTTTTTTGATTTTGTTTTATTGTATCTTAATGTCTCATAGAGTCATTATTTCCACTTGTTCAATTATAATTTTTGAGAAATTATTTTCTTCAGTGAGCTTTTGTGTTTTCTTTTCCATTTGAACAATTCTAATTTTTAGGAAGTTATTTTCCTTGGTAAATTTTTGTATATCTTTTCCTATGCTATTGACTTTTTTTCATAATTTTCTTATATTACTGTAATTTCTTTTTCTAATTTTCTACTTCTCTAATTTGCTTTTTAAAATCCTTTTTAAGCACTTTCAGGAATTCTTTTTCAGCCTGAGACCAAATTACACTTTTCTTTGAGGCTTCACATGTAGCCATTTTGACACCATTGTTCTCTTCTAAATTTATGTCTTGATCTCCTCCATCACCATAATAACTTTCTATAGTCAAGCTCTTTTTTTTTGGCTCATTTTTATTTTTTTCTGCCTTTTAACTTGATATTTTTGTGTGAGATTGAGGCTCTGGTCCTGCACTGTCCCCAGCTTTTTGTTGTTGTTGTTGTTCCCAGCTTTTTGAGCTGGGGTTTGGGTCTTATGCTTACTTTCTCTGGAGGGTAGGCTTCCCTTTTGGCTTGTACTGGGGGAGGGGCCTCCTTGTTGGCCTCCCCTGGGTATGGGGTTTAGCAGCTGGCCTGCTCCAGGGGTGGGGCCTGGCTGCTGGGTTGCTATGGTAACAGCATCTTCCTGGTGGCTGGCCCTGGAGGAGGGATCTTGTTGCAGGTCTGCCCCAGAGGTAGGGGCCCTACTGCTGGGTTGCTGTGGAAACAGGGCCTCTCTGCTGGCAGGCCCTAGAGGAGTAATTTTGTTGCTTACCTGCCCAGGGGGTGGGGCTTCACTACTGACCAGCAATGGGCTCAAGGTCTCCCGGATGGCCTGTGCTGGGGGGGGGGTAGCTAGTGTGGGCCCTTGCTGTGTTGTACAGACTACTCACTTGCCTGGGGAACTCCTGGCTTACAGGAGGACAGAACCTCTCTTATGGATTGCCCCAGGCCTTGCTGGAGGCCCCCTGTTGTGAGGCTGGCTGCTGCTCTTGGACCTAGTTCCCCTCCCACCCCAGTGAGACAAACCTTTTCTGCCAGGCTGGTAATCTGCTTCCCTGATCCTAGATCAATTCTGAGGCAGTTTTCTAGTTTTTTGCAGTAGAATTTGGGAGGTCTTCAAAGGTTCCTTCCTCATTCTTGGCACCAGAAGTCCCAATTCTATTTTAAAGTCAATATTAAAATTCAATTTTAGCTACCTCCACTTTCATACAAATCTGTAGTTTAAATGTCATCATACTTTTTCTGTTCTGAGGTACCAAAATTAGGTAATTAGAATTGTGCTTCTGTCTTTGCTTAGTTGCTCATTCTTCCTGTCTCTCTGTCTCTCTGTCTATTTCTCTGTCTCTGTCTCTCTCTCTGTCTCTCTCTATTTTTCTCTCTCTCCCTCTCTGTCTTTGCCTCTGTTTCTGTCTTTCTCTCTCTCCCTTTTCCTCTCCTTCTCCCTCTCCCTCTCTCTCTCCCCCAAGATGAGAGTTAATCGATTGGAAAGAAAATGCATGTGCTTAAACAACCACAGCACAGTTTACACTGCTGTATATGCTTTCCATTAATCAAGTGTTTTTTTTTGTCTTTTTACTCATTCTCAGGGCAGAAGCCTATATGCTTGTTTCTGTTTTTAGCACCTTTTTCTGTAAGTACACAAAATTATTCAAACACTGTAAGCATTACAAAACAACTAAAATCTGTGGTTGAAAGATCATATTGTAAGAAGAGAAAGCTCCTATTTCCGGCAGGTGTCTCAACACGTTCTGACTACCTAAGAGTATGAAGGACTAATACATCTTCTACAAACAGCTTAAAAAGGTAATATGAAATGAGGGTGTTTACATAGGAAATTAATTTAAGAAGGGGTCATTCCATTTCTGACCTTTCCAAAAAGGCTAATGTAATTGAAAAGGAAATATTACCAAGAATCACAAAACATAGGAGTCATTTTCAACTTGGATTTTGTACAATTGTGAATCTAAGACATCTTCAAAGATATTCTTGTTGAGAATATCTAACTACTAGGCTCCAGTTCTTCAGTCCAAGGGTCCTAGAGCAGAAGAAATATATGAGACTCTGCACTTGAAGAGCATGGGAAGAGAGACAGTGGTCAAACCTCAGACAAATTAATTTTCCTATAAGTCACTTTGCTCAGTGATTCCTTTTACTATCATTATAATCAATACTGACAGACCAGAAACTGAAATAAATGTACAGAACTTAAAACACACTTTTAATATAATCAGCTCCTTAATTATTAAAAAATTTATGCTATATTGACACTCAGTCCTGTTGGATACAAAATAGATAAATTAAATAAGGAAAGCTGACTTCTTTGAAGGTCACAATAAAGTGAAGTAAACATGGAAAGCCAATTGTCAGTGCCCTACCCCAAGTGCACTTTCCCTTCCAGTAATCCTTTCCAAAACAGACCAACTACTTATCTAATCATCTTCACAAAAAAATAGCCAGTAAGTTGATAACAGATATCTCATATGACCAAAACATAAAGGCCCATATGACTAATTCCAATATCCTCAGCCATTTGCTGTACTTTCTTTTTCCATTAATGTTTGCTGTTGTTCAGTCATTTTTCAGTAGCATCTGACTCTTCGTGATCTCATTTTGGAGTTTTCTCTGGAAAGATGTTGGAATGGTTTGCCATTTCATTCTTTAGCTCGTTTTACAGATGGGGAAACTTGGGCAAACAAGGTTAAGTGACTTGCCCAGGGTCACACAGCTAATAAATGTCAAAGGCCAGATTTGAAGTCAGGAAGATGAGTCTTCTGACTCCAGCCTAGAACTCTATACATTGCACCAACTAGCTGCCATTACTAATGTTTGGTGGGGGTCTCTGATATTTCAAAACTGCAATTACCTTCCACCAACAACTGCGGAATAAATTGAGAAAAGCATTAACAGGGAATTAATGTGTGAGGACTTCCTCTTCCTCTCTGCTTCTTCCCCAAGCCTGAGGTTTGAATGAGCCAAATGAGAATGACCAAAAGTGAATTCAGGCCAGCTGAGAACAGTCATTATAACCTTCCTGCTTTCAAATTAAAGTTAAAATATATGATTAAATAGATACTTTGTGAAGTATGGATTTTTTGAAGACTGGAATAAAAACTTAACTTGTGATTTCAGCAGAATAGGGAACTTCTGGGTGAGGAAAACTCACTCCACCCATGCATATCAGTACCTTCTCTGCAAGGAACAGTCTTAGAGTTGCTTAGAGAACTGAGAAGTCAAATGACTTGCCCAGGGTCATAGAGTCAATCAATTAACCAACATTTATTAAGCACCTACTATGTGCCAAGCACTGTGCCAGTATAGCTAATGAGTATGACTTGAATCCAGGTTTGTTTTTTGGCGATGCAATTGGAGTTAAGTGACTTGCCCAGAGTCACACAGCTAAAAAGTGTTATGTGTCTGAGGCTGGATTTGAACTCAGGTCCTCCTGACTCCAGGGCTGGCACTCTAAAACCCAGGTTTCCTTGACTTTAGGACAATTCTCCATTTGTTAAGCCATAGGTACCTTCTTTGAAGACTAAGCCTACCAATAATTTTCTTTGCACCCACAAGTTCTTAGCACAGTGACTGGCAGATAGCATGTATTTAATAAATGCTGACTGACTAATCCTCTTTATGTCAATATTCCCCAAAAAGTTACCCAATATCAAAGATGTCATTTGTATTTAAAATGCTTGATGAGGACATTTCTTGAATGAAATGGAGTTTGCCAGTTTTAAAACAATCTTGCTTTTTTTTAAGGCATTTTTTATCTTCCCTATATTTTGATCATATCCATGTCCATCTCAATTTTATTAAATGAACTTTAATATATAACTGTTTAAGTGTACAGTTGCCCCATTCTAACCTTTTCTAATTTTCTTGGAATGCTCATTTAATGTTTAACAGAGAATGTCAACTGTAAAATTAGGTGGCAAGAATTAATAGCAGCTTGATAGCACACTTTCACTCTAGGCTAAAATGTTGCAAATAAGATCTTAACATGGAGTAATTACTAAACAAGATTAAACAGTCATGACTTCTAACATTTCATTACAATTAGAATGAATTCCCCAAAGGTCATGAAATGTATTTAGTGTGATAGCAGTGTCCGAAAATTTTTAGTGCGGTTTTCTGTTTTTAAAAGTTCAAAACCTTTCTAAGACTTTTGGGAGATACATCCCTATTCAATAAATTCCAGTGACTCCTGTTACCTCCAGGTTCATTGGCATGACATTGAAGGCTCTTCACAACTTTGACCCCTCCCTTTCTCTCCAGTTTTCTTGCACCATACTCCCTTCTACATATCCTGTAATCCAGTTGCACTGGCTTCTTTTTTCTTTCCACAAGAAACTCCATCTCCAGGCGGAGCCAAGATGGCGGAGTGAAAGCAGTGACTTGCTTAAGCTCTCACCCAAACCCCTTCAAATGCTCATAAAAAATGGCTCTAAACAAATTCTGAAGCAGCAGAACCCACAAAAAGACAGAGTGAAACAAATTTCCAGCCGAAGACAACCAGGATGATTGAAAAGAAAGGTGTATCGTGCCGGGCTGGGAGCACAGCGCAGCGCGGGCTTAGGCACGCAGGCTGCAGCGAACCTGGAGCAGGCCTCAGAGGAGTGAATCAGGAGCAGCTGTGAAGATTTCCCGACTCCTCAATCCACTAATACCAAAGACAACTTAGAACGTCAGTGGGAAAAGTCTATTTCTGTCGGTGCTGAAAAAGGAAGGCAGGGTCTCAGCTCCATTCTCCAAGAGCATGGCCCTGGGGGCTTCCAGCCCACAGAATGAGGGGGAATCCAGTGGCTGATCAGAGAGGGACTGCAGGGATCTCTTTGCCAGGGCTGAGGCAGGAATCTCTTGCTTTGCCCATGTTTGGATCTGGGTCACAGTTCTGGGTGGCGGTGCTGGGGTGAGGAGGACCACTGGTGAGGTGGAGCTTGTAGTGGCTGTGGACAGGAACCCCTCCTCATAGTTACAGGACAGAAAGGAATACTTGTGGTCACAGGCCAGGAAAGGAAAACACCTCCCTTATCATACCACCTTGGAAGAACTAGAAATTTACAGGTCCCTACAAGTATCTCTGAAAACAGCTGTACAAACCCCTGAAGCTTGGGACAGTACATTCTCCACATTGGAAGCAGACTCTTACCTTAACAAAGAGTTTAATACTCAAGTAATTGGCCGAGATCAGGAGCAAGCAGCAAAAAGAGTCAGACTATATTATCTTACTTTGGTGAAAAAGAAGATCAAAATATACAACCAGAAGAAGACAACAAAGTCAAAGCTCCTACATCCAAAGCCTCCAAGAAAAATATGAATCAGTCCCAGGCCTTGGAAGAGCTCAAAAGGGATTTTGAGAAGCAAGTAAGGGAAGTAGAGGAAAAACTGGGAAGAGAAATGAGAGTGATGCAAGAAAATCATGAAAAACAAGTCAACAGCTTGCTAAAGGAGACCCAAAAAAATACTGAAGAAATAACACCTTAAAAAATAGCCTAACCCAAATGGCAAAAGAGGTCCAAAAAGCCAATGAGGAGAAGAATGCCCTAAAAAGAAAAATTGGCCAAATGGAAAAGGAAGTCCAAAAGATTACTGAAGAAAATACTTCCTTAAAAATTAGAATAGAGCAATTGGAAGCTAGTGACTTTATGAGAAATCAAGACACTGTAAAACAAATCCAAAAGAATGAAAAATTAGAAAACAATGTGAAATATCTCATTGGAAAAACAACTGACCTGGAAAATAGATCCAGGAGAGAGAATTTAAAAATTATTGGACTATCTGAAAGCCATGATCAAAAAAAGAGCCTAGACATCATCTTTCAAGAAATTATCAAGGAAAACTGCCCTGATATAGTAGAACCAGAGGGCAAAATAGAAATTGAAAGAATCCACAGATCTCCTCCTGAAAGAGATCCCCAAAGGAAAACTCCTAGGAATATATAGCCAAATTCCAGAGTTCCCAGGTCAAGGAGAAAATATTACAAGCTGCCAGAAGAAACAATTCAAGTACTGTGGAAACACAATCAGGATAACACAAGATTTAGCAGCTTCTACATTAAAGGACGCAGGGCATGGAATATAATATTCTGGAGGGCAAAGGAGATAGGATTACAACCAAGAATCACCTACCCAGCAAAACTGAGTATAATCCTTCAGGGGAAAAAATGGTCATTCAGTGAAATAGAGGACTTTCAAGCATTCCTGATGAAAAGACCAGAGCTGAATAGAAAATTTGACTTTCAAATACAGGACTCAAGTGGAACATGAAGAGGTAAACAGGAAAGAGAAATCATAAGAGACTTATTAAGATTGAACTGTTTACATTCCTGCATGGAAAGATGATATTTATAACTCATGAGACCTTTGTCAGTATTAGGGTAGTTGGAGGGAAAAAATTATGTATAGATAGATAGATAGATAGATAGATAGATAGATAGATAGATAGATAGAGCACAGGGTGAGTTGAAGATTAAGGGGTCATATCTGGAGAATAAAATTAAGGGATGAGGAGGATTATACTCGGAGAAGAAGAAAGGGGAGGTAGAATGGGGTAAATTATCTCACAAAAAAAACAGAAAAGAAAAGTCTCTTACAGTGGAGGGAAATGGGGGAAGGTGAGAGGGAATGAGTGAATCTTATTCTCATAGGATTTGGCTTAAGGAGGGAATAACATACACATTCAATTGGGTATGGAAATCTGTCTTACCCTACAGGAAAATAGGGGGAGAAGGGGACAAGAGAGCAGGGGGATGATAGAGAGGAGGGCAGATTGGGAAAAGGGGTAATCAGAAGTAAATACTTCTGAGGAGGACAGGGTCAAAAGAAAGAATAGAATAAATGGGAGGGCAGATAGGATTAAGGAAATAGAGTTAGTTTTTCACAACATGTCTACTATGGACATGTTTTGCATAACTGCACATGCACAACCTATATTGAGTTGCTTGCCTTTTCAATGAGTGTAGGTGGGGAGGGAGGAAGAGAGAAAATTTGAAACCCAAAGTTTTAAAAACATATGTTTAAAAAAATGTTTTCACATGCTACCGGGAAACAAGAAATACAGGAAATGGGGTACAGAAGTCTATCCTGCCCTACAGGAAAATAGAAGGGGAAGGGGATAAGAGAAGGGGAGAGAAGAAAAGAGGACAGACTAGGGGAAGGGATATTCAGAATGCATGCCATCTTGGGGTGGGAGGGGGTGAGAGGGGTGAGAATTTGGAACTGAAAAACTTGTGGAAATGAATGTTGAAAACTACAGATAAATAAATTTATATTAAAAAAAAAAACTCCATCTCCAGACTGTGTATTTTCATAGTCGGTTGCCCACACCTGCAATATTCTCCCTCACCCCCACCTCCTAATTTCCTTGGCCTCCTTAAAGGCTTAATGTTTCAGCTAAAAACCATCTTCTATAAGAAATGTTTCCTGATCTTCTATACTCCTAGGACATTCCCCCTATTTATTATCTCCAATTCGTATTGTCTATATCGTGTCTGAAAATAGTTATTTTTATGTTGTCTCTCCCCCTTTAGATTGTGAACTACTTGAAAGTGAGAATGGTCCTCTGTCTTTCTTTACACCCTCAGCACTTAGCATAATGCCTGTCATGTAGTCGACACTTAATAAAGGCACACTCACTGAATGATGATGCTAAATTGTTGTTGTTTTTCACTCTTTTCATTCATGTCCAATTCTTCATCACCTCATTTAGGTTTGTTTTTTTTTGTTTGTTTGTTTGTTTGGCAGAGATACTGGAGCGGTTTGCCATTGTCTTCTCCAGTTCATTTTACAGATGAGGAAACCGAGGAAAACAGGGTTAAATGACTTTTCCAGGGTCATATAGCTAGTAAGTGTCTGAGGCCGGATTTGAACTCAGGTCTTCCTGACTCCAGGCCTGGTACTCTATCCACTGTACCACCTACATACCGATGACTCTAAATACTACTTTCTTGTGCTGGGTAAGGGGTCCTAGTTGGGCAACATCAGAAGTATCAAATATAGGAACTAGGTACCCTTCCCACAAGGAATAATTGGGAAAAGGAACAAAACGAAAATGGCCTCAGGCTAGCCAAATCCTTGTTGTCTTTCTAAAGCTCAGTGAAGACCCCCACTTAGAATAAATGAGAGGGCAGAATAGGATTAAGGAAAATCAGCCTTCTCTGATTACAACTTCCCAAAGGGCTCTCTGTCTACATTGAATAACTATGACACAATGCATTGCTATGGACACACAACCAACTTCAGCTTTTAGTTCTATCTTTAGAACTTTGTATTAAGTTTTTAGTCTTCATATTCCTTTAATTAGCATTTTATTAACTATTTAACTAAATACTAATATTTAGTATTCCTTTAAAAAGGAAGGATGGAAATTCAGAAAACTGAACAGAGCTTTCATAGCCCACTAACTACTGAACTTGATCTGCTTTAGAAAATCTTCCCTGCCTACTAAAACATTTGTCATTATTTAAAAATATGCCTCTATTCAGTTTTTGAAATGCTGTTTTGATCATTTGGATCCTTTTTTTCTTTTCTGTGGAAATAATAAACTATTATTTTTTTAATTATATCTCGTTTTTAAATCATTTTCATACGCAAATATAATCTCTCTTAAAAAAAAAAGAACAATTCAGCAAAACCAGCCATCAGCAAAGTCTGTGTACACAACACATGGTTTCCCACCTCTGCAAAAGAGGTAAGGGAATTTTGCTTACTCTTCTCCAAGGCCAAATCAGCTTTCTTTCTTTGAATCTCTGGTCAATGGAAGGAAACACCAGGCAAAGCAAGAGTGTCTGCACTCTACAGACTTGCCCAGTGCATGATCAAAAAGGCCTTTCAAGGTTCACCTCAGTAAATGTGTGTTTCCCTCCTTTCCATTCAATAAATTAAGTAAGATAAAGTTACAGGAGGGAAATAACTGGCCTCTTACTGTAGTAAACTTATTGGAATAACAAGTTTGATGGCTGTTGGTAAAGGTGCATTAGGACTGTATCTGGGGCATCAGATTTCAGTTATAATGAGGCTTAACTATGTCCTCCCACTTTTGATTGACTGACACTTCAGACTCAGAGACTTTCTTCCAGATCCTAAGATCTGAGGACTGTTTCAGTCCTATGTTTTGTGAGAAAGACAGAAAATATCTCAGAATTAAAGAGCTAGACCATTATAGCTCTTTTAGCTTATAGAATGGAGGCAATCTGCTGAATGTTATTAGTTGCCTTCTTAGTTGAAATTGTTAACCAATACTTGCATTTGGTTTGAGGAAAAACATCACCCAAAGATAACATCAGCTATACAAGACCCTCAAGACATCTTGGATATATATGTGTGTATGTCTATGTGTGTGTGTGTGTGTGTGTGTGTGTGCGCGTGTGTGTGTGTGTGTGTGTGTGTGTGTGTGTGTGTGTGTGTATATATATATATATATATATATATATATATATATATATATATGTATGTGAGCCTGTGTGTATATATACATAACATATAAATTCCAGAGTTTGCTCTATTGTTATACCAAGGCTGATGAGTATTAGATTAAAAAAACCTAGCATCTCATGGTCAAGTTTCACCTGTGCCTCATACTGGCTGTGTGATATCTTGGAAAAGTCACCTTCAGTGCCCCAGGCTACTGGCTAACACTAGAAGTTGTAGAATAGTTACTGATTTGTACTGGTAGACCCAGTTCCCCCATAGGGAAGCTCCCTATCATCAATGAAATCACAACTACACCCACACCCACAACAGGCATCCATGTGTTTTTGTTTGGGCCTTGACATGCCAATACATTTTTACTTGCAGGAGAAAATATGTTATTTTAAAACCAAACTGCAGTCTATATCTCATGTGAACAAACTATTGTCTAGTGTCTACTTAAATGATTTCTTGGCTTGCTCCATGGATTCTTTTGGAGAGTAATGTTATTGGATCACCTGGGTCAGGTGAAGGACAACTTTATCAAAGCAACCAGTCACATTTACTCATGATCACACATGGCTGGAAATGTCACAAAAGGAATATATCAATCGATCAATGCAGACAATGCCTACGCCTAATATATATTATATATATAGTATGTGTATGTATGTATATATATGTGTGTGTGCCACTGTGTGCTTGTACATCTCTTACTTGTGTGTCTGAGTGTCTCTCTGTGCCTGCCTATGTCTCTTTCTTTACCTGTCTCTCTCAGTTTGTCTGTCTCTGTCTGCCCCCTCCCCACTCCCCACCTGTCTTGTATAGTTCAAAATAATCTGCATTTTCTAAGGATTAACTTCTGCACTCAGGCTTAAGAGTACAGTACAACAACCTCAGAGAGTACTGTTTTATCTTAGAGCTAGAAAGAGCAAGGAGATAGGGTCCCTACTTGATGAAGGTGGCCTTGGCCAAATTGGGACTAGAAACCAAGTCTTTTGACTTGTAGTTCAGGGCTGTTTGCTCTATGTTATGCTGCCTCCGAAGAAAAATAGATGGATAATCATACTGCTTAAGAAAGCCAGAATTATTTTCGACAGATTAAAAAGTATTTTCCTCACTATGCTTTTTGAACAGATAGGCCATTGAAATTGCTTTTAATTTTAAGAAGTAAAAACACCCAATAGTTATTTCAATGTATTTAGTAAGAGCTTTCTTCCACTGGGAGAAAAAAAAATTATGACTCAAACAGCACATATTGACACAGAACACGGAGTAAAAACAATAATCTCAAAACTCTAGTAATCAGGGAGTTGAATATAAATTTTTTAAATTATCTAAAACAGAAGTCTGGGAGATGGGGAGGAACAAGTTAATGAAGGAAATATCTCAAAAACCAATTTGTTATTAATGACGAGAACCACACCCTACCTGCAAAGTCTCTTTTTTTTCCCCTCACACATAAATAGTTTATGTTGTTTAAAGGCAACTGACTGTGTACTTTCTTCACATTTGCTGTGTTGTTGTTTTTATTTTTTTTTCAGATCAATCCCGTAAACTGCTAATGTACCACATTTCTGGATAACTCCACTCCCTCCCTTACTGCTCTGCAAATGACAGAGTTAGACTAGATAATCTCTACAGCTCCATTCAGTCCAAAGTTTCAATGCCTCTATGAGTTGGTGAAGCCAGGTATTTGTGTGCCAGCTCACATGGGATTGAGGAAGGTGAAGAAAATGTCAGAGAAATGTTACTTGTTTAAACAGGTCTGAAATCCTGAGGATACCCACTGCCGAGATCTCCTGAATGACTCAAAATACTAAAACATATAAGGAAGTGAGTGAAAGGATCAAAAAGCAAGCAAGGTTAAAGAGAATGAGTGTTTTATAAAGAAGGAGGCTGTTTTTTGGTGGAAGAATCATTCAAATATTCTGTTCCCATAAATGAAATGGTAAATGTGAGTAAAATGTTACTTGCAGGATAATCAAAATGTAGATTTCATTGAAACCTGTCATCTTGACAACAAGTTATATGAACAGTCCCAAAAATTTAGGTTTCTGTGGTTCAAGTGAGACATTGTTCTTTGCTAATAAGCTTTCAATTCACATAATTTGGAGACTCTTTATATAAAATATGGACATGATTGAAAATTCCCCCAAATGGGAAATTTACCAAAGATTATTTTATGATCTCTTATTCCACTTATTCTTCCCCCTTCACCAAAAATAATGCTATTACTCTCTTAATTTCTTAGTTTTAGGTAACATTTTCACAACATTTACAGAAGTAGTGTTAAGGGAATACCAATTCAAGAAATTTATTAGATGATTATTAATTAAGTACATGTAATATGATTAATTCAGAAGCAGAGACTTTTAGCATTTAGAGTTAGCACATAAAATTTAGAGCTGGAAGGGTCATTGGTGCCTGCACATGGTCATACAAGTAGTAAGTGGTCAAATCAGGATCCCCACCCTGATTTATGCAATTTATTTTTGAAACTAAATATGGGATATTATATTTGTCCATGCTATATTTTACTTTGTTAGCTTGGACATGCAGTGTTTCCTTATTTCCAGTTTTTAACTGGTCAATCAATAAGCATTTATTAAGCTGCTACATGTCCGGTACTGTTTCTAGGCCTTGGAGATAACAAAAATAAATAAATGAATAAACAAACAAATGAATGAATGAATAAATAAATAATAATTAAATAAATAAGTAAATAAAAAAAATAAATGGTTGAATAAATAAAGAAAGAAAGAAAAGTTCACTGCCTTCAAGGGACATACAATCTAGGTAGGAAAAATAAGTTAAAATAGACCTATTTGTTACATCAAATCATGTGATGACCCCTTTACTTTCTAGAAAAGTGACTCTTAAAATCTGTTTCACCCACAATAATAAAGCTCTTTCATTAATTTGGTTTTCTATGTCTCGGCTCTGTGTGTTTGCACAAGCCACCCCCTATGCCTGGAATGGGTTTCCCTTCTCCTCAGAATTTTTTTTTCTCTTTTCAAGGCTCAAGTAAGGTATAACCTTCTCCAGGTTAATCTTCCTTACCCTCTCCCCTGCCTCTAAGTATTAGAGCTTTCACCTGCCTCACTATTCTCGGTAGTCTAGTTGTACACATATGATGTCCCCCAAATAGACTCTAAACTTCTTGAGGGCAGGAATGCTTGCAGTTTTGTCATTAAACCCTTAGTTCCAGGGACAGTATCATGACAAGTTTCAGTTGAAATAAGAAATTCTGCCTTGCACATATGAATTTATGCTTGCTACTGAGTTATGGGATGCAATATTTATGTAGTTTATTAAAGAGAAATGATGAGCAGACTATAAAAATAAATAGGTGACATGAAAACAAATTAGTAAGACACGAAACAGATTGTATATTGCATTACAATATGGTATGATTTACATTCCTATCACACATTTACACTCAATTTTTACATTCTATTTTTGAATTTTAATGGATATGCCGCTAACATTGTTATATTGACTGTGTTAGTTACTAATCATTTTCATTCAGACCAATTAAAGTGTCCAAAGCCCCAGTGGAAATTTTACAGTGGCACTAGAAGAGAATTCCGAGACCTGTACTAAAGCAGAAAGTAAGTGGATATTTTCTCCCTTTGTGATTCAGAAAGGTGGGCAAATTGTATCATCCTTCAGAGTCAGAAGGAAAGAATCTGACTGGTTCATGGATTCTCTTCTTGGAAGCAGGCTTTCCCCTCTGTCTAAACTAAAATTACCTATGATGGTCAAAATAGACTTTTCTAAAGAATGAGGGCTACAATTAAGAACAAAATTCACATTCATTGGTAATGTATGATATTAACATTATTGGTGCCTAACATTATTGGTATCATCACTAATGAGTTAACAGATTTACTGAATATAATATTAGTCATGAAAACTCATAGGGTATCATTATTCTAGAGAGACTTATGACTTAACTGCCACAAATCAAAAAACTCAGTTCTTCTATGGAAATGGAAAAGGTCAAAGATGTGGAAGAAGCATTAGATTAAAAATCTGGATAGTGGGGCATTAGTCCTCTCTGAGACACTTATGGTGCTAAGGCCCTCTCTAGACCTCAAATTACTCACTAAATGATTTCCAAAGTTGATTTTAGGTAGAACACTTATTATTCTGTTATCTGTGATTCTGGCATTCAAATTAAACTGTAAAAAACTTCCCAGAGGACAGGTTATTGAGCTCTTACCAGCAGCATGATTCAAGAGTACCCAAAATAATGATGGAGAGGGAAGAATTGTGCTGATCCAAGTCAAGGAAATGTCCCATAATAAGAAGAGTCAGACCTATGGTTGGCATGTATACCTTCTCTTTCTCTTACCTTATTATATGCCCAACATTGGCTTTCTCTGTTCAAAATATAAGGCATTTAGAAAAATAGATTTTTTTTGGAAGGTAGTTGGAAGGAGGCTAAGAAGTTATCTATTGAAAACTCATTTTCAGTGGAAACCAAGGCTCAGAAAAATGACGTGACTGACCAAAGCAGAGAGAGTGGATTAGTAGTAGAGCTAGAAACAGAATTAGGCCGTCTGACAGTTCTTCCACTTGGTGTCTTGAAGACAAGGTTTCCTTCTTATTATGCTTATCACTCTTTGATCTTTCTGAACAGCTCCACTATTCCATCCGTGTCCTTATAAAACGTTTTTTAATTTAAAGTAACATTTTCAGAAAAAATTCTTTTCCAGAAAGGTTTTCAAGTTCTCTAACAAATTGTTCTGTGTGTCATTTATTTTATAGTCAAATGAAAATGCTAGAAACTAGCACTAAATTTGATCCAGGCAGAATATCCAATTCAATATATCTGGCAGATATGAAACCATATTTATCGAACTATCTAAAACCTCCATTTTAGAATGTAACCACATGCAATGATTAGGAAGTTGTAAAGAAATACCCTACTTCCATTAGAAAAAATTCTTTGGAATTCTTAAAGGTTACTGTCTTTTCCCATTCTATAGCGAATAATGAACTTTATCAAGGAGATTATATCCACTAAAAACAACTTACAGGTCAAGCCATTAAAGTTCATTTACTTAAACCATAAATTTAATAAATTCTGGATTTTTTCCCACTTTATTTTACTATTTCTGGCCTTTCCCCACCAAACAAGGCATAGGACACATTTGAAAAATATCTAATCAAAATTCTGCCAATAAATATTAAGTTACATATATTTTAAGATAATGAACTTTATTTCATAGGAATGAAAACTAATTATTACAAAAATATCACTGTTTAGAAAATCTGCCTGCAATGTCACTAACTGCAGTTTTCTAGTTCCATTTTGGACCCTTCTGAGACCTTGTAGAAATATGACAAACAATGCTATCTTTCAAATTTGCCATTTACTTTCTTATTCAAGGTAAGAACTTACATTCCAAGGGTTGCTTAGGTCTATGATACACAGTTGGAGAAACCATCCAACTAGTCTATCAACACTACCAACATTACCATTTTAAACAATCATTACAGATGGACAATGAACAGGAACCAGAATTCAATAGAAAGAAAAGAGGAGAGGGCTAGATTGTATTTTTTAAATTGTACAAAATTTGTAACAACCCAAAGCTTCCCCACTAAAGAAAGGCCCATCTTTTCAAGTAATGTGTGACCAGAAAAGGTAAGCCAGTGGGAAAAACCAGTGGACAGCCCACATGCTCTTTTGCAACACAGTGTGAAATCAGGAGTACACTAAGTGAAACTCCTGTGGAGGATTTACAGGAAATGTATTGACAAGAGTTATACAAAGTGAGAAGGCATGAACAGATTATAGCCTGCAACACAGGGTTTGCTCCGCCCACTAGAAAAAGAATAGGATTAAAGAATAAAAAACCTATTAGTTTATCCCTATCAGGTAAGAGTGCATTTTATTGATATGGGAACAACACACACAGAGGCTTGTAACCCCATAAAATACTGTTCCTTAACATTTTATTATATGCTTTGAATTTGATAAATGTTTATTATCTCCTTAGAATTTGGTGTTTCCACAACATAGCCTTCAAACTCTGTAAAAGATGTCATATCTCAATGTTTAAGCACTTGAAAACAGATTAAAAAGCTTTCCAGGCAGCTTACTAAATATCCATTTGACGATTACTTTTGCACACATACAAATTAATTTTTAAAACAACTTTGTACTTCAGTGTCAAAGAAGACAAACACTAAGAGTTGCCTAGTGTCAGATTTTTAAAGTCTCACTAGTGTAACCAAAACAAACGCTCTGGGGAGAACTAAAAGTCAAATCAAGAGAAAACCGGTTTGCAATTCTGCGTATTCCTAAGCAGGTTTAATAGGAGAGAGAGTTTTAAATACTCCACTATGACTACGCTAAATATTACTTCCTGTACATGCTTTAAATGGCTAGATCTTCACACCTCTAAGACTTCCTCTAAACTTCATTTAGACAAGATAAAATACCAATTGTGAAAATTCGAGTGATTTAAAGTTCGATAATGCACGATTTGGTTAGCAAACATGAATGTTGCTTGGAGTGGTAACTACAGTCATTTTAACCTTTACCAAGTCTGCCTCAATACATGGTTTATAGTTTTCCTGAGAGTCTGAACAGAGGAAGTATGTAATTTGCGTAATAGTGTTTTCTACTTACATGTTTCTAAACAAACGAATCTCCCAAGGACAGAACTACTCAAAGTGAATTCACCATGTCTGCGCTTGGGGGAAGCCTCAAAGCCATTGAATCTGGGTTAATAATCTAACCACACAGTAGGAGAAAGAGGTTTTTACAGTGTCTCGGTCCCTAACGCTCAATGCGGACTCAGTTTGCATCCTTTTAAATGAGCCAAAGGAGGTCCTTCCTGAAGACAACTCTCTTCCCGCAGTTTACCTGGTTTAGCCCAGATTCAACAGTCCAATGTCCTCGTCTAACTCTCACTTACACCTATTCTGTGTGAGATTACCTTGCCAGTCAGTGCTTCCTGTCCTAAAAGCGCTTCAGGCAACCTGCAGCCACAGAGCTCCAACGGAGCTGCATCCCAAAGGGGCGAGTCCCCCTCTCCCATCACCAACTTTCTCCCCATTCCCGCTACGAAGCCGGGAATCAGTCTCCCATCCAGTCCCCACACCGATAGAGATCCGAGGGAGTACAAAGTGCCTTACCTGCCCAATGTCAGCGTTCACCAGGAGCCCAGCAGAGCCAAGGGCTCCAGCCCCCGGTGAAGGGCGCTCAGTTTGCCGCGCCAGCCGCGCAACCTGGTCGGAAAGCTCCGCGCTCAGCTCACCTGCTCGCGTCGCACTGGCGGCTGGGGCCGTTGCCGCTCATGCACGGAGAGAGCTTGCCAAGGTTCTCCCCCAGGGACTCGGGCTGCCGGGCGGGAGGGGCGAAAGGGGCGGCCGCGGAGCAGGCATCACGAGCAACAGCTGCAACTTCCCAGCACTCACACATGCACACACACACACTCACTCACTCACACGCGAGCAGTCTCTTAAAGGGAAACAGTCCTGCCCAAGAACTTTAAATTGCCTCCGACCAAAAAGACGGAAGCGTGTTGGCTAGTCTACCATACTCTCAGGTACCTGGATTGTCATGGAGCGAGCAGGAAGAGAGAATATTTCAGGCTCGTTACGTCTGGATCGGCTCACGGGAATAAATACCTGAAAAATCTGACATTATATGTGCTGTTATTTTGTTTTGTTTTTGTAATCCTGGCACCTTGTGCAGGGTAGGCACACTCAATAAATGTTTGTTGAATTAGAAGCTTTCAACAATGTATCACATAAACAATTAAATTTTGTAGGCCTTTCATTTATAACGCTTCAGATATTCGCTAGAAGACTTAATGAATAGAATTCTGGACTTGGAACTAGGCAGATCTGAATTCAAATACTGCCTAAGACGGTGTGTGACCCTGAACAAGTCATTTAAAGGAGAACCAGAATTGAAGCAGACCTGGAGAAACCAAGCAAATTTTTGTGTTAATCGACAGGCCTGGTTCTTTTAGGCTTAAGTTTCCTTCTCTGTAAAAATGTAATAATACCTGCCTGATGTGAGGTTCAAGTGAGATAATGAATATGAAGTGTAAATGCTAGTTAGCATCATTTATTTATTTATGTATTTTCACACATCTCTATAGAAAAACATTACAGGAACATCTTTCACTGACTAAAACCTGAAGGACAGCAAGGTTTAATCACAGAATCATAGGTTTAGAGCTGGAAGGGTCCTGTGACAGGATGTAGTACAACCAACCTCTTTATTTTACAAGATGAGGAAACTGAAACTCAGAGATGTTAAGTGACTTACCCAAGCCACACAAGTAGGAAAGCAGCAGGACGGGGATTGAAACCAAAGTCCTCTGAACCCAGAACCAATGATGCAATTGTCATCCCATGCTGCTCGCCATGTATTTCACTGTTTTAACTCTCTTCATCCCTGTAGTCCTTCCTCCTTTATTCCTTCCTCCTTCTGCTCTTTTCCTCCCCTCCCCATCACAAAATATTTACTGAGTGGACAGCAATTCAGAGTAATGTTAAGAAAGTGACTAAAATGTTCATATTCTTTGACTCAGTTCCCACTGCTAGTTAGGTCAGAGGCAGAAAAGTTTCATATGCACCAAGATACTCATAGCAGAAAGCTGGATACAAAAGGGATAGACATTGGGGAATGGCTGAATAAATCTTGGTTCGTGGATAAATAGAATGTTACTATTTCATAAGAAAAAAATGACTATGAAGAATTCAGATAACATAGGGAACACATATGAAATGATTCAAAGTGAAGTAAAAGGAACCAGGTAAACAATATATAGAAAACCAAAACCTGTATATATAGAGAGAGGGAGAAGTTAGGAGTATGGGAGGGAATGTTGTTAGAGGAAGATCTAATTCCCTTTTTTGCAGAAGTGGGGAATACTGAATACATTGCCAAAGTCAAATTATGCTTCCATTACTTTACCGAACTGATTTCCTCCCTCTTTCTTTTTTAATCTTTCATACAAGGCTGGCTCTCTGGGTAGTAGGGGGGGATGTGTTTGGAAATGAATGTAATATAAAAATGAAAGGTATCAATAAAATGTGTTTAAGTATTTATTGAGTACCTGCAATGGATCAAAGTAGATGACTTCAAAGATTTTGTCTACTTCAGCAATTCTATGACTGTGTGCTCAGTATTGAGCTAGGAGAGCATATTACCTAGCACAAGTATGTCTCTTCTTTCAAAAGTTGAGCATGTAGTTGGAGAGAGAGTAAAGAATGAAAGTGTTGCAGAGGGAATATAAGTAATTATTTTAAATGTCAGTAGAGGAAAAATAGAGTGGTTTAGAAAAAGTGTGGGGAATATGGAGAATAACATTCTGTAGAACACGAGGGTTAGTTTCTTGGAAGAGAAGAATCTTGACTAAGGCCTCAATTAATGGGTAGGACTTATATAGGTAAAGAGGAGAAAAAATTTATTTCCACGGAGAGCACTGTGGATTTGTAAGACAATGGACTGACTAGAGTTGAAAGTTTCTGTTGGAGGTATAGTGGGAAATAATGTTGAAAAACTAACATAAGACAAGATTATGGAGGACCTTAAAAACTAGAGAAAGGAATTTAGAGAGTATTTTGGAGCAAGGTAGGGATTAAAGCAACTGTCAGAACTAATAAGAGAAACCAATTCTCCTGAAAACAGCCCTTCTACTAGCCTATTTCATTTAAGTTTATTAAAATGCTTTCATCAGCTGGACCTAACTCAAGGTGGTCCCCTGGTTGTTTCTCCAAAATTAAGAAAATAAGTTTTGTTTGGCCATAGCAGAAGGAGGACATTCAGAGCAAGGAAAGGATGTTCTTCCAGGATAAAGCATTAATTAATGATAATAAAAATAGCCAGCATTTTAAGCTTTGCAGAACACTTTACAGACAAATAGCCCTAACAGAGGGAAGGGTAAATGATTACCAAGAAATACAGGAACTAGAGCTGGAGGAGATCCTTAGATATAACCTAGTTGATCCCTTTCAGTTTACAGATGAGGAGACTGTGGTCCAGAAAGATAGAGGCTAGCCCAAGGTCATGTAAATAGTAAATAACTGGGATATGAACACAGAGCCTCTAAAATCAAGATGCATTATGTTTTTGTTTTTGTTTTTTATTTTTTCCCTCCGGGACCATCTACTAGGAAAAAATAGAAGGAAATAAAAGATGGAGCCCAGATGTTGAGGAAAGTGAGGAAGAAAAACAAGAAAGAAATAGAATTGAGATGGGAGGGAAGAAAACAAAAGAGAAAGTAAGAAGGAAAATATCAAAATGTCTATAAATAGAAATACTTAGAAATAATTTAGAACAAAACATGCATAAGGATAGGGATCCACTCCACTCCAATTAATTGCAAAACTCTCAAATACCTGAACTGAATCAAACATCAACAATAAACTAGGTGTGAATGAGTCCTTAATCTATTTGAAAGGAATTTAGGGACTTTCGGTCATTAAAGTAAATGACATCACACAGGAAATAGCTTGAGATTTAAAGAGAATCAATCCCACATACATAAAATCAGTCAAATGTATAAGAATAACAAATTAATTTTGAGTGACTCAGATGAGTGGTGGTCAAATCTATTAAATATGGGGAAGGAGTAAGAATTTTTGCCCCACCATGATTGTCCAGGGACAACCTACTGAAACTTAAAATACCTGTGGATCTGATCAGCAATGGTAGTGGTATCCACTAGAGCTACAAGTAATGTCCTGGGAGCAGCCATGGCTGTAGATATTTGCACTGGCGGTTGAGAGACACATAGGGAAAGGAAGCTTCAAGACTCTTAAGTACTTATTGGCCTATTTATGACCCTATTTAGGGGTTTTCTTGGCAAAGATACTAGAATACTTTGTCATTTCCTTCTCCAGCACATTTGACAGATAAGGAATATGAAGCAAACAGAATTAAGTGACTTACCCAGGGTCACACAGCTAGTAAGTGTCTGGGGCCCGATTTGAACTCATGAAGATGAATCTTCCTGACTGCTTGCCTGGCACTCTATCCACTTTGCCACCTAGCCACCTTGCAATTTATTACTATATTTTAAAAGTTTAGATCTGCTATTGAATGGGTATTGCCTCAGACAAACTGAGGCCTAGAAAAGACCTTAAGTTATTTATTTCATTTTTTTGTGGGGTGAGGCAATGGGGTGAAGTGACTTGCCCAGGGCCACACAGCTAGTAAGTGTCAAGTGTCTGAGGCCAGATTTGAAATCAGGTGTCCTGAATCCAAGGTGGCTGCTCTATCCACTGCACCATCTATCCGCCCCAAAAGACCTTAATTGAGAAAGGCCAAGGTCACCTACTGCATCCTGGCCCATCACTGGTCCTCTTGACTTTTGTCTTGTGACTGGACTTTAATGACTTTGGAGGGGAAAGTGAAGAGAAGATTTGCCTCACTTAAATCCGGTTCACAAGCGAGTCAAGATATCACCCTCAACAACAATAACAATAACAATAACAGATCTACTCTTGGCAGAGCTCGTGTGTGCAAGGACTAAGTACGTTCCCAATTTGGGGGGATTATTTCTGTAACAACTGATCTCACTATGTAATAATAATAATAATAAAACAACTAACATTTATATGGTGCTTACTCTGTGTCAGGTATGGTGCTAAATATTATCTTTATTGCTCCTCACAACAATCCTAGGAGATAGGTACTATTATTATCCCCATTTCACAGGTAAGGAAACTGAGGCAAACAGAAGTTAAATAACTTGCCTAATTTCACACAGTTAGCACATGTCTGAATCTGAATTTGAACTCAGGTCTTCCTGATTCCAGACCCAGCACTCTATCCACTGTTTTTAACCTACATTATAAAAGCTAATTAAGTCTGGCTGATAATCAGTGGGAAGTCCCACCACCAGAACTGATGAGAAAAGCACTAGAAACCTCACTGAGCTTCAGGGTTAACCGCAGAAACATGAAGATGATGTATTCATGTAATGTGAGTGGGAGTTGGGGGAGTAGCTCCAACTTAAAGGGGGTTCTTCATAAGAAAAAAAAATAGCATGGAAAAATTTTCAGGGGTTAACAGAAAAAAATGAGTATTAATGTTATGAGTAGAAATAGCAAGCATAAATTTTAAGGGCTATATACTACCATGATACAATGTATTAACAATGTGTAAAGTTTCTAGCCCTCATTTCCTTCCCAAGTAGAGTTATTAGCTCTACTCTGTGATTTCTGTATCATCTAAGTATACTGTGAAAGTAAAAGATTAAAGCTCTATACGTTATATAAAAATAAGAGATGAATAACTGAAAATATAGCCACCTAAGGTCATGATGCTCTCCATCCTTCAGAGATAGACATTGTAGGGGTTTTTTTTATATATATATTGTTTCTAAACACTGTAAAACTTGGTCTAATAGCTTGTTCTGCCAAAAGAACTCACAGTAAAACTTTTTTTTTCTTTTCCATGCAATCTTAGAACACTTCTGTGCTTATAATATGCTCTTAATAAAACTTAAAGATGTTGTTACTGTATCTGATTTCTTAAATTAATCTGTTCCTTACCAAATATAACAAGGAGCACTAGCCAAACAAATTATAATTAGCTATGGTGGAGGTAATAATCTTCTGGTTTTGTGACAGGGGATCTTTTGTCTCTAGACTTCTGAATGACTGTTAGTGCCAAGATGGTTAGTATGGGAGGAACCAACATGTTGCCAATATAATTTAATTTACTTTGGTGTTTCTCAATCACCACATTTGTTTTGGTACTTCTAACAGAACTACATCCTTATTTATTTTTCATGCATCTTTTCTTGGGATATTTCTGCTTAGTTGAACAGTGTTTTAATAATATTTATTGGCTTGTGACAATTTCAAGCAGCAAACTATTGGCCAGAATTTGCTCGCCTGTTATCACAATTGGCACTGCCTGCAATGCATTTATAAACAACAATTTAGAGTCACTTGATGTGGAATCAAAACAATGCTGCCTTGCTTGCCGAAGTTATCAATGGCAGCTAAAGTAGAATATCCTGTAATTCCTTTCTAGTCACCCCAGTTCCTATGGGATAAAGGAAACATGTATTGTAAACTCAATAAAGGAAGAAGGCCTGTGAATTTGCAAGACCTGGGTCAAAAATTCCTGTCCTCATTTATTTTTATGGGAAGAGGAACCTTTCAAAAAACCGTTTTTCCAGCCTTTCGTGAACAGACCACCTAAACCTATCAGCCCATCATTCAGTCAGTCAGTCAATAAATGTTTATTAAGTGCCTCCCTTGTGCCAGGTACTATGACTGAGCTAAACCTGGAGATACAAAGAAACACAAAAGCTCTCAAGAATTTTAGTTTAATGGGGAAAACAACACAAAAATAATGAGCAATAAGTCAAAATAATAAGCTACCAAATAAAAGATTGGGGGTGAGTTTTCTTCCCCCAACTCTACTACCAGACCTCTCAGGAAGTTCTGCCTATTGGTGTCATCAAGCCAGCATTTACAAGAGTGTTTCCTCCCTATGAGTCAGTTTGCCACCTCATTACTCAATTGAGGGTGTACTTCATACTTCCTGCCCTGGGCACAATTTGTGTTACTTGCCCCAGGCACAAAGATTCCTAGCTAGGGCTCTGTCCAGAGGTTTGGTAATCAAACACAAACCTACCCAAATAAAAGAGTAGAAGGGGTGGGAAGAGGAGGGAAAAGTAAGCTGTTTCTAACAACATTGCTATTTTGAATCAATTAGATTTCTCAAAGAATTTAAAATGTATCAATGACACTAAAAACAATTTGGCATAATGCATAAAGACGAGACATAGATTTAAGTCTTGAAGCCCCAATCTTGACCCCTCAACTATACATGACAATTAGCTTCGAGCTTTAATTTACCTAGCTACAAAGTGGAGATCAAAATACTGGTCTTTAGAGGAAGTACTTAAGAATCTACTAATTAATGGATAGAAAAACACTCTGAAAATAGAAGGTGCCATATAAATATGTAATAACAGTAATTTACAAGCAAGTATGCTCGGTATACAATTATGAGGCTTACAGATTTTTGTAGGCAAATCTTTAGAATAATTTCTTCCTACCTTCTGAAAATATTTGTGCCCCAAAATAGTAGGTCAATGAAATCAAAATGAGTCTAACCCTTAAACTGAGCAAAATGCTTAGTTTCTAGCAAATGGGAGAAAAAAATTATTTTGCTTTTCTATGAAGACGACTCACTTTGGGGGGCATGGAAGAAAATTCAAGTAAACATAAGGCATCTTTTTAAAATTAGATATTCTACTCAATAGCTTTTAAAAAATAAAGAACAGAAAACATGTTCAAATAATGAAAACAAAATGTAATTCAGTTGAGAGAGTGAGAAAGGAAAGGAAAGAAAGGATGGAAAGGAGATAAGGTAAGAGTGGGACACAGAAGGGAGAGAAAAAAACAGTAATAAAAGAGAGAGACCCATACTGCAATACATAGCAAAACAAAGAGAAAAGCACATATTGAAAGAGATATAGAGGATCACCTTGTAGTTTTTAGTCTGTATGTCAGAAAAATCAAACTGAGAGATAATGTATTCGGCCGGAGGCTTCTGGAAACATTGACTGTTGGACATTAGAAGGAACATTAGAAGTATATAATCCAAATTTTTCATTTTATACATAAGGAAATTGAAGCTCAGAAAAGTTAATTTCCCAAGGTCATACTGTGGTTTTCTCCATTTCCCCCTCCCCCCCCCACACAAGCATTGCTTCTCTCATGCTACTAATGTACCCTAGGTCACTTATGAAGGGACTAGAAATGGGATCTTTAATGGCCATGAAATTTGCCACCCACAAAATATCCAGTAGAATCAGATATGTTAACTTTTATTAGTGTGTGCTAATATTCCCAGGATGTTGAGTGTAATTTATTGAATCACATTTATTTATGGAAGCATCAAAATCAAAGTATTTTTTTCAGTCACTTAAGACATCATTTATGACAGGGGATCTTTTTCAAACTTTCAGCTTTTCATCATCTCTACTTAAACATTAAACCTACACCACCATTTATGGAGGATGTTTAAGCTTTTCATTTCATCATGAACTTACTGGGTCTCTGTGTACACAGCCTACATTTGAAAAAAAAAATTAAACATTTAACAGCAAATAATATAAGCAACGGAAATTAACAGAATGGTGATCTTTCCATTACAGTGTTTAATTACAGAAAAATAATTTACCCCAAGTCCAATTTGCCCCCAGATGGAAACTCTGCCTGGTCTTGTGTTTAGTTTAATGCTTTTGGTGGTCTGACTGAGGTTCTGATTGCTGAGTGAAGCTTATTCACAAAGTTATCTTTTATACTTAGAATATATAGTCCTCTTTGTTTCTGTCTTTCCAATTTTTTAATCTTGATTCAAGGCTTAGCTCAAATGCTATTTCCTCTATGAAGCCTAGATGTTAGTTTCTCTGCCTGTTGCAATTTCCCCACAATATTTATTTGAGCTATCCTTTGCCCCATTGATTGTTTACCTAATATTATATCTGTCTCTGTCCATGACATATCCATCCTTCCAGTAGCAGGTAATCTCCTTGAGGGTAGAGATTGTTTTATTTTTATCTTTGTATCTCCAATACCTAACATAGGGCTTCACACAGAGTAGTAGGTGCATTATGAATCCTTCATCTTCTGTACTTGCAACAAAGAGCTTTGCAAAACTTGAAGCATTGTACAAATGGAAGATATTATTGGCCTCAACTCATATTAAGTTGAAGTGTCACTGGTAGATTTTGTCAAAAAACAAAAAAATAGTAGTAGCTTCAGATCACGCTACTTTGAAAGAAAATACACACACACACACACCCCTGTATATAATATAACTTTGAAGTTTCATATATTATCTTCTTTCTATTCTTCGCTTATGGAAATGCTCATGTTTGTGAAGTTCATAAAAAAGACACAAAACTGTTCAATGTCTTTATATTACTTATCAAGGTATGTGTGTCTCTGCCAAATTCAAGATATCTCTTACCCATCCTTATTTTCTGCCATTTTAGGATGAGGCTCTGGATTGGGCAAAATAATAGTTCAGTATAGTATTTTTTCTAAATCACTATATTTTAAATTTAAATCACTTACTAAATCATTATTCAATCTCAATCTGGAAGTCAGAGGCAGTGAGCCCTGAAATGATTCTGTGCTTCTTTATTGCAGGACCCAAACTGGGTGGCCCCAATCAAATGGCCATTTCCATGCTATGGTGGGCAAATTTCTTGCTTTCCCCTCCTCCTACCCGAGCAATTTAGCGTTGTCCCGTCTGCTGAGGGAAAAATTCTCTTTGCCTTCTGTCTTCCCCCACACTCTCATTCTTATCTATCTTAACCCTATCCCACCGCAATCTATATCTTCTGTCTTCTTGTTCCATTGTATACCCTGGTACTCCTCCTTTTTGGATGACATTTCTTTTTATCTTGGATCTCTATACTTCACACTCCTTCCATCTTCTTGTGCTAACAAAAGACCCTGAAGACCCTGGATCCTTTGCTGTCACTAGTCCTTGATGCCCCTTCTTCTCATAATGCTTCCAAAGGAAGCTTACCACTTGCTCTACATTATCATTCTCATACTCTTTACCAAGATCATTGTATAACTCTCCTCAGAAGTTCATTCCATATGTCAACCAATACAAATTCTTGTCAAAGTCATAGCCTTCACTTCATTCTCTTCCTTTCTTAAGGAGTTCAATACCTGACTCCTAGTCTTCCTTTCTACGCCAGCCCTTGACTATAGTATACACATTGCTATTTCTTTGGATATGCTTGACTTTCAGTTCATGAACTTCCTAAATACCCCTGACCTCACCTTCATTCTACCTCAATCACACACAGGTAGGATTATTCATTTGCTCTCACCATGATCTGTAACTGTTTTAACACTATAATCTGAGATTGTAAAATTCTTTTAGTTGATGACATTAATCTCAACCTTTTGGCTTACTACTCCTAAGACTATTTTTTGTTTTTACCGTGAACTTTATTCCCTGACCTCAGACCTTATCACTTGAATATTCCACGGTCATCTCAAAATCAACATGTCCAAAATAGAATTAATTACCTTTTTCCACCAAGCCTATTATATCCCATTCAACTTTTTTTTTTAAATTTCAGCTCTAGACACTACTATCCTAGTCACCAGGGCTTGGAACCTTGGGGTCATCCTTGACTCTTCGCTCTCTGTCACTCTCCCCCACCATATGCTATCAGTTGCCAAGTCTTGTTGATTCTATCTCTACAACATCTCTCCTATATTTCTCCTTCTCTCCACTCATACAGCCTCTATCCTATTTCAATCCTTGAACTCATCTTACTTGAACTATTGTAATAGTTTCTTCATTAGTTTCCCTGTTTCCTCTCTTTCCATATCCCTTGTCCACAGAATTATAGAATTGGTATTCCTACAATAGTTATGATCATGTTATTATATTTCCCTACTAAAACAACAACAACAACAACAACAACAACAACAAACCAACAAAACTTTAAAGGATCCTTATTGCTTCTAGGTTAACATAAAATCCTTAGATTGCACCTTTTGTTCATAATTTTCGGGGGAAAATGCTCTAACAAGATAATGCTCAAATGCATGTAGCATATGCTTCCCCTTTACCTCATCTGTCTTATTTCATCTTATTCCCCTCAACTTTTTTCTTTTTTTTTTCCTGTGAAACAGGCTGTTACCTGGCTTCTGCTCATAAGATTATATCTCTTGTCTCCATGTTTTTACATGTCTCACCTTGTCTGGAATTCACTCCCTCCTCAACTTTGCCTCAGAATTGCCATGGTCTTTCAAAGCCTTGCATAAGTACTTAACTGATTCCATCTATTCCAGTTGTTAGTACCTTCTACCTCTTTGAAATTATTTTCCATAATTTTCCATATACTTGATATATACTTAGCTTTGTATGTGGTAAAAACCCTGGTAGAATGTAAGTTCCTTGAAGTCAGGGATCATTGATGTTTTTGTGTTTAAAGTACTTGGCAGTGCCATTCACATAATAGGTGCTTAATAAATGTTTGTGAAATTGAATTGAATTTTAGTCATCATGCTCCCAGCCTCCTATACTTCCATACTGGTTATCTCTCCCTTCTCCCTTTTGATCTCCACACCACCTCATGCCCTGGGAGGACTCCACCCCTCAACCAAACAAAAGAAGATAACAACTTACTGTGAACTGACTCTTCAGTGATTAACATATTGCCACTACATGATTCTCTTGACATCTCAGTGGTTCTGAACCACCAGCTGTTCTTGTTTAAACCCTTTTCTCCACTGCTTACTGACCATTATCTTATTCCCATTCTCCTCCCCTTAACATCTTACTCTAAGTTCAACCACCCCTTCTAATTTGTTCTTTGGAATGCCTTATCTATATGCAATAAACTTGTTTTCATCTTTTAACATTTTACTTCCTCACTCTTTCCTAATGACACAACTTTTCTGGCTACCCTTTGCACCACTGGTTGGACTTTTATTTATACCTCCAACTTATTGGTTGATATGAGGAAACTGGAATAGTTTTTTGCTCCCCATTACTATTTCCAGGCTCTCCCCTATCAATATGATTCAGTAACCTCTTTTGAGGTTTGTTTAATCCACATTTATCACTCAATTGAAGGTATGGTAGCTATTATCCACTTACCTTCAGGAAACCATCTCTCCTTTCTGAAGAAGTTCAGTGTCTGGATCACAACCTTTCTCTCCTCTCCAACTCCTATCTTCATAGTAGGGACTTTAACATATATATTGATATTTCCTCAAACACCCTAACATCCCAGTTCCTTAACATACTTGTGTACCACAGAGAGATGGTCATACCTTGATCTTGCTTTTATCAACCACAAGTGTTTTACTTCCATGTTCATTAATTCTGAAATTCCTTTATCTCATCATAATCTTCTGTTATTCTACTTCTCCATCTTCCTTGAAACTCCAAACTCTTTTCTTTATCTTTACCATGACTTCTAATCATTCAACCCCTTAGTTATTTCCCAGGCTACCACCCCTGAATTTGGTATGCTTTAATCCCTTCCCCTTGGTAAACCAATTGAACACTACAATTCTCTTGTCTTTAGTTCCTTGTTCCCTTATTCTATTGCCAATATTGCCTTTCCAAGCTTTAGCCTGAAATCACTCCCACTTTCTGCTACACTCTCTCTTACTCTCACGCTGAGTTCTGAACAAAGCTGGAGAAAAATCATGAAACCATGTTCAATGGGCCTTCTACATATTTATGTTATGATCTCAACTGGTCCCTTACTTCAACAAAAGACTTTTTAAAAAAATACGTCCTGCTAATCTCTTTACTATCCCACTCACCACAATAGCTATTTAAAATCATCTCAATACCCTCGGTTGAGAACCTTGCATTATATTTCACTAAAAAAATTGAGGCTATTCACAAAGAGTTCTGTCTTTTCCCTCATCATCATCAACATCATCATTCAGATGCTTTCTGCTACTATTTCCTCTTTCAGCCCCATCTTATATGGACAGGTAGCTCTTATCTTTACCAAAGAAAATTCTGTTGATTCTCTTGGAAACAACCCTGTCATATATTACCCTTTGTTTCTTCTGACACTGCCACCAGCCTAAAGCAGGCCCTTTGCACTAATACAATAGTCTCCTGGTTGGTGTCCTGGACATGTGTCTCCTCTCTCTCATCTCTTTTCTACTCAGCTATCAAAGATCTTCCTAAAGTACAGGTCTGATCATGTAATCCCCTGTTCTATAAACTCCATGGATTCCCCCATAACTTTCAAGACCAAATATAAAATCATTTGTTTGACTTTTAAGGAATCTTTCATAACCCTAACCCTAACCCTAATCTTTCAGCTTTATTTCTTTCTGTGAACACTATAAGCCAGTAAAACCGGATTACAGAGAACAAGATTTGCTATCACCTACACAAGGCACTCTATCTCCCAACTCTGATTACTGGCTGTTCCCCATGCCTAGAATTCTCTCCCTCCTCATCCCCACCTCCTAGATTCCCTAACTCCCTTCTGGTCCCGGCTAGATTCTTACCTTCTGCCAAAAAAGCCTTTGCTGATCTATCTTAATTCTAGCACCCATCCTATGTTGATTTTGTACATCCTACCCCCAGAAATATATGTTGTTTTTATATAGTTGTTTGCATGTTCTTTCCACAATTAGACAGTTCCTTGAAAACAAGAATTCTTTTTTGCCTTTCCTTGTATCCCTAGCACATAGCAGAGTACCTGGCACATAGTAGGCACTTAATAAATTCTTGTTATTGACTTGTTGACTAACAAGTGTGATATTTCATTTCTGACAATTTCTTCCCATGTTCCTCTAAAGTTTTAATCTCTTTTCATTCAGACCACACACCCCATTTATGTTGTCTTTCAAGCACGTGGCTATGTACGTGGTTTATGTTGGATAAAAAAAATAGTGATTTGCTATTTTCACATCTGGGACCAGAGTAAAAATCAGTTCCTCCTTTTGATTATATGCCTATCTGGTCAAATTTGGAATGCTTGAAAGTTTTGTCTGAGATGACTTGGCTACTTACTCCATTCTAGATAATTACTGTCAGTAGTTTTTGAAAAGTGACAGGTTTCCCCCCCTAATTTTAGAGAACCATTGGAATAGTGATTATTTGTCAATGCTGCCTAGTGTTTTAATAGATTAATTTGGGAGCAACATAAACTAATAAAATTACTTCCCTAGGGAAGAGCTTACAGTTCTGAAATAAATCTAAACTGCTTTATTTGATATTCTGCATGCATTTTAGCATCAGTTTATGTGTGGTACACAATACATTGGGAGACCAGAAAGCCAATTAGGATCCTCACAATCTTTAATAGAGCTGGCATTACAATCCTATCAATAGATGAGTATATAATTTTATGGCCAGTTAGGCACATTATGAATAACTGGTTTTCCTGTTAACCAAGAAACCAGTATGAGTATCCAATTATGAAATGTGGCAAGAAAAGAAAAAGGCAGAATTAGCAGCAGTCTTAGAGGTGTGACATTTCTGCTAAAGGGAGGAAATGAGAAAATGAAGTATATAATCAGTGTCCAAAGGAAGAACTCAGTGGAATTACAATTCACAGCAAGAAACTATTCACCCATAGAACAAGGACATCAGAAAGGCCAGATGTTTGAATAAATGAATGAATGAATGAATGAATACACACACATATACATGCTGACAAAGTCAGGCCATCACTGACACCAGCACCTTGACCACCATCTTCCCTCAGATCCTCTTGGAGACATCTCAAGACCTTGAACTCAAGAGCCTGGGAATGACAATATTTCTAGCTCAGTGTTCTCAAGCCATCATCACAGATTTCCCTCAGCTTTCCCTGTGGAGACACAGTTTGGCAACTGCTCCTATAGGTACCACAGTCACATGTACTTAAGAGCCAGAAAAGGAAAAGGTTTTCATCAAAATCCTTGGCATTGTCAAATGGTTTAAAATCAGAATTTGATATTATTTCATTACTGGAAATGACATTAAAGATGAAGCATTACAATCTTCTTTGCCTCTACATTTATAGGATTTTTCTATCTGACCTGAAGCTAAGAACATCTATGTTTTGTCTCCCCATTAGAATGTAAGCTCTTTGATAGTAGGGATTGTTTTATTTTCTATTCATATCCCCTTAAAGGGCATAATAAATGTTTTATTCATTCATTTAAAACTTCCAATCCATTAGAATCTTTTATTAACTATTTGTTATGAGGACAAATGGCCCTATAACTAATTCATATTGAAATATTAGGAAATGATTAGGAGGTAACTAGATAGCTCAGTAGATAGAGTGCTGATCCTAAAGTCAAGAAGACCTGAGTTCAAATCTCACCTCAGACATGTACTTGCTGTGTGACCCTGGGCAAGTTACTTAACTTCTGTTTGTCTTAATCCACTGGAGAAGAAAATGGCAAACCACTCCAGTGTTTTCTCCAAGAAAACCCCATGGAAAGTATAGTCCACATTTCCACAAAGAGTCAGAAACAGGCAACAGCTTACTATAGTGCCTCTTCAAAAAGTATATGAATTTTAAGAGTACAGGATATTTTTAAACAAAGAAATTAATTTTCAAGGGTAGAATTTCAAAAAATGGCAATAGATTAGTGAAAATGTTTGTTTGTTTTTAGTCTGGGAGTGGTGATTTTCAGGACTCCACAAATCACATAACTGGGACCTACTCTGCCTACATAGAAAACCTATCCTGATTTAATAATCTCTATATCTATTTACATTTATATTAATGAATCAAGATTACTATAAAATTTTAAAAGTACCTTTGGAATCATTCCATTGTTTTCAATCTAGATTTAATATTTTGTTGAATTGTAGTTTGAAAATGGCTAATCTGTGTTATGGCATACAGGTTTGGAGTTGTTTCTTAATCAGAATGATCAGTTTACTTGGATATCCCATTTCCCAATCATTCTGAATAAATAACATTTACTGCTTTCTTTCAGAATGCAAACAGTGTAAGCCATTAGTTACAAATACTGGAATTATAACTTTGTTCAGTGCTACTTATAACATATATAAGACTAATACCACAAAACCAAAAGGAAGATTTTTTTTTCTTGTTCTTTGTGCCTTGTTTGGAACAGAGTATATGACCATTATTAATAGAAGACTATGGCTTTAAAAAATGTTTCTATCTTTGCTTGGTTCCATCACAAAATGAAGTTTTCATGGTATCTTTCTTTAATTTGTATGAGAACCAATATTTCTGTTTTCTGCTTTTGAAAAAAAAAGAGAGACATCCTACACACACACACACACACACACACACACACACACACACACACATACACACTATGGAGCTTGAGGGCTGATTATAATTTTATCTGCCTTCAAAAGCTTCTTATTTTCTGTTAACATTTAAAGGGAACTTCTTTTACAATTTTTGAAACTTTTCATAACCATTCAACAAAATCCAATGTTTATCCCTTTGCATAGAAGTTGAACCTTATATGAGCTCATATATTTAGGAACAACTTTTTCATTCCTGAAACTAATTATCGGCAATGTATGATAATGGAAAGATTGCTAGATTTGAAGCCAGGAAAGATATGGCCTCTATCCTATGTTTGACATTAATTGCTTTATGATGGGCATGTCACCTCATTTGCAAAATGGGAATAATGATACTTGTAGCTACTTCACAAGATTGTTGTGAAAATTAAATATAATAATGTACATAATGCACTTTGTGATATAAATGTCAATTTTTTTCCCCAAAAAAATTCAGAGAGAGCTGGATTTAGAATCAGAAGACTGGTTCTAGAGATGGTACTAATTAGCTTTTTAATTTTATTCAAATCATATTAATTCTCTGTGCCAAAGTTTCCTCATTTGCCAAATGAAAGGATTAGCTGGTTTCTAAGATCCCTTCTCACTCTAAAATTCTACGATTTTATGACTCTTTGACTTTGAGTTCTTAAAAAAATGTGTAGATGCCAATTTCAGCACAATAAACAGTTATATCCTGAACCTAACAAAGAATCCAAAGTGTTTAGGAATGATTGGCCTATCTCCAAAAAAACAAGCAAATGTCCATAGCACAAAGCTATGAAGTAGAGTTTCTAGGTCAGAATCACAATTTCTCTGTCTCTGTCTCTATCTCTGCTCTGTCTCTGTCTCTGTTTGTCTCTCTCTCCCCCTCCTCCCTTCTTCCCTCCCTCTCCTTCTTTCTCTCTCTCTTCTATCCCTTCCTTCCTTCTAGCCTATCCCCTAGCAAAGAAAAAAAAAGAAAAAAAGAAAAAAAGTACAAGTGAACTCCTTAGACTACTGGGAAAATATCCGATTTCATTCTTAACTAATCTGACCTTTACCAGCAATAAGCATGACTCCTCCAAATAGGGTGTCAATGATTATCATCTCAAGATTATTAGTGGGTATGTAATATAAAAAATACTGTGGTTCTTTCACTTTTAAAAGGACCAAATAGATAAGAAAAAAGACTTACTGTAGACATGATATGATTTATAACTGAGGCTGCTGTAAAGACCCACCCTTTAAATTTTTTATGTAAATATTTTGTTTTCCCATCATCTTCATTTCCAAATGTGTCCCTTCCATACATCTTACTCTTCAAGCCATCCCATATAACAAAACATTAAAAAGAAAAGAAAAAATCAAACTCAAGCAATATATTAACTGAATCTAAATGAACTGAAATTATTGTCAACTTATTTTTTCTCATTTCTTAGGCATGCTTATCTAACACCTGTGATAAGTTTAATTAATAATAACAGATGGGCTGAGGGGAAGACAAAGATATAAGATGTTGGCTACCTCAAGGCAATACAAGTTTAATGGTATTATTTTTCCATTTCCTTAATATTTTTTTTTGACAGAGTAGGCCTTCCACTATAGCACATCCTGGAAACTGTGAATCAGTATGGTACTGAGGTCTTGTTTGTGGCCCCAGGTTGAGTACTAACTAGTTGGTATATTGCTCAAGTTAGCCAGCTTCTTTATTTGTTTGTTTTCCCACTAGAGAAATAATAGCAGGTAGACTACTTTTCAATATTCCTTCCAAGTTTTTTAAAGTAACTATTTATATTTTTAGAGCTGACAGTATTAATTAGATAAATAGTATTTACACATATATGTATAAAATGAACATATTTTCTTTAAATTCTCTTTGAGTCTTGTTTTCAATTCAGCACAAAAGTATTTACAGAGCACTTTATTTTTCTTTATTTTGGTCTATGTCAAGCACTGTGCTAGGTACTGAGGATACAAAGAAAAGAATAAGACATCTCCTACCCTCAAGTATATTACTTTCTACTGATGGAAAATAACATATACTTGGATAAGTATAAACAGACTAAATACAAAATAACCTAGCTGGGGGAACTTATGGGAGACTTTATATTTAAAAGAATTCTTCCAATTAGAGGTGAAGAGGGAAAGTATTGTAGGAATGGGAATCACCTATACAATGGTGTAAAGTCAACTGATAGAATATTGTATACAGGGAGTAGCAAATATTCCAGTTCAGCTGGAATCAAGCTTGTGCTAAGGGAATTGTTATGAGATCCTTATAAAGACAGGTTGCAAGCAGATTGTAAAGTATTTTAGATATCAAGCAGAGGAGGAGTTTGTATGCTCAGAGATATCAGGAAGCCACTGAACCTTCTTGAGTAGGAGTGTCATATGGTTAATATTTGCTTTAAGAATATAAATTTTGTAGCAGGGATAGATGCAAGTGAATGACTAAGGAGGTTGGGATTTGGAACAAAGGTGGTAGCTGTGTGAGTGGAGAGAAAAAGCCAGCGGAAGGTAGGAAGGTAGGAAAGGGATAAAATCAAAAATATTTGGCAACTGATTGGACGTGGGGATCATGTGGGTAGAGAGACAAGAGTCAAAAATGATTTGAAGGTTATAAACCTGAATGATTTTAAGTTAGTGCCCTAAATACACTTAAGAAAGTTAGGGGAAAGTGTGTGTGTGTGTGTGTGTGTGTGTGTGTGTGTGTGTATTTTGAGTGAATAATGATTTCTCTTTTCGACATATTGAATTTTAGATACAAATAGAGGAAATTTTGTCACAATTACAGTTCAGGAGAGAGATGAGGATTGGTTGTATAGATTTGGGTATCATCTGTAAAAAGATGATAACTGAACCCATGGGAGTGGAAAAGATAACAAAGAGACATCATATATAGAGAAGAGAAGGTCTAGGTAGATAGATCATTGGAGTAGAGTCACACAAAGTGGGTGGTACCAGGTTGCTGATCCAGAAAAGTAGACTGAGAAGCAGTGAAAATGGTATAAGGAAAAGCTTTAGAGCACACTATCAAAAACAAAAAAAACCAAAACTAATCAGTGAGAAGAGAGGGAAGGAGAGAAAGGTCAGCAGTGTCAGAAGGTTCAGGAGAATGAGTCCTGAAAAGGTTATTGGATTTAGTAGTTAAGAGGTTATTACAACCTTGCAGAAAGGAGTGTCAGCTGATAGGTGGAATCAAAGCCATATTGCAAAGAGATATGAAATGAGTGGGAGGTAAAGAAATGAAATTAAGGAGTATAGATAGCCTTTTCCTTGGATTTTGACAGTGAAAGGGAGGGGAGAAAGGAAAAATAACAGTCAATTGCAGTTTTTTCTAAGAATGTAGAATATCTGGTTATTTTAGGAGGCAGTGAAGAAGAAGTCAAAGCATAGAGAAAGGAGGGTGAAGCGTCAAGCTTCCAGTAAAGATGTTGGCATGGTTCCTGGTTGCTGGAAGTCTTTTTCTCCTTTTATGGAGTCCCATTTAGGCATTTTATAACTTGTAGAATCCTAAATCTACTCTTTCCTCAGTATGCTCAATTTGTCTTTTGCTTTTGATGCAGGTGCTACCACCAATTAGTGCTGTTCTGGAGATGCTGCTAGAGTACTTATAAGAAATTCAAATTTTCTGACTCTTTGAAGTTCATAAGCTCATCTCCTGATAGAGGGTGAGGGGTGTGGTAAAGAGGAGACAGAGGCACTTTCCCCCCTTCTTTTCATACTGATTAACTCTCAGGTAATTGCTCTTTCTCCTGGCTTGCCACTAGAAAGTTGGAATCCAAACCAGCTTACTATTTTCATACAGGCTCCACAGGGTATAGCAAAGTTTCTTAAATCAATCCTATTATACTTTCCTGTGTAGAATTATTTCATGTAATCCAATGACTGAAATCATACTACTCCTTTCCAAGTTAATTAATTAGGTTACCTGTAATTAGTCTGAAGCTTTGATTCAATACATGTGTTTTCACCTGATAAAAGCAAACATTTTATGTGTTAGATAGAATTTTGTTAGTTAATTCCATCAAGACAAGAGTGACTGATTGTTTCGATTGCCTGCCACACTTTGACATTCATGTTTTTCTTCATTCATTCATTTAACATTTATTAAAAGCCTATTATGTCCAAAGCACTGTACTAGGTTCCAGGAGAATATAATAGGACAGGTCTGAGTGAAGCCGGTCTGGTCTGGTCTGGTAGGTAGAGATTGGAACAAAATGAGATACTCATAGAACACCTAACATTTAACTAAAAGAGATTTATTTAACCATAGCAGGAAAGATACAGTACTGATTCAGTTGGGCATAGCACCCCTTTTCCTGTGCTGTCTCTGCTGATCTTCCAGTCAGTCAGAGCCTAAGTGGAGAGGTGGTCAGTCCCTGTGCCCTGGCTTTTTAAAACTAAGCCACCAGGAAATTTTATCAACTTTCAGTCGCTGGAGCCAATTAAGTCCTGAGGACAGTTCCAATGTCTTTCAAGGAAAAACCAGACTAGTCTGTGTAGGGTAGTGTGGAAATTTTGGGAATTTGGGAATTGAGTGAACCACACTGTCTCCATCTTGTGACTCAATTCTGGAGCTAGGTTAGTTCCCTTTTTATTCAATTATGAAGACTAGTTCAATTTCTGTCTTGTGAGAAAACTTTATTGCATTTTTTGAACCTAGACCTGCATGGCTGGGAAACTGGACCACCTCATGTGGCTTTCTAGGTCCTTGGGCAACCTTCTGACTGAGTCCAAGTTTTACAGAACAAATCATTTTATTAAGGGGATTTGTTCTGTGAAGGTTGGATTCAAGGTCACAGGTTCCCCACCCCTGGGTTATGCTGACCAGAAACCTAGTCAGATCCAAAGACTGATGTAAGAAATTATCTCACCATTATATATCTCAAGCAACCCTTATGTTTTATCTGAAAACTGGTCCCATACAGATAAATCAGTTACTATTTCTGTGTTCCTTTGAATATAGACATTTGGAAAAGAGTGGGACATTTCTTTTTCTCATTTCAGGGAACTGCACCTGCCCATTCTCCCAACTTCCAAATGGGAAAATCTTTCCTCTAAATAGAAACCAGATTACCCAACCTTTTATGCTGGTTTATATTCTGTTGATTATTTACTTTTAGTGCATAAAAATCTGTCTCCCCCTGTATCCAGAGTCCAGTTCCAAGCTGAGGAGGCCTGATCCCTATTTGTTATGCAATAGGCACGCACTGCTTAATAAACTGATATACTCAGAAGCTTGGACCTCTGTTTCCTCAGTTATTTCATCTTTTATAGTAGGGCCTTAGAGTCTTGCTCCTATCAGAAGGACATAGAAAGTTTAGTTAAGTTACTTTCCTTAGCTCAAGTTGATTTTGGTCTAGCAGCAAAATAAGAAACAAAAATTGATGACTATGATTTACAGATAATACAATCTATCTTTAGAGAATACTGGGGAATTCTACTTTTTCCTAAGGTGTTTTCTGTTTTGATAATTCGCTCATTTCCCTAAAGAGATTTCATTGATAAAAGTAATACAATATTGAGATAATCTGGCATTTAAGCCAGACTCAATTCATATCTTGTGCCTTCCCAATGCCGTGATTTTTTTACACAATTCCTTATTCTTGAAATACACACTCCCAATACCTACCAATTGAATTCCTAGCCATCCTTCAATACCCATCATAAACATTATCCCTTTAATGGAGTCTTCCTTCATCCTTCCTAACAGAAATGACCCTTCTTTCTTCTGACCTACCATAATACCTTGTTTGTATTTGTGTTCTATTATTATGTGACTTATAATACTACTAGTCCACAAATTCCTCAAGGACGCGGACCACAAACTACTTCTTTTTGTTTTTCCTTCATTGTCCATCACAATGTGCCGTGATCTATTTGCATAGAGGCTTAATAAAAGTTTTTTTGAATAAAATTTAAGTTAAGAGTTCATCATTTAAAACTATCACATTATTCATCGCATTTATAAACGTGCCAGTTTTTTTTTTCCACTGAAAGTCTATAATGTTTGTGTCCTGAAATCTGGGTTCTAGAAATGTACAAGTTCCTTTTTTCCCTCACCGTTTTTGCCATTAGGGGGTTTCATCATGTGCATTGAAAGCACAGAATATGGCCTTGGGGTTTAGGAGGTCGATATGATAGGTTTGAAAACGTCCGCTGCTCTCTGTGAGTCAGCGACTAAGTACAGCTGCAAATGTCCTTCTCCAAACAGGAAAGGCAAAGAAAAACCACCAGCTCTATTAAATGGCCTTCAGTTTATCTCCACTCTCAGCAAAGCAGGAAGAACACACCAGGCTGCCAGTAATTAGCTGAGAAGCTTTGTTTAAAGTCATCTCGCAAAATGTACCTTGTGTAGCAAGAGTTGTGGATGTGCAAAAACAGTGCAAATGATCAGTCACAGGATAATTCTATGAACTGGTGTGATACATTCAGAAATACGGAAAGCCAGCTGGGACATAGAAATCAAGATTGCTCAGGTCATTATGACTTTCCTAATCATTGTCAATCAATTGTTCTGGAGACGCCCTACAACTTCTAGGTCTGGAGCAGAAGGGTAGCATCTTGTTATTTTACCATGGGAACTGTTTTTCCAATGGATTAGGTTAGAAATGGGTCCTTTTCTCATTTCTTTTTGCTTTGTTTTGTTTTGAAAGCTGTGTCTTTTTTTGTTTTACCAACTGAACAAAGAGAGATGCTTACCATAGAAAATTAGCAAGTCAGCCTCCAGGAGAGCTCATCTTGCCAAAGTCATGATTGGAATGTTTTCCAAAAAAAAAAAAAAGAAAGATTCAAAGATCTTGATTGAGAAGGGACCACTGAGGCCTTCTAGCCTAACTCCCACCTACTTTTACAGAAGGAAAGTGAGGCCTAGTGAGGTTAATCTTGATTGAGAAGGGACCACTGAGGCCTTCTAGCCTAACTCCCACCTACTTTTACAGAAGGAAAGTGAGGCCTAGTGAGGTTAAGTGACTTGCTAAAAGTCAGAGAGGTAGTTGCCATCACGTATAGGATTTGAATCCATACCTCTTAACAATAGTCAGTTATCTCTGCTGCATCATGCTGAAAATCACTTAATGATTTATTTACTTCTTATAGATAGAAAGTATCAATGCCTCTACCATCATTTTCTCCTATCAGAAATACTTCAATAAAAAGTTGCATGCCCACAGGATGTTTAAATAAAATGACATTTTGCATTTTGCTGGTTGGTTCCATATAAATACTCCTGGCCTGCTTTTCCCATGGGAGAGACTCACCAATATCCAAATCATAGAACAGCATGAATGCACATACCCTGTGCACCCCCAAGTGAATTTCTCCTTAATTTGAAGATGCATTTTCAAATGGTTTCCATTGACTAATTTTAGCAGCATTTGTGGTTTCAAATAGAAAGCAGGAAGCCATGATGAGATAGAACCTCTGTTCCATCACTAACCACTTAACCAAATCTCAAAGATTAAAAGCCATTTTAGCAAACTTGAAAACTGGTTTGATACAATAAGAGGAACCAAATAAAACCATCAATATGACCTTTTGCAAAACCTAAACATTTCAAGACTATTTTACATTGTATTCAAACATAGTCATAAGAGATATTATACATATAGATAACAACAAAAATATTTTCCCTTTGGAAAGTGATTTCTACATGGACACAATTGTGTGGAATTTTTTTACATGATAGTATTCATATAATTTGGTATGCAAAGTATTATTTTTTGAGTCATCTCTGAGGAAAAGATCCTCCTTTTACTATTTATGGGAATTGTATTATTAGTCTATTTGAAAGTATTCTTGTATAGTAAAATTGCAGTGACAGGATCCTGGGAAACCCCAGGGTCTTCAGTGATGAATCAAGCAAATGAGGAGGACTTCTAATCTCTGTTTGCTAATATTTAGAGTTAGGAAGTCAGTCATCTCAACACTACTAGTTAGCTGAGGGCTAGAGGCATCCCTCAGACCCAGAAACACAGAAACTAAGCAGGATATCCAACAAGATTTGAAACGGGAATAAAAAGAGTAATCTGTTTTTGATCTTTGAAGGAAAATTTTATAATACAGACAAACTCTGTATATCAGAAGGTGGCAGTCGTCAAAGGCTGAATGCAAATGCTGGTTTTCAATAATGTTTAAGGAACTGAGCTTTTACTAAAGGTGGAAGCAGACTTAACTAATTAATAAACGTGCTGAGAAACCAAAAAGGATAGAGATAAATGAATCATAAGTGAGATAGGATGTTCAGAGCATGGAACCTTTGTAGGGAAGGGGGGAAACAGTGAAGAAGATAATTGCCAATATCAGTGCAGGATGGACTGAAACAAGGGGTATTCCCATAAGATGTTTAACAACCAATTCAGTGGGAAGTGATGGGGAGAGAATGCATGCAGGAAACACTTTCAATTTTAATCTGAATTATTGATATTTTCTCCGTTACTTTCTTAAGTCTTTTAGACAATCAACAAAATAATAAATCAAACCCTAATTTGTAGTGTTTACCAGTTTCCAAGGTGTAAATGCTCACAGTGTAAATTTAACAGTAAAGAACAATTTCTTAGGGTCTAATAGGAAAGTGCTTTCCTTAACCAGAGACTCAAACTCATAACCAAGCTCACAGGTAAAACTAACAAAGAGAAGATACTAGCTATTACATTTAGCTGAATCTGGAATAGAACATAGGGAAATGACTTGGGAAATCATCTAGCCAAATTTCCTCAGTTTGCCTAAATAACATAGATTTAGAGCTTCTCGGAACCTGGTATTATCTAGGGCAAGTTTTTAGCCTTTTTCCTGTTATTTCCTACTATTACCCCTTTAGCAATCTGGTGAAGCATATGAACTCCTTCTGCCAATAATATTTTTAAATGCATAAAACATACATAGGATTAAGAAAGAAAGCAATCATAATGCAGTTATTAAAACATGTATTTTTCAAGTTCACAGATTCAAGGCTAAGAACCCTGACCTAGTCTAACTGCTATATTTTGCAGATGAGGAAACTGAGGGCATTTGACTTGCTCAGTGTCACCCAGTCATTCATTAGGAGAATCAAGATTTGAACCTAAGTTGACTGACTCTAAAAGCAGCATAATGCCCATGGCAACACACTGCATCTTAGCTAATCAGTGACAGAATTGTACCTAGAACTGAGGTCTCTTGGATCCCAGGTGCCTGCTCCATTTACTAGAAATGAGTGACTGAGAGCTTGGTCTAGCATTGAACTGAACCAGGACTGGTACAGGACTGACACAGAAGCTAAGAAAGTATAGCTAAGATCAGCTCTAGATTTCCATTTTTATTAGAGGCCAAGGATAATTTTTAGGTGTCCTTGTCCTTTCGCAACTTCTCTGTTTTTTGATTGTTATTTAAAAACCCTATATGATTTTACTGAAATCATAGGTCAAGACCCCTGACTCCCAAGTTGCGCTATTGTTATTACTAGAAACAGAAGAATTGTGTGCTTGTTTCAAAAGGAAGAAGGGTTGGTTAGGTGTTGGACACCTTGGTTCTTTTCTGCAAGGGAGACAGGACCACATATAGAAAGAAAGGAAGGTGATGGTGATACCAAGAGATGTAGCTGAAGAGTCCTGGGGTTTACAAGATGAAGACACAAGGAAACAGTGCAGGATGAAGAAATGTCTCTAGGTGGTTAACAGCAGCAGGAGACCCACTGTGACATTGTCTCTTCTTATTCTGGAGTGGAAATACCCTCATCAGAGAGCCAATTGTCATAATGGTATTCGTAAAGGTGAACATACTATACTCAGGGCACAATTCATGAAGCAAAATTGCCAAATATGGAAAATTCAATAAAAAAGTAAGGAATTTCACTAATTGATACAAAGACAAGAAGCAGAATATATATATATATATATAATATATATATATATATATATATATATATATAATGACAACAGCATAAATAAATGAAAAGATGATTAAAAAGAATGCAGGCTCTGAGAAACAGAAAAACCATTAATAATTCCAGAAAACAGGTAGTGAAACACAAATTCCTCTAGAGAGCAAAGTAGGGATTACTAGGTCAAAATATTGCATACATACTCAGATGCTTCTCGGTTCTCAGTATCTTTTGTTTTTGCTTAGGTTTTTTTTTCTTGTAATCAGGGAGAATTCAGTTTTAAAGCTGGGAGGAGAGTAGGCGATAGCTACAACGTTCAAATAAAGGCATTATTAAAACATTTTAAAGTAGGGCATAGTTTCTTTTTCTCCTTTGCATCCTCTCCCCACCCTTCATGTTTTCACAAAAAAAGTTTTCATTTATCTTTCCAATTTTTCTATGGAAAAAATAAGGCAAAGAAAAGTGAAGAAAATCCCTGAATCAAGGCAGAACTAGGGTTCCAAACACAACTGGGTATATACAAATTTGAAGAGTACTTCATTACCCCCTAACTTCCCTCTTCTGTGTTCTTTCAAACCACTTTGTGGTGGTCTCTCACCACTGCTTTTCATGTGCTCATGTACATTTACTTAGATAGCAAGATTCTCATATGATCAATTCTTTTAGAAGTTTCATGATTTTTTAAAAAAAGTAAATATCTAACTAGAAACTGTTTAATGATCATGTGAAAACATCATTCCTTTAAAATGATGGGGGAAAATTGTTGTTTTCATTCAGTCATGTCCAATTCTTTTTGACTTCATTTGCAAGTTTTCTTGCTAAAGATAATGGAGTTTTGCCATTTCCTTTCCCAGCTCATTTTACAAATGAGGCAAACAGGGTTAAGCGATTTGCCCGGGGTCACACAGCTAGTAAGTGTCTGAAGCGGAATTTGAACTCAGGTCCTTTTGATTGCAGGCCCATCACTATCCATTGTGCCACCCAGCTGCCAAAAATTGAACCAGTTACAAAACCTCTCTGGGTTTCAGTTTTAATTCAATAAACATTTACTTATTTATGGATTTTTTTTTTGCCTTTTTGGTGAGACAGTTGGGGTTAAGTGAGTTGCCCAGGGTCATATAGCTAGTAAGTGTCATGTGTCTGAGGCTGGATTTGAACTCAGCTACTCTGACTCCAAGGCCAGAGCTTATCCACTGTGCCACCTAGCTGCCCTCAATAAACACTTATTAAGTGCTTACTATGTGTCAGACACTATGATTTCTGAGGCCCATTTTAGCACCAGGATTCAGTGATTTAAGGAAAAAATTACATACATATAATATATTTATATATATATATATATAATACATAATTTGAAAAATTATATACATATATACACATATCTTTCATGTACCTGTATTTATATATACATACATACATATGCATATATACATATATACATATTTATTTATACTGTTATAGTTATTACATATGGATGAGGGCAGTTAGGTGGCACAGTGGATAGAATGCAAGGGGGTCTGGAGTTTGGAGGACTCCTCTTCCTGAGTTCCAATCCAGCCTCATACACTTACTAGCTGTGTGACCCTGGTCAAGTTACTTAATCCTGTTTGCCTCATCTATAAAATGAGCTGAAAAAGGAAATGGCACACCACTCCAGTATCTTTGCCAAGAAAACCCCATATGGGGTTACAAAGATTCAGATATGAATGAAATGACTGAACAACAATAACAACAGTCATTATAAATGCATTATGTATATGCATACCTCTCTATATCTATCCATCCATTCTATTAGAACAGGCATCCTGGGTGGTAAACAAACAATGAAGACCTATTCAGTGGAATATTGGACGAAGGCAGAAACTATCAGCTGTTGAATTCTGAAAGTCCAGCTTTTTCTTAAGTGCAGAGACTGCTGTTTAAGTGAAAAGATTCCATCTTCTTTACGACATGTCAGAGAGCCTAAGAAAATTTCTTGCAGGCCTAAGTTCTCTGGAACATCAGTTTATAAGTTGCTAGGTTTGAGTTGGCTTTCCTTCCCCTTAGCAAAAAGGAATTAAGCCTGAGCAAGGATTTTGGGGAAGGTGCTTTCAGTATAGGTAATTATTTAACAGCCGATGACACTTTGGGAGGAGGGAGCTTTTGGGATCTGCTTCCAAAGCAGCCAAACCACAATTCCCCCTTTTCATCACCCTGCTATGATGCTTGGGTTTCCTACTCCTTGCCTTGACATAGCTGCGATTTTAAGGGGAAAGCTCCACAGACAGAGTTGAAAAGATGTCTGGGCATCTTGGGAGATGAAAAAGAAGTTTTAATTATAACAGCATTGTCGTTCTAAGACTAGTTATTATTGTTGCAGGTTCTGAGTGAGCCCCATCAGAGAATTTCCCCAACTCCAGGACATAAACAAGAGAGTCTTCAGAGACCAAAGGGAAACAGTCAAAGAGGTACTACAATCACAGTGCTAATTGGTCTTCTGATTGGCAGGTTCTGGAGGCCTCCAAATGAAGGGGCACAAAATGCAGGTGGTGGAGAGTGGGTTACTCACAGGCGATATGATGCTATTGGTGCCAAGAAGGCTCTGAGGCTCAAAAAGAGCTCACTCCACCTGCTGGCTGTCTCCTGAAATACCATCCAGGGCTTTCTGCTTTTAGCTTAAAGATTTGGTCCCAGTTAAAATGGAAATCCTGAGAGGGGCAAACTGCTTTTAGTCATTTGTCTCTCAGTATGAAAGGACATGGAGGTAGATTTTTAAGTCAAGAATTGGAGAAAGAGCAGGAGATCAGTAACTGCGTAAAAATTGAAGGGGAGGAGAAGTTGAAAAGAGAATACAAGGAAATTTTGCTGGGAACAAGATGATAAAATTAAATTCACAATTTTTATAGGAAAAATAATGTAATTACTAAGGCATTATAATTCATTAACACTACAGTTATCCAAATAATATGCAAGATTCCTCCCTTGCCTTTCTTCCATACTAGCTAACAGCATGGAATTAATTGAAAAAGCTTCTGACAGCCAGTGATTAAAATACCCCAAAGTCAGGCAGTTCTACAGAAGATTTGTGCTAATTATCCAGGACTCTAATTGAATTCAAGAAGCATTTATTAAATGCCTACTACATACCCATCAATAATCTTATTTTATGAAACCGTATTTTTCTTAGGGTGTTGCATGGCTGCATATCATGGAATAGGACCAAATATGATATTTAAGACCACCCAAACAGCAATAGAGAGGCTTGTGGGAGTGGGGAGCTAAAACACATTACAAATGAAAAATTACACAGGGAAAAAAAAAAAGAGAGATGGGCTGGTCCTGCAGCAAGAGCAAGCACCTGAGGGATAATTGATGGATATGTCATATGAATCATTGAAATCCTTGTAATTCTTAAAATAAAATAAAAAACCAGAGGAAAACCCCAAGGCACATGGGATGGATCTGTTGTGAGGAATTTTCAAGAGCGCATGAATAAGATAGATTGAAATCTTATGCACTGTATAGAGTACCCACATTGAGAAGATAACAGATTTAATAGTATATTAGTAGTGTATGTACACATTGTGCTAAGTACAGAAGGTACAAAGATGAATTGACTATCTATTAAGGGGAATATGTCATTTGAAGCTAAAAGAGATTTTAATGATTATCGAGGGAATTGTGGGAACTGAGTGAACCACGCTGACTCCATCTTGACTCAATTCTGGAGCTAGCTGTTACCTTTCTATTCAATTATGGGTATGTCCAATTTCTGTCTTGTGAGAAAACTTTATTCAGTTGTAGGAATTGCTAAAAAAACAACAACAAAACCTTATTGCATTGTTTGAGCCTAGCTTTACATGACTGGGAAATTGTACAACCTGTATATGCTGCTCAGAGACCTTTAACTGAGGACCTAGGTTATGCTGCCTAGAAGCCCAGTAAGATCCGAAGATTGATTCAAGGAGTTGTTTCACAATTATACATCTCAAGCAATCCATATGTCTTATTTCAAAACTGGCTGATCAATAAGTTATTGTTTCTATGTTCCTTTGATTGAATGCACACTTAGGAGGAGTGGGACACCTTTTTTTTTTTCTGATTTCAGGGAATTGCACCTGTTTGCTCTCCCTCTCCCAGAAAGCCCCTAATCTTTTCTCCAAATAGAAATCAGATTACCTAATTTGTATCCTGGTTAGTTGTTTTCTTTTAATTAGTTGGTATTATTTGATTAACTGTTTTTAGTACATACAAATCTGTCTCACCCTATATTTGGGGTGTAGTGCCAAAGTTGAGGAAGCTTGGCCCTGATTTATTGTGCAATTGGAAGGCACTGATTAATAATTCAATATGCTCAAAAGCTCAAACCTTTGTTTTCTTAGTTATTTCCTCTTTGACCTGCCACAAACCTAGGGAACAGAGTTAAAATGGTGAAATGGCTCACTTAACCCCAACTGTCTCACAAAAAAAATGGTGAAATGGCTGCATAGACATGAGAACATAAGCTTTTTGAGCACACTATTTTTGCCTTCCTTTGTATTCCAACATTTAGTACAGTGACTGGCACATAACAGCACTTAATAAATGCTTGCTGGGAAGTTGATTATGATTGTACAATAATAAATAGTAGCTTTAGAATTAGAACTCAGACCCGGTGACTCCAAATTGAATGCTATTTCCAGTTTGCCTTTTGCACAGAGTAGTTGCTAGGGAGAAAAAAATGGCAATAATGGCAGTTAATTAGATTAGGTTTGGTAACAGACTTCCATGAAGCATTTTCCAAGCTTGGTTTTGGGAAGAGATAAATTTAATGTTTCATGATGGCACAAGACAGCTTCACTTTTGGTAGGTTCTATTAGTGTAGAAGAAAGTGTGGCCCTGCCAGGTTAGAAAAGTTTTGGTACAAGCTATCAGGTGGACTGTGTATGAATAATAGGAGAACCAATCTAACTTATTTGAAAATGCTCATCACCAAAAGGCTGTTCACTAGGGAATTATTTTTTCAAAGAAACTCATGAAAGTAAAGGTTTATAATCTGTATTAATAGAACACCCACAAAGATGGAATCATAAATCTTTAAATACATCTATGAATGACAATGAAAGACTCAGTTTTAAAACCTCTAATATTTAATTTCTCTCTAGTCCCAAGAGCATTAGTGCTAATATTCCAGGTTCAGCCCATATCCATATCTTTTCTGAGATATATAAAATCTCTACTCTGGTCAAATGCCTTCTGCTTCTAACTGACTGAATTTAAACTGGGGTCATTTCAAACTCTGGCTGATTTAAGCTACAATAAGCATGGTCAAAAAGATCTAGTATGTAAAGTAAGAGGAATCACATGGAATGAGCTTTACATGTTAGTTCTGCACATTTCTACATTGTATGCTGTAATGGGAAAAGTGCTCAACCTTAGAGTACAAAGATTTGCATTTGTATCCTGTCTCTGACACCTATGTCATTCAAGCAAATCACAACTTCTCAGGGCCTCAATTTTCTCATCTGTAAAAATGAGGATAATTATACTTGTCCTATCTACCTTATGCAGTGATGGTAAGGCTCAGATAAGTTAATGTATGCAAAATGTTTCTGCAATGCATAATATATCTAAAGTGCCATGTATATAGAAGCTATTATTTAATGTCAATAAAATATGTACATAACCAAGGGTCTGTGATACATAAGAGCAATGTGTCTACTTTCTATTCTGATGAGGGACTTTATGATTTAAATACACTGTACCTATTTTCCTAACTGTTTTGAGCTATAGAAATTTAGGAACACATTTCTTCTGCTCCACTGGATGTTTGGTAGAGGTTCTGCTTAACCTTGCTTCATAGTTGCTAGACCATAATTAAAATAACTAACATTAATAGAATAATTTATGACTTAGAAGGCTCTGTGCATTATCTCATTCAGTACCCACGATAGTCTTTTAATGCAATTTGAGCACCAATGTCTCCATTTTACTTGATGGTACTAGAATGGATTTGTGTTGTCAATGATTTGGGTACTTCCTTTCCCAGTCTAGAGCTATGACTTGGCCGTGCCTTCTCATCTTATGTGATTTTTGTTCATACTTTCAATGAATCCCCCATAGAGGACCAGCCTATAGTGTTTGAGTCATATCAGGTTTAATATAACCTACGGATTCCCAGTATTCTCAAAATCAGAGCTCATGATGCCATCCCACCCCACTGTGTTTTTTTACACTCAGCCAAAGGACACAGTTAATTTCCAAGCAAAGGAACTAAATAAAAAAGCATAATGAGAACAGTTATGATAGAACATTCATCCCATCAACCCTGGAGCATATTCTCCCTAAATACAAACACCATCAAACATAAAGATCATGCATGAGGGACACAAACATAGGAAATACAGGTGTCCAGCACATATATGGAGGAGAAACTTGCATTCCAATGCTACAGAACCAAAGAGATATTACTGGGTCTGTCCCATACTAGGTGTGACATCTCTACTGATCCCTGTTAGTCTCTTATGACTCCTGAGAGTGATCCTCTTGACTTGGTTTTACTCTTCTGTCTTCCAAACTTACCTATTAGTGGCTGAGGACACCACCATATTCCCAGTCATCCAGGCTATTTGTCAATCTTGGTATCATCTTCCTCTTCGCTGGCAATCTTGATACCCTCTTCCTTCCTTCTTTGCTCTCTGGTTTTCCTTAATTGCCTTCAAGGTTTGTCCCAAATCTTGCCTATAAGATGCCTTACCAGTTGCCACCTCCCCTTTCTTTATAAGATTGCCTCCCATATATACATAGAAATATAGATATAGATCTATACTTGTTGTTCAATCATTTCAATTGTGTCTGACTCTTTGTGACCCCATTTGGGGTTTTCTTGGCAAAGATACTGGAATGCTTTGCCATTTCTGTCTCCAGCTCCTTTTACAGATGGGGAAAGTGAAGCAAACAGGGTTAAGTGACTTTCTTGAGACCAGATTTGAACTCAGGAAGACTGGTTTCTTCCTGATTTCAGGCCTGGCATTCATCCCCTGCACACACACACATACACACACACACACACATACATACATACATACATACATACATACATACATACATACATACATACATAAATACAGTTAGGTGGTACAGTGGAGATATATAAAAATATATATGTATACACACACATGTATATGTAGTTATACATAATTGTCTGCATACTGTCTTCCTCATGTGAGTTCCTTGAGGGTAGGAACTGTGTTTTTGCCTTTTTTTAAAAACAAATTCTTAGTGATTAGCAAAGTGCCTGGCACAAAGTAAGTACTTCATAAATGCTTGCTGACTCACTGATAGCTCTCTGCTACCAATTTCTAGGCTTCATATCTTGAGGGCCACCTACTAGTCATCTCAGCTCCACTTGGGTAGGGTATAAGGACATACTGATACTATGTCTTTTTAGTAATAACCATCATGCCCAGGAAACAAGACCCAGAAAGAATGCTCCCTAGACTGAGATTAAATGCCGATCAACCTGTATATATGAAAAAATATCATTTCAATTCTCAGTGACTCAGTTTCCTAATCTGTAAGATGGGGATAATAATATATGTAGCATCAACTTCACAGGACTGTTTTAAGGATAAAGTGAGATAATGTTTATAAATAGCTTTGCAAAGTTGAAAGTGATATATATATCACTCAACACTTTTAGTGTATATAACTATTTCCTCGAAAAGGAGTAAGAAAGAAAATAATTAACTGGCACATGAAAAACTAAAACTGACTAAACAGGTTCCTTCCTTAAGAACTGCAGCCACACCAATTCAAACACTGGAATAAAAAGAAACACAATTTTATAGAATCCTTTTGAGTTGGAATGCAGCCAAGCAGAATCAGAAGCATTTTCTTTGAGGCACAAGGCTTGGTGTTGGTGCTGCCTCAAGATACTTTATGTAGTGATTTCTTTTTCTTTCTTTCTTTCTTTCTTTCTTTCTTTCTTTCTTTCTTTCTTTCTTTCTTTCTTTCTTTCTTTCTTTCTTTCCTCCCTTCTTTCCTTCTTTCTTTCTTTCTTTCTTTCTTTCTTTCTTTCTTTCTCTCTCTCTCTCTCTCTCTCTCTCTCTCTCTTTCTCTCTCTCTCTCTTTCTTTCTTTCTTTCTTTCTTTCTTTCTTTCTTTCTTTCTTTCTTTCTTTCTTTCTTTCTTTCTTTCCTTCTTTCTTTCTTTCTCTCTCTCTCTCTTTCTTTCTCTCTCTCTCTCTTTCTTTCTCTCTTTCTTTCTTTCTTTCTTTCTTTCTTTCTTTCTTTCTTTCTTTCTTTCTTTCTTTCTGGCAATTGGGGTTAAGTGACTAGCCCAGGGTCACACAGCTAGTAAGTGCCAAGTGCTTGGTGTGAGGTCTAGATTTGAACTCAGGTCCTCCTGACTTCTGGGCAGGTGCTCTATCCACTGAGCCTCCTGGCTGCCCCTATGCAGTGATTTCTTAAGGTAGTGAGGATGGAGATGGAGGATGAGTGGAAGACTTTTCTTTATGTCAGGGTTTTTTAACCTGGAGTCTAGTCTGTGGATATAATTTCAAGGGATTTTTCAATTTAGATGGCTAAAAGAATACATCTTTCTTTCAATTTAATTGATTTTCTTTGTAATCTCATGAATTTTATTTTATGCCTTTAAAAACATTATTCTGAGAAGGAATTCATAGATTTCACCAGCCTGCCAAAGGGATCCATGATGCAAAATAACATTAACAACTCCCACTTTAAGGATTCTGTGACACTCACAGGTTCATAGAATCACAGAATTGGAAAAGATTTCACAGACCATTTAGTCCAACCTATGACTGAACAAGAGTTCCCTTTATAACATACAGAACAAATGGCAAATTCCCCAATTGATAACTGGTCAAAGAATATAAACAGCTTTGGAAGAAGTCAAAGTTATCATTAGTCACCTGTACAAATTTTCTAAATAACTATTAATTAGAGAAACACAAAACAACTCTAAAATACTACTTCCAAAGCTATCAGACTGATTAACATGACAGAAAAGGAAAATACCAAATGCTGGAGAGGATGTGGAAAAATAGGCACACTAAATGAACTGTTGGTGGAATTCAGAAGTGATCCAACCATTTGGAAGAACAATTTGGAACTACATCCAAAGGGCTACAAAACTGAACATAATCTTTGATTTAGTAATACCACTCTTAGGTCTGTATCCCAAAGACATCAAAGAAAAGGAAAAAGGACCTGTTTCATAAAATATTTATAACAGCTCTTTTTTCCCCCAAAGAATTGGAAGTTGAGGGGATGCCTATCAATTGGGAAACTGAACAAGTTGTGGTACATGATTTTGATAGAATACTATTTTGCTATAGGAAATGATGAGCAGGACGCTTTCAGAAAAACCTGGGAAGTCTCATATGAACTGATGGAAAATGAGCAGAAATGAGGAAAACTGTACAGAAGAAGCCAACAGTACCATAACAGCAATATTGTAAGTATGGTCAATTATGAAAGACTTAGCTATTCTGATCATGATAACGATCCGAGACAATTCCAAAGGACCCATAATGAAAAATGCTATCTACTTCCTGAGAAAGAACTGATGAACTCTTGACTACAGATTGAATCATACATTTTGGCTTTGTTTATTTTTCTTTGTGTGTATGTTCCCTTTTGCAACATGTCTAATATAAAAATATGTTTTGCATGACTTCACATTATAATCTGTAGCATATTGCTTGCCTTCTCAATGGGTGGCAGAGAGGCTGGAGGGAGAGAGATTTTGGAACAAATTTCCTTTTAAAAATGTAATTAGGAAATATCTAAAAAAATAAATAAATAAATGAATGAATGAATGAATGAATATATATATATATATATATATATATACATGTATATATATATATATATATATATTTGAAAAAGAACAAGTAGTCCTTTACTCTCTACTTGAAGACCTCCAGAGAAAGGGAATTGCACTATTTTGTGAGGTAACCCCTTCCATTTTGGGAATGCTCTTATTAGGATTTTTTTTCTCTCATGTCAAACTTAAAGTTGCCTCTTTGAAACTTTCCCCTGTTGTTTCTAGGTCTGTGCTTAGGAGTCAAGAAGGATAAACTTAATCCCATTTCCAAGAAACAGTTATTCATACACTTGAAAATAACCCCATTCCCCCCCCCATTCTTCTGTTATCTAGATTATACTTCTTTTGTTCATTCAACTGGTGCTTCTATGGCATGATTTCTAGGCCCTTCATGATCCTGCTCTCCCTCCTCAGAAGACCTTCTACCTTATCAATATTCTTCCTAAAATGTGGCTTCCAGAACAAAACACAACACACCAGATGTGGTCTTCCCAGAGTAAAGGATGAAGAGTAAAGGGCAGCATTTCCTTTGGTTTTGTGCACTATGGCTCCCTTAAGTTAGCCCATGGTTAAATTAAATTTCTCGGCTGTCATCTCACACTGCTGACTCATATTAACCTTGTAGTACACTAAAGCTTTCACATTCTTTTTCAGATGAGTATCTGATCTGATCTGCTCATTCTAGTTTTTATGAAGTTGATTTTTTAAAAATAAACATAAGACTTAGATGATATCTTAATAGATCCTGCCAGATATTGTATCCTGTCAAGACTGTTTTGAATCCTTCCTGTGTCATGTGGTATGTTAGATTTACCTTCCAGCTTTGTGTCATCTGCACAGCTGATAAGCATGCTATCTATGCCTTTATCTAAGTAATAATAAAACTGTTAAATAGAACAGGTCCAAGCATAGAAGCCTGGAGCATTGCACTGGAGACCCAATTTCAAGTTGAAATCTTCATTGTAGTACATCTTATACGTGGCTGTTAAAATAATTTCCTTTAATCATAGGTCTGACCATGTCACACCCCTACGTAGTTAACACCAGTGCTTCCCTTTAAGATAAAACATGAATTCTGATGCTTAACATTTAAGGCTTTTCGCAGTTGCCCCAACTTATCTTTCCAGGTTCACTGGACATTACTTCTTCTTCTGCATTATGAAGTGCAGCCAAAGTCAGTTTCTCAAACCATATACTGTACCCTGTATCTTTGCCTTTGGCCATCCTCTAATCCAGAAATGTACTCCCCTCCTTATTTCTTCCTCATAGAATCCTTCTCTTTCTTGATAATGCAATTGAAGCAACAAATCACACATGAAACCTTTCCTCATCCCCTCAGCTGCTATTGTCCACCCTCCCCAAGTACCTTGTATTTGTATTTAACAATTTTGCATCTAGTTGCATTTATTCTTTATATTTATTATGTGTACACTCATATATCTACTTGTTTCTCCTATTAGATGACAAGAGCCTCATAAGCAGAAATTGTTTCATTCCTTATGTCTGTATCCTCAGTTCCTGACACATAGGAAGTGCTTAATCAATTGTTGTTGGTTTAATGATTGGCATCAAAACTCTAATGATTACTTTGCATATCTACCCATTCAACCATTTTAAAATCCATCTAATTAATCTATGTTCTAACCCTATATCTTTTGCCCAAGAACAGCAAAAGGAACCCTGTCAAATACTTTGATAAGGTATAGGCAACCTAAAGAAGTATCATCACTCTATTTGATAGTCTAGCAAATTTGTCCAAATATGGAAGTAAGGGTAATTTTATCATTCCTGTTACTGGCAAAGTCACACTAGTTCTTTGTGATTACTGCTTCCCTTTCTAAATGTTCATTAACTGTCTGTCTAATAATTAATTCCAGAACTTTGCCAGGAATCAAAATCTAGCTCATTGTGCAGAATCCACCCATTTCTGTTTTGACAATGGGGAATCTTCCCTTCTCTAGTCCTGAGACACTGTTCTCTTTCTTCATGATCTTTGAAGACTGATGATATTGGCTCAATATCTGCCAGTTCCTTCAGTATTTCAGAGTACAATTCATCTGGACCTGTTAACTAAAAATTATTCTTTTTTTTCTTCTTGCCTTCTACGGTTTTAAAAATGGGGAATTTTATAATTTGTATTAGTAATAATAATAGCTGACATTTATACAATGCCCTAAGGTTTGTAAAACACTTCACAATACTGTTTTATTTTATTTCTTCCTTATCCTATATTCCATCTGCTCCCCCAAAGAAAAACTGTATATAAGAGAAAAAAACTATAACTGATCTATATAACATTCTTAAAATGTGAACTACCTGAAGGCTGGAAGTATTGGTCTGAATTATTTTTTCCAAGATAACCCCCATTAGGGAAGCATGCTAAAGAGACATTGGATTCTGTCCTGCTTTTTGAAAACAGAACAAAACAAAACAGTGTCTCAGAGTGAAAGACCATTTCCAAAATAGCAATTCCTAAATGAAGATCTCACTTTTTCTCTCTGGGCCTCAGCTTCCTCTGTAAAATGAAAGGAACAGACTAGATGATTCCTCCTCAGCTCTTCCATTCCATGAAGCAGGCCCTCTTAGTTATAGCTGGAATCATATCATCCAGAACAATGTTTCCTGGGATGAAGAAGGAAGCTTTGCTTAACTGAGAAGTCTGTTTCTGATTAGAAGGGTACCCAGCCCTCCAAAGCCCTAGGGCTCCAACACAACCTTTTAAAAATTCTCCATTATAATCTTTCCTCCTTGGAAGGAAAGTATTGAGTGAGGGTCTCCTGTACAGTAACATAGTTAATGGATCTGTTTTCTTAAGTAGAAATTTAAAGGTCCTGACAATGACTCTCAGAATTCAGCTTTCATTTCCAGGATTATGAACATATCTAGATCATGGGGGAGAGGGGAGGTTAACCTTTTTAGATCACAGATCTCTTTGGAAACTTAGAAAAACCTATAGATCACTTCTCAGAATAATGCTTATAAAGGCATTAAAATATGTAAGAGTGCAAAGGAAATTAATTATATTGAGATTCAATTATCAAATGAAAAATAGTTCATGGATCCCAGGTCAAAGACTCTCAATCTAGATGAATTCTGGTATTTGATAAAGAACCACCAAGATACAAGCATCATGAATGTATACTTTCAGAATTATCACTTTAAAAAGTTATCCATAATTGATATAATATTTATAATAATAACAAATTCTTATCTGGCCATAAATATATTACATGTAATAGGAAATACATATGGATAGTGCTATATGCTTTAAGGAGGGCAGAGTGGAGAAAAGTTTCTGCTGAGAACAGAAGAATTAGAAAGAAAGATGACATAATTTGGTTTTGGGGAAGGTAGAGCAAGATTTTCATTGAGCAGCAATGAAAAGAACAATTGAATATAACTTTAAATATGGGTGGTAGAAGTAAAAGCAGGAATCAAGAGAGGAAATTATTTGAGGCAGAGAGGGAGAGGGAGAAGGAGAGGGAGGGAAGGAGAGAAGGAGAGATACAATAGGTCTAGGGAAGAAAGCAATAAAACTGGGGTTTGGGTGGTGTACAGAGTATCTGTTGTCCCAAATTTCTGTTAAATACATGGGTCACATACACTAGTATCACAGCATTGAGGGAGAAATAGAACCCAAAGGCAGAAACACTCATTACCTGGCCATGACAGAAGACGTCTATGGGAAACAGTGATTATTATAAGAGGTTTGTGAAAAACAATGTAACTGGGGCAGCTAGGTGGTTCAGTGGATAGAGCACCGGCCCTGAAGTCAAGAGGACCTGCGTTCAAATCCGGCCTCACACCAACCACTTGACACTTACTAGCTGTGTGACCCTGGGCAAGTCACTTAACTCCAATTGCCTAAAAGCAAAAAAAAAAAACCCCAAAAAAACCCAATGTAACTTCAAGACTACATGTGATGCAAATATGTTGCACAGAACGTAACTTCTTATGACCTTGTATAAACTGTGCATAGGAGCCCAGTGTAATTTGTAGGGACCACAATTTTTTTTGATAGGGAAAAATATAGAGTGGAGTACCCCTATTCCCACTGAATTAGTATCTCCTACTGAAAACAGCCTCAGGTACCTGCTGAATCTACCACTTCCCAATCCCATTTGGAGATTTTTATAATCTGGCCCAGCTGCCCTGAAGAAAGGTAGAAGAAGGAAAAGAGACCATCAGTGCCTTTCTGAATACCAAATGACTCAGTGAGAGGTGCCAATGTGGGCAGAAAGCCTACTGCCTATAAGTTTGAAGAGGGTAAAAGTAAATGGCTATAGACTCACCACAAGCCGACCCAGAGATTTAAACTAATTTGTGTAGTCCAAGAAAGAGAATTTCTGATAGTCACTTAGAGAGACCTTTGTTGTAAAGAGGATTGTTCTGAGACCTGGGCATAAAAAATACAATGTTTCAAAAGAGGTAATAAAAAAGATATTTCAATGGTTTGAATTCATGACCAATCATTTATTCACCTAATAAATATTTCAAGAGATGTAAGATTCATGTATGAAAGAGCTGTATAATATGGTTATCTGAGAATCTTCAGAAGTCACTTCAAAGGTCAGCTCCTTAAGAGCTAGCAGCTAACAGCATCTGCTGAAGGAGAGCTGAATGATGTGAGCCATGATGTAAAGTTGAGCAATAATACCACTGAGAAGGACTTCCCTACCAGAAAGGGAGGACAGTGATAGTAATGGAATACCAAACAAGAAGTATCACTACAAGAGAACTTCCAGCCAAAAGAATACTTATCTATGTGGAGGAGAAAATTCCTGCCGCCCCTTTCCTTGGGGACAGTACTATAGGATAGTACTATATGTCAGGGGTTATAAAGGTTCCTGGTGGAGAGTGTTACACTGGAGGTAGAAAGCTTGTGCTTTTCTGTGGGCAGACATACATATCTTTTATGTGTCCCTTATTGTATATAACTAAACTGTTTTATGTTTAGAAATATTATAAGCTTGAATGTTTTTAAAGAGGGTTGGTAGCTTCCCTTGGAGGACTGCCATATGCTTAATTTCACTGGATTCCCAGCAAAATGGGAGTCCAACATATACGTAGAACTTTCATGTCAGGAGAGAACCTTTAACATGAGGCTTTACATTTGAATGCCTAGAGATTAATTAATTAATTCATTCAGTAGATATTAATGTTGTGGCTGCCCCATGAAAAGTACAAGGAAAGGAAACTGAGAAAAGTTCTAAGACTGAAAAAGAGGATAATTTCTTCTACTTCACTATTCAACCCAGGATTTGAATAAGGGGGAAAAAGATATTGCAATGGTTTCAATTCATGACCAATCTTTTATACATCCAGTAAATATTTTTGAGCACCTATTATGTGCAGAACTTTGTGGAAGAATAAACAGCTGAATAAGAAACAGTCTCAAGACAAAAGGGATTGATAGTTCACGAAGAAGAATAAGATACATCCGGGAATAATCATGACACAAGTTAGAACATGTAAGTACAAAAACAGAGCTTAAACCAAAGTGTTAGGACAGTTGAGTGAGGGAGTAAGAACCAAATTGCTTTAGGGGAGGCAATCAAGGAAAGCTTTGTGGAGTTTAGCTGGGTCTTAAAGGATGAATGGGACCTGAACAAGTAGCCAAGGTGGGAGAAGAATATTGGAGACTGATGAGAACACTACAAAGACACAGAGATAGGAAGCCCAGGTTGTTTGATGAGTGACAAGACAGTGTGTTTGGCTGAAGTATAGGCTATAGGAAAGGGCTGGAAGATTCTGTTTCAGCAACTCATGGCAGGCTGCAAAGCAGCAAGCATACTGTCTTCTGGATGGTGAATCTGGTTGAAATATCCCCTCCCTCAGATGCTTTCTGTATTTGTGTTGGACAAATCCCAACCTCTCTGGGCCTCAGTTTCCTTATGTATAAAATAAAGGGTTGGACTAGATGGTGTCTGTGGTCCTTAAAGCTCTATGTCCTTTATGATCCTTTATTCCACTGTTACTTGTAACATTGGATATACAGGGGGGAAAGTAGATAGAAACAACAACAACAACAACAAACAGAAAATGATTAGGATAGGGCAGACACATTGAGTGGCATATTATGGAATAGTTTGAATCTCATTTTAATTGAGGGATAAGAATTCAAAGAGTAGCCGTTCTTTCACTGCCTGTTCTGAAAACCTATCAGCCTTTCAAAGGAAGTCTGATGGGGGATAGATTCAGGCATAGCCATCTGCCTGCATTGCCACCTGCAGGTAAAAAATAAAATCCTTCAGAACATAAGTATACTGAAAAATAAAGCTGCTACAGACTGATGATACTATCTCTTGTGTCCCTCACTTTTGGAAGAAATATGAGTTAATTTTTTAAAAAAATCATGTAGATTTCCATTCCATTCTTGGTATATCATATTATCTAAATTGATAATCCAATTTAAATTTGTGTCTGACTTTTAAAAAGTTAATGCACAGTTACCGAATTAAAACCTTAAAAATGGACAACTATCTCTGCTCTTGTTCATATCCAAAACATGTAACCAAAATGCAAATTCTCTCTCCTTGAATATTTATCACAAACTAAAATCTAAGAACAGTAAAATCTTTGGAATTTATGCAACATACTTCAGGCATGACTGAAATAGACAGATAAAAACACATGTGAGTTAAAATCTAATCTAAAGTGGGCATTTAGCTTAAATGTATGTATTTGAATGTTTAAGAGCAACTTCTTAAATGGATACCAGCCACTTTAACGATGGTCGTTCATAAACCCAGATTTTCAAACTGTGCATTTGATTGTGTCCTTAAAAATGGCCTGAACTGATCTCAGTTTTATTCTAGTAAAATTGGAAGAGCAGAGTGAACCCTCTGAAATAAAACACTTAGGCAGCTCAACATAAATAAAATGGAAAATGATAATGATAACACGTAATGGGAGTCACTGCCTACAGGATGCTTTTTATATCATGCCCTAGCAATCTTCGATAAAAAAATTAAGACGATGTTGTACCTTGCCTTCTCTAATTGCTACCCATGGAATATAAGAAACCTGAAAAGGAAATGGTATTTACACTGCAGGGAAGCTAAAGCTGAAGAACTCAGGAGAAGTGCCACAGCTTAAAGATGTTACAAAGCAGATTTTCATGTCTGCCAATCTACTGTACCTTTAACTTCTTGACATCTTTTCTTTCCTAAAAGAAGTGGTTTGTGTTGCTGCAGTTTTCATCCTCAAGCCACAGAATAAGAGAATGGCTTTGGCAAGAGAAAGAAATTAAGCCCTTTTGCACTGTGGCTGCCTTATTTCTTTTTCCCCTTCCTTCTCACCTTACCGCTGTCCTTGCCCTTGTCTCTCCCATCCTATTCCCCTTCCCCCTTCCTTTCCCTTCCCTTCCTTTTTTCTTTTCTTTCTTTCTCTTCTTTCCACTGTTATTAGTATAATGTTATGGAGGAGGGAAAGAACAGGATTGTTCACAGGACATACAGGGTAAAATGAAATAATGCAAGTGAAATCAGCATTAAAGGACTAACTAAAGGTAATACTTTTTTTTTATTAGTGTGCAGAATGTTCCCAGGTAGTCCTGCCAAAACCAGAGAGGATCCCAGTTCTTAAATTGTTTGGCCATTAAAATGTGGTCACCCTTCTAAAATTCTATTTGACCACTACCTCGCTTGTTTGTTATTTTGCTGATTCATGATCCCCCAGACTATTGATTTTTAAAATGTGATTTGCTTACTGATGAGTATTGTATAAACATGATATAAATGTATCCCCTAAAATGTCCTGAGAAGTACTTCAGGAAAATGAGGAATAAATAGATGGTTCTTCTCTTGTCAGATTTCCTGTTGCTCTGTCACTTCAAAGCAGATGCCAAGGATTGTTGGGCACCCTTCCCATCCTTTGCATAGCTTCCCTTCCCTTCACTCTTCACCTTCTTTCTCTTTACTTTTCTTGCTCTACTGTTCTCCTATTTTTCTGCTTCCCAAAGTCTGAGTAGGTACACAGTGAAGGGTGCCTTAAGGATAATTGATCTTTCACTACCTATTAAGTAGGTAGTGTTTAAAAAATTCAATATTTTAGATGAGGAAACTGAAGTTCAGAGAGATTAAATAGCTTTTTTATATATATGTTGCCCCTCCCTCCCCCCACCAAAGAAGGCAATCTCCTAAAAGGAGGAATTATTTCTCCTCCTCCTCCTCCTCCTTCCTTTCTTCTTCTTCTTCTTCTTTTCTTCTTCTTCTTTTCTTCTTCTTCTTCTTCCTTTCCTTTCCTCCTCTTTCTCTCTATCTCTTCCTCCCTCTCCTCTTTCTCCTCCCTTTCCTCTTTCTCCTCCCTCTCCTCTTTCTCCTCCCTTTCCTCTTTCTCCTCCATCTTCTCTTTCTCCTCCATCTTCTCTTCTTTTCTTTCTCCTTCCCCTCTTCCTCCCCCTCCTCCTTCATCATATTCTTGTACTAATCACAGTATCTGGCATATAGTAGGTACATAATCAATGCTTAATTGCTTAATTAAAAGACACATAACTAGTAAGAATTAGCACTGGGACTGGAAAAACTGTTCTTTTGACCTCAATTGCAGCAGTCTTTCCACTACAGTACATTGCTGTTCTATTTAATAATTGTCTTTCGTTGGCTTGAATGAGTTCTGGCACCACTCCAGAATGAACAGCCATTTCCCTTTTCAACAATTTTGTACAAGAATGCAACTTTACTTCTTTAGTAATTAAAGAAATGCTGTCCAATAAATGCCTAGATATTGATTTTTAGGGAGTGGGTTTCTATTTTATACAGCACACAAAGTCATTTCTTTATGTGTCTCTCAGAGAGAACTCATCAGGTTTTAAGTCTGTGAATGGATTTTCTATGAAAGAAGAAGAGCACTTGCTTTTATTTTCAGTGAGAAAACAAACTACAAATTAAAGCATGGTTGCACATAATCCCAGGGACTGGGGAGGCTGAGGGTGGTGAATCTCTTGAGGTCAAGAATACTGAGGTGCAATAAGATGAGCTCTAAGTCTGATATCAATATAGTGAGCCCTTGAGAGCAGGGGGCTAAGGAAGAGCATCTAGCCCAGGCCAAAAACAGAACAGTTCTCAAAGCTCCCAAGCTGAGTAATAGTGGGATCAGTCAATGAGTAGCCCCTATACTTCTAGTCTTGGTTAGATGAAGAGACCTCATCTTTAAAAAATGTACTGGATTTAGAGACAGGAGAACTGGGTTCTGATCACTACTCTAAAATGTAACTTATGATGAGTCATTTTACATCTCTGATCCTCAGTTTCCTCATCTGTAAAATGAAAATACTACCTGTCTTAAATGATTGTCTTATATGGAAATATAATTTAAAATACCATGTACATATTTTTATGCTTAAAGGAAACATAATAATAAGAAGAGTTGTAGTATCTCTTTTTCTACAATTATTGAGTGACTGAAATAATCTTTATAGCATGGTTAAAGTACAATAAGGGGCTACGTGTGCAATTTTATAGAAATGGACTACAAAATAATAATGTTGCTTCCTGGTTATCTAGATTAAAAAAAATAGATTTTATTGATATTTTTGTTTTTTTCTAACATTTCCTAGATTCATCTTGTTTCCCGTTCTTTCTATGCTCCCATAGAGCTATATCTTATCAGAAATAATTTATTAATGGAAATAAGCAAACTGATCAATATTGATCAGTTGAACCCTCCACCTTTGCAAAAGAGTAAGGTTAAATGTATTCTTCTATTTCTTCTTTGGGATCAGGCTTGAGCTCTGTTATTCTGTAACATTTATCTGTACTTTTTGTGTGGCAGTTGTTCATTCCATTTACATTTATGGAATGGTGTTTATCACTTTCCTTGCTTTGCTTAGGTCATTTTTTTATGAGGTCATCTAAGTATATGTTGTACTTTTCTTTTCACATTATTAGTATAATATTATGGAGGAAGGAAAGAATGGGGTTGTCAAGATGTCCAGGCAGCATTATAAGGGAATGAGACCTTGTCCAGAAACTGGGCAAAGTGACTTTCCAGCACAGAGCAGAGCAGGAATTACTTGGGGTCATTTGGGAAGCTTTAGTTTTAGGCACATCTTCCCTTTAAATGCCAATGCAGTACTAGACACCACCAAATCCTCAAGCTGTTGCTTTATGCCTGACTAGCAGAGAGGAGAGTACCCTTTAGAGCTGGAGCTTCCCCAAATGTGACAGGGCCTCTAAATGCTCTAGTACACACCAGGTAACTTCCAGCCACACAATTCTATGACGTGTAGCCTGCAGCCTTAAGGAGTGTGAGAGAATAGTTTTGGAGAAACAAACAACATGATGATTTAGGCTGGGTTTTTTTAAAATAAATACTTAATTTTCTGTGCTTAAGATTGGGTGTTGTGCTTAATTCAGGATTTGATGATTAAAACTGGAGATCAACCAAAGGGCATTAGAGAAACACTTTGTGGTTTTGAATGCTATTAATGGAGTGAGTGAATGAAATGAATAATACTAATAAAGAATTGTGCAGAGGAATTATTATAAAGAATGTCATCAAAGAGATGAATCACCAGGGGAGGAAAAAAAATGGGTTGATCATTTAGTGAAAAAAAAGTGTGAAAATCATTTGTATTCATATAATACTTTAAGGTTACCTGTGGTTCACATATATTTCCTCATTTTATCCTCACAACAAACTTATGTGGCAGGCATTATAGCTATTAGCACCCCCATTTTGTAGATGAGGGAACTGAGGCTCAGAGAAGTGAAATGATTTGCCCATGTTCACACAGTTTCAGTTTGAGGTAAGGTTAGAACTCTGGTCTTCCTGCCTCCCAATTGTGCACTTCACCCCCTATGCCACATTGGATAACTGAAGGATGGCCTGTCTGCTCTATTGTAAGCTAAATAAATTCAAGAGACCTAGAAGAAATCCCTCAGATGATGCTCCCCCCTAGAAAATTCCAGGTAGGATATGGATAGGAAAGTCTACATGGATGGTTTTCCTTTACATCATTCAAGAGAGTACTCTCATCAATGAGATAAGAAGTCTATCAAAATATCAAAACTTTTTAAAAGTAGATATTCATTATATTAAGAGAGTCTTTAAAGTTTGAGAGCATCTTGAGAATCTTCAAAAATGTTTTACTTTTCCTGACCTCTTTTCTATTGTATTGATCCCCTTGGTTATGGCTATCTTCTCCAAGAGGCTCATACTTTGACAGCCCACACTTGTTAACTTCTGCACTTAATACAGCTTTAGAGGAAATGCTTTAGAGAAGCTGGTTTAGGAAGGTGGTTAATGGTTTTAAGGATTTGCTAGATAATGCATGAAAACTCCAACTTGCCCCTTTGTTTCTCTGATCATGGAACCGTAGGAATCCTCTTTTCTCCTAAGTGTAGAGCTAAATACAGAAGAGCCAGAAAATCAACTTGTCTGTCAAATTCTGTGGTTGACCACAGGTTCCTAAGACTTTGGAAATGACATGAGAAAATAGAGAAAAGTACAAGCACTGGGATATGAAGCTAAGTGTGACTAACTGCAAAACCACTTATGTGCTCTTCAGAATCGATTCATTGGAAACAATGAAAAGAACTCCCTGCTAATCAATCACAAGTCATTTCACTCTATGAGTAACCTACTAGTTTGAGTAATTTTTTTCTTTATTATTTTTGTAATTTGATTAATTTTCTACCTTTACATCTCATTTAATTTGTTGTGTGTGTAAAACAACTCTATCACATGAAATTTAAGTTCTATTAATGTAACCACTGATTTATGGATTGTCTTTTTCCCCACTGCCCACCGTCAAATGAATGTTTTTCTCTTGCTGCTCCTCTGGGGTTAGTAAAGCTATGAAAAAAGAGAACTGTACTTTATTCAGCTTGACACGTCATCGATACTCCCATCAGCTAAATTCTGACTACAGAACTAATCAATGATATCCCTGTAAGAAGTTGAATCACTAAGGTGGAATTGAACAATATTGTTCATTCAGGCCCCTAGACAAGTCTTTCCACCACCCTGCCATCCCTCAGTCCCAGAATGTGGAAGAGATAGGTACCAAAATAGGTACTAATAGTCTTCTCTGAAGCCAAAAGAAAAAGTGTTCAATAACAAATAAAAGCCACAGTTTAATACATTCTTAGAATACCATCTATTTGAGATCTAGAAGACGTTAAAAATCATTGAGTCTCCGCCTCATTTTTACATATAAGGAAACTAGGAGATAAAATGACTTCTTCAAGGTTATTCAGCCAGTAAATATCACTGAAGTGGATTATGAACCCAGGCACTTCTTTTTGATTACAAATCCAGTGCTCCTTCCAAGAGGAAACAGAATTGTGGATATTAATTTAGAACAGCATGGAACTTGGGAAGATTTAAGGAAGAGGCAGTGTGATGGAGTTTAACATGTAAGCCTTCATACTTTTTCCCTTGGTGGCATAGAGAATGGATGTGAAGCAGTGATTGGACCTAACCTAAACCTAGTTTTCATCAATAGCTGCTTCCCCTAAAATTATCTGATCAATTCAGACTAGTGTCCTGGTTTTTCTGCTGTGGATTCTCATTATCTCAGGAACGCATAGGTTACTTGGATCTAGACAAGCTAATTCAAACAACTGGATAAGACAAAGTGGCTTTTTGACACTGTAGGTGAAGTCCTTCCTGATTCTCCCAGTTCTGGGAGTGTTCTGATTATTGTTAGAAAGAATAATACTAACAAAACAAGCAAATGGCTAGAAGAGATTGTCCATTGGGTTTAAAACTTATATGAACTATGGGGGAGACATCCATTAGCTGATGTGTTCTCATGTCAGGTTTTTTTTTTATTGTTGTTTTTTAGGCTATTGGGGTTAAGTGACTTGCCCAGGATCACACAGCTAGTAAGTGTCGAGTGTTTGGTCTAAGGCTGGATGTGAATTCAGGTCCTCCTGAATCCAGGGCAGTACTCTATCCATCACACCACCTAGCTGCCTCCTCATGTCAGTTTTATTTCTCTGTGTTCTGTTTCAAATACCACTCTTGTATGTCTATGCTTTCTACATTCAAGTATATTTTCCAACCCCTTCCATTGAAAGTGTTTTTCATTTCCTTGTTTATATGACCTGGAAATAGATAAGGGTATAAAGGATTTTTGATAGCATTTATCATTATTATCCATTAAATCTAATGTGTTTACCTCAGGGTGTGGATGTGGCAGAAAGGAAAATTTAGATTTGATATAAAGAAAAAAATTAATTTGAGTTATTCCAAAGTGGGCTACCAAACAACCACATAGTAACTACCCATTTGTCATCAGACAACCTAAATTGGTACTTCATTTATTCTCACAAGGGCCTGGAGTACATTAGGCAAATTAATACAAGCACAAGAAACATAAAAATATCACCAAAATAACTATGGATTATATTTATGAATTAGAGAAGAGACAAAAAATAGAAACATTAACCAAAAGCTCCAACTTCATTGTTGCATTGATGGACCAAGACTCAACCAACATGATAGGGCTAACATCACTTGATTATGGTACAAAAATGTACCATAATCAAGACCGAATCACAAGCTGGCAGAAACTTGGGTAGTATGACTCACTCAATTGTAAACCAATGCAAGCTAAATAGACATAGAAATAGATTGGGAGGCAGGCCAGTCTTTTCTCTCCCAGTGACTAGTCTCTCCCAATGACCATATTCCTTAATTTATCTCTGTCTTTGTTATACCAGTCTTAAAAAAAAAAGTGTAACACACCTGCTTTTTTTTTACTTCTAAGAGATGTCATGAAAATATGAGCTACTGTATGTATAAGTACTTCGGGTTCTTTGAAGGAAAAGTACAACACAAATTCAAAGCCTAATATTATTAAGTGACAGTAAGGATTAGGTTATCAGAGGAAAAGGGCCATATAGCAGGAGCAAACAATTCTACGCAATTAGATTTTGAATTTCTTGAGAGTAGGGGTTCCTTCCTATATTTATCTTTCTGCCCTCTCCCAGAGCCTACAAAATAAGTGGTTTGGAAACTCTCTTTACCAAAAAATATGATAATTAGTTTATAACTATTAGATAAATTCTACAGAATTGTTCCAGAGACATAAAGTTTAGGTGTATTGCCCAGAGTAACACAGCTAGTAATTGTAAGGGATGGGATCTGAATTCTAGTCAAAATGATTCTAAGTTCGGCACTTTTTCTGCTACTCCTCAGATGGGCTCAATCGATGCTTATTGATTTGTTTTAAAAATGGAATGTGTTTCAACTTGCTGATCTGATTCTCCATTACAATAATCACTTTTTTAAAAAAATCTCTACACTCTATAAAAGATAGAACAATGAATTTCCTTTCAAGTATTTTGACCACTTTAAATTTCTTGTATTCTGTGATCAAGGTCACATGAGTGGAAATTCCAAGGATAAATATTAAGATAAGCAAAAATAATTTTAGAAAGAGCAGTGAGTGTAGATAGGTATATATGTTATGATATTTATATTTGGAGTAAGACAGATTGTTATTGAAATACTAGAATGGACATACTATTATTGATTCAGAATTTGATGCTTCATGTCATTTATTAAAATGAATAAAGATAAAAGGGCCAAACACATTTCTGTCCAGTTCTTGCATTGAATGGGCCAAGATTTGATGGAAGATGATTGTCACATTCAGCCTACTGGTCCTTATTGGGTTGTTGGCATTTTTAAAGTCACTCAAAAAATTTAAAACCTAATGAATAAACATTTGATCATGTCTTAGCCATATATGCTTTTTCTCCTTGTTAGGACATATATTTGCAATGCTAGGTGGCTATATTAATGATTTTTTTTGTTTGAATCTGTGATTTCATACATGAAGGGAAGTCCCAGTGAAGAAACTCCCTTTACCAACCAAGTTGAGCACTTTTTCTTTAATTTATTGGATAGCTGTCTGTAACACTGAAATATTAAATGACAACCAGTATCAGACAGTCAATATATCTCAGAGGTTGCACTCAAAACCAGGTCATCTTGATTCTGAAGCTATCTTTTTGTCCATTGTACTGCTTTTCATATAAGTTCAGTCCTTTAATAATGTAACCATTCAGCAAAATGAACTAGACTATATTTGGAGATGTCTGACATAGATGTATAGACTTGGTATCTAAATTTGTTTTTCTCTCTATACCCCAAAATATACCCAACTGTGAACAATTCAAATAACTTTCAAAAGGAATACCAATTCAGAATTACATAGGCCTTAAGGTTTACAAAAACATATTCCTTATGACAATCCTATGAGGTGGGCATTATAGGCATCTTTATTCTAATTATCTAGATGAGGAGACTGAGTTTTTGTGAAGCCAAGTGCCTTGCTGTAGATCACATAACTTTCAGATCTCATATTCCAACCCAGGTTATCCTGACTCCAAGTCTCATCTATTGTACCACATAACAGAATCCAAAAGAGAGAAGTCCTCCAAAATCCTGATCAGAAGCCTCAAAACATTATACATTAAATATTATATCTTTGTTGTGAACATTAATATGAAAAACATTCTAACAATACCAAGGCACAGATTTCCAATATATCAGGTGCATTTACAGAATGGCTTGAAATTCACCACTTATTAGAGGAAGCACATGATCTGGGGAGACATAGTAAGGGAATCTATCACTGCCTAAGTCTGGTGCTCAGCCTTGGACTGAGTTACGTATTAATCTTAATAGAATTCTCCTTGCAATGGGACAAAGAATAAGAGAAAACACATCCAGGATTTATTGAGCATGAGATAAAAATCCATTTGTGTTAGGCTATTTGTCTTTTGTAATAAAGGACTGGGCGGGGGAGGAAGGAAAACAAAATTGGTGTCAAGATCTTTATTCTACTCAATCCGTGATGGCTGGAAGATAAATATGGTTGATCTAAAATGTATCACTTTGGATGAAGTGGAAAAGATGAAGAGCCAGAAAGTATCAAACAGGCAGAAAGAGGTGTGGAATAAGTTTAGGGGGATATCAGTACAATCAGTACTATCACTGAAGTTTTATTGACTTGGGTTTATATACACACTGAGAAGTCTAATCATTTTTAAGAGGAAAAAAATGTTGAAAAATGGGGATTCCTCATGTTTGCCAAGTTTGACATATCATAGATTTTTTTTCTCATTTGTAAATAAAAGCATATCAATGACAGAGAGATATCAATCTTTGCCAGATCTCGACATTTATATAAATTTTATATAAAATTGTCACTGAGATTAAAGAATTCTACCATTTTCCCTAAAGTCACCTGAAGAGGGAGCTAATATCTCAACTTCATTCCTTAATATCAGTGTTTTTAATACTTTTAGATGGAATAATAAGTTTAGAATTGAAAGCCACTCTAAAGGTGACCTAGTCCAATTTCTTAATTTTACAGATGAGGGAAATGAGACCCCAGAGAGGTAAGCAATTTGTTCCCAAGAATTTGAATTTAGGTTCTCTGACTATAAGTCTAACAATTCTTTTCATGGTTTATAGGCTTATAGGATTTAAAACTAGAAGGGAATTGAGAGATAACTTAGCTCTGCAATCTCATTTTAGAGATGAAGGAAAAAGAAGCTAAGCAACATTAAAAAAAAGTACATAGGAAGTAAGAAGCAGAGATAGGATTCAAATCCAAGTTTTTTGAATCTAGGTGGAGGGCTCCTGCTACTATGTCATACTTCTTGGCTTCACCTTAAAAGTGTACCAGTTAGGAGAGACAGAACAGTTTGGGACCAACAAAGTGGTGCAATGGATAGAGCACTGAGCTTGGAGTCAGAAAGTCGTGAGTTCAAATGTGGCCTCAGACCTTACTCATTTTGTGACCCTAGGTAAGGCGCTTAATTGCTGTTTGCCTCAATTTACTCATCTATAAAATGAGGATAATAATAGCACCTGCCTCACAGGGTTTCTGTGAGAGTCAAATGGCATAGCACCTGGCACATAGCAAGTGCTATATCAAAGTATTATTATTATTGTTATTATTATTAATTATTGTCCTAGACAAGGAAAAGGAAACCAAGAGCGATCTGACACAATGGATAATTTTATCACATAACATGCCTTATTTTATCTTTTAAAAAAGCAGTTAATCAGAGATTTAGAGTAGCAGAGACCCTAGATTAGACTCTAATCTAACCTTCTCACTTTAAGACAAGGAAACAGAGGACTAGAAAGGGTAAGTGGCTTTTCTCAAATCATACAGTAGTAGCAAGTGACAGGCAGGATTTAAGCAGATCTTTTTACTCTAAAGCTAGTTGTCTTGCTTCTGACTGCAAATGGATATAATGATGATGATGATAGTAGTGGTGGTGGTGGTAATGGTGGTGATGATGATGGCAATAATAATAGTAATAATGATAGTGTTTACATAACACTTTAAAGTTGCAATGACTGAAGTTATGAGGGAAAATAAAATATGAAATGCAAAGCTCTATATTCTGAAGAAGTGGAGATTGGAAATAGTTTCTCAAAGTTAAAGGGACATTGGGCAAAATTAGTAGTTTTCCCTAGTTATATTTTGAATTTCTCAAGGACAGGGACTGATTCATAAATTTTTGGTCTCTCTTAAAGACATACTTTTCAGTTAAGGCCAGACAGTTATCTAAAGCTATTTGCCTTACTACCAGGAAGTAGGTTGAATTAAAAATTATCATCTAGGGAACAAAGGCACAGTGACTTCATTCCCTTAAGCCCCCCATCCCCACTGACCCCTTTTTCCCTGAACATCAGTGGGTATATTGAATGAACTGTTTATTCATCCAGCAAACAATTATTAATCACCTATTTTTCTTAATGAAGCACTGTACTAGATACTGAGAAGCTCCCAGTCTTGAGAAGATGTTCAAAGGAAGAAAAGATACTGAGTTAATAGAGTCATCTGTTCATTTAGGCATTATGAGAAATAGCATTATTCTACATACACATGTATCTTCTATTTATTTTTTCTCTACCACAATCTACTGGAGAATTGAGATACTTATTAAAAGTACCCTTGGAAGAAATAGCTTTCATCTGAATTACCCTGGTATGATTGGTTGATTAGGAAAATTATGTTAGCTCTTCACTTTTCTATCATAGATCAAACCTATGGCATACCTTCCACAGTTAGCAGAGCACTTTGAGTCGACTTAAAAAAATGGAACTAAAATAGCAATTTACCCTTTTTGTATTTTTTCACCACTGAATCTGAATTCATTAAATTTCTCCTGCAAAGATTATTTTTAACATTATCCCCAATACTCTCAAATTTACTAAATTATTAAAAATTTTAAAATAGTAAAATTGAATGAAACTTCTATTCAAGATTAAATGTAGATTCCAATCTTTTATTAACTGCTAATTCTACACACAGTAAAAAGTACCCAAACTAGTAAGAGGATAGGTATAGATTACATTTTGGCCTTAGATTACCTTAACAAATTATGTATTGATTGATGTCCTAGAATCAAAAGCAATGGTTATAAAACTTAGATGTGGAAAGAATTTTTAGCACCATCTATTCTAGTTTTCTTTTCACTGTACATATGAAGAAACTGAGAACAAGAGACACAATGACTTACTCAAAGCTATTGAACCAATGACCAGAGCTAGATTTAGGATGTAAGTGAGCAGGGCATCGTTCAGTGACTGTATTTAGTGGTATTGATTAGTGCCTGTTAGTGATAGCATTAGGTTACTAGCATTAGGAAAAAAAAAACCTAATCAAATCATCAAAGGTATTTGTCGTTCATCTGTTTCTCAAAACCACCTGCCTTCCTCCTACTTCGTCCTAACTGCTTGTGCTCTGACGATGTAAGGCTATTTTGTCCATTCCTCCATTTCTGTTAACACATGAATTTCACAGCCAAGCATTTAGAAGTCAACCATCAGCTATATAAGAATAGTGATTAACTTCTGTGCTGCTTTTATGTTCACTGAAGATTCTATTTCAAAATTTATTCTGCCTTATCATTAGCTTGGGATCTGTAAGAAAATTGGGGAAGGAGCCCCACGATGGCATAAAAAGCCATCATTATTTTAATGCTCTTTTGCCTTAGCATTGACTAAGCATTACTTAAAATCTAGGTTCCTACTGACCTCCAAAATTACTCCCAGTCACCCCAAGCCACAATATTCAAGGTCAATAGGGGGGACATTTTCCTGAATAGATTCAAAAGATTCAGAATCAACTATGTGTCTAAGACACCTGGGCAAAAGTGGGTTACTACGGGTGAGAAGTGAGTGGTCAAAAAGTCTGGACTGCAGAGAGAGAGGAAAGAAGAGACTTTTATCCAAGAATTTCTAGGAGCTAAGGAGAAATAATTTTGGCCTTCTTTTTTGGAATTTTTTTCAATATGTTTTGTCCCTTGGATTTGCAGGAGGAGTGGGAGGGAATTTATCTCCCTCCTTTCAGTCAATATATAGAGATATATAGATATATAGATATATAGACACAGATATAGATATTGGGAGATATCTATCTAATATATATATATATATATATATATATATATATATACTGACTGAGAGGAGGGAGATAAATTATATATTTGCAATTATTAATTTGCAAATTATATATGTGCAATGCATAGCACATGGCATTTGGAACCTGTGCTTGCCTTAGAAGTCCTGGGCCTGGACCTTGGGTACCTTGCTGCCTTTTTCTGCCTTTCTGTTTCCTTTCCTATGCACAGGTCCTGAGAAATGAACATTTCCAGTCTTGGCAGTTTTCTTGGTTACCTTGAACCTGAGAGATTGGGGCAGAGGGGAGAGAAAATGCCAGGTAACAGCCTAGAATGAATTGATGTGGGTGGGTGAATAGGCAGAATCTCAGGCATTCATCAGGAGATCACCATCATTCTGGTCATTTATAGATGAGAAAATGAGGCACTGAGAGTTCAGGTGACTTCTCAATTGTCACACAGATGGTATCAGAGACAGAATTCAAAATAGGTCCCTTATCTCTACATACATAACTCCATCATATCTTGCACTTTTAAGAAAATCCAGAATATTATTCTAAATATTGACATACTACAAGATGATTATTATTTATGTTTATAAAAGCATATATGATATTTAGGAAATTTCACAGCTTGAATGTAGTCCAGAAGGAAAAAAAATATTTAAACCACCATGCCCTATGGGGACTCTGAAGTGAACCAAATGGAGGTCATTCTGCAACACTTATCCAAATACAATTCAGATTCTCTACTCGTGATCATCTAAAAACACCCGTATTCCCAAATTAGTACAACGTGTTTTTTTTCTAAACAAGACCCCAGAGATAATGTTTTCAAATACTGAAGCAGATTATGTTTAAATTCCAAGGACTGTCAGCAATGCAGTGTTTGATCTGACATTAGTTTTCACAATAAACATCTCCACCATAACCTACTTGCTTTCATGGACCCTTAGCACAACACTGAATTATTTAATTTGACCTTCTGTAATAAGACATTTCTTTTTGCTCCCCTTTCCACCTTAGTAATTTTTTTTCTCCCCTTGGACCTCATGCAGAATGTTCAATCACTTTTAATAAACATCAAGTTTTCCTGTTTTTTTTTTATGGTTATCAATGTAATGGTGGGTTTGAATAATGCGTAGGCCACCTAAGATTGTATCTCATCCTTATGGAAGTTGCTGAGTACCTGCTTCTGGGAACCTGGAGGACTGGTATGAATTGAAATTCTACATTAGCTTACCAGGTGGTTGGGAACAAATATTTTCCATTGTTGTATAGCAAAAAATCTCATAGTCTTTAAAAAAAAAAGACCTGAGTGACCGCTGGTCAAGATTTTTGTTGCATTTGTGTCTGAAGGTGAAGGATGTTTTCATTAACACTGTAAAGCAAGAAGAAAAGGCCTGAAAGACATCTCTTTTGCCCCACCTCAGACTCTCTACTCAGTATTTTGTTCAATGCTTAAACATTATTTATTCTTTTTCATTGCACCTGACTGATTGCTCCTTTACTGTGGGTTCAATACACACTCAGGGAGGTGCTCACTTTTCATAATACTAATTTTCACTTATTTTCACACTGCTTCCTCTATGCTTTCCATGTAAATAGGATATATTTCTTCAGCTAAGAGTGTAAGCGCATCAAGGACAGGGTCCTATGTCACATTCTTTTTTCTATTCCTTCCATAATGTTGGGAAGAGTATTATTCTTTACACAGTTGTCATTTGATAAAGCTGTTAGCATTATATCAGTCAGGCACTGCCCCCTGCCAGCATAATGTCATTCTGGTATAATCCATTTACTCAATCTGCATCTCAAGATTTATTACAATGAAAAGGCCAGCAGATAGATGGGTGGTGATCTTAGAGGTAAGCCACAGAGTCAGAGCTTAAGAAAGTGAAAGAGAAAAACAGATAACATCCTGCTAGCAGAGCAAAGAATTCTCGCTCTTTGGCTGCTGAGAAAGACTATGGTGCCCCAGTAGGGACAGTTTCTCCTGCTCATGAACCTGACTGATGTGAAAGGAAAAGGGTACAATGAAGGAGTGTGTCTGAGCAACTAAATAGCTCTGGTTGTAGAGGAGACCTTACCCACTGCCCTGATTTCAAAGAAGCCCCTGTGATTTTTTTTCTTTTTTTAAATCTCAGAACAATTCAGTCCATTAATTAACATTTATTTGTTCATTTATTTATTTTTTTATTAATTTATTTTGATTTATCAACAATCACTTCCATATGCTTTTGAGTTAAAAATTTTTCTCCCCCTTCCTTCCTGCCACCCTCCCCACCTTCCCCAAGACGGTGCACAATCTGATATAGGCTGTACATTTACATTCCTATTAAACATGTTTTCATGTTAGTGAAGTTGTAAGTAAAAATTAAAACCAATAGGAGGAACCATCAGAAGAGGAAACAAAAGTCAACAGAAGAGAAAAAAAAGGATAGCAATTCAACTTTCACAGTTATGATTACTACCTGCATTTTTTTCTCCATCCTTTTTTCCCCTGTTTATGCTTTTCTTTCTCCTTTGTCCTTTCCCACCCTCACTAGTGTTTTGCTTTTGACCACCTCCTCCTTCAGTCTCTCCTCCCTTCTATTATCCCTTTCCCTTTTCTTCCCTCTGCCCCCAAGGCTTCTTCCCTCCCTTCTATCCCGCCTCCCTTTTCTTTCCTCTTTTCCCTCCTACTGCCTACAGGGAAAGCTAGATTTCTATACCTAACTGATTATGTTATTCCCTTCTTGAGCCAAATCTGATGAGAGTAAGGTTCAAACAATGCTCACCCCCTCCCTTCTTTCCCTCTGCTGTAATAGGATTTTCTGTCTTTTCCTGTAATGTAATTTACCCTTGTCTGCCTCCTCCTTTCTCAGTACATTTTCTAAGATCAGACTAATCCACTTACTTGGATCCATTTAACCCACTTGATTAGATTTTTTTTTATCATTACATCAAAGTCAACTAATATCCACCCCCTTTATGTATACTCCTTTAACATGGTGTAATAACAATACAGTTCTCAAGAGTTGTGTCATCTTCCCTTGTAGGGATGTGAACAGTCCACCCTTACTAACAACATTTTGTATCTTTCTGTCCCATTTACCTTTTTATGTCTTTCTTGAATCTTGTACTTGAAGATCAAATTTTTTGTTGAGCTCTGGTCTTTTATGAGGAAGGTTTGGAAGTCCCCTATTTTGTTGAATATCCATCTCCTCTCTTGAAAAATCATGCTCATTTTTGCAGGGTAGTTGATCCTTGGCTGCAATCCAAGCTCCTTTGCCTTATGGAATATCATGTTTCCCACCCTGTCTTTTAATGTAGAAGCTGCAAGGTCCTGTGTAATCCTGACTGTGGTTCCATGATATTTAAATTGTTTCTTTCTGGCTGCTTGCAGCACCTTCTCTTTCATCTGGTAATTTTGGAATTTTGCTATTGTATTTCTTGGCATTGTCAATTTGGAATCTCTTTCAGGGGGTGAGCTGTGTATTCTTTCTATGGTTATTTTACCTTCTGGTTCTAGGACTTCCGGGCAGTTTTCCTTTATGATTTCCTGGAAGATACTGTCCAGGCTCTTTTTTGCATCATGATTTTCAGGTAGTCTAATGATTTTTAAATTGTCTCTCCTGGATCGATTTTCCAGGTCGATTGTTTTACTGATGAGGTATTTTATGTTTTCATCTATTTTTTCATTTTTTTGTTTCTGTTTGACTGATTCTTGCTCTCTCATAGAGTCATTAGTTTCCATTTGTCCAATTCTAGTTTTTAACAGATTAGTTTTTTCTGTTAGTTTTTGTACTTCCTTCTTCAATTGACCAATTGTGTTTTTAGGGATTGTTTTCTTCAGTGTACTTTTTTTCCAATTGGCCAATTGTGTTTTTTAAGGACTTTTCTACCTCTTTTGTTAGGCTTTTAAAATCCTTCTTGAGCTCTCCTAAGGAGGCTTTTTGGGCTTCAGACCAGTTCATATTCCCTTTTGATGTTGCAAATGTGGGTTTGTTGACAATGTTGTCCTCTTCAGAATTTCTGTCTTGATCTTCACTCTTTTTATAATATGAATCCATGGTACATTTCTTTTTACTCATGGTGTTTCTTTATTCCCTGGCCTTTAAAGAGATTGAGCTCTCCTGCTGGGGAACAGAGGGCACTGACCCAAGCTTCTTGTGTTGGGAGCCTAGGTCTTGGTCACTGGCTTTGTGTGCTGGGGCCTCTTATGTTGGCAATTGGAGGCTGTAGGTTTCTGGCAGCTTACCTCATGTTGGGCTGGAATCAGCAAGGCTGGAACTTTCAGGCAATTCTAGGTTGCCTGCTTTTCCTTTCCTTTAGCTTTCTTCAGCTCCTTTTAGATGGGTGCTGCAGGGCGTTTATCTGGCAGGGGCCCCTTGCAATGCTGCCTCCCTTGTTTCTGCTAATGCACTGGGAGATTCCTTTGCAGTAGAGTGCCTAGGCACCTGGTGGTTTTCTGAGCTGGTTTGCACTGGTTCACCCTGCCCTCACTGAGGCACTAGGAGGCACAGGTGTTGGTGTTTGCCTACCACCTGGACTTCAGGATCTCGTCCTGGTTGACAGTTGGAGGCTGTAGAGTTCTGATAGCTTACCTGGTATTGGGTTGGAATCAGCAAGGCTGGGACTTTAGGAAGACTCTAGGTTGCTTTCTTCAGCTCCTTTCAGATGAATGCTGCAGGGTGCTTATTTGCCTGGGGCCCTTTGTAGTGCTGCTTCCCTTATTTTTGCTGAGGCACTGGGAGACCCATTTGCTGGACTGCTGTACTGCTGTTCCCCATCTTTCTTCTAGTTCAGCTGATCTAGGGTTTTTTTTTCCTAGGGTGATATTTTCTGGCTTTTCAAAGGTTGATAGGGGAGGGTGAGAGCAACTTTTTACTCCATCACCTTGCTAATTTTTTGGTAAGGAGCTGCACCACACTCCAGGATATGGATTTATGGTAGATATTTTTCCCTTGGGGTAGAGAAGAAGCAAACCAAACATTGGCCAGATATCTTTGTCTGCTTCCTGATGGGAGCAATTCAAGGGAAAAGAAATTCTGGAGTTTGGGCCTGTGAAGTGGATGGGGGCATCATCATGCTTGGTCTGAGGATAATTTTATGGACTGATTATGCTGTTAATTAATGATCCATTTATAACTAGCTCTGACACATTTTTTAATGTTATCAGATAATGGGTTTATGCAAAGTGGAGTTTTTCTTAGCTGCAAAGAGGGACTGAAGGCTTGTGGGAGGAGGAAGCCACATAGGATGGAGGAAGTCTGGAATTGTTGAAGTCCTCAGAGAGGACAGAGACTTGGGTACATGTAGGTAGATGCTTGTCAGTATCAGTGGCTAGCCAATTGCAAAGGAAGGTGACTGCTATTCTGAACCTACTGTAATCAGCCAGTACCTAGCCTGGTTTACTGACCCCCTTAAGGAGTGATCTGTCTGAATAGAATTTGTTGCTACAATGATGTGGGATTAATTTACTTCATTCTCCCACCCTCCATTTCTTCCCCTTCCTTTGCCTCAAGCTGGCATGGCTTACTCTTAAATCTTGTTTATTTGCTGTCTGTACTTTTATAATATGTTTTGCCTCTAAGTAAAGATAAGCTGATTTTTATTGCATTCTGAGTGAGTGTATAATGTAAACACTGAGTGGACCAGTGCAATAGGACAAGAAAAAGGTGAAATGTAAGATGATTAAAGCAATCTGAACTGTTCGGGTAGCCAAAAGGACTGATAATAGATAGTATGAGTTTTGCATTGATATCTGTAAGATGTAAAAAGACTGAGAACAGGATTCTGAACCATCTTTTGCTTGTCATGAATATCTCTGGCAGTCTGGTAAAACCTATGGAGCCCTTCTTAATGTTTTTAAACACATAGAACAAAATACATATTGTATTAAAGTAAAGGTGTATTTTATCCCATTGCAAATCATGGACCCCTCGAAAACCATCTGTTCAGGGTTTATGGTCCTCAGGGTAAGAACCCCTAACCTACAAGAAGGCCTTTAATATATCAAGTAGATGCTTTGGAGGAACTTTGGGAGAGGAAGATGAGAAGCACCCAGGATGAAAAGGCATAGATGGGTTGTGATCTCCACCTGTACCTTTGAGATTATGAATCCATTGACACATTGAGAAACTGAAAAGGGAAAGGGGATTTTGGGAGAGGACAAGAAAAGGTGCTTCCTACACTCCAAATAATAAATATATTTTAAAATTATTTGACTTTTTGGGTCCTTTTATTAGCTTGTATAAGATAAGGCAGCTTGGTATAGTGGGTAGATTGTTAGGCACTTACACCCTTGGAATCACTTAACTTCTCTGTGCCTCAGTGTCCTCATTTGAAAAAATATGGGATTGGACTCAATGGTCTCTAAGGTACCCTCTAGCTTTTAAATCTATGATATTATAATCCTAGGAGACAGACTGGAATGACTGTATGATTGTGATCTTAATTATTAGTGAGGACAGTAGCTACATCAATAAAATCATAGCTAAATCAAAACATTAAAATACAAGAATCAAAGTTCATCTTCAGAAGAAACAGAGTGATTCAGGGGTGTAAGGACTTTTTGTTCTGTCTTTTTTTGCCTCTTACCAAACCTCTATGCTCACTTTTTTCATAAAGCCATTCTAATCACTTGACCAAGTTCTATAAAGGTTTTATGAATTTACCAGAAAGAATTTGAACAATGTCTTTTCATGAGGACTGAATTCACCTTGAATTTTATCCTAGTCAATTTTAAATGAAGGGCTATTTGTTTGGTACTGTATTTTTGTACTTGGGGAATTTTAAAAGAGCACTTGCTGTCACCAAAGAGTTAAAATTCTCTGGATATAGACAAATATAAAATCTATATTGCTTATAAACAAGTGCCGTTCAGATTAGTCCTAGATTAAACACATAGACTTGGTGATAAAAGACTCCTTGATCTGGACAGGAAGGCAATATCTGAGTGTGTATTCTAGCTTTATGAACTGAAGGTTGCTTCAAAATGGATGCTGCCAACTCTGGCCATGATTCTCAGAGAATAAAAGTTGTTGTAAAAGTAGTTGGGGCACATTGAAAAATAAGCTTGTCAGGAAGAGCTGCGTAATAGGGAAATTAGGTGTTTGTTTTCAGTCTAGGTTCATCATTGTAGGTATCTCTGTATGCTATCTCCTGGAAATGGTTGAGATGCTTTCCTACTTGAACCTATAAATCAAACAATAAACATTTATTAAATGCTTACCACTGTATGTGCCAGACAGTGTGCTAAGGAGTGGGCATACAAAGAGGCAAAAGATAGTCTTTGCTTTCAAGGAGATTGCAACTGAAAGGGAGACAACATGCAAGCAAATATACAGAAAGCAAGCTACATGCAAAATAAATAGGAAATAATTAACAGAAAGTAGACACTGGAATTAAGAGGGATTAGGGAAGGATTCCTGTTAAAGGATTCCTATAGAAGATGGAATTTTAGTTGGGACTTAAAGGAAGCCAAGAAGGTCTGCAATTGGCCAGGAGGAAGGAGAGCACTCCAGGTATAGGGGGCAGTTAGAGAGAACGCCCTGATCTGAGAGATGCAGTGTCTTGTTTGTGGAACAACTAGGAAGCCAATGTCACTTGATTGTAGAGTACATGTTGAGGAGTAAGGTATAAGAAGACTAGAAATGTATGAGGGGCCTAGGCTATGAAGACACTGGAATGACAAAGCATTTTATATTTGCTCCTGAAGGCAATAGGAAGACACTGGAATTTATTGAATAGAACAGTGACATGATCAAACTTTCATTTTAGGAGAATATCTATAATGGATGAATGGAAGAGGATGTTGTTTGTCCTTTGCTCTTGAGGAGGACCATGACAGGCAAGTAATGACATGATTTGCAAATTAATTGGATTTAAGTGAGGGAGGGCTATGCAAAGTCACCAGCCTCAACTTTCTACTCTGGAGCCATCTTAGCCCAGTGGCAAGATATAGATCAGGATGGCTGGAGATGTCACTGGATGCAGTGGGAGACCTTGGCCTTTTAAAGTTAAGGTCTTTCCCAGGTCTCAGTTTGACTGAGGCAATGAACATTCAGTAATTAAGGCTAGGTAAGAAATGAGGCAAAGAATGGCCTCTTTTACCTTGTCAAAAAAAATCATTCTGGGAGGAGAAGAACCTTAAGGTTTCTGGTCAAAATAGAAATAATTGCTATTTATATTCACTCTGAGACATCAGGGCCCAAACAAAGACCAAGTGGGGCTTGGGCTGGGATCTACTGTTGGCCTTTAATGAGAGCCAGAGCGATTTGGGTTTAAGGCTTGGTCCTTAAGAAAGAAATCTAGTCCATAAACCTCAACTTATCTTGCAGGCTATCCACCCCTGCTTAAATCATTATTGATTGAAGAAATGCAAATTAAAACAACTTTGGGATATCATTTTATGCCTATCAGATGATTTAAGGGGACTGAAATGATTGAAGGGGAAAGTGAAAAATGTTGGAGGGGATGTGAAAAAATTGGGACATTAGTTCATTATTGGTGGCATTGTGAACTGATCCAAACATTTTGGAGAGCAATCCAAAATTATACCCAAAGAGGTATTAAATTCCTTGTGCTCTTTGACCCAGCAATACTTCTACTGGGTCTATTTCCAAAGACGATTAGGGAAAAAAGAAAAGAACCTGTTTTAAAATGTTTGTAGTAGCTCTCTTTGTGGTGGCAAAGAACTGGAAATTGCCCATCAGTTGAAGAATGACTGAACAAGTTGTGGTATATGATTGTGATATATGATGTGGTATATGGAATACTACTGTGCTATGAGAAATGATGAGCTCAATGATCTTAGAAACACATGGAAGGACTTAAACAAAATAACAAAAGAGTGAAATAGGTAGGAAAATTAGATTTAAGAATCATATAGAAATGGTATTTAAATGCTTGGAAGCTGATGAGATCACTAACGGAAGTAATATAAAAGGAGAAGAGAAGAGGACCCAGGACAGAACAATGAGAGAAAGCTATAGTAAGAGGAATTGATCTGGAGGAGAATACAGCAAAGAAAACAGAGAAAAAGCAGTCAGATAGGTAGGAAGAGAAGCAGTAAAGACTGGCATCCCAAAACTAAAGAGAAGAGAATATCAAGGAGGAGAGAATGAACAACAGTGTCAAAGGATACAGAAAATCAAGGAAAATGAGCATTGAGAAAAAACATTTAGATTTGGATTTGGCAATTAAGAGATCATGAATAACTTTGGATTGAGAAGTTTCAGTGGAATAACTATATTTATAATGGCATGAAATATGCTTTGTGGGACAAAGCAAAATAATAAAATACACTGATATGCAATAAAATAAAACTTATATGTTAATATTTAATATGCAATGTGTCTTCCTTTTATTGAATTTTTTTAAAAAAATATTTATTTATTTTTAGTTACCAACATTTGGCCATTCCTGAATTGATGGCTATCCCCTCAATTTCCAATTCTTTGCTACCACAAAAAGAGCTGCGTATTAATATTTTCGTACACATGAGTCTTTTTCCCATTATTGTGATATCTTTGGATACATACCTAGCAGTAGTATGCTGAATCAAAGGGTATGCACAGTTTTATAGCCCTTTGGGCATAGTTCCAAACTGCTGTCCAAAATGTTTGAATCAGTTCACAGCTCTACCTACAATGCATGAGTGTTTCAATTTTCCCATGTCCCCTCCAGCATTTATCATTTTTCTGTTTGGTCATGTTAGCCAATCTGACAGGTGTGATGTGGTACCTCAGAGGTTTTTTTATTTGTATTTCTATAATCAATAGTGATTTAGAATATTTTTTCATATTACTATAAATAGTTTAATTTCTTCATTCAAAAACTGCCTGCTTATATCCTTTGACCATTTATCAGTTGGAGAATGACTTGTATTCTTATAGATTTGATTCAGTTATCTATATATTTTAGAAATAAGGCCTTTATCAGAGACATTGGCTGTAAAATTGTTTCCCAGATTTCTGCTTTCCTTCTAACTTTGGTTGCATTGGCTTTGTTTGTGCAAAAACTTTCTAATTAAATATAATCAAAATGATCTATTTTGCATTTCATAATGTTCTCTATCTCTTGTTTGGTCATAAATTCTTCTGTTCTCCATAGATATGACAGATAAATTATTCCTTGCCCTCCTAATTTGCTTATAGTATCACCCTTTATGTTTAGATTGTGTACCCATTTTGACTTTATCTTGATACCAAGATTGGTATAAGATGCCGGTGTATTCCTAGTTTCTGCCATACTGTTTTCCAGTTTTCCCAGCAGTTTTTGTCAAATAATGAATTCTTATCCCAGAAGCTGGAGTCTTTAGGTTTATTAAACAGTAGATTACGATAGTCATTGACTACTGTGTCTTTTGGACCTAACCTATTTCATTGATTCACCACTCTATTTATTAGCCAGTACAAATAGTTTTGATGATTGCAGTTTTAGATCTGGTATAGTGAGGCCACCTTCCCTTGCATTTCTTTTCATTAATTCCCTCAATATTTTGGACATTTCATTCTTCCAGATGAACTTTGTTATTATTTTTTCTAGCTCCATAAAATAAGTTTTTGGTAGTGTGATTAGTATGGCACTGAATAAGCAAGTTAATTTGGGTAGAATTGTCATTTTTATTATATTAGCTCAACCTATCTGTGAGCAACTGCTGTTTTTTCAATTATTTAGATCTCACTTTATTTGTGTGAAAAATGTTTTGTGACTGTGTTCATATTGTTCCTGGGTTTGTCTTAGCAAGTAAACTCCCAAATATTTTATACTGTCTGCAGTTACTTTAAATGGAATTTCTCTATCTTTTGCTGCTAGGCTTTGTTAGTAACATTAAGAGAAGTCTATGATTTATGTAAATTTATTTTATATCCTGCAACTTTTTAAAATTTGTTCATTTTTTCAAATCATATTTAGTTGATTCTCTAGGATTCTCTAAGTATACTATCATATCATCTGCAAGAGTGATAGCTTTGTTTCTTCTTTGTCTATTCTAATTCCTTCAACTTCTTTTCCTTCTCTTATTGCTAAAGCTAACATTTCTGGTGCAAAATTGAATAATAGTAGTGATAATGGACACCCTTTTCTCAACCCTGACCTTACTGGAAATGCTTCTATCTTCCCCCCATTACATATAGTGCTGATGATTTTAGATAGATGCTACTTATCATTTTAAGGAAAACTCCATTGATTCCTATTTTAATAGAAATGAGTGTTGTATTTTGTCAAAAGCTTTTTCTGCATCTATTGAGATAATTATGATTTCTCTTAATTTTCTTAATTATATCATCAATTATGATGATAGTTTTCCTAATATTGAAACAGCCATGTATTCCTGGTATAAATCCTACCTAGTCACAGTGTATTATCCTCATGATAAATTGCTGTAACCTTTTTACTAATATTTAAAATTTTGCATCTATATTCATTAAGGAAATTGGCTTATAATCTTATTTCTCTGTTTTGGCTGCTCTTCCTGGTTTATGTACCAGGACCATATTTGTGTCATAAATAGAATTTGGTAGGACTCTTTCTTTACCTATTTTCCTAAGCACTTTACATAGTATTGAAATTCATTGTTCTTTAAATTTTTGGTAGAATTCATCTGTAAGTCCATCTGGCCCTGGAGATTTTTTTTGTTAAGGAGTTCATTGATGGCTTGTTCAATTTCTTTTTTTCTGAAATGGGGTTATTTAAGTATTTTATTTCCTCCTCTGTTAATCTGGACAATTTGTAGCTTTGTAAATATTCATCTATTTCACTTAAATTGTCAGATTTATTGGCATACAGTTGGGCAAAATAGCTCCTAATTGTTGTTTTGATTTTCTCTTCATTGGCGGTGAATTCACCCTTTTCATTTTTGATACTGGTAATTTGGTTTCCTTCTTTCTTTTTTTTAAAATCAAATCAACCAAAGGTTTATCTATTTTATTGTTGTTGTTGTTGTTGTTTTCACAAAACCAGCTCTTAGTTTTACTTATTAGTTCAATAATTTTCTTAATTTCAATTTTATTAATCTCTTCTTTGATTTTCAGAATTTCTAATTTGGTATTTAATTGGGGATTTTTAATTTTTTCTTTTCCTAACTTTTTTAGTTGCATTCCCAGTTCATTTCCCCCCTTCTTTCTCTATTTTATTCGTGTAAGCATTTAGAGATATAAAATTTCCCCAAGCACTGCTTTGGCTGCATCCCATAAGTTTCGGTGTGCTGTCTCATTGTTGTCATTCTTTTGGATGAACCTATGGATTGTTTCTATGATTTGTTGTTTGATTCATTCATTCTTTAGGATTAAATTATTTAGTTTCCAATTAATTTTTAGTCTTTATTACATGCAATTTTTATTATGTCATGATCTGAAAAGGATGCATTTAATATTTCTGCCTTTCTGCATTAGATTGTGAGGTTTTTATGCCCTAGTACCTGGCCAATTTTTGGGTAGGTGCCATGTACTGCTGAGAAGAAAAGCATTCCTTTCTATCCCCATTCAATTTTCACCAGAGATCCACCATATTAAATTTTCTAAAATTCTATTCACCTCCTTAACTTCTTTCTTATTTATTTTGTGGTTACATTTATCTAGTTCTGAGAGGGGGAGGTTGAGGTCCCCCATTAGTATAGTTTTGCTGTCTATATCTTCCTGTAACTCAGTTACTTCTCCTCTAAGAATTTGGACACTGTACCACTTGTTGCATATGTGTTTAGTATTGATATTACTTCATTGTCTATGGTACCTTTTAGCAGGATGTAGTTTCCTTCCTTATCTTTTTTAAATTATATCAATTTTTGCTTTTGCTTTGTCTGAGATCAGGATTGCTAACCCTGTTTTTGTTTTTGGTTTTGGTTTTGGTTTTTGGTTTTACTTCAGCTGAAGCATAATATAATCTGCTCCAGACTTTTACTTTTACTCTGTATATATCTCTCTGCTTCAAATGTGCTTTCTTCTAAACAACATATTGCAGGATTATGGTTTTTAATCCACTCTGCTATCTGCTTCTGTTACATGGGAGATTTCATCCCATTCATATTCACTGTTATGATTACTAATTGTGTCTTTCTTTCCATCCTATCCCCCCCCACTTAATGCTGTTCTCTGTCCTTTCTCCATTTCCCTCATCACCAGTGTTTTACTTCTGACCACCCCTCAATCTGCCCTCCCTTATATCAGCCCTTTTCCCTTTTCTTTCCCCTTTCTCTTTTCCCTAGTATTTCTTCCTTCCCTTCACCCCTCCTTTCTATCCATCCCTTCCCTTTTCTTTCCCCTTTCCCCTCCTATTTCCTATAGGGTAAGTTAGATTTCTATACCTAAATGATTATGTTATTCCATCTTTGAGCCAAATCTGATGAGATTAACATTAAAACATTGCTCACCTCCCTCCATTCTTTCACCCTACTGTAACAGGTATTTGCACCTCTTCATGTGATGTAATTTATCCTTTTCTGCCTCTTCCTTTCCCCTTCTCCCAGTACAATCCTTTTTTTCACCCCTTATTTTTTTTATCATCACATCAAAGTTAATTTATTTCCACACCCTCCATCTATGTATACCCCTTCTAAATGTCATAATAAATATACAGTTCTCAAGAGTTACAAGTATCATCTTCCCATGTAGGGATGTAAATAGTTTAATCTTATTAAATAATATGTTTTTTTTTCTTTCCTGTTTACCTTTTTATGCTTCTCTTGAGTCTTGTATTTGAAGCTCAAATTCTCTGTTCAGCTCTGGTTTTTTCATCATGAAGAGAAAATTTCACCATGAAAGTTTGGAAGTCCTTTATTTCATTGAATATGCATATTTTCCCCTGAAAAATTATGCTCAATTTTTCTGGGTAGTTGATTCTTGGTTGCAATCCAAGTTCCTTTGCCTTTTGAAATATCATATTCCAAGCCCTCTAGTCTTTTAATGTAGAAGCTGCTAAGTCCTGCAAAATCCTGACTGTGGTTCCGTGATGTTTAAATTGTTTCTTTTTGGTTGCTTGCAATATTTCCTTTTTGACATGATAATTCTGGAATTTGGCTATGATATTCCTTGCAGTTTTCATTTTGGGATCTCTTTCAGGAGATGATTGGTGGATTCTTTCAATTTTTATTTTACCCTCTGCTTCTAGCACCTAAGGGCAGTTTGCCTTTACAATTTCTTTTTCTTTTCTTTTTTCTTTTTTTTTTTTTTACCCTCTGCTTCTAGCACCTAAGAGCAGTTTGCCTTTATAATTTCTTTTTCTTTTCTTTTTTTCTTTTTTGGCTAGGCAATGGGGTTAAGGGACTTGCCCAGGGTCACATAGCTAGTAAGTGTTATGTGTCTGGGGCCGGATTTGAACTCAGGTCCTCCTGAATCCAGGGCCACTGCTCTATCCACTCCTCTACTTAGTTGCCCCCACCTTTATAATTTCTTGAAAGATGCTGTCTAGACTCTTTTTTGATCATGGCTTTCAGGTAGACCAATAATTCTTAAATTATCTGTTCTGTATCTATTTTCCAGGTCAGTTGTTTTTCTAATGAGGTATTTTACATTTTCTTTTTTTTTTCTTTTCTTTTTAATTTTCTTTGACTGATTCTTGATGTCTCATAGGGTCATCAGCTTCCACTTGCCCAATTCTGCTTTTTAACAAATTGTTTTCTTCAGTTAGCTTTTGCACCTCCTTTTCGAATTGGTCAATTCTACTTTTTACAAAGTTCTTCTCTTTGGTGAGGTTTTGTGCCTCCTTTTCCATTTAGCCAATTCTTCTTTTTGGGGAGCTGTTTTCTTCAGTGGATTTTTCCCCCATCTGGCCAATTGTATTTTTTAAGGAATTATTTTCTCCACTCAATTTTTCTCCTTCTTCTTCCAAGCCATTGACTTCTCTTGCACACCTCTCATTTCTTTTCCCAATTTTTCTTCTACTTCTTTTGTTTGACTTTTAAAATCCTTCTTGAGCTCTTCCAAGAAGATTTTTTGGGCTTGAGATCAGATCATATTCCTCTTGGAGGTTTCAGATGTAGGTCATATTGACAATGTTGTCCTTTTCTGAGTTTTGTTTTGATCTTCCCTGTCACCATAATAGTTCTCCATAGTCAATGTTAATTTTTCCTTTTTATTCATGATGTTTGCCTATTTCCTGACTTTTAAAGCTGATCTCTGCTTCTGGGGCACAGAGGGAACTGTTCAGGTTTCTTGTGCTGTGGGCCAGGGGCTTGGTCACTGGTTTTCTGTGCTGGGACCTTAGGTGTTGGCAGCTGGAGGTCATACAGATCTGGCAGCTTACCTGGTCCTCAGCTGGGGTCCTAGTGGTGGTAGCTAGAATATGCGTAGGCCATATGGGAGTTTTCTGCATTCCTCAGGGCTACACTGAAGCATGGAGAGGTCTGCTGCTGGAGGACACCTGTTGCCCGGGGCTGAGTTGGTGCATATGGTGGTTTTCTGAGGTGGAGTCAGCTGGTTCCCCTGGCTATGCTAAGGCATGTGGTGAGGTGCTGGTGTTGGCTCCTGTGGCCTCCATCACCCTGAAGCTCAGGATCTCCTGCTGTTTTGCTGAGGTGGGGCTTGTTGCTGGCTTGCTGGGACACCTCCCATCCTGGTATGGGCTCTCCTTTTACATGAGTGAGATGGACTTTTCTTGGCAATCCTCCAAGTCTCCCAGGCTAAAAGACTGCTCTACCCCGTCTTTCCACTGGCTCTGCTGTTCCAGGATTTTTCCTGGGGCACCATTTTCTGAGTTTTTCAGAGGTTAATAAGGAAGAATGAGAGCAATTTACTGCTTACTCTGTGATCTTGGCTCCCAGAAGTTGATCTTATTGAAATATTTTTTTAAAATCAGATTTGGCTCTGAGTTCACAGATTTTGAAACATTTTCTTTCATTATTTATCAAGAAAACACACTTTTTTCCCCACTGGCTATTGCACATTCCTTTGAAAAATACAGTCAATTCTACAATAGCTCAATATATGAATCCCCCTACCAGCCCAAGACCATGAAAAATCCCACAATAACAGCATTTCCAGACCTCAGGCTATGGCAGTGGGAGGTGGGGGTGATTTGGATCAGTCCCCTTGCACCCACAGCTTTTACTGTATCAGAAGATAATCAAATAAATCTAGCAGTTCACCTTAACAAAGATTCCTAGAATTGGTCATTAGAGTAGTTGCAGCTTCTGAGTTATTGTGAAATAGGGCACTATGTTAATACAAATTCATGTTTTCAAAACATGTGTTAAAACAGAACTGGATATAGTCAAGTTTTGGTAAAAATAATTTTGTTCACTCCCTCTTTTTAAAATCAGACTAATTTTTTATCTGTTTCATTGTTTTAAATGCTTCTTGTTTTATTTGTATCAAAATATATTTCGATTTTCATTTTGCATATCTTTTCTTTCATATTCAGAATTGCTGATTTTATATTTAGTGTATTTAGTATTTTTTTTTATAATTGTTGTTGGTATTTCCTCTCTGATTCATTTTCATGTCCTTGTGTTCTTTTGTTCTATTTATTAAAGAGCTTAAAGACAGATTTTTTTTTAAAAAAGGGCTGCTTTGGCTTCATCCCAAATTTACATTGTCTCATTTTCTTTGATAAAATTATCTATTATTTCAAAGATTTGTTCCAATTCTTTTGGATTAAATTACTTAGGCTTTAATTATTTTTTCAATCATTTATTTGAAATATCTTCATTGCATATAATTTTATTACATTGTAATTAAGGAATGTGTTTCATATTTGTACATTTGTCCATTTACATTTTATCCCTCAATCCATAATCATTTTTTATGAAGGTAGAGTAGCAACAAAGAAACATATAAACTTCTTTCTATTTCCACTAAGCAAACACACAGATAACTTTTTAAAAGTTATATTCACTCCCTTAACTTATTTCTTGCTTTGTTATTTCTTTAGATTTGTCTTGTTCTCCAGAGAGTACAATAAGGTTCTCTTACATGATAGATTTATATCTTCCTGCAATTTGACTAACTTTTCCTTTAAGTATTTAAATAAAATGCCACTCAGTGATATATATTAAGCTTTGATTAAACATTATTGATATTAATTCTTTATATGTAGTATCTATAAGCATGATGCATTATCCCTTTTTATCTTTTTTATTCTGCCTATTTTTAATACCATATCTGAAAGCATGATTGCTACCCAAACCGTTTTGAGTTTCCCTGAACCATAATAGATATTCTTCCAACAATTTATTTACATCTTTGTGAATCTTCGTATTTTAATTGTATTTCTTGTTGACAACGTGTTATTGGGTTTTATTTTCTAATCCATACTGCTACCTGTTTGCATTTTTTGGCTGAGTTTAAACCATCCATGGTTATGATCATTACTTATTTCCCTCCACCTTATCCTCTTGTATCTTTCCTCTCTTTGCCTCCCCCTCCCTCATTCCTCTCTTTATAAAGAAATTGATGAGACTAACACTATAATGGCAGTGGTCTGTTTCTGCCTAATTATCCTTCTTCTCTTCCTCTCATCCTTTTCCAGTCATAGCCTGTCTTTGTCTGTCTATCTGTCTCTTCCTGCTCTACATTTTGATCCTAGAGTCCTCATATCCCCTCTTTCTGTATTTGCCTATTTGCCTGTTGAGTTTAAGGTACTTCTATGATAAACTTTGTGTGTATATTTATGTGTACACATGTGTTTTAACTTTCCTTTATCTGGTTCAGTCAAAAGTGACATTCTTGGGATGCTGCTCCATTTCCCTTCATGTGTATATAGCATTATTGGGGGTATATGTGGAGGACCTGGCTCCTCTGGGTCTTAATATGTGTTCAACTTTCCAAAATTTTTGTTTACAGGTTAATAATGCAATTTGAATTAAGTAAATTCCAATGACATTGAAGGATGTTTATTTCTATTTTTTAAATACATTTCTTAACCAATCATGTCATGTGGCATGGTACAAGGTCAAGTAACTCATTTTAATTTGGAATTTCTGAAATTCTGTAAAACTTCTGCTTCTCAATATTTATCAATATGTTTATCAGAATTCTTCATTCTCTCAATAGGGCTAAGACTTACAGGTCTCTAGAAGAGAAGAATCCACTAACACATTTTTGAGTGGCTGTTTTACAGTCTAATGAATATCTTACAAGTTTACCTAAACTTTTCTGAGAATGGTTTTGATATAGCCTTGAAAGAAAGGGAATCAATTCAGTAAAAATTTCATTTTTTTTTGATCATCGCACTCTAGTGTTTCTATTATCTTGCCCATAATGAACATTTTTCATTCTTCACAGCAATAGTTAAGAGCTGTTTTTTATTGGCTTTCTCACTGTTTTTCCAGCTTCAAAAAATCTATTTTGTGTTTTATGGGAACTAATAATAGGCCTTTAATTTTCTAGTCCCCTCTGGAGGTTTCTGCTTGTTTTTGGAGGATTGTTTAGGCTGTTTCACATAAACATTATGTAAGTTCTTGATATTTTGTTGTTGTTGTTGTTGTTTTGTGTGGCACTTTCCTTTGTGCCTTAGTATACCTGGTATTTTTTCCATTGTGGACTTAAATGATCCATGAAATACTTGAATTTCCAAGACTCATTGAAATCTGCTCTATAAGAGCTACAACTGTTTCACATTTCCTTGGAGTAATAACTATTTTTAAAACTGCTGAATTAAAAACACATCAAAAGAGAGCAATGAAATATGTGTGGAGCATGCCACCTAGCCTTCAACTGACAGAGAATTTTGTAAATATGGAGAAATTAACTTAATCTGGTTTCATGTAGTTAAGGTCATATATTCTGAGTCAGCCTACAAGCACACAAGTATGGCCATTCCTGGGACAAAGTGAAAGTAAATTGAAGTTATTGCTTGTTCCAAGTAATTTCCACATCACTGCATCAATATTTATGACTGAAGCTAATCCTTAGTCCTCTGTTGGTAAGTAAGAGATTCCAGAAGGGACAGAATAGGTCTTACAACCTGCTTGAACATGGGGATTAACATGAGAAATAACATGTCATAATTGATAAATGGTTGGCCTTGGAGTCAGGAAGAGCTGGATTAAAGTCTTATTTTAAAACTATAGTGCCTATATGACCACAACTAAGTTGTTTACCCCAGGACACTCCCTAAGATTTTAAATCTCCAGGTGTGAATAAATGAATGAGTGAATGAATGAATGAATGAATGGAAACCTTTAATTAAACACTTTTTATGTGCTAGTACTGGTGATATAAATACAAAATCAATACAGTAACTGCTTTCAAAGAGCTCATATTCAAGGTGAGAGATGACATGTGTAGAGGAGTGGTAGCTAGGGAATATAACTATGTTCTGGAAGTCACAGTTGCTGTTCTGCTTTGGTAAAGGTAATTTTCTTGCCTGGATTTCCCTAAACCAATGATATCGCAAGCTTATGTACCACCCACACCCACCCACAAACAAACAAACAAAAAGGACTGGTAATTATTTGGCAGAACTCAATTAGTAAGCAAGAAATGCCAGAAGAGAGAAAGTATATATCACTTTTGTGCCCTACTTGAACAAAAGATTGGAAAGAAAGGAGACTTTTTTGACCAGAAGTGTCTAGACTTAGGTAAGGGGTAAAGAATTGTTAGAAAGGAATAAATTTGTTGAGCAGGGGCACAGCTCATCGTGGGCTAAGGAAAGGAATTGGGGGACCAGATGCTGTCTCCAACCCTCTCTCAGGACCACAGGCAAGATGGTAGTCCATCCTAGGGGTGTTGGCTGTGGCTGTAAAACATGGTGCCCATTTTTGTGCAGCTTGGTGTTCTGAATTAACATAGAATAGGTATGATGTCCATTTATTTGCAGCATTTGGACACTGATTTGTACCATACTTTATCCAACTGAATGCTCAAAACTAGAATCAGAGTCTTTTATGATAATTGAAGTAATGAGGGAAGGAAATCAGCAATTGTTCTCTTAAGGGCCCAACTTTACTAAGGATGAATGTATTACCCTCTATTAATGTTCACTCACTAATCTCTAGAGGTATATATTTTAAAGCAAGTCAACTGTACTTTGGGCTATCTCCAAAAGATTACAAAAAACTGTAGGAGAACTTTCTCCAAAGATCTGAAAAGAGGGTGTGCGGTGAGGGTTCTTTGGGGGAACATGCTATGGATTTCATCACCAGAACCAATAGTTGGTAAAGAAACTATACATCACTGGAATTTACTAAATTCTAGTTATATTTCTTTCTTGGGGTGGGGTAGGGAGGAGAGAAGTAGAACAGTAATAGAAATCATCTCTACCCAAGTCAATAACATGAATAGAGAAAGACCAGATGTGAAGTCTACAGTTGTATTTTCTCAATGTGACTTAGATTTAGGAATTAACTTTCCATAACATTTAAGCCACATTACAGAGTAATGTTCAAGTAATGGGGTTTTTTGTCTGCTTGTTTGTTTTTGGTAACAGACACCCGTCCAGTGACATGCACAGGCCAGTACCTAGCAGCTGTAAGAGGGTGGAGGATACATGGAAAAGAGCCTGGAAAACTGCTTTTGGACCCCACTCCTTTAGCTCATCCTCATCTTCTGTTGTCTTCCAATCAAAGGATATGTTTAACAGTTTAATAGTCTGATGTTTTCTTGTTTGTTTATAGCAAGGGACATTGCCAAAGAACAGGGCAAGAACACTGGCTCACTGCCCTCCATGCAGAGCTCTCTACTTGATGGACCCCAACACACATATGGAAAGCAGACAGACTCCAATCATTTTAAAATCAGGAGGTCCTACTTCTAAAATCTAGGTAGATTCTCCCCTCCCTGCTGCCCTTGTCCAATAGAGCAGCCCATTTACAAAACACCAAAAACTTGTCGAAGGATAGTATGGAATAGTGGAAAGACTACTAGCCTGTATAACAAGAGACCTGGGCTATACAGTGGTGTTCAAATTAACTGGGAAAAAGTTAAATTATTAAATTGATTGTCATACAGAGACAGTTAAATGGCTCAGTGGATAAAGTACTGGGCCTGGAGTCAGGAAAAGCTAAGTTCAAATCTTGCCTCAGACACTTATTAACTGTGTAAACCTTGGCAAGTAATTTAACCTATGTCCACTTCAGCTTCTTCAACTATAAAATGAAGACCACAATAGTGTCGACCTACAAAGATTGTTGTCAGGATCGAATTGAATACTTATGAAGAGCTTAGTACAGAGCCTGGCACATAGTGAGAGCAATATAAATGTGTTATCATCATCACCATCAGCTGAATAAAAACAGTGTCTGCCAGTTCTTGTGTGCCTAGCATAGAATAGGTGCTTAATAAATTCCATGGCAACTTATAGAGCCTGTCCATCAGTACATAATCTGGCATTGAAATTACAAATAGAAAATGATCTGAGACCAGAATTGGACTAAAGAAGAAAAGCAGGCTGGGTTGTCTTCGGCAGTTTGCACGATTCTCTAAAATGATTGCATAATTCTCCGAATCAAATCTCATCCTTTTAATACCAATATTCTTCCAATAATGTTGTGTGTTGTAAGTCATGAGTATACTAGTCTTCAAAGAACTGGATTTACCATTTACTCAAAGAGAAATAAAGAGGAACATGCTGGTTGTAGAGAGGTTTTTCAATACTTTACAAATATGTAATTAGCCAGGAGAAGTTGTATAATGATGAGTGATTATGTATAAAAATGACAATATCATTCCATGTATCCTTCATGTATTTAAGTGAAAATGTTGACCAGCACTGCCTATGTGTGAACTATTTCTCCAGTTGTGGAAATTAACTGAGACACCTATATTCTATTGGAATACATGGAAGAGATAATTACTAGAGATGAGCTGCAATATAACTATGGAAGAGAACACATTTTAAAGGGAAGTGAAGAAAATCAATAAGCATTTATATAGTGTTCACTATGTGCCAGATGTGCTAAATACTTTACAAGTATCATCTCATCTGGTTTTTGCAACAACCCTGGGAGGTAGGTGGTATTATTATCTCCATTTTACAGTTGAGGAAACTAAGGCAGGCAGGGATTAAATGACTTTCCTTAGGTCACATAGCCAGTAAGTGTCCCAGGCTTAATTTAAACTCAGATTTTCCTGACTCCAGGCCCAGTATTACTTACATATGGGATGACTCCCCAACTTTGCCTTTGCTCATATCACTCTCTAGTGACAAAGGCAAACAACCATGTTAATATGTGGCCTATTTTCCTCAGAATCTCACATATTTTCTTTTACTATTATCCAATTGATTCTTATATCTGTAAGGAAAAGAATAATGCAACCGCAGAGCTGGCAGGTACTTGAGAGATAATCTATGCCAAATCCCTCACTTGGCAGGTAACGAAATACATCCACAGAGGTAAAATGACTTGTCCAAAGTCACACAGCTATTTAGTGACAGAGTAAGGACTGGAAGTCAGTTTTCCTAACTTCCAACTTCATTCACACTATATTTTTACTTAACTATAAATAACAAATATTACTGATACAGCTGACTTTCATTTTGAACCTACCCGTCTCAGTGGCCAAAATTATAACTTTCTGGTCTGATTCTTTAAGTCACTTATAAAAAATTGGTAAAAAATTTAGTGGATTTACAAGCTAGAGCAAAGTGAGCCTAGGGGAGAGCTGTGGAAAATATGTAAAAATTATACTTGAGCATAATATTTGAGAAGAGAGAGATAAGGCATTAAAAGAAAGAAAATGGTAAGGAGAGAATGTCAGAAACAGGGTCAGCCATTTTGAGGGGTAGAACAGTTGGTTTCTTGTATGGTATAATTTGAGAAGTGCCAAGAAGATGTCTTGTCCAATATATCTCTTTCCCCACCTACCTACATCTCTTTCTGAAATTATGACATGAGAAGTTTAATTCTCTACATTAGCTATCACAAGCCTTCTCTTTTTTTTGACCATGGTATGGATATCCTGAAAAGGGATAAAAAATTAGATTTTCTTGATCTCATTTGATTCTACCTCTTTTCAGATTTTGTTCTCTCCTTGCTCTTGATTTTTTCATTCTCCCTTTCTCCACCAGCTCTTTCCCTTGTGTTATAACATGTTCATCTTCTCAGCTTGGGAAAATAACAACTACAGCAACCACCTTCCCACTATTCTGTTATCACTTTAAATAACTGTTTTATTTCTTCCTCTCTTTCACTGCCAAACTATTCAAAGTGGTCCATAGTTGTTACCTCGACTTCTTCACCTTCCCTTCTTATGTAAATAAAATTTGACTTCTACCTCAATAACTCTACAGAAACACTTCCCTACAAGGTTAGCAATGATCTTCTAAATTGCCAAATACAATGTCCTTTTTAAGTCAGTCAATAAGATTTTTATTAAGCACTTACTCTGCCCTAATCACTGTGCTAAGTACTGGGGATACAAAGAGGAGTAAGTCCATCTGTTCCTTAATATCTCCATTGTTTTACACAACATTGAACATCTCTGCCTTCTCAAAAATTTTTTCTCCCTCAATTTTCATGTCGTTATACTGTCCTGGTTCTTCTTATACCCTTCTTACTGCTCTTTTTTGATTCTTTCTTAATCTGGTTAGTGGTGCAGTGCTAGAGTGCTGGGCCTGGAGTCAGGAAGATCTGAGTTCAATTCTGATCTCAGACACTTACTAGCTGTGTGACCATGGGCAAGTCCCTTAATCCTGTTTGCCTCAGTTTCCTCATCTGTAAAACGAGCTGGAGAAGGAAATGGCAGAACCACTCCAGTATCTTTGCCAAGAAAACCCCAAATGGGGTCACAGAGTTGGACAGGACTGAAATGACTCAACAACAACACCACATAAACATCTGACTACAACTTACTTTTCCAGGATATTTCATATTATTAAATAACTATACTACTAGCTATTTGCCACCATTGTCCTCCTGCTTATACACATTCATGCAGGCCATCTTTCATGCAGACAATGCACTTCCTCAGTATTTCTGCCTATTGGAGTCATTCTCTTCTTGCAAGTCTTAGCTCAGATGATACTCCCTTCCCTGATAACCTCCTGTCAGGAAAGTTTGCTTCCACTTTAAATTTTTCTGGAGTTCTTTGAGTGTAACTCTTGCCTCTTTTATTATGCATATTTGAGCATAATTATATTATTTTTCATCTTTGTATTCTTAGTGCCTAGAAGGGAGGTTGTATTCATTTATTAGGTAATTACTATGTGCAAAGCACTGTACTAAGTGTTGGGGATACAAACAGAAAATAAGATGATCTTTATTCTCATGGACCTCACATACTTTTTTTTTTTGGCAATTGGGGTTAGGTGACTTGTGCAGGGGCACACAGCGAGTAAGTGTCAAGTGTTCAATCTGAGGCCGGATTTGAACTCAGGTCCTTCTGACTTCAGGGCTGGTGCTCAATCCACTGTGCCACCCAGCTGCCTAGCTGCCCCTGGAACTCACATTCTAATGAGAGAGAAAACACATATGGGGATTTTAAATGTAAATTAGATCGAAAAGTCCCAGGATCCTTAGGGTTCAGTGGCAAAACAAGTAGTAATACCATCTTTTTAAACATCATTTCCACTGATAAAATTATATCAGTAATGTTGAGACATTTATCAAAGCCAAATATCCTTGTGACGTGAACTTTCTTTTGAGGATCTTCAGTAGTACAAGCGAGAATAGTTTCTAGGCTATTATATCACAAGGATTGCTTCCCAGGATGATGTATGAAGAAACTGGGATAGAAACATTGTTATTCCTGAGGCTATTCCTTGGGTTTTCCATCAGGGTAGGAGGGAAAATGGTGGTCAAGTTGTTGCCGGTGGTAGTTGGACCTTTTTTATACATGCTGTTGCCTGTCTCTCCTGGAACTCCTGGCTGCTTCAGCTAATCTAGCTTGTAGGTATCTGCCTGTTAGTTGTAACTGGTCAACAGATGTTTTGTTTTTAACAATATGAATGTGTATAATTTGATAATTATCCTCCCTGTCAGTAATCTTATTGATTTGACCTTTCCTTTCATTGTGCATATTGCAACCCATTGCATGTCTTCTCATCATTTGCAACTCCTATTTTCCATATTAAGTACTCTTTAGGAAGTCCACTCAATATGGTGGGAGCCTTCCATTTGGCTTTTTTGACATTATGTGAATATTAATACATCTTTAGGTTTGTCTGGTATTTCGTACTCTCCCTATGCAGCCAGCCACCTCCTTTAAATACACGCATGTGTACATAAAACCTTTTAACAGGATCTTGATTTATGAATATTAAGCATGGTGTTTACATCAAGCCCTTAATCCTAGTGACCATTTAATATAATACTTCCATCCTCCCCTACTTAGTCATCCCTTATAACAAAGGATTTTAAAGAGAAAAAACACTTCAGCAAAACCAAACAAGAACTTAAATAAGCCTTTCAGTATATGTGGTGACCCTCACCCACATCACCTCATTTTTTTTTAAAGAAAGGAGGTAGTTGAATATACTCTACTCTTTTTCAGGGCCATTCTTAGTCATGATAATTACAATGTGCTTGTGCTCATTTGTTGTTGCTAGTGTTTGTTCTTTCTATTTATATAATTTTACTCATTTTATATATTATTTTAATGGTTCTGCTTACTTCAAACATGTCTTCCCTCTCTTCTCTGAATTCTTCATATTTAGCATTTAATAAAGCTCAGTTAAATTACATCATATTCATTTATCACAATTTTTGTCATCCTCCAATTGGTTGGCTTCAACTTTATTTCCAGTTTTTTGTTTCACTACAAAATTTCTGACATAAACACTTAGTACATATGGGCTCTTCCTTTTTCCCTTCCTCCATCCTTTCCTTCCTTCCTTCTTTCAAATAATATGGACATTTTGGTTCAATTTGATAGGTGCAAAGTGAAAAAGTTGTTTTGATTTTCATCTCTCTTATTAGTTATTTGGAACAATTTCACATGGTTGTTAATAGTTTGCAAGTCTTTTTTTTTTTTAGAATCATTTGTATCCTTTGAACTCTTATCCATTAGGAAATGTCTCTTGGCAATGCATGTCCTTCTGTGATTCAATTTCTCTTGGATTATATTTTTTTATGTGTTGTTTTGGACAATCTATCATTGGTACTTTGCTGTTTTTTGTTTATATCCACCATTCTTTCTATAAAAAAAAACAACCTAGAAGCTAGAATAAGAACAAAATAAATTGGGGGTAAATTGGCAGCAAATATCTCTGATAGAGACAGAATATTCAAAGTACATATAGAATAGAAAAAAAACACATACATAAGAGCAAAGCCATTCCCTTAAAAATAAATGGTCAGGGACAATTTTCAAAAGAAGGAATTCAAATTATCAATAACCATATGAAACAATTTTTTTTCCAATCACTAGTAATCAATGGAGAATTTATTAAGAAAATTCAAATGGACAAAAATGACAAAAAATAAAAGTGGTAACTTAGGGAGACAAGCAAAGCTTTTCACTATACGCAATTTAAATTGTCTGTTTTATTTTTTATGATCAGGCAGCTAGGTGACACAGTGAATAGTTCTACATTTTGCATTAGTTTTTTTTTTGTTTATTTATGATGGCAATAATGTCCATATGTATTATTTTTTTTGTAAGTCCTGAAATGTTTTTGTATTTTTTGTTAAATTTTGTGGGACAATGTTTTCATTAATGATGATTATAGTAGATGCCAGATTTTTTAATTATTAGGGGGAAGTTATAATCAGTATTCTAATGGATCATTCTGTGAAACTCAAAAAGGGTATTTAATTTTCCAGTAAAAATATGCTCATCTTCGTTTCAAAACAACACTGATGTCTTCTTTTTATCATCCGCATCATTATTAGGGGTCATTTCTGGAGCTCACATTAAGTGAAGATTTTCATTTGCCTTGGGCTGTTTAATTTTTCTCCTCTTCATATTTTAGTAGTGCATCAAATTTATATATAATTTCCCCTAATCTAGGATTAGGAATGAATTATTTTTTGTGTCTGGCATGTGGTAGGCACTTAATAAATGCCAATTGCTTGATGATTGACCTGCACTGGTTAGCAACACATTGTTTTGTAATTTAGAGTTGTTGATGCCATTGAAAAAGAGATATATTAAGTTCTTTCCTCTTGTTGGTAAGATTTGCCCCCAATTTTGTTATGATATCATACTGGAATACAATGAAACTATTCATTTCCTTGGTCTATTTTCACATACACTCATGGTTTGCCTAACTTAGTGATCAATGCCACAGGAAATGTAATATTTCTATGGTTGGAGATTTTGACTTGTTCTGTGTTACCAGAACACAAAGGAGAGCTAGTCAATCCATTATCACTCATGTTAAGCAGATCATCATGAGTAATACCACCCTGTGTCACACCATGTTTTTTTTCTTTATTTGTAAGAACAGTTTTATCACCCTGACAGTGACTCTAACCAGACCAGTGGTATCTCAAGAGCCCAATTCAGCACTTGCTGGGTATTTACAATTATCATAAAGGTCTCAAGACACACATGGTACATTACCCTGGCTGGCATTCCGCTACTTTTCCATGGTCTCCCTTACATGTGCATGCACACACACATAATTTAAAGGTGTTATTATTACTATTATTTCCAAAGACCTACAAGTTAGGTAGGAATGTGAAGGTGATGGTAGAAGAATGAGAGAGATCACTTCTTTTCCAGATAATTATGCTACAAAAAGCAAAGGAATCTGGTTAAAACTTTGAGTTGGTAGTCTGGACTTTATTTACACTAAACTTACTAAAACTTTAGATCTTCCTTTTTACATTACATTGAACAAGTAGGAGAATTAATGGGTATGTGAAGGTTTTGAAGAATCTTAACATACACCTGTCTCATAAGTGAAATTATAGCTATAGCAGAGATAGCTGGCAGCAAATTTACTTAGTAAATAGTGAAAGCATTTGTTATCAGTGGTAGGTTTTTAAAGATTTTGTTTTTTAAATAGTATCTCAAAGATGGGTACAGAAATCTGTACCTTTGAAGAGTCAATTTAATTCAGTTTAGCAAACATTTATTATACACTCAACGACGCACTATAATAGACCCAAGGAACAGTCCCTGGACTCAAGGAGCTTATATTATTTGGGTGATGGATGTGGGATACAATATGTATACCAAAAAGTAAATATGAAGTTATAAAAATTAACCTCAAGAGAAAGATAGTGTTAATGGCTGGGTGGATTGAGAAAGGTCTCTTATAGACATGTAAATTGTGCTTTTAAGGAAGCAAGGAATTCTACAAGACAGAGGTAAGTAGGGAGTATATTGCATAAATGGGAGATAACCTGTGAAAATCATGTAGACAAAAGATGGAATATTTTGCACAGGAAGAAGCAGAAAGCCACATTGGCTAAAACAGAGATTGCATGAAGAAAAACAGTGTGAGATGATTGGAAACACAGGTGAGTGCTATATTTTGTGCAGGGCTATAAATGCCTCTCAGAATTTTGTATTTTCTTCTTTTTTAAATTAATTTATTTTTAATTATCAACAATCACTTCCATAAGCTTTTGAGTTTTAAATTTTTCTCTCCCTCCCCCAATCTAATATAGGCTATACATATGCATTCCTATTAAACATATTTTCACATTAGTGATATTGTAAGTAAGAATTAGAGCCAGTGATTTTGTATTTTCTTGCAAAACAGTAACGAACAAACATTTTTGAGTAGGGAGAGGCTGGGAAAGATATGGTTAGATGGGCATTATAGATTCAATCAACAGGTGACTTTGTTGCCCTTAAATTGTTCTTATTCATAGTTAGAACCAGTAATTTTGTTGTTTACTCAAGATCAGAGGGAGTTCCATTGAAGTGGGTATCTTATTAAGGATCTAAGAGAGTAGACAAGCTTCTTTCTCCAAGCTCTGCATCTCTTTCATGGCAGTGCTCATCTCATTAGTCTTTGAGGGGTATGGTTAGTGTAGATTTAACCAATCAGAATAGCTCTGAGCTCCCATATTTACCAACCCCTACGAAAGTTGATGGATAAGCACTAGGCACTGACCCTATATTTAGTGGATTTTTACATCTAAGCACAGAGCCAACAAAAAGAATTAAAACTGAAAATGCACTTAAATAGCTATTGTATGGCCTCTCTACCCACAGTATCCCCAACGCTTTTCCCAGATTATAGAGCCCCAAACCAGCAATTCTAGGATACAGTTCCAGGTGCCAAGGCTGAGCCTTTACTATTTCCCCACAAATGATGGTGAAACCAAAGAGGTGTACTAAGTAAATGGCAGGGTCAAGTGAATGGGGATAGTTTCAGGTTAGGAAATCAACCCTCAGCCTAGTCAATAGAAGCATAGAATGTCAGAGGAAAGCATTTTTGTCATTATCCAAACTGAACAGCTCATCTTACAGATAAAAAAAAAAACCAAGGAGGTTAGCTCCAGAGCTAGAAATGGAGTGCTCCGAAGTCTAGTCTTGTGCTTTCCTATATATTCTGCTGGATTTTTCAAACTGGGTTTTTCAAACTATATTTCTAGAATGTCTTCTAAATATCTAAAAATAATAAATCTGTAGTTGCTTGTAAAAAGTGAGTCATGTGATCACATACTTAGAGCTAGAACTGACACCTTCTTATTCCAGATTCAGCACTGTTTCCATAGCTATGCATTACTTTATCCCTTGTTTTACAAACCAACAAACATTGGTCCAAAGTAAGAGAATTATTTTGGACTGTGAAATGGTGTGGGTGAAAATTTGATGCAGTTATTTCCATAATCTGTTTTAAATGTTCAGTCCCCTCAGATCATTTTCAATTTCAGCTGTGTAATGTTTTATAAAAAGTTTTATTAAATTTTAAATTTCAAATTTATCTTATTTTCTGGTCCATATTTTGTCTCTCATATGTCTCATCTTCCCATTGCTGGGAACATCTACCAATGTTAACGTCTTTGATAAGGATCTATGCAATATATTATTAGGCCAGGAGGTGGCAACCTAAGCCTATACAACAATGCTTCAGACAATTCCTGAATATTGGCAGCAGGTGGCATCATTCTATCACATTCAGAGCTGAAGGGAAGAAAAAAGACAAGAATGTCTTCTTCCTAAAAAGGAAGAAAAGAGGAAAAAAGGATTCTGAAATTTGTTTTTAGTAGTGTTACAAGTTAGGTTTTTAAAGCCGTGTTTCCTCTATTTAGTAGGGTTGGACTTATATGGAAACACAGAATGATCAAAGTAGGATTATGGGTAATCAAGGGTACGAGAAAAAAATAGCGAATCAACTGAATGATACCAGACATTTTAGTATCTTTACTGAGAGAATAGAATTTTGTTATTAGTCCTGCACAATCATGTGAATGAGACATCACAGAATGGGTTTTTTAGATGGGATAACTCAAGAGTCCTTTGGGAATGAGGGAGGGAAGGGGGAGGCAGGGGGACACGACAGAGAAAAAGAGAGAGGGGGGGAGAGAGGGGGAGAGAGAGAGAGAGAGAGAGAGAGAGAGAGAGAGAGAGAGAGAGAGAGAGAGAGAGAGAGAGAGAGAGAGAGAGAGAGAGAGAGAGAGAGAGAGGGTCAAAATAGGGACCCCCTGGCCTAATTTAGAATCATACTGTTGTCCTACAGTGAAACTACAATCAAACCATCTTTAGAGCATCTCAGTGTAGTACAATGGAAAGATCACTAGATTGAAAAGCATAAAACCTGAGTTTAAAATTCAAGCTGAAGATAGAGTTACAGCTCCAACATTTATTGTTTGTATGGTTCTAGGCAAGCCATTTAGCCTGCCTAATAAGCCACTGTCTGTAAAATGGACAGTATGATGTAATGGAAAGAATGCCCAGCACGGAAACAGAAAAGCACCTCTTCAAATCAGTTCCAACCTAGCTTTGCTACTTAACTACCTGTGTGACCTTGGCAAGTTATTTCATCTTGATGAACTGCATTTTGCTTGTCTGTTAAGTGAGGGTGCCAGCCTAGATGAGCACTGTGGCATCTTCCAGTTTTAAATCTGTGACTAACAATGGCCTATTTTACAGCACCATAGTGAAGAAAGTTCCTTTTAGACCTTAAAGCCCAATATAAATAGGGGTTATTGTGCGAATGTATAGGCCGGAAAGTACTCATTCTGAAGCAGGCCCCTAAATGAGGGCTACTTTCAATTGATATCAGAATTGTTTACTAGGGCATTATCTTACTTTTACAGAAGCAGAAAAGTGCTTCTACCATTGGCACAAAAATATTTATACATGTAAATAATAAATTCCTACAATTATCTCCTGAGATTTATTTACTTTATTGGTTAATTGATCAGCTAATTCCTTATGATGGTACATTGATATAACTATGAAATCTAAGGTTTGGTTTGGTTTTGTTATAATAATTTCTTTAATGGAAATGTTGGCCTTATTCAGTCAAAGAAAATGATATCTATGATGCTCAGATAAAATTTAAATATATGTATATATATATATTTGATGAATCAAGATTTAGAAAATTAGGAATACAAACTTCTTTTGTCCATCATTAGCAAAAAATTAGATTTGTTTTTACCATTCAGTATAATTCTTTGCATAAATTGCCAATTTGTGTTTCATAGAAAAACTATTCCCTTGGGGATATCATTTGTCCTGACCGACTAACTCTACATGCTTTCCTTTTAAAACAGGGGAACTAAGTTTCATAAGCTTAGTGACTGATATGAAAATGGTCTTTCAACCCATCAATGCTAGGAAAAGAGTAGGAGTGAAAGTGTTGGTGAATGTTGGACTGCAGAGGCTGTGTAAGGTAGCCATTCACATTGTAAGATTTTCCAGTTGCTTAGAAAAGTTTTTGCGCCATAGAACGTAGGTCTCCAATGTGTGAAATTCCACTATTAGATTCTTGTTTGCTTGGGCTAAATACATCATCCCCTGTTAACATGCAAACATTCCCAGAAGAGGTGATACTGTAGTACCTAAGTGAGATAGATACTATGTTGGAGCATAATGAAGCTTTCCGAGGAATCCTCTTCCCCTTCAGAGTCCATGGATAGAGTTCAAGGGGCCTATAAACTTGGGTAGCAAAAGCATATTTTTATTTTCACTAACTTCTGTTCAAAAATTTTCATTTCTTTCAATTGTGAATATAGACAATTAACATTCTGAGAAAGGATCCTTAGGCTTTACCAAATTACCATAGGGTTCCATGATACAAAAATGGCTAAGAACTGCTAGTTTAAACTGTTGAATGGGTAGGTTTGCCCATCCAACTACAATTAAAAGCCTTGGTCACCTGGAGAGAGACTCCGGAACAGTAAGACTTCAGGCTCTAGGACTGTAAATACTAGTTAGGGGAAATGAGTGATAAAAATGGAAAAGAAGAACTTTTTTGGACGTATCCATGATGAGGAACATCCCGAATTGGTGCCTTGTCTCCAGAAGTTTCATCTTTTTTTCCTTCTAATGAAGAATTGAAAGGCTTTGTCAAAATCAAATCATACCTTTCTTCTTTGAAAGACATTCCTCTTTCACACACTATGAACAAGCTTATTACAGGTGAGATAAGAGAGTGGACAGGAAGTTAACAAGAGGGTAAGCATTGTCCTTTGAGTTGATGTTGAAGAAGTCATGATATTTTGAAGGGGCAAACAAAGAGTACTTATTTAAAAATATTTTTAGCATTTATTAAAAAAAATTAAGTTCCAAATTCTATCCCCCATCTCATGCCCCTCCCCCCCACATAGATAAGGAAAGAAATATATCAGACATGTGAAATCATGTACAACATATTTCCATATTCTCCATGTTGCAACAACAACAACAACAAAGAAGGAAGGAACAAAAAAAGTGAAAAAGTAGGTTTAATTCTACAGAGTTCAGTAGTTCTCTCTCTCTCGAGATGGGTAGCATTTTTAATCATGAGTCGTTTGGAATTATTTTCAATCATTGTATTGATGAAAGTAGCTGAGTCTTTCACAGTTGATCATCAGTACAATATTGCTATTACTGTGCACAATGTTCTCTTGGTTCTGCATCTCACTCTGCATCAATTCATATAAATCTTTCCAGTTTTTTTTTTAATCTGAAACCATCCTGCTTGTCATCTCTTATAGCACAGTAGTATTTCATCACAATTATATCCCATCACTTGTTCAGCCATTCCCCAATTGATGGTCATTCCCTCAGTTTCCAGAAGAAAACAGAGAAGTAAGAAACATATCCTTTATTTTCCAAATCCTTAAAATTAACTTAAAATGTGCAATTTTTGTTTCTAAATCTTATTACACATTTCTTCTTGGGTACAGTATCAGTCTCCTGCCCCCTGTACCTGTAAGTTAATGGTAAAATCTCTGAATCTAAAAGCATACTGCTTCATGCAGCAGTGTCTTAGGCCTTGAAGAAAGTGCTCATAAACAAACGTTTATGGACTTCAATAAGATGTAACCAAAGTAAACATCATGTAGCTCAAAGACTTTAAAAGCTAATTTTTACCTTGTTTTTGTGTTCACAACTTTAAAAATATTTGCCTCTGTAATTAATCAGTGATTGAATTATTCAAGATATCAAACTGGACACTACCTACACAATCAGACTTGAGGGTTAAAATTCTTAGCTCCCCAGCACCTCTCAGTGAACTGTGAACCTAACAGATAATATCAGCCTTCATGATCTGTAGTTATTCTATAAGCAGTCATGTCTTTAAACTTAAATTCAGCTAGCCTGCTGTAATATTACAAGGCTATCCAACAGGTTTCAGCTCAGGACACCTTAAATGTTGATGGATTTCACAGTGCAGATGATATATGAATTCTGCTGAACAAGGAGGAGAATAGTTGCCAAATGTAAAGCCATTTCTCTCTCTCTCTCTCTCTCTCTCTCTCTCTCTCTCTCTCTCTCTCTCTCTCTCTCTCTCTCTCTCTCTCCTCTCTCTCTTTCTCTCTCTCTCTCTCTCTCTCTCTCTCTCTCTCTCTCTCTCTCTCTTCTCTCTCTCTCTCTCTCTCCCTCCCTCTCTCCCTTCCTTCCTCTCCTCCCCTCTCTTAAAAAAAAACACCATTAGATATTATTAAAATGAGTCTCTATCAAATTCCTCTTTAAATAAATGAAAATGATGACTTGGGCTAAATGAAGCAGAGCCTTTCTGTTTACATTAAATTACATACAATTTAACAAATGAATGGTAAAATGTGCCTCAGGGAAAATATCACTGAAATGAATTAACAGCTTATTAAATGATCATTAAAGCCTGCTTGAGAAGCTTGACAAATTCACAATATGAGATTCATTAATCTGTCCAAATTCATGTTTGTTCCTTGAAGGTGACTAACCTTAAACTTATTTTTAGCATTTTTTCCCTACCATATGAATAGCCAAGAGGTATATGTCCAAGAAAGAGGTTAAAAAGACACTGGTAAAGTAAAAGGATCAATTTAAGTTAAATATAAATCTTACTTTATATGCTAGCTGTGTGATTCTTTGTAATCACTCTATGCCTCAGTTTCCTCATCTTTAAAATGAAGATGTTGAACTTGATGGCCTCTAAGGTCCCTTCCAGTTCTAAATCCATAATCCTACATAATACTTTCTACTAAAAATTTACATCTCATCCTGTTTCTGTATGCTCATTTTTATATATTGTTTTATTACTGAAGAGTTTCTCAAGAAGTGTTAGTTCAAACCAGATAAATGAACTACAGGAAGTAATAAATCAGGACAGATTGGAAGCCTATCAAGCTTAGAGAGAAAAAAAAAACACAGATAGGGTAGGGTCAACAGAGCTTTGCCCAAGGTGCCAATACTTTTTCTGGGGTGAAAATCTACCTCCCTATTTGTTACTAGACTACTGTACCCATGCTTTTTGCTTTATTGATCTTGTAATACTCTATGCTGAATGTGACATGCCTATGACCATGACATATATGCACATCAACTAACTTTACCTCAAATGCTCTGTTGTTATGGCCCTCCTCTCTTAGTTTCTGGCTTCTCCTCCAACCTTTGCATGGGTATAGATGTAATTCTTTTATGGTTGGGCTAGATTTCTTGGTGTGAGCTGTCCTCTGCACCAACAATTACTCCTACCCACTTACTTTTTGCTTTAATCATTCAATGAATCAACAAGTAATTATTGCATGCCTACTGTATGGTAGGGCAAAAGGGATACAATTATAAAGAATTACTATTATAAAGAATCAAAACAATCCTAATCATAAGGAAGTTACATTCTGACTGGGGAGAACACACATATTCACATATACATGAAGCTGTATTGACCCTATGGAGTCATACCTTTGATCTCTAAGCTTTATGAGCCTGCAATCTGTCCTAACTCATTACTTCTGATGATGTAATATGCATGTATAAAATGTCATACACATATTTATATACATATATATTGTGTTTAAAATACTTTAAAAAGCATTTATAAAGCTTTTACATACATCTATGTATTTGTGTGTGTATACACACACATATATGCATATGTATATACATATATCAGCTAAATATAAAGAGAATAAACATAAATGAATATCAATGAGTTAAATACAGGATGGTATGAGAGGAAGTCAGTAAATAGCAGCTGGGGAAATCAAGAAAGATTTTATGTAGAAAATGGTGTTTGATCTGCATTTTGAAGGAAAAGAAGGATTCTATTAGATGGAGGTAAGGAGGGAAGCATTACAGACCTGGGGGATCATAAAAACAGTGACACAAAAATGGAAGAGAGTATACATGAGAAACAGAAAATGCAAGTTTGTTCTGATCTCAGAGTGCAGAATGGGGACTGAAATCTAAAGCAATGTGTATTTTGATGCATCAAAGGCATGTTGGGACAAGGTTGTGAAGGGCTTTAAAAGGTAAACAGAGGAGTTTGTATTTTGTCCTATGGGCCATAGGCAGCAACTGAGTTAGGTTAACCCAGTTTGGGAGTGACAAGGCCAGATCTGTGCTTCAGTAAAAATCATATTGGCAGCAGAATAGGCAAGATGATCAAGATGAAGCATTCTTAATTATTTCTCTGTTAGTGAATCAATTGCTCAACATTTTTTAAGCACCTACTACATGTCAGGTACTGTGCCAAGCACTAGGGATACAAAAAGAGGCAAAAGACAGTCCCTGATCTCAGGTGGTTTATAGTCTAATCAGAAAGAAAGCCTGCAAACATGTGTGTGTGAGTATCTACCTATATCTATATTCCCACATACACATATATGCACACACACACATATCTATATCTATATCAATTTATCTACCTATCTATCATCTACATATATATATATATATACATATATATATATGTCATACACACAAAGCAGGTTATATAAAGGATAAATAGGAAGTAATTAACAGAGAGAAGGCACTAAAACATAAAGAAGAACTAGGGAAAACTTCCAGTGAAAGAAGCAATTTTAGTTGGGACTTCAAGGAAGCCATGGAGGTCAGTAGTCAGAGTGGAAGCGGGGAAACACTCCACATATGAGAGACAGCCAGAAAAAAATGCCCAGATCTGGGAAATGGAGTGTTTTGTTTGTATGGCATCCAGGGGGTCACTGGATCACATAGTATGTGCCAGGGAAAAAGACAGGAAAGGAAAGAGGGGTGGTAGGTTATGAAGGGCTTTGATTGTCAAACAGATCATTTTGCATTTGACCCTGGAGGCAACAGGGAGCCACTGAAGTTCATTGAGTGTGGGGTAGTGGTGACACGGTCAGACTTGTGCTTTAGGAAAATCACTTGAGTGGCTGAATGGGTGATGGATTATAGCAGTTAGGAGAGAGTTGAGCAGAAAAGACCCACCAGCAGGCTATTGCAATAATCCAGGCATGAGTCAATGAGGGCCTGCACTAAAGTGTTGATAGCGTCCGAAGACAGAAGGGGATACATTTGAGAGATGTTCCAAAATTAAATCAATGGGCCTTAGCACCAAATTGGATATGGGGAGGTACGGTGAAAGACAGTGAGAAATCTAGGAGGACTCCTAGGTCACAAGTCTGAGGGACAGGGAGAATAGGTAATGGAGAAGGTAGGAGGATCATGAAAATTCTTCCCATACTTACATGATTAGAAAGCTCACACATTGAGAGGAACATCTTTTTTGGAGGGAATCTAGAAAAATGAGAACACAATAGTTCAGTTTATCACAGTCACCCAGAACAGACTGAAAATCACCAATGATAATTAAGAACTACTGCCATCATTACGACCATGGGGTAGAATTTGGTAGGTTACCAAATGGCCTTTCTGTACATGCGTTAGTTGTTGCATAATAACATGGCTTCGAAAGCCAAAGACAATATGAAATGGTTCAAAAAACTCCTGTCAAATTATTTAATTCCCAGAAACATTCTGATAAGGATAAGGAATTATGGCAGGATATAGCCCAATATGGAAGGAAATCCACCAATCTGAAGTCAAAACCCTCCTAACTGACATTTGCCATAGGATATGTACATGGGAAATTACTTGAGGTGTTGGTAGAAGAAATGAGAGCTAGGTGTGGCAACCATCACCATTCCTTTTTAAAATATCTTTTATTTGTTTCATTAAATATTTCGTACATGTATATTTTTTAACATTTATTAATTTTTTTTTAAAATTTCAAATTATCTCCTTCCCTTGTGCACCTCCCCCCACCCACTGAGAAGGAAAGTATAATGACATTGATTATACATGTGAAGTCATTGAAAACATAGTTCCATATTAGCCATGTTACAAAAGAAAACACACACACATATACACTCACATATTAAGAAAGTAAAAAGAAAATGCATGTTTCAATATGCACTCTGAGTTCATCAGTTCTCTCTCTGATGGTGAATAATATTTGTCATCCTGGATCTTTTGGAATTGTCATGTATCATTGTCATAATTAGAGTAGCTAAGTCTTTCATATTTGATCATCCTTGCAATATTGCTGTTATTGTATACGATGTTCTGCTTCTGCTCACTTCATATTGTATGAGCTGATGTAAGTCTTCCCACGTTTTTCTGAAACCATCCTACTCATCCTTCCTTATAGCACAATAGTATTCCATCACAATCAGGTGCCACAGCTTGTTGTACATGTTTGCACAGGTTCTGGATAATGAACAATGCTCTCATGCTTTCCCAGTCACCATTGGAGTAAAGCAGGGCTACGTGCTTGCTCCCGTTCTTTTTAGCATGATGTTTTCAGTGATGCTATCGACACCTTCAATAAGGACAAAAATTGCATCAAGGTTAGCCACCATACTAATGGCACCTGAATTTGAAGAGGCTGCAAAAGTCAAGACTAAAATGGAGTGAGAATTGATGTACAACTTTTTATTCACATATGATTGATTGTGCACTCAATGCAGATGTTGTGATGCAACAGAGTATGAATCTATTCTCTGCCACTTGTTCTAATTTTGGCCTGATAATTAACAGCAAGAAAACAAAGGTTCTGCATCAGCCAGCACACTAACCATACGTGGAACCATCAGTTACTGCAAATGGAGAAATGTTGAATGCTGTGGATAAATTCACTTACCTTGGTAGCAAACTTTTCAGGGAAATACACACAGATAATGAGGTTGACACATGCATTGCTAGAGCTAGCTCAGTATTTGGGAAGCTCCTAAAGTGAAGATTTACAGAGCTGTTGTGCCGACCTCATTGTTGTATGCTGTGACACCTGGAAAGTATATTAGTGCATGCCAGGAAATGAACTCTCTTTCATTTGAATTGTCTTAGGAAAATTCTGAAGATAGTCAGTCAAGATAGGGTACTGGACATGGAAGTGCTTTCTCAAGCTGTACCGCCATGCATTCAGACTCTACTGAAGAGAACAACTCTGATGGGCTGGTCATGTTGTTCAAATGCCAAACCTAAAAGATAATTTTATGTAGAACTCACACAAGGCAGTACATACAGAGGTCAAAGGAAATGATACAAAGATATCCTCAAGATATTTCTAAAGAAGTTTGGAAACCACTGTTATACATGGGAGATAGTGGCACAGAACTGCTCAGCATGGTGTGCCTACATCAAAGAAGGCATTGTGATCTATAAGCAAAGCAGAATTGCAATAGCTCAAAAGAAGTGTGAGATGGGCAAAGTTAGAGATATCTCTGCTCCAACCTGTGGTAGAGCCTTCTGAGCTCCTATTGGTCTGATCAGCCACAATTGGATACACACTATACCTAGGATCTCACACAGTGATGTCAGGGTCTTCTTCGAGCAAAAAAGACAACAACTAGTACCACAACTTGTCCAGCCATTCCCCAACTGATGGGCATCTGCTAAATTTCCAATTCTTTGACACCACAAAAGACCTGCTATAAATATTTTTGTACAAATAGGTATTTCCCCCTTTTCTTTGATCTCTTTGGGATATAGATATAGTAGTGGTATTGGTGGGTCAAAGGGTATTCATAGTTTTGTTGCCCTTTGGGTATAGGTCCATATTGTTCTCAGAATGGTTGGAGCAGTTCACAACTTCACCAACAATACATTAATGTCCCAATGTTTCCACATGACCTCTATTTATCATTTTTATTTTCTGTTACATTAGCCAATAGGAGGTGTGAGGTGTCACCATTTATTTTTCATTTGAATCTCTGCTTCTGATTTAATGAGTCTTTTACTGAAAAAAAAAACAGCAAAAAATAAAATATCCCTCTTCCTGAGAGATATATCAAAAGACAAAATTGCCTAACAGCAAAGATACTTCAGAAACAGATACGAACTTTTGGGGTAGTAGAACCCTGAAGAACAGAGTTCTCTTTATAAAAAAAGAAATCAAAATTTTGAGAAATAGACTGTTGGAGATGAAAGGGACCTTAAAGAAAATGTAGTATAACTTAAAAAAAAATTACTGATGAGAGAGCTGATGTCCCTGGAAGCTGAGTAACTTTCCCAATGTCACAGCAGTCTTCGGGAGGGGAGGGGAGGCAGCACCAGATTTGGGACTGGAACCTAGTGATTCCAACTTTCTAGCCCTGTGGTTTTTCCACTTCACCACAATATGTGGTTGACAAATTATTTCTAGAAAGTCATCTTCTCACAGGCATACTTTACACATTAAAACAAAAAATAGCAAATGTTCAAGATCACAGAATCATTTAGGAATTTTCAAATTTATCATAACAATAATAAAAATAGCTGACACATATAATGCCTTAAGGTTTACAAAGTACTTTACATGTAATATCTCATTTAACTTTATAATAAGTCTAGGACATAGGGATTATATTTCTAAACTGAGGAAACTGAGGCTCAGAATAGTTCAGTGACCTTACTGCTATCACAACTAGTCTGAAGCTATATTTGAAGTAGAATTAGAACTCAGGTATGCCTGCCTCCTAGTTCATGGTTCTATCTTTTATAACAGTGGTCTCCAAAGTGAGGAGCCATGACATGACTCTTTTTTTTATTTAATTTTTTTGCACATGAAGCTACAAATCTGTTATCTATAATTTACTATTCCATTAAAATATATAATAAAGTTGCCATGCAAATTTCTTTTTTCCCTTTTTTCTTCCCTTCCTCCCACCTTAGAGATGGCTACCACTAGACACACACATATAATATAAATACATATGTATATTATCATTCTCTATATCTATTTATCAGGCTTTTTTTTTCTCTGACTCTTATTAATCAACCAGAGGGTAGTAATATCAGCTATATCTCTGAGGTACCTAATCCTAGGGATTGACTACAATACAATCAAACCACCTACTCCTTTGGCTCTTCAAACTCAAAACTCATCAATTCTCCTCCAATTATAGATGAGAATTGATCAGCCAAAATCTTCCCCACCCTTCATCATATTGTGGTAGTGCCAGGCATAGATTTTGCCCTCTGGGGACAGTGGTCAGTGAATAAGAGTGTCTCCTAATTTTTGGTGAGACACAAGGTAAGTTACACAAGATGAGTAGACTTGTAATCTATATTGCAGATCTCGTCTTTGTCATTTTCTTCCCTCCCAAACTCACCCTTCTTTTGACCTCCTTCTTTCTTTTGTGGGTACAACTGTTCTTCCAGTCACCCTAGTTTACAACTTTGGTGTCATCCTCAAGTCACCACATGCATTCACCATATGTATTCTATCAGTTGCCAAATTCTGTCATCTCTACCTTTTCTTCTCTACTCACAGAGCTGGTACCCAAGTTCAAGCCTGATAGCTCACCTGTATTGTTGAAAGAGACTCCTAACTGATCTCCCTGGCTTGAGTTTATTTCCACTCCAATCCATCCACCAATCAATACACAAAGTGATTTTCCTAAAGCATAAATATGACCACATCACTACTCTATTAAATACACTCAATGAGTTATCTATTGACTAGTACAGATTTCATGAGTTCTCTTTACATTTTTAAAAATAATTTTAAAAAAATTTTAAAAATTGAAAACTTTAATAAAACTGTAGACAAACTAGAGCAAAAAAGTTTGGAAATCCATGCATTATCCCATTGATATTATAATCTCAAGGATCTCCAGACTACATTTTTAAATTGTCTAAGCAAAGTTTTCTGGTCCAACTTCCAGGATGTCATACTTGAATGGGAAAGACCAGGATCCAGTTTTCATCTTCCTTCATACCCATATACTCCCATTTTTAACTTAAATTCTTTGGGGGTGAAGATATAGTTAAGTTTTTGCATTTTTGTGCAATTTTATTTGCTTCAATCAAAGCTGATTTCTCATGTTTGTTCAGATATCATTTGTTTAGTCTTTGCCTGAAAGAGCAAAGAGAACACTGACCTCTCCTCTTCCCTCCCCCTTCATCTCCCCTCCCCCTGCCCAATTTTGCTGTGCTGCCCTTTCTACCTTGTGATTGTTTGGGGCTGTCACAGCCTAATCTCAAGTGCTTTCTTTTGTTGCTGAAAAGAATGTGACAGCTCTTTTTGTTTCATTATTTCTTTAAGCATCTCTGTCATAAATTCTCTGTGCTTCTTTGCTTTTGATCTTCCCTGAGACTGTGACGAGTATTCAAAGCAGCATCATAGCAATTGCCTTTTTATGGCTAGCTCATTTGGCTGCATCCTTTTTTTTGTTAATGTCCAAAATGGGGACATAAATTTTTAACACCATTACATTCTACCTTCCATTATCTCTCAATCAGAGGTCCTATAGAGAGTTAAGGCTCTAAGGGATCAGTTCTTGAGAGAAATCAGCTATAAAACTGAGCTAAATAATAGGAGCTCTTGAATTAGTCACAAGAATCTTCTAGGAATAATGATGGAAGATTGGATTGAGCACAGAAGATTTTCTCTTTGGCATTCAAGTAACATCTTACTCAGGGAACACTCACCAGCCCAGACTAATAAACACTTAAGCCACACTTGAAAGAACAGGCAACAATTCGAACTCTTGAACCAAAAAGAAAAAAAAAAGAATCACTACAGAGGGATATTTGTTTGGGATCTCTTCTCACCATTCAATTTCATTATTGAATAAAGCCTGGAAAATACAAACACCAACACTCCTATTTTCGATCTTGGTCTTCTCCTTTAGAAACTATATAGTTCAACAACTAGAAACCACTCAATTTTAGGCTCTCATCACCTCCTTCCTAGTTTATTATGATTCACCTTATAATCGGTCTCTCTCCCCTGTCCTGTTTCTCACCTTTCCAAATCATCTTCAGAGATGTCAAACTAATTTTATTAAAGCATATCTCATCATGTGAATTTCGTGATCAAGAATCTCCATTGGTTGGCTCCCAGTTCCTACTAGGATAAAATAAAAGCTCTTCTGTTTGGCATTTGAAGCCTTTCCTTATGTTGCTACAATCAACATTTCCAGGATCATTGCATATTATTCACTTTCACATGCTTTATGTCCTAGTCAAACTGGACTGTTTGCTGTTGCCCATCTCCTGTCTCCATAAAATTTTTCCAGATGTCCTTCCCTCCAAACATTTTCTCCTTCCTCACCTCTATCTCTTCAAATTTCTGGACTTTTTCAAGACTTAACTCAAATATCATTTCCTGCATGAGACCATTCCTGATTCTCCCATCTCTTAGTGCCCTCCTCTCTCCTCAATTTACTTTGTATTTTTAAAAAATTCTGTTTGCGTTGAAAACTAAAAGAACTAAATTTAAAAAAATAAAATTCTGTTTGCTGTTATGCATATTTTTATATTAGATGAATACGCATATGTTGCTGAAATATAGTGTATGTAATATATGACATTCAGCTCTATTGCCACCAAAATGGCATATCAAGTGATATTAGTTTTATTACATGTATTATTGATACATTTTTGCTATGAATAGTACAATAAAAGGATTCCCTGGGACACTGGGTTAACCATCCTTGTTCTATCAAACGCTAATGCAATGTGATAATTCTAGATGTCAAGTATACTACATCCTAATTTGCAAGAGATTAAAAAATTCCAATTCTCTGGGAGGAATGTAATAGAGGTTTGATAACTGACTGAAATCTTGAGATTTGTAGTTCAAAAGGACAAGGTTCCCTTCTCAGACCTGAGAAGTAATTTGATATTATCTAGAACTTTAAGCCAGAAGGTAGAATTGAGTGACACCCCAGAGTTTTTTAAGCAATATTGTCGATGAGAGGTACACTGAGAGTAAATAGTAGGGATATCAATAGCTGAGGAGCAGCAGCTCAAGGAGTTCAGCCTAGTCAGTGCAAGATTTAAATTGGAAAGGAACAAAGGAAGATAAGAGAAGAAAGGAGAAACTGAGACTAGAGCTGAACTATGGCAAAGAAGGAAGAGGCTGAGGAAGGCCATTGGTATCTATAGAGGTCTTGGAACAGTAGAGTCAGGCCAAAAGCCTGAGTTGTATTCCCCTATTCAAAGGCTGACAAAAGTTCCAATAAAAGCCTGTTTTTTCTCCAACTTCCCTTCCTTTACCTCTTCATTAACAGACACTGTACCATGCTCTACTAGTTTCTTTACCCCCCCAAAAAAAACTTGAAGTTTTATTGACTTTAAAGTAGTCAGGGATTAGCTAGAGATAAATGTAAATTTAAATTAATACAGAGAGCCAAATCTCTCTGGAGGAGGCTTTGAGTAATTGTAATTGTAATTGTACTTTTAACTTCTGGTTTAATCTAAACTCCATAACTTAACAAAGATAGGGAGCAATAAAGACATTAGGTGCCATTATAGTGTCCCTAGGCTAAACTCCCACTCTCACCCCCACAAATTTGTTTTAACAGGTTTGGTTGATTAAATCTCCATAGACAAAGGGGGTAGAAAGGCTAGGATAGTCACAACTTTCAGCCAGTCAATAGCACACACACAAACATACACACACAGAGCAACCACCAGGTATAGTATATTTTGTATTTATTTTTCCGTTCATGTGTTAAACCACTCCCCTGTCCCCTAACAACATGTTAAATTCCTTGGTGTCAGGAACAGGTTTTTGTTTTTTTGTTTTTGTTTTTGTTTTTGTTTTCTCATTCTATGCCCAGATTTTAGCATAGCTCTTGGCACATAGTATGTGCTTAATAACTGTTCGTTTATTGAATAAATTCTATGTATACTACTAAATCATAGAGAAAATATCAGGGATTTCAAATGAATCCAGTGCATTGCTATCAAGTCCAAAAATATCCTTTCATGCCCTCTAATAATTAAGGACAAATGCTGTTTTCTTGTGGTTGGTACTTCTGTTTCATAATTATTTTCATAGTGTTTCATGTATATGATCTATCTCTACAGTAGACTGTAAGTGGGTAGTGAGCAGACAATTTCTATTATATACTATTTCTTCAGGGTTCTTACATGGATGATCAAGATATCATTTTTATTATTTTCTGTTTCTTTTGTTTCTCCTGCATAGAATGTGGAAGTAATATGTGATTGTAATTATGTGGTTTTATCTCCCACTGCTCTATAGTCCCATTCAGCTCTAATATTCTATTATTTTTTGATTCCACTATCTTTTCAATTTATAGTCCCTACAAACTAGACTACTTGTAATTTCTTGAATACAACTTTTAACTTCCCACTTCCTGCAATGTTTATGCTTGCAGTTCCACCTGGAATGCTTTTCATTCTGATTCCCATATGTCCCTACCCATCCTTTAAAGTTTAACTCAAATATTACTTCCCTTATAGAAGTGGTCTCTCTTCCTTGAAACATCTGGAAGTTTACTTAAAAGGTTTAGAAATATATTTTCTTAGGATATTTATATCATTCTAGCTATATATGTAACTACCTTATCTGCCAAAGTAGGTTTAAAAAGTTGTCATTCCTTGCAGAATGATTTTTTTTTCTGTTCCTCTCATAGTACACAGTATTCAGAATAGGCTCTCATTAAATGATGGCTGAGTGAGTGGCCAGAATTAATGACACAGGAAGACATATTGAGATCTGCTATAGTTCAGTATGGCATGAGGCAGTGGAGTTATCTTCTATACCCATTATACTGTCAGTTCATTGAGACTAAGGACTAGTTTTTGTTCTTCTTTATGTCCTTAATCCTTAGGGCTGGCATATAGACTTAATAAATGTTTGTTGACTTGACTTGACTTATAATGGCATCTGATTAGGTTACTTTGTCCTAACAGTTTATTTAGTGAACTCTTCTAAGTGGATGGGTGGATATAGAAGTCCAGAGAACACATGGTCTTGTTAACAGAGTTCTCCTAGAAGCTACTAAATACTATTCTGTAGGCTGTGTTTAAATTCCATAGAAATTTTGATTTACCTTATAATAATTTTGCTTTAATAGAGCTAATGGAATTAAGCTCTTAAAATTTAGCGTTGGAAGGCGACTTACTACTATAGAAGCAGACATAAAACCTTGGTGAAAAGCTAAAATAGATATTACTAAGTGATTCTTGGTTAGAATTAGGTTTTTCAGTTTGAGTGTAGAATTTCAAGAGGTATTCATTTGAGAACTACATGGACTTGGGCATGGGGGGAGGTTACAGGAAATGATGTGTGAGAGGTTTTTTTTTTTGTTTCCCTGTTTTTGATTCTTGGTTTTTTTTTTTCATTTTAAGCAAAGAGCTATGTCCAGTATAACATAACTGTAAAAGTACATGAACAGAGAGGTGTTTCAAGTCAGAAAGTCTGACATTTAAATCCTTCCTCTTATTTATTAGCAATGTGACTCTGTACAAGTCACCTAACCTTTATTTTCTCAAGTGGAAAGCACACTGAAGTCAGCGGATTAATGCTTAAATCCTACCTCTATGACTTTAAGCAAGTCACTTACCTTTTATGGACTTTGTTTTCCTTACTTGTAAAATGAGGTGGTTGGTCTAGATGATCTCTGAGACCCCTTTCAGTCATAGATCTATGATCCTATGACCTATTAATGCACTATTTTTTCTTTTTTTTTTAAAATTTTTTAATTAATTATTAATATGCTATTAAGTTATGGATGGGGTGCCATCTGCATTAGTGAAGAGAGTGGTTACTTTTGATCTATCTATCTATCTATCTATCTATCTATCTATCTATCTATCTATCTATCTATCTATATTAGGCAATTGGGGTTAAGTGACTTGCCCAGGGTCACACAGCTAGTGTCAAGTGTTTGGTCTGAGGCTGGATTTGAACTCAGGTCCTCCTGACTTCAGGGCCGGTGCTCTATCCACTGTGTCACCTAGCTGCCCCCACTTTTGATCTTTATTGATCATCATAGGGAGTTCCCTATGATGATCAAATCATAGGTTCTTTATATGTTTGAGATGGGAGTAGGAATGGAGAGAAGGGGTTTGGAAAGAGAGATAAGGAGTTGAAGAGAGCTGTTAGAGAGAATGGAGGGAGAAGACATTGGGTGATTGAAGGTACAATATGCTGGAGGAGAAGGGGGGATGGGCTTAACTTAATATTGAGGCAATAGACTTAGAAAGAAAATGGGCTGCCACCTATTTGTGTCAGAGGCTGGGGAAAAGGATGAAAGAGCAGAAGTTTATGTCAAAGGTTTTCAGATGAAAAGAATGGAAAAATTGGTATCAGTGGCCTCAATTTTTTTTGTAAAATAAGAGACAAAATCTTTACCTGAAAGAAAGGTGGAAGAAGTATAGAGGCCTTAAAAAAGTGGAGAGTTTTAAAGTAATTTCTGTGAGGAGTGAAATAAGGAGTAAATTCTGGAGTAATAAAAGTCTACTTTGCTGAAGTGAGGGCTTAGTTGATATTAGATAATGTGATCTTCCAGCTTTCTTCAGTGGCTCATTAGTAACACCACAGGAGGAGGCTATTGGGTGTAGGAGTGAGGCTTGGCAAGACCAGAGGGGTGAAAGGACTAAAGGGCATAGGAGTTGAGAGTAGAGGATAATGTACATTGAATTAAGTAAATCTATGGTCAAGAATGAGGAGGGGTGGCAGTGAAATTAGAGCAAGGGTAGTGGCTCCAGAAAATGCCTTATGAGCTAGTAATTCTGGGAGTGGCTGAAGTGCTTATAAACTCAAAAAAGCTGGGATAATATTTGAAAGTCTTAGAAATACATGTTTTAGAAAGTAAAAGGAGACAAGATGATTATTGAAAGTCATGAAGCTTCATAAAACAAGTTGCTTTGATGATTGATCCATGATCTTATTGGTGAAGGTACTTTCTTCAGTGGTAGAGTACCTACCTCATCATGTCTTCTCATTCTATATAATTATTTCTTATGGAGGAACTATCCAATATACAGGATTAGTGATGTCAAACTCCAATAGAAATAGGGGCTGCCATTCCATATATAAAAATCCCTGTGTTACATATGGACAATCTTAAAATGTAATGTTATTTATGTTTCATTACATTTTTTATTTTGTTAAATATCTCCCAATTACACTTTGATATCATTCAGGTCTCACCTGGGAGTGTTGCAGCCTGTGTCTAGGGTACACATGTTTACTACCTGTGTTCTGGAGGACTTCTTTTAATATTTTGTGTTTTCTAGAATAACACTTGTACTGTAATTCTTTATTTGTGATATATAACCTAACTATAATAAACCTCCCTTTCTGGTCATGTGTATTCTTGATGACTGAAGTTTTATGCCATTTCTTGTGGACATCAATGTTAGGAAGACAATATAGCCTAGTAGAACTATAACTAAGGTAGTGCAACTAGATCTTTGACAAATGGCAGCAAAATTTCAACAGTGCTCCTAGCACTTATACCCCTTTTAGCAACTGGAAGAAAAAAATTGAGCTAAACACCTATTTTTGTGCAAGAATTATTAGTTCAAATAGGAAGGAACTGCTTTAAGTGTCTGAGGTCAGATCTGAAGATGAGTCTTCCTGACTCAAGGCCTGGCACTCTATCCACCACACCACCTAGCTGTCCCTGTAAAGCACTTTGCAAACCCTGAAATGCTATATAAATGCCAGCTTATAGTGTGCCTATAGGCAGCCATAGAGGAGGAAATAAGTTGATGCCATTGTTACATTTACTGGCATACCCCCCAAAAGTCAATTTCTCTGGTACCATGAATATGGAACTACTATGATCATCATCATCATCCATTTATTTTTTGCAAAGTACTTTATATAATTATCTTATTTGATCTTCACAACAACAGCCATGTGATTTTAGTATTCTTTCCCCTGTTTTACAGTTGAGAAAATTTAGACTGAGAGAGAATGAGCAGACTGCTCAAGGTCACATAGCCAGTAAGTGCCAGAAGAGGGATTGGAACCCACATCTGTCTGACTTCAAGTCCAGCTTGGACTCTTTCCTCTCACTATATCAGGCTTACACAAATGGTTTATATGTACATTACATTTTACACATACTATCTCCTTTGACCTCTTAATAAGCCTGTGAGATGCCTACTACAGGGATTATTATCATCATTTTCCAGAGTAAAGCAGCAGCCCTATGGTCACATCACTAGCAAATGTCAGAATTTGGATTTTAACCTAGCCTTAATGACTCCAGATTTAGCCCTCTGTTCACTAGAACATAGTGTGTACCACTCTAGTAAATAATCTGTTTTGGAAAATCAGCTAAAAGTTTGGTGTATTCCCTTTTCAGGTTTTCATGAAGTTAGCAGGAGAGGATACCCCATCTTGTAAAAAGAGATAAGAAAGTAGACATATATGTCAGCAGTCCTGCCTTGTGGGTCACTTTTGTTTTTTGTATTTTATATTTTATTTATATATTTATATTATATATTATATTATATTTATATATTTATATTATATATTTATATTATATATTTATATTATATATTATTTTGTATTTTCCATTTTATTGGGATTTCATTCTCTATGAAGCATCTTGAAAAATGGTTCCCAAGTGCCATACAATTGTGTTGTTTCCAGAAGAAATTTCTTTTATGTGCATTTGTCCAGATCCAGTTGCTCTTCTCATGTTTGTTTTCTTAAATGTCATTTCCACCTACTCATATTAAGTACAGAAATTACTGAGCCCCTATTTCTATTGGAGTTTGACATCACTAATCCTGTATATTGGATAGTTCCTCCATAAGAAATAATTATATAGAATGAGAAACATGAAGAGGTAGGTACTCTACCACTGAAGAAAGTACCTTCACCAATAAGATCATGGATCAATCATCAAAGCAACTTGTTTTATGAAGCTTCATGACTTTCAATAATCATCTTGTCTCCTTTTACTTTCTAAAACATGTATTTCTAAGACTTCAAATATTATCCCAGCTTTTTTGAGTTTATAAGCACTTAGCCACTCCCAGAATTACTAGCTCATAATTATACTTATGATCTATTTGTTGTCCCTTTTTATGTTTCATCTATAAATGATCTTATTGTGTTTCTTCTTGCACCATTACCTAGGATCATGGGCAGAGACCTGGAAAGGACCTTAAAAAATCAGTTTATTCCAACTTTTTCATTTAGTAGTTGAAGAGCTCACATTTAAAGGAGTGATTCACCCATGGTCAGTGGGTGGGAGTAAGTGGGAGAGCCAGGATTTAAACTCAGATGCTCTGAGCCCAAATCCAGGAATCCGTCTCTCTACAGGATCATTTTCTTAACTGCTTTTCACTCCTTGATGAGGTGATATTCCTCATAGTCCCCCATACTAATGATTTTTTTTTCATTTTGTTTGTTTTTTGCTAGACAATGGGGTTAAGTGACTTGCCCAGGGTTACACAGCTAGTAAGTGTCAATTGTCTGATTTGATTTGAACTCGAATCCTCCCAATTCCAGGGCTGGTGCTCTATCCACTGCGCCACCTAGCTGCCCCCATACTAATGATTTTCAAATGACTTTCTCTAAACCAGGGTTGTCCTTGCATTATTTAATTCCACTTTGTAAGGATATTAAATGTTTGCTACATGTGATGATTTCTGATTTCTTTTGAACTTATTGTGTAGTGCTTTTGTACTCAATGAACTTCTTTAACATATAGTGACAGTTTTGTTTTTGTTTTTGTTTTACTTCTGAAAAGTTTCCTATTTTTTGGTCAATTGTTTTAATAGGTTTAACTGTAGGTGTTCCAATAGCATGCACTGTATTCTAATTTTTCCCTTTTTTGTAATTTGGTATTGATTTGGGTATTTATTTTGACCATTTGGTGAGCTAACTGCACACATACAACTGACTGTGAAATGACTTTTCAGCGATCAGTCAATTTCCCTGTCACGATATAATCAAATCATGAGGGCTTTTTATTTTCTGTACTGTTGTTCAGTGTTTGCCATGTATGCCTGAACCTCTAGACCAGGGTTCTTAACCCGAGGTTCATGAAGCTATTTTTTTTTATTGATAACTATTGCAATATGACTTGTTTCCTTTGTAATGCTTTTTCTTTCATTTTATATATTTAAAAGCATCATTCTGAGAGGTGATTCACAGGCTTTCCCAGAGTGTCACAACAGATAAAAGGTAAAGCACTCCCGCCCTAGATGATCTTGATGCTGAAATGTATTTTCCAACATAGTTTTCCTCCCTTGTACTCCATTTTGCATTGAAGTACTGGGTGTGAAATGTGTATATTGATTTAATTTTGAAGACCTTGTCAAGTTCTTCATAGAATTTCTCTATTTCATCTTCCATAATAGATATTTGCCTCTAAGATATAGTTATCTTCATGGAAGTGTGTTTGCTTTGGTTTTTATGAGTACCATAAGGTGAGGTGGCCTTACCGGGTATCCCATGAAATATTTCTTGATATCTTTGGATGACCAATGAAACTAAGACTCCATTCACTTGAGGACAATCTGTGATTTGTCCTTCTATTTGGTTGCAGCTTTTAAAAATATGTCCCTTTACATTTAAACAGATAATATCAATATAGATGAGTCTCATTTCCTTTAATTCTTTGATTGTTGAGATAAAGTTCACATTAAGAGTACCAACAATCAAATCAATGTCTGTATGTACACTGTGAATCATATAATTTTTTGTATCCTCTGCTCTGCTTTTCACCATGGTTCCTGCAGAATTAAAATGGTCCTGTGGTGAACTGGAGGCTGTTTTGTATTTGTTTCTGTTTCATGGGTTGCTATGGCCAAAGAAATCATCACCTAGTGGCTAACATTCCAATGATGAACTGCTCCATATTTAGCTGGGGTGGTCCTTGGAGAGAAGATTTAGTCACTTGCCAACCTCATACTCAAAGCCTTTCTGGCTTGGTGAAACCTGCTAGAGATTGGGCTCCATTAACATAGCTTTTAGGGACTCAGGGTCATCTCCTCAACTTCATAAAGAGATATTAGGGCAGCTGAATTTTTTGTAGAGAATGAAATAACAAACTGCATGAAATAACCAGCTTCAAAAATTAAAAAAAGAAACAGCTCAGGGGAATTGACCTTTGGGATTAGTGTCTCAAAAAAAAAAGAAAAGAATTTATTGCAAGGAAAATCTCTGGGCAAAATCTAGAGACATGGAAAGCTTCAAGTTGTTATTTGCATTTCGTTTTACTCTGAGAGTTCTATGTTCTCATAGTGAAAGGAATATGAGCTAAAGAAAAGGGGATGGGGTAAACTAAAATATGGAACCAAAAATAACTTAAATTCCAAAGTAGCTAGTCCCTTTACCTTAGGTTTGTATATACCCTCTGTGGTGAAAACATTCACAGGCCAAAAGGTATGATAAACTTTCAGGTAATCAGTCTGTTTGAAATCAGGAAAATTGAAATGTAATTAAATGCAGCTGCATTGAATAAAGATTTATTCTAAATGCTCATAGCATACCTGGTAGAAGTGAGCTACCAGTGAGACATGGGAATAGGGTAATTCCTGATGGGAGGATTGGACCCCTAGAATGAGCCAGTTGAACTATTTATCAGTGAGGGACTCACTGAGTCCTTTGGGAGACATTATAAAGAAATTATAAACTAAGAGAGGAGCGAAGGGGGATTTCAGGATGAGCTGAATGAGAATAGAGTGATTAGCATAACAAACCTACTAGAAATGTGTTAAAGACATAGGATCACAGAAAAGCATGAAAAGAGGAAAAATGATGAAACCCATCTACACTCACTGAGAAAAGAAGCAAAAGAGTTTGAATAAGTAAGAGATTCTTTTTCTTGGAATCTCCTTAAGCCACGTTTAATTGTGAAACAGTTCTCTGATACTGTTTGAGGGTTTGGCTACCTGGGGAAAGTCTATATAAGGCTTTTCTGCAAAGATATAACTACCAACATGTACCTGCTTCAGCAAGTTTCCAAGGTAATTTCAAATTTGTCTGTCCACAGCAGTGGTGTCAAACTCTAACAGAAAAGGAGCCACTTACATATGGATCCCTGTGAGCAGTATTGGCTTAGAAAACTATGTATTAATACCCATTTTCTATTTTTTAAAATTTTATTTGCTTAAATATTTTCCAATTACCTTCTAATCTGGTTCTCTTTGCTCTCAGGAGCATTACTGGGGCATGAGGGCCAGAGGTTGTTTACATCTTTGATCTAAGATATCTAATAACTCAGTGATTCTCTGCTTGAACTCATTCTGGCATAGGTCTGCCCTAGCCAGGATGCTTTTTTAATCAGGTCATCAAGAAGGTTATGAATTTCATCATAAAAAAGTACACTTGTAAAATGGTATCACCATTGTGTTAAATCCAAGGAACCTAAATGAATCAGTATTATTTCATTAGACATTTGGATTTAATTTCTAGCTACCATTGAAAAATTAGTCAGTGTCTCAGAGATTCCATTACTAGGCTTATACCTCAAGGAGGCCATGGGTAAGAAGAAAGTCCCCATCTACACCTAAATATGTACAGCAGCACTTTTTGTAATAGCAAGGATTTGGAAACAAAATAGATGTCCATGAATTGGGGGATGGCTAAACAAATTGTTTACATGAAAATGGTGTTATATGATTACATATGTGATGAATATAGAGAAGTATGAAAAGATTGACCTCAACTTATACAGAGTGAAGTAAGCAGAGCCACAAAAACATTATATACAATGACCACAGCAATGTAAAGTTAAAGAACCAACCACATCAAAAAAGCCCCCAAATGAATGTTGCAAAATTACAAATGTTGCAAAATCTGGCTCAAAAAAAAATGTGAGAAATTTCTACACCAATCATTGTCAGAAATGGAGGTCCAGAATGATTACACATTAGTCTTATTTTCAGACTTTTCCAATATACAGTGATGCTGATTTTTTCTTTTTTTTTCATCTTTAAAAATACAATTTGTCATATGAAATGGCTCTCTGGGGAGGGTGGGAGACAGATATTGGAGGAAATTATGGTGACATAAAAATGTATCAATAAAAACATTAAAACAGGAAGACTATGCACTGTTTTCTCCAAATTCTGCTATTTCAGGAATTAGAAAGCTTAACTTGAAATGATTCACCTCTCAGGTAAGTATTTCATATATTTGCCTTTCAATAATTCTTGATTAAAAGGAAATCTATTCTAAATAGATGCTAACACCAGATCTGAAGTTAATGCCAAAGAATTATCATTTAATAAATGTTCACTTAGTGAAAATAACAATAAAAAATAAACATAAAGCAGAAAAGTTCAAAAGGTCAAAAAGAATGAATGATGCATTTTACCTACTTTAATAGAAGGAAAAATAGGAAAGATACATTCATTCAGCTAACAGCAGAAGCAAAGTAACATGTGGACAGGCACTGCGAATCATTTGCTTGAGCACATACAGGACAACACAAGAAAGAAAAGGCTAGATGCTGGGCTGAAAGTGGCCAAGCTATTGTGAGCTGAATGAGGTCTTTGGGGCCACTTCCTACAATTGATCATAACAAAGCTTCAACAAAAAGCACTTCTTATGGTGGGATTCTTTTGCAGGATACATACCTCACTCAGAGTAAGCAGCATTTCTGCTAAGCAGCAGTTTCTTCCTTACCCATGTGCTTTCCACACATGAACCTCAATTTTGGTGTTATTTCTAATATTGCTTCAGTTATCTTCCTTGGAAACTCAATACTAACAGCTGGAAGATAAATACTGAAAACAGAAACTTTGGAAAAGGACAGAAAAGAGCAAAAACCAAGAAGGTTCTTCTGAGTTTCTTACAGTTCCAATATCACTTGGTTTGGGGGACACATGGATCCTTTTTGTGCCAATATTCCTGTGTTTTATCCAGAATGTCTTATGTTTATTCTTTTTGGAAGAACCTGATTTTTTTTTATGCTTTGGGGAATGAGAAATGAATAGTTTTGTCTGACAAATAACCCAATTTCAGCCTCTGGCAGACGGTTTTCCCACACACAACTCTTGCCCCAGACCAGAAAAAGTGTTCATTGTGGGTCTCTTATGAGCTGAGTAAGGCACTGGCAAGAGTTGGGTCAAATGTGGTCAAGCTAGGTACTACCTGGCACGTAGCTGCTAATTTTGGTTACCTCCATCTGAAGTCTGACTGTGGGAGGTTGGGACTGTAATCAAGCCTGCTTATGTAAGATGGGTGTTCTTCACACTCTAAAAATAGCATATCCTGTTAACAACATCAGGGTGGAGAAGATCAGCTGGGACTGGACACGAGAGATTACTAGAAGTGAATGTCAAGGATTTTGCTTCTGTGCAGGTTTCTAGGTGATAGTCGGAGTGATTTCAGTGCTGGTGTGCCCTGGTCAGATGACTAGTCCTTGTGTGTGATTTATTACAATATACAAGGGAGTGAAAATGTGTTTAGCAGAAGATAACAAGATTACAGTACTTTGGCTATATTGGCTTAGGGTTTTTCTTCCCTGTCTTCTCTGGTGGCAGTGATTCCTTGCCTCTGAGAAGGAACATCTACCAGGCGTTTGTATGGCCAATTGCTTTAGAAAACTACATGTTAAAATTATGTATGTTGTATTGTATTTTTATTTATTTTGTTAAACACTTCCCAATTACATTTTAACCTAGTTCAGGCTCCTCAGGAGTTTTGGGGGTCCCTCATCCCTTTGTAGCCTGGGAGTCTGACATCTCTGCCATACATGATATTTACAGATAAGTAAATAATAGAATATATAGATAGCTAGGCACAAAAAAAAAGTACAAAGTAACCAAGTACTGACAACTGTTGGAAGCTGGAAAAGCATCTTGAAGGAGATCACACAACAAATACTGAGTCTTGAAGAGAGCTAGAAATGCTAAGAAGTAAAGAGCTTTCTAGGCATAAAGTGGACGACACAGAGTGCAAAGGTCACAGAGGCAGGAGATAGAACGTTGTTGGGAGATAGGATGTCTTACACAAGGGATGGTAATTGGGCATGTTTGGCTAGTACATCCAACTCATTATGGGGAACAACATGTAATCAACCTGGAATAATAGGCTGGAGATACATTGTCAATACTTTCGAGGTCAAACATAAGAGTTTGTGCTTTATTATATACATAAAAGGGAGCATCCTAAGTAAGATTCTTAAGCAAGGAAATATGGTCAGACCCAGACTTTAGGAATATGTTTGGTAAATGTATGGGGGACAGAATCATGGGGGAAGAGACTGGATTTCTGGAGACTAATTAGTATGCTATTCTATTAATTCATTAGCATCAAATAATATTTAATAATGAGTATCAATTTAGTAGCAAAAAACTGAAAATGAAGTGATACCCACTGACTGGGGAATAGCTAAACAATATATGGTACACAAATGTAACAGAATATTATATGCAATAAGAAACAATAAATAGGATGAATATGGAGAACCATGGCCAGATTTATATGAATTGATACAAGTCAGCAAAACCAGGAGCACGATGAAAACAATCACTACAACAATGTAAATGGAAAAAAAAACAATAAAACAATTGAAACCGAATTCTGTAAAACTGCAGCGGCCAAATTTACCCAAAGGCATGAGAAGGCACCTTGCCTTACTTCTTTGTAGGGGAGCAGGAGAAGGACTATGGATGTGGTATACTGTATACAAGGGTGTTCTGGATTGGTACATTTTCAGTGTATTTACAACTCAGAAACTGGCAAATACTGCAAATGAGGACTTGATTTATTATTTTGTTTTTGTCTAGACTTAAGAAACTGATGGAGAAAATATTAATAATGCAGATTAAATTTAAAAGTGTGTTCTTTGTACTCCCCCTACCCAGAGAGCTCATTGACAGATATTTGCCAGCACACCTTTGGCTACAAACATCAGCCATTTTCAATATATTGATTAGTTTTCATCAACTGTTTTTCCATCTCTTTTTTATTTTTTGTTATAAGCAGTTACTTTCCAGAAGGGGTTCAGGGAAGGAATATATTCAGAAGTGTGGGTGATATAAAAACAAAGGATATCAATAGAAACTTTATTTTAAATAATAAATGCTAAGTATTCTAAACGCATGCAACTGTGGCAAAATGCTCTGCACCCTAAAATTCATATCGACTTAAGGGTCACTCTCCCCAACTAGGAAAGTTGCTTAAGGTGAGGCATTAACATAAAGGTATTAAGTTTCAACAAAGCCAAAACAAAGAGCAGTTTAGGTAGGGAGTCACCTAGAGTCCAGTGAAAGGATACTTTTAACATTACTTTTGAAAAATTGAACACTTTAATAATGTCAGATAATTCTGCTTTCTGTGGTACATATTATTTTATGTCATCTTGTGTGTTACAATGAAGCTCAGAACTGTCCATTTTCAGTAATAAATAGGGGTACTATTTCAATCATTGCCATAGGCATACAAATCCTCGTTCCAGCTCTGAGATCTCAGGATTTAAAATTGTGGAAGTCAAAAGGAAGCTTCCTAGGCATGTGACAGTTGTTTTTGAAATGTTTTTGAAATGCATAAGCACTGTGAGAGTCTTTGACTGGAGATATGATGAAGAAGACAGAATAACCAGAGTAGGGAATATAATTGACTCTCAGAAGAATCAATGGGTGGATGTTCCTCAGAGGCAGGTTTGTAAGGAGCTAAGAGGGCTCCTGACCCTGCACAACTTATGTAGCTTCTCTGAATGTCAGTTTCCTCAGCTGTAAAATGGGCATAACAGTAACCCTTTCCTTGTAGTTCTATTGAGAAAAATGTGTGCTTTGCAAACCTTCAAGTTTTCTACAAATGTGAGTTGAAATGATGCTTACGATAATGACAAGAATGAATCTTGCTGTTATGTTATTTGAGGGAGCTTGGAAAAATTCCTGAAACAAGTCATTATCCTGCTATTATTCTTTTATGTTTAATTTTTAAGGACTATTATATAGCTGGACAAGATAAATTATTTTATTAAAATAGATTTTTAGGTTGTTTAGATTGTTAGGTATTTCCCAATTAAATGTAAAAATATAATATTAATTTTTAACATGTTGAGTTCCAATTTCCATCCTTCCCACTCAGCCTGCCTCACCTTCTTGAGGAAGCAGTTTAATGTTGATTATGCATCTGAAATTATGAAACATATTTGCATATTAGCCATTTTGCAAAAGAAAACAAACCAAAAATTCAAGAAAAATAAAGAAATATTTTAAAAGTATGCTTCAATCTGCATTCAGATATGAGTTTTCTTTCTGGAGGGGCTAGCACTGTTAATCATGGGTCCTTTTGAATTGTTTTGGATCATTGTCTTGATCAGAGTAGCTAAGTTTTTCACACTTGATCATCCCTACACTATTTTCCACGATGGTTGGACTAGTTTACAACTCTTCCAACAGTGCATTAGTGTCCCAATTTTTCCAAATCCCCTCAGCATTTGTCATTTTCCTTTTCTGTCCTGTTAGGCAATCTGATAGGTGTGAGGTTGTATCTTTGCTGTTTTGCTTTGCATTTCTCTAATCAATAGAGATTTAGAACACTTTTTAATGTGGCTATTGATAGCTTTGACTTCCTCTTCTGAAAACTGCCTGTTTATATGTTTGACCATTTATCAACTGGGAAATGGTTTTCATTTTAATAAATTTGGTTCTGTTTCCTATATATTTGAGAAACAAGGCTTTTATCAGAGAAACTTTCTGTAAATTTTTTCACTAAGTTTCCTATTTTCCTTCTAATTTTGGCTGCCGTAGTTTTATTTGTTTAAAAGCTTTTTAGGGGCACCTAGGTGGCATAGCAGATAGAGCACTGGCCCTGGATTCAGGAAGACCTGAGTTCAAATCTGGCCTCACACACATAACACTCACTAGCTGTATGGCCCTGGGCAAGTCACTTAACCCCATTGCCTACCCCCACAATAACTTTTTAATTTTATGCAATTAGAATTGTGTATTTTACTTTCTGTGATCCTCTCTATCTTTTGTTTGGTCATAAATTTTCCCCTTTTCCATAGATCTGACAGGTATGATATCACCCTTTATGTCTAAATCATTTGTCCATTTTAACTTATCTTGGTATATGATGAGATGTTGATTTATGCCAAATTTTTGCCAAACTTCTTTCCAGTTTTCCCAGCAGTTTTTTACCCCAAAACCTTGGATCTTTGGTTCTATCAAACACTACATTATTGTGGTCATGTACCACTGTGTATTGTATATCTAATATATTCCACTGATCCACCACTCTATTTCTTAGCCAGTACCAGGTTGTCTTGATGATTACCACTTTGTAATAGAGTTTAAAATCTAGAACTGCTAGGATACCTTCTATCACATTGTTTTTTTCATTGATTCCCTCAACATTCTTGACCTCTTGTTCTTCCAGAGCATTTTGTTATTTTTTCTAGCTCTGTAAAATAATTCTTTTGTAATTTGGATAAGTAAATTTACTTAGTTATAATTGTCATTTTTATTATATTTGCTTGACCTACCCCTGAGCAATTGATATTTCTTCAAATTATTTAGATTTGTCTTGGTGTGAAATTGTCTTATAATTGTGTTCATATAATCCCTGGTTTGTCTTGGCAGGTAGACTCCCAAGTATTTTATATTGTTTGCCATTATTTTAAATGAAATTTCTCTTTTTATCTCTTGCTTCTAAGTTTTGATAATATTATATAAAGAAGCTGATTATTTATGTGGGATTATTTCATATTCTGGAGGCAGTTAGGTGGCTCAGTGGATAAAGCACTGAACCTGGAGTCAGGAAGACCTGAGTTAAAATACAGCTTCAGACTGTTACTAGCCATGTGACCCTGGTCAGGTCACTTAATCACTTAACCACAGGAGAAGGAAATGACAAACCCTTCCAATATCCTTGCCAGAGAAATCTCATTAGGAGGCTATGGTCCATGGCCTCATGAAGAGTTGAATGTGACTAAAAAATTTTATGACCTGTAACTTTGCTAGATTTGTTAATTCTTTCAACTAGTTTTTTTTTTAAGTTGATTCCTTAGGGTTCTCTAAATATATCATCATAAGATGTACAAAGAGTGATACTTTTGTTTCTTCATTACTTATTCTAATTCCTTCAATTTCTCTTTTCTCTCTTAATGCTATAGCTAGCATTTCTAGCACAATATTGAATAATAGTGGTGAAAATGGGTATCCTTACTTCAACCCTGATCTTATTGGGAAGGCTTCCAATTTATACCCACTATAGTTAATGCTTGCTCTTGGTTTTAGAGAGATATTTACTACTTGTCATTTTAAGAAAGGCTCCATTGATTCATGTGCTTTCTAGTGTTTTTCACAGGAATGAGCTTGGTATTTTAGAAATGGTTTTATCTATTGAAAAAATCTTATTATTTTTGTTGTTTTTGTTATTTGGTATGATTGCAATTGATAATTGAAAACTGATAGTTTTCCTAATATTGAACCATCCCTGCATACCTGTTATAAATCCTACCTGGTCACAGTGAATGATCTTCATGATACACTGTTTTAATCTCCTTGCTAGTATTTTCTTTAAAAATTTTGCATCAATATTCATCAAGGAAATTGGTCTATAGTTTTATTTCTGTTTTTCTTCTCCCTGGTTTAGATACCAAAACCCCATATTTCTGTCATAATAGGAATTGGGTAGGATTCTTTCTTTACCTATTTTTTCAAATATTTTATATAGTATTAGGATTAATTATTCCTTAAAGGTTTGTTACAATTCACTTGTAAATTCATCTGGACCTGGAGATTTTTTCCTTAGGGAGCTCCTTGATGGCTTGTTCAATTTCTTTTTCTAAGATAGGATTATTTAAGTATTCTCTTTCCTCTTCTGTTAATCTGAGTAGTTTATATTTTTGTAAATATTCATCCATTTCACTTGGAATGACAATTTTACTGCAATATAATTAAGCAAAATAACTCTTAATAATTGCTACAATTTCGTCTTCCTTGGTTGATACATTTGCCCTTGTCATTTTTGATACTGGTAACTTGCTTTTCTTCTTTTTTTGAAATAAAATTAACCATCTGTTTTCTTGCTTTTTGTTTCATAAAACAGACTTCTATTTTTATTTACTAGTTCAATGGCTTTTATTAATCTCTCCTTTGATTTTGAGGATTTCCAATTTTGTACTTGGTAAGGGATATTTAATTTGTTCTTTTTCTGTTTTTTTTTAAATCACAACCCAATTCACTAATCTCTTCCTTCTCTCTTTTATTTATGTGTACATTTAGAGATATAAAATTTCCCCTAATTATTCTTTTGGTGGCATACCACAAATGTTGGCGTTTTGTTTCACTGTTGTCATTCTCTTTAATGAAATTATGGATTGTTTCTATTATTTGTTCTTTGACCCACTCATTCTTTAGATTAGACTACTTAGTTTCCAATTACTTTTTAATCTCTGTTTCCACAGCCATTTATTAAATGTAATTTTTATTTCATTATGGACTGGAAAAGATACATTTAATGCTTCTGCTCATCTGCATTTGGTTGTGAAGCTTTTGTGTCCTAATATACACTCAGTTTTTGTGAAGGTGTCATGTACAGCTGAGAAAAAGGTATACTCTTTTTTTCATTCAGTTTTCTCCAGAAGTATATCATGTCTACCTTTTATTAGATTCTATTCATCTACTTAACCTCCTTATCTATTTTGTGGTTAATTTATCTAGCTCTGAGAGAGGAAAGTTGAGGTTTTACTGTATATTTCCTCCTGTAATTCAATATTTTTCTTTTAAGAATTTGGATCCAAAACATTTGTTGCATATATGTTTAAAATTGATATTATTTCTTTGTCTATGGTGTCCTGTAGCAAGATGTAGTTTCCCTGTTTATTATTCCATTTTCTTAAGTCTATTTTTGCTTTTGTCTGAGATTAAGATTTCTACTGTGGTGTTTTTTACTTCAACTACATATAATGTGTATGAATATGTATATGTATGTAAGTATGTATGTATGTATTTTCCTTCTTTGAACTAATTTAGATATGAGTGAAATTCAGTCAGTCATTGGCCACCCCCCCATCATTTCCCCCTTCATTATAAAAACTCTTCCTTGCATGTCTCTTTTATGTGAGAGAATTTTCCCTATTCTTCCTCTCCCTTCTCTTTTCCCCCAAGGCATCCTACTTTCTCACCTATTTTTTTTTCATCATCCCAACACAATCAACTTACCCTTGTGCCCTCTTTCTATTTAGAACATTTCTAACTTCACTAAAAATGATAAAATTCTTAGAAATTAAAAGCACCATCTTCCCATACAGAAAGGTAAACAGTTTAACCTTTGTAAGTCTTTTGTGATTCCTCTTTCATGTTTCCCTTTTTATGCTTCTCTTGAGTCTTGTACTGGAAAGTAAAATTTTCTATTTAGCTCTGGCCTTTTCATCAGTAACACTCAAAAGTCTAGGCTCTTTCTTTGATCATGGCTTTCAGGTAGTCCAATAATTCTTCTTTTTTTTTTTTTTGGCTGCTCAAAGTTTATTAGTTTCCATTGAGTACAAAGTAAACAAGTTACTGAGGCTGCTGGAAAGCACATAGGTGATTCAGATAGTAAAAAAACAAACAATAAGTGTGATTTCTTTTACTGTTTTTTGGTGTTTTGCTTTTGTTTTCCTTTAAAACACACACACACACACACACACACACAACACAACTACTTCTACACTTAAGCAGCCTGTCTATTCTAAGGGAATAGTGGGAGATGGAAGGGGAAAAGGGAAGGGGAGGGGAGGGAAGGGGGAAATGGGCTCTGATGCCTAGTACACTTCAGAAGAGGGGGGAGCAGCAAGAAGGGTGCTGCTGCTCATGCAGAAGGACCGGTGCTGGTCTTGCTGGGCTCACTGACAAGCTGCTTCCTCATGGCCTGCTGAGCCAGGTCACAGGTGATCATGCCATGAGCAACCTGGAAAGTTCCTGAGTGCTCTGGGGATTCCAATACAGTTGTCACGAATGAATGACTCGACTTCCCTAAGAAGAAGCTTGCCCAAGAGTGGCATGGGTCTGATTTGGGAAGACCAGGATGATGGAGGATCACTTCCCCAGAATACTCAGCACTTCCACAGGAGCTGTTGCTGGAAGTGGAACCTAGATATCTTCAATAGTAGTCATGGGTTGCTAGGAGTGAACCGCTGGACGGGATTGCTGCCATGTTGCTTGTTCTTATTGTGATGATGCAAACCTTAGTGATGCTCCCAAGCAGCCCGTGTCAGGCAGTGGGCTGTGGCCGGATGACCACAGGTGATCTGGCTAGGGGGAAAGGGGCGCTAGGCCACAGAGCTCATTTGTAAAGGAGATTACAGGAGGATGCTCCACGGCAATGAAAATGGGAGAGTTCTTTGGGTTTTCTAGTCCCATAATTCTTAAATGATCTTTCCTCCATCTATTTTCCAGGTCATTTGTTTTTCCAATGAGATATTTCACATTTTCTTCTTTGTTTTTTTTTATTCTTTTAACTTTGTTTTATTATTTCTTCATGTCTCACTTTCCCAATTCTAATTTTTAAGGGATTATTTTCTTCTGTGAGTTTTTGTACTTCTTTTTCCATTTGGCCAATTCTGCTTTTAAAGGAGTCATTTTCATAATTGAATGTGTGTCTCTTTCCATGTGGCCAATTCCATTTTTTAAGATGTTATTTTCTTCAGTACTGTTGGGCTTTTTTTTTTTACCAAGCTGTTAATTGTCTTTTCATAGTTTTCTTTCATTTCTTTACTCATTTGTCCTTTACTACTCTGAATACTTTCTTTACTCCACCAAATTGGTTCCATCTCCAGAAGTCTCCTGATAAATGCTGTTTGATGAAAGTCTTTACAGATGAACTCTTCTCTTATAGCTTCACTGAAAGTATCTTTGGAACAACTCTAGTAACAGTTAGGATCTGGGGATGGCATACACCTTATCTTATCAACACATCCTTTGTTTATTCTGATGTGTTTTAGAAAGCTGTTTTGTTCCATATAAGTGGAAGATTATGAGTATTTGGCATGGTGACATATAATGAAAACATTCATTGTTTTCTAATTATCATTATTAATAAAATAGGAGAATATATGGAGAAAAAGAAGGGCAAGGCAAGGGCAGAAAAGGAAAAGAAAGAAAGGGGATAAATTATTCTGGGATCAAATCACTGAAGTGAAAAATATCTACTGTAGAGCCCACATTGAATAACTTGAGAGAGACTAAATAATATGAAGAAAAGATTTCCTGTTAGAATGCACGGGAAAGCCAATCCAATTGGTAAAGTCAATCTCATTTCTACCAGAAATTAAAGGAGATGAACCTAGGGCCTAGTTGCTCTCACCATGTTAAGATTAAATTTTGCACTTGATCTAGCTATCTAGGCTAGACTGCAGTCAAAAAAGGTGAACAAAGAAGCAGCATTAAAGAAGAAAAGTCACTTGTCAGGGACAAAAATATTTCAACTGAGTACAACTTCAAGCTAATTGTAAGAGCTTTGGTAGGAAGCTTCAGAATAACAGCGGATGACTGGGCCTATAGGCATTCCTGTATCACAGATATATTCACTTCCATGGATCTTTTCTGCAAATCCCCATAGGCTCAGATAGATGATGCTTCTGTGACACAGACAGCACACAAAACATACCTCAGAGAGATGATTCAATTAACCATATTTAGTTTAAGAAAAGAAACCCCAGACCCCAAGGACTGTGATGACCATGATGGCTTACTTATGTGATGGCTTCCAACTCTCCCTCTTGTACTTACACTAGAAGAAGCCAATTCATGATAATTGGAATCCTCAAAATACTGAGATTTTCTTTTCATCAGCAGTTTCAACCATTTCTATGAATATATGTTTTCCAAAATTTGTAGGAAGCTTTTGTGTTTAACAAGAAACAAAATAGACCTTTGTCATTTTGTCTTCTTTGTCTCTTTGCCCTACTATTTTAAGATTTATCTTAAAAGTGTTAGCGATACTAAGTGTAGGGAGAAGTCAGAAAGCAGCCTCATAAGCTATTCAGAGCATTTTCAAAGTAGTAATCTGGATTATTATTATTTTTGGAAATATTAAATTGCCCCCTAAAAGGCAAGAGAATTCTAACACATTAGGATAATCTTCTACTTCTAAGCTGAACCATAGTGTATAATCTCTCTTTTGAACCCTAGTGAAATATTTTGAATTGCTGTAGCAAGACCCTTTCTTTTTGGCTCTTTTGAAGGTTGAACCCATCCTATTTTGGGGGTAGAAAGTAAATTGGTTTTACTGCTATTTCCGTCACCAACCAGAATGCCTATACAGTTCCCCCCCAAAAAAAAATCTGTATGAACATTATTTCCATTCTCTAGGCTTTGATAAAAGCTCTAAAAAAGCTGTCTCTTCCAGGCAGCTAGATAACACCATGGACAGAGCACTGGCCCCGGAGTCAGGAGGACCTGAATTCAAATGTGACCTCAGACACATAACACTCACTAGCTGTGTGACTCTGGGCAAGTCACTTAACACCAACTGCTTCACAAAAAAAGCTGCTCCTCACTCCTATCCTTTTGACTTACAAGGACTGATCCAAATTTCTTTTGTGACAATGCTTCAGAGAAACAGGCAAAAGGATTTCTATGTTTAAATCACTAGAGGCACTTTTCATCTTAGAAATAAAAATGTTGACCTTGACACAGGCAAAAAAGAAGGCCTGAACCCATGATCATTATAAACAGAAAATTTATCTTAAGCTACTGGGGCTAAGAGATTTTTGGAAAATATAGTATGTGGATATACAATAACACTGAGGTAACAAATTGGTTAATTTTCCATGAGTTTATCTTGGCAGTCAAGTGGCTCATAAGTCATTTTAACAGGTGATACCCTCCCTGCCTTTCCCTCTGTACCTTTAGGTAAGAGAAAGCCAAATCAGCACCTGGCACTGTAATACAGCACTAAAATAGAGCCTCAGCTATGGGTAATGATCCATCACCTTTATGATGCCCTGGGGCTTCAGTTGGCTGCCACTAGGTTCTCATTTGAAGGTGTCATTGAGTTTTTATCAGACTTGTTTCAATGAAACTGAATAATTTTCTCTCACAGCAAGGGAGCTGAGATGGTTCAGATGACAAGTATAGTAAAATCTCCATAGCCCTCCTTTATTATGATGGAAAAAAATCATCAGTCTGGATAGAGAAAAAACCCATAAATTTTAAAATAAATGAAATGGATTCTAATTTTCAGTTCAATCCACGGACATTGTTGGGCAATCTTCCTCAATGACAAAGGATTATGCTCAGTAGTAGAAGAGCAGAAATACAGTTGTCTGGCCATACCTGCCTGGTTCTGTATGTCCTAGATCAGAACCAGCATGTTTGCTTTTCATGGATGACATGATACACTCAAAAGTACATGCAGGAACATATGCGTTAATCATTAATCAGCAAGTATTTATTAAGTAGTTTTTATGTGCTGGGAATATAAATAAAAAAGAAATTCCTGCCTTTAAGGTCCTTACATTCTAATGGGGAGAAGAAATGTGTGAATGTGTGTGTCACAGAGAGAGAGAGAAAGAGTGAGAGAGAGAGAGTGAGAGAGAGATTTGCCTAGAGTCACACAGCTAGTGAATGCTATGTGTCTGAGGCCAGATTTGAACTCAAGTCCTCCTGACTCTAGGGCCAGTGCTCTATCCACTGTACCACCTATCTGCCCAAGGGACAGCTTTTGCAGAGCTTTTATCAAAGGCTAGAGAATAAATACACTTATAAATACTTATACGCAAGATGCAAAGTCGCCTTAGTTGAGAAGGCACTAGTAACTGGAGGGACTGAGAAAGGTTTCCTTTAGAAAGTAGCTTTTAAACTGACCTTTAAGAAAGTCAAGGATTCGAAGACATTAAGGTAGAGAGGGGGAGCATTCCTGGCATGGGGAAAAACCAATACTAAGACAATGAGAGAGAAGATGAGGCTTGAATATAAAGAACAGCAAATTGGCCAGGATGGCTGCATCATAAAGTTATTGGAGAGAAATAATGTATAAGACTGGAAAAATAGGAAGGAGCTTAGGTTGTGAAAAGTTCCAAATGTCCAAGAGAGGACTTTATATTATCCTAGTCATAATAAGTCAATGCAGTTTATTCAGCACACTCAGAATGTCTTAGGAAAATCATGTTAGTGGCTATCTAGAGAATAAATTGAAATAGGGAAAATCATAAAGGTTAAAGATCAATAATGAAGTTAGTGCGACAGTCCAGATAATACATTGGAAGGACTAGAAGTAAGGTGGTATATTGTTAGAGGAAAAAAAGGGATATATAGCTTTCTCTATATCTATTTAGAGATAAATAAATATATGTGTGTATACATATATATGCACATCTACATATGCATGTATATAAATTGCATACACCTATATATGAGTTACAGACAATTACCTTTGACATCTGATTGGATATGTGTGGTTTTGGAGAGTGAGGAATTGAGGACGACTAAGTGAATCCTTGGGTGATTGGAAGAAATGAAGAAAACAAGCATATATTAAGCACCTCTTTGTGCTAAGTGCTTTACAAATATTATCTCATTTGATTCTCACAACAACTCTGGAAGGTTGGTATTATAATCACCCCTTCCATTTTACATTTGAAAAAGTGAGGCTAACAGAAGTTAAGTAACTTGTCCAGGGTCACAGGGCTAATAAGTGTGTGAGGCCAGACTTTAACTCACTTCTTCCTGACTCTAGTCCCAGAACTCTAACTTCTGAAACATCACCTAGCTCCTTCTGGGAAAAAAAAAAGAAAAAGTATGCTAGTGTCCTTAACAATAATAAGGAAGTTCAGCAGAAGGGTGTGTTTGATGAGGGGGGGCAGATAATCAGTTTTGTTTTGGACATTTTGAGTTTGAAACATTCAGTTTGAAATGTCCAACAGGCAGCTAGTGATACAGGACCAAAGATTAGGAAAGTCTAGTTTTCAATACATACTGCTGGAAGTCATCTACATAGCTGAACACATTAGGGCTAATGAGATTTCCAAATAAAAAAGTATAGGGGAAAAAGCAAATAAGGCCCAGGACAGAGCTTTGGGACCCATAGTTGGTTGGACTGATATGGATGAAGATCCAGTAAATAATAGGGTGATAGGGTGGATCAGACAGGCAGAAGCAGAACCAAGAAAGAACAATGTCACTAAAACATAGAGAAAAGACAACATCCAGAAAGAGAAGGTCATGAATAGTGTGAAATATTGCATTGAGGTCAGGAAAGAACAGAATTTCAAAAGTCATTAAATTTAGCAATTATGATATCATCGTTTGTCATCAATGAGATCTGAAGCTAGATGACCAAGGGTTGAGAAGAGATAGTGAGGAAAGCAAGTGTGTAGACAGTGTTTTCCAAAGAATTTGCAGGTGAAACTAGAGATAGAGGATAGCAGCTAGAAAGGATGGTAGCATCTAATGAGGTCTTGATTGTTTTTAGGATGGGAGAGATTATAGAGTCCTAGGAAGGAGGTTTATGGTGCAATTGTAATTGTAATGGGGTGGTAATACTCTTTGCCAAACATATATTTCAGGTCAAGATATTCTAGAAGTATATCTGGGCCACTTGGCCCCTAGTTTAACTTTCCTCAAGTTTTTACAACTCCAACTAAGAGAGACACTTCTGGGGAAACTATACTCTAAGATCATATGAACCTAAACATAAAACTTTGACCTTTGAAGATGTTCATTAAAAATCCCTCATTTTATAGATGAGGAAACTGTGGCTTAGAGATCTGAGCAGTTGCCTAAATTAATGTGGGAGGTAGGTAGCAGGCTTAGGTTGTGAACCCAAGTCCTCTGACTGCAAATCCAGTGCTCATTCCATAAAGTCACTCTCCATTCATTCTTGGAATTGCATTATCATAATCATGGCAACCCAAAAATCATCCCAACCTATTTTGTATCAGTTGTCCTGTTTGTCTGCAAAATGTAGAAATAGTTTCATACAACCTTAGCTCTTATACCAAAGACATGCATTTTAGTTACCAGATACTCTTCATTCTTATCAAGATACCAGAAATATATTCCAATGCCCCAATCTATCCGAACCTTCTTTTCCCAGGAGCTCTAAAGGATTCCTACTGAGAAAATAAATATAGTAAGGAGTTTCTTTGTGCAACTTAAATGTCCTTCCTTATTTCTGGATTTCTGTTGGGCTCTAACCCCATAATTGTAAATTGCCACCTCATTTTTTGACAAGTTTATTTCCCTGTCTTTGGAATTTGTCCTTGGCATTGCCTGTAGTTCCAAGGTAGGTGGTTAACTTCCCCACTTGTGGAACAATGATTATGTCATGAACTGTATTTCTAAAACCAAAATCAATATAGTTTCTGGCATGTATCTTCATCAACCCTGAATATTCCTCATTTGCCCCCTGCCTGAGATCTGATTTCATTGGCAAAATTATAGTCCCTCCTCTGGGCCTCCTGTCAATCTCTAAGCTATACTTTCAGATCTATAAACCTAACTAAATCTTGTGTTCTCAAATATCCTGTCAAATTTGCTCATTTGTTCCTTCTATTTAATTGATGCTTTCTGTCTTGTGATCGCAGTCATTTCCTGAAAAAGTTTTTATCCAGTGCGTCTTCCCTTATGATAAAGGGAAAAAAAAGTTATATAGAACTAAATGCCATAATGACCCCATCTGATGGTGTATGCAAGGTTTTTCACCTATAATCCCCATGTGGTCAAGGAAAATAGTACATTTCTTCATCTCTTTCAAGTGGCCAAGATTGGCTGTTACAATTATAGAGAACTAACTTTGTTTTTTTATTATTCTTTTCATTTACATTATTGGCATTGTGTATATTTTGGTTCTTCTTACTTCACTCTACATGAGTTCATAAAGCTTGCCAATGTTTCTCTGAATTTCTCATATTCATCATTTATTATGTGAAAATAATATTAATATATGCATATGTACACATGTATGATAGATGTCACAATTTGTTCAGCATTCTCCTGGTCAATTGTCATCCTTTATCTCTCATGCTTTTTTTTTCCTTTTTTGGTTGGGGGAAGGTATGCCACAAAATATGCAGCTAGGAGTATTTCACAATACATAGGACCATTCTTTCTGACACATTTTCTTGGGGGTACCTATAAGTACTCAGTACTCTGGATCACTTTTCACTAATAATTTCAAATTACTTTCCAGAATAGAACAGCAATTTCTAGCTCTATCAGTAGTATATTCCTGAGACTTTCTAATGTTGACTCCATCTTTTGTCATATTTTGTTATTTGATGACTGAAAGCAAAACTTCAGAAATGTTTTTAACTTTCATGGATATTATTCCTAGTAATTTGGAGGAATCTTTCATAATGTTATGCATGGTTTGCAAAATTTTTTTGAAAACTGTTTGTCCATTCATTTTGAAAACTATTTGTTGGGGAATAGCTCTTGCTTGGTCTTATATTTTGTTAAGGGTTGAGGAAACTCAGAGGCAGAGAAATTCAGTGACTTGCCTAAGTGAAGGGCTTTAAAAACCTAAGAGAGAGTTTTGTACTTGACACTGGAGGGTGGAATGACTGGAATTGACCTAAGTGGGGGGGGTGAAACATGGTCAAAACTTGCCTTTTAGAAAGATCCCTCGTGTAATTGAATGGAGGATGGGCTGAAGTGGGTAGAGATGAGGCAGAGAAACTACCTGGAAGCTATTGCAATAGACTGAGTGTGAAGTGATAAGGGCTTTCATCAATGTGGAAAAAAGGGAGGCATATATTAGAGATCTTAATAAGAAAGCATCTAAAGGAGTTGGCAATAGATTGGATGTAAGGAGGTAAGAGAATGAGGAATTGAGGATAGCATCTAGGTTAGGATCTTGGGTGACTGGGAGTATTGTGGTACCATCAACAATGCTAAAGAAATTAGGAAGAAGGAAAGATGAGTCCAGTTTTGGACATGTGAATTTAAGATGTCCAAAGGACATCCAGTTCAAGATATTTGATAGGCCATTAGAGATTCAAGACTGGGAGTTTCCACTCTTTGGCCCATTCACCACCAGAATGAAGACAATTGTAAGCAACCAGACTGTCAACATTCCAGAAAATGTTGACATCTCTCTTAAGGGTCGGACAGTTATTGCGAAGGGGCCCAGAGGAATCCTTTGTAGGGATTTCCCTGATATCGATGATGAGCTCAGTCTCTTTGGAAAGAAGAGAAAAGGCTTCAGGTGGACAAGTGGTGGGGAAATCAAAAAGAACTTGCAACTGTGTGCACAATCTGTAGTGTGTAGATCATGTATGCAAAACATGATCAAAGGTATTACCCTGGGTTTTCATTACAAGATGAGGTCTGTGTATGCTCACTTCCCCATCAATGTTATTTAAGAAATGGCTCACTTGTTGAAATCTAAAATTTCTTGGGTGAAAAATATATCTGAAGAGTGTGCATGAGACCAGGTGTTGTTTGTGCTGTTTTTCAAGCCCGAAAATGAGTTAATGCTTGAAGGAAATGATACTGAACTTGTATCAAACTCAAATGCCTTCATCCAACAGCCCACCCCAGTCACAAACAAGGATATCAGAAAGTTTTTGGATGGCATATATGTTTCTGAGAAAGGCGCAGTGCAACAAGCTGATAAATTAGTTGGAAAAGATGCCAAAGGCCAGAGGAGTCAACACTTATTCAGATGTCAAAATAAAAACACTTTTTTCATTAAAAAAAAAGACTGGATGTTTCCTTTTAAATCCTATATATTTTATTTTATGCATTTAAAAATATTATTCTGTGAAGGGTCCATAGGCTTCACTAGGCTGCCAAAGGGGTGTGTGACACAAAAATGGTTAAGATCCCGTACTCTAGAATCAAGGCACCTGGGTTCAAATCCTTCCACAGAAGGATTATTCAGACCAACATTTATCCAAGGACTAAACGACTCAAAGTATAAAATATTCTTTGCAGAAATAAAGAAAGACCTAAATAATTGAAGAAACACCAATAGTCCATGTACAGGTTTGAATGCTTTTCACCTTTTACATGAGTGAGAAAGCAGTGAAATATATTGGGTACACAGTACACAGAAGAAAACCAACACAAAAGCATCATGTTTTCTTAAGACCCCAAACTGGGTTTAAACTAGGTGGAAGGACTCATTATATGATTTTAAAAATGCACCAAAAATGGCAGAAATTAAGTTTATACTAACACTTCATATAATACACCAAGATACGGCTCCAGATGAATTAAAGATTTAGTTATAGCAAGTCATATCATAAACAAATTATAGGAGCAAGTCTTCCCTTTCAGTTTACAGGCATGTGATGAGTTTATGAGTAGACAAGCTACAAAGAGAATCCTATATGATACAGTGGGCATTTTAACTGTAAAATTAATGTCTTTGCATAAACCTAATGCAATTAACTATTAGCGGGGAAATGCTTTAAAAGGAAAAATATTTATATGTTTCTCTGATAAAGGCATAATTTCTAAGATATATAAGGAACTGATTCATATTTACAGGACTAAGAGCTGTTTTCAAATAAACAGTCAGAGGACTTTAATAGGCAGTTTTGAAGAGAGAAATACAAGCTATCCTCAATCACATTTTTAAAAATATGATTATAGAAAAACAAATTACGGCAACTTTGAGGTTCTACCTCTGTCTATCACACTGGCAAAGATGACAAAAGCAGAAAATTTCAAATGTTGGGAAGGATTATGGGAAAACAAATATACTAGTTTATTGTTGAAGCTGAATTGGTCCAACCATTTTGGAAAGCAATTTGGAAATATGTCCGGAAAGTTATCAAGTTGTGCATACCCTTTACCCCAGCAGGATCACATCTAAGTATATACCCCAAAGAAATCAAAGGAAGAAGAAAAGGATCTATGTGTACAATAGACATTAATAACAATTTTTTTCATGGGAGCCAAAATCAGAAAAAAAGGGATTATCTTCTTTTGGAATGGTTAAAGAAATGTGTTATATGAATTTAAGAGATTACCACTGGGCCAAAAGAAAAGATGACACAGACAGTTTTAGAGGAAAACGGATACAAAGCAAAGTGAGCAGAACTAGGAGAACAATTACATAACAATACCAAAAAGGGAAAATAAAAAGAATTAAAAAACAAACAGTCATCGATTTGGTAGGATCCATGTAGATTACTTTAGTGGAATGAGCACTGGATTTGAAGTCAGAGTACTTGGTCTCACAGCTCAGTCCTGCCACTCACTACCCATATTTAAAAGCTTTTAGAATTCTGATCAATGCGAAGACAGACAAGGAGTCCTAAAGAATCATTGGGATATAACATTATGCTAATCAGTCAGTTTTTCACATTTTCTTATATGTTCTGTCCCTCTGCTTGAACCCTATAATTGGAGGGCAAGGGCCAAGGAATACAGGGTCTCTTTTAAATAGGGAGCTCAGCACAGATATTCCCCCCATTTCCCATCAGCTACCCTGCTTTAGGACTTCTCTGGAACTCCTGGCTCCAAGTGCTTCCCCCACCCTCACACCACATTGTCTTCTTTAATTAAATATAATGAAGTTCTTTGGAGGTCAGGGACTGTCATTTTTAAAAATTTGTATTTGTATCCTCAGAGCTTGGTACTGTGCCTGGCATATAGTAAGGACTTAAGAAATATTTATTGACTACATATTCAGTGCTTTATTTTTCAGGTTTCTTTTTAATTGCTAAATGGGAGTGCAATAATGAGAGGAACAGATTTAAAAAAAAACTAGTTACCTTGTTATTTGAAAAATAAAAATATAGCAAACTATAATATTTTTAATTAAAAAGATTAAATCCTGCCACAGACACCACTTGTGTGATGTTGGGTAAATCATTTCACATCTACTACCCACCAAAAATCCTCTAACACTATCAGGTATAAAAGAGTTGTTCATTGGTGGAAAGATTTTCAAGACATGATGAAAGTATGGATCCAGCTTAAAATCATATTTTAAAATAAAACAAAGCTCCACCCTCCGATTCTAGATTTAGCCTGTTATGAACCAAAAGAAATCATGTCTCCCATTTCTTTTAAGCCATACTAGAGCTCTCAACAGATACACAGCCTTAGATAGTACCTAGAGACTTACAACACTGCACTCAGTATATAATTCACAGATGGTGCTCCAAATATTTAAAAAAAGAAAGCTTAGGCAGAATTCCTTGTTCTAGGATTAAATAATCTTTCCCCATCCTGTAGTTATACCTTTGGAATTCATATTGACTGTTACTATTACTCCTATCCATTTTCATGTCAGTCATTATTTGGCCCATGTTCGGCAATTTTACTGGCTTTAATCTTTTCTTACAAGTTCATCCTTCATCACAGCTGGGGCCATTGAAGAATACAATCATCAAGGAACGAGGGGGCTGAGAGCCAGATTACAAGAAACACAAAAACAGCATCGGTTATTTGGGCCTGGGTTTAAATGCTTTTCACCCTTTATGTGGGTTTCTTTTATTTCCTTTGGTGTTATTCTTGGTGGGGTGGGGTAAAGAGTTTCTGGCAACACAGGATGAACAGATTCAGAAGTACTGAAAGTAGCCTTTTAAGTAAGCATATGTGTGCTGCCTATGGTTCTGAGATGAGGTCTGCAAAGGCACACACCATTTCCCAAAAGCAATTAAGTGCCCTATGTTTGAGAGAGAGAGAGAGAGAGAGAGAGAGAGAGAGAGAGAGAGAGAGAGAAGAGAGAGAGAGAGAGAGAGAGAGAGAGATTTCCAAATGTAGAAGAGACACATGATGACTGCTGTTCATTTTATCTCCACACTTTACATTAAGTACCATAAATCCTGGTTTCACTCAGAGACAAATTGTCACACTACAGCTGTGCAGTCTCATGGGGGCATATATACAAACCCCTCTTTGAAAAGGAAACACAGGCCTGATTAAAACAAATAGAATCTTTGTTGGGCTAAAACTTTTTTTTAAAGTTTCCTTCACATAAAATGTGGGCGGCTGAAAGATTCATGTCATGGATAATTTATATGCAAAAATATTTATAATTATTAATATAAAATGGAAAGTGGTGAGTTTTTAGCAGCCACAGGAATGTAAAACTCATGTGTTGTTTTAACACAGAACAACTCAGGGTGCTGAACATATGGAAATTCTGGTGAGAAAAAAATGAATAATGAATTCCCCTAAAAAGGCAAAAAGAAAAGTCAAATCAAGTTGCAAAGAGAAGTTAATTGTATTAAAAATAGCATACTCCACTATTCAACTATTTATAGTGTTAGTAAATTGTTTGGCATTTTATTCATTTTAGCTAACAACTACTGTGGTTACCCTTACCTCTACTTACCACTTTAAGTACTAACAACATCATCAGGAATGCATTGTTTTATATAAGTGAATTTCCCAGATGACCAAAGTTTGTTCCTTTGAATACCAGAACTGTCTAAATGAGGACTGTTTTTAACAGAAAATTTTCAAGACTACATTACACAACTCTGTCTTGTTAAGGAGAAGTTACTGAACAAAACATTTTATTGATGACTCAAGATCATCATTGTTAATGATGCACACTTCTCAAGACACATGAGCATGTCAGATACAGAAAAGAAAAAAAGAGAGCAAAAAACAAAACCAAACCAAATGCAGAACTCCTTTGTGTAAAGATTAGGGGGCTATTACACACACACACATACACACATGCATCACACATACACACTTTCTCTTTCTAGATATGTTTAACAGCCCCCTATTGTATATGTGAACACACATATACTTGCTTATGTATGTATATACACATATATTTCTATGTATATGTACATATGTTTGTTCAGTTGCATATTGGGAGGAAAGCAGCTACAGGGCTGTTTTGTACGCTGTTTATAGCAGTAGGATGGTGTAATGGTAATTTACAATCATCAGAGGTCTTTATCCTCATCTACCTTTAGATTCTTCCCAATGAAGCTCTAAATCTATGATTCTTTCATTTTCCTGAAGTCACAGATATTAACTCAGTGACAGAGATGAGACTAGAATCCAGGTTTTTTAAATTCCAGTCCACTGCTTATCTCACTATACAATACTTTATGAAAACAATGCCTATTGTAGCCCATGCCATGTGGTAGGAAGTTCAACGGCCTGTAGTTAGCCACTGTGCTCCAGGGAAGGGGACAGAATGGAATTTGTCTGTGCTAAAAGGTATTAATGTTTACATGATGGAGCACAATTATTGGGAATAATGGGAGATAAAAGCAAAGAGAAGTGAAATGGCAGAGTTCTCAAAGAGAAAGTGAAGTCAGAGAAGCAACTAGATGAAAATGTTGAGAATAACAGAGGAGCTAAAAAGATTGTGTCGGAAGTTAGGAGTATGGCTGAGGGAAGACAGGTGATCTCAGAGCAACTAGAGTTGAAAATCCCAGGGGAACATGAAGGAGAAAATTTATATCAGAAGAAAGTGAGGTAGGGTGGGGTTCACAATACATTTTTTTTCTTTCAAGATGATTTAACAATATTACTATTTCTCTTCTTGCTTCTTTAATAGGATCCACTTTTCTGAAAGAGGTGACATAATAATACCTGCCTTTATATTTTCCCATTGTTAGCAGCTTTTTTCCCAAAAGGGAAAAAGAAAGTTACATTACTAATTGAAATATCTCTTGCTAGGAACTATCCTCCCTTTTGTATTCTCGGTCACTACCTATAAATTATTGCTCAAATTGGTACAAATCAGTGATGCCAAATTTGGCAAAGATAACAAAAGAATGAGTGGTACTAGAAGTGAAACTATTGTAATACTTCCATTTGTGAACTGGGTATATGACATAAATGTATATGACAGTCTAGGTAATGTTAAAGACTGTGATGTTAGTTTACCCTTTAGATAGGCTTTTTATGAGTTAGTCTTCTTTTCTGGAGCTTCTCTATTACTGATAATTGGGCAATATAGTTCTAATACAATAAAACAATGTTTTTGTTCTCTATTTCTAAATATCTGAGGTGTGCTTTCCGAGGCTCACTTCCAATATTTCATGACTTCTGGATTTTGCCAATGGTCTATAGAGGGCACTGCAACATCTACTAAGAGACTTCCTTGCTATATAACTGTGATGGTAAACAGCATGGATTACAGTGTCCAACTTTGTACAAAGGTGTGGTTTTTCCATGTTCTGCGACCCTACAAAAACAGAACCTTCTGCTGCTCATTTAAGATGGAAACAAATCTTTTGTCCACATGTGCTGCATGATTTGTACTAAGTCTGTCATTACAAATATCGCACCTAAAGAGCTAAGACAGCTGCAATAAAGTAGAGAACATCTGGAGTGGACAAAATAAGGGTCTTTTATGCATATGAACAAGCATCATTACAGTCTCGTCTGTTGGGATGTATCCAAGCACCAATATCAGGACCCTCATCCTATCTAAGGACACATTTTCATATCGTTCCCTTTCCATAGATGTCTGAGAACAGGACAGCAATAAAGGAAAGTATATTCATAGGATAAGTGACCAATAGATGAGAACATCTAGTTTTCAAATACTAGTACCACTAACTTCAAATTTCCACACTGAAGCTCAATTGGTGAAGGGGAAGGAGTAGTTTAAAAATAAATTTAGGAGCATAGGTTAAAAGCAAACTTTTATTCCTGATGGAATGCAACCCCTTAAGTGCAAGGGCAGTTGTTTTATTTTAGCCTTTGTATCCTGAGAGCCTAACACAGTGCCTGGCACATAGTAGGTGTTTAACAAATGTTTGTTGGTTGATCTCACAAGGCACATACTTAGATAATATTAAGTAATAGGTATAAAGACACTACACTTTTACAAAGTAACTGCCATGGCAAGACCTGGTGACCATATTGTAGGAGGAGTATGTTTTGTTGAATCCCAGTCTCTATTCTTGGAGCAGCCATCAAGAGATGTTCTTTCCTCAAACATTTGAAAAGTACCTTTCCGACATTAAGAGGTATGTGTGTGTATGTGAGAGAGAGAGAGAGACAGAGAGAGAGAGAGAGAAATTCTGCACGGTGATGTTGACACATTGATGAACTCACAGATCCAGACCACACCTCTCAAAAAAAATAAAAGATTGCTAAACAAATTATATTAAGATTGTAAGAAAGTTCTTCAATTGAACTCACAAGACAAAATTTCATAAACTTTCACGTCCTTAAATATTACTATTTCTTGAAAAGTTTTTTTTTCTAAACTTTGAAGGACATTATTACCCTGCTTTGTTGAATATAATACAGATTTTCAGTTCTTTTGCTTTCTGCCTTCTTGCAGATCTTTTGATATATTGATAGAACTCTCATTTCACTGATACGAGTTCTCCCTTCATTGTCACAGATCATAACGCTTTCTTCTCCTGTGCTTTTCAAAGTTCTAAAAATTTTCCTATGGGGGAGGGAACGGCATCTACTCAATTTGCTGGGGGAGGCCTATCACGTACACTTTAGACCAGAGACCATGCCTTGGGGAAATTAAATGTCCTCAACTTCTGAACAACCATCCCACGTGGCCTTCATTACTGTGACTAGTCAATTCCTCATATGTATGGTCCACCATATTTAGCCCTTCACAACCTTTAAACCTCAGTCATTTTCAAGCCTAAAGCTGTATGGAGACTCTCCTTTTGTACTTTTAGTATCTGTATCCCCATCACGTAAGCACAGTGCTTGGCATGTATTAAACACTTAATGCTTTTTCATTCATTCATCTGTCAATTAATTTATTATTCATTCATTCATCTCTTGACATTGAATGGATTCCAATGGAGCATGCAGGCCACATATCTCTTGCTCTCATTAGAGAACTTGTCCAATTATTTTTTTCTCCAAATCTCTCTCTCATAACTGAAATAACTGAAATAACTGTCATAACTGAAATAGCATTGCTTCTACCCAGTTCTTCCTTGGTAATATGCTGCAGTTGATTTAAATCTACCATGTGTCTTTCCTTTGACCTTTTGATAACCTACAACTTTAATTCTTTATGGTGCTCCATCCCTTGAAGCTGTATAGAATCCCTGAAAAATAATGATGCTCAAAAACAAAAACATGAACCTTTGTTTTAGGGAGAAATGTATGATCATTGAACATACAATTCCCCAAGGGTAATCCAGCTGACTCATCATCTCATGTTATTCAATTCTAGGCCCAGTTAATTGTCCATCTTTAGTGCCTAGCTGAGATAGACGTGCTGATAGACCACTTCTAATGGATGTTTATCCAACTGCAGAACGATCTGGACAATTTGCATTCTTCATTTCCTTGTTTTTTCCTGTGTAAAGAGTTAAGGAAAAACTCTTGCAGTAAGCATAGACATCATTTAGGAGGCTCTGTAATGTTCAGGGGCCTCATGCAATCAGCCCAATGTCTCTGTAACTGGAGTGTCTAGAGCAGAGATGTCAAACACATTGCCCAGGGAGAGTATGGCCTGAACTTGATTAATATGATCATGGAAAATATTTAACAAAGTAAATAAAAATTCAATAAAACATAAATATTATGAGGTTCACAAGATCTCTCAGTATGGATTAGTGGCTTCCATTTCTATTTCAGTTTGAAACCATTGAGCTAGAGGATCTCATCAGGTCAGGGAAAGGGGGAAATTACAATAATCTCCCTCTTTTGTTGTTTTTGTTTTCTATAATCTTATATCATTTGAGGCTTCACTTTTTTTGGGAGGGTGTCTTTTAACAAAGTACAACTTTGTTACAAAGAACATTTTTCTTTCATTTGAATTCCATATTTATTCCATGACACTGACCAACTCCTTTGGTATCTTTTTTTTCTATTCAGTGTTTTACAACCCACTTCATTTTTATAATTGGAGAGTTAACAACCAAAGTCATTTCTGTTGTTATCACATCTAAGTAATCTTGTGGGGTTTTAATAAATCCATGGAAGAAATCCTATTGTAAAAGAGGAAGAGGACCTTTAAAATAGGGCTTTACTGAATCAAATGTATGTGTGTGTGTTTTAAAACAACAACAAATAATAATAAGAACAATGGAATCTCTTATTCTTTGCACCTTCTGATGCATTATTTTGACTATAATATCATGTACTATTTAATTTAACTTCCCAAAGACTGCCTTTTCCATTCTCATACTTTTATCAAGAATGCACTCTCTCGCTCTCTGGCTCTGTCTTTATATAGGTTACTTTCCTAAATATTTGAGCTAGATGATAAGGTAGAAATATATGTCAGTAGATATTGATATTCTTTAAGCATTCTTTTATTTTGGTAACAGTAATGTTTATTATTGTTATTATTATTATTGGTATTATTATTATTTATTAATAGGAAGACCTGCTTCAAATCCAACCTCAAATGGTTACTACATATGTGACCCTGGGCAAGTCACTTAACCCTGTTTGCCTCAGTTTCCTCATCTATAAAATGAGCTGTGGAAGTAAATGGCAAACCACTCCAGTATCTTTCTCAAATAAATCCCAGATGTGATCATGAAGAGTTGGACACGACTGAAATGACTGAACAACAATGTTTATTATGTTCTCACACATTTAGTAACTTTCTTATAACTTGAATTGATCCTACAGTGTCCTCAACTTGGGCCACCTTGAGCATGAACCTTCTCTTCCCATCTTTTTCTTTAGTGACATGTTTTAGTTGCTTACATAGCACATCAGTGATTTCAATGATATTATATTCTGAATGTATTTCTTCTAATGCCACTGCTGGAGACAAGATTCTATAAGAGAAAACATAATAGAAGTCTACTTTTATTTGTTGTTTTCCATCCAATTTCATCCTTAAATGTTATCAGAATATGTGGCCTAATTGGGTTTCTTGCAAAGCTTTAAGTAAATATATAAATGAGTTTCCCTCTTTTGGTTCTCCCTATCAAGTGATACTGGTCATAATATTCCACTATCCTCTCCTCCACATGATTTAAAAATGATCTTTTTTTTCTCAACTAGCGATGTCATTAGTTGCTACATCTTTCCACTTGCTAAGGAAATCACCGGTTTGCTGTATGAGGTGCATTCTAGGTTCTTTTGGTCTGTATGCTGTGATAATTAATGTACATGAGCTAATCTTCTTTAATAAATGATGGTAGTCTGTGTCATTTGTTGTTTTACCATTTCCCGTTTTTCCTTGTCAGTAACTTATTTAAATAAATCAATTTGGAGTTGCTTTTCTTGTATGTCATGTTTTTCATTTTATTCTTTTTTTTTCAATTTGTAACTAATGTTGATTGCTGCTCCACTAAGTCAATCATCCAACTATATAGACAGCAGATATGAAAATGACCCCACATATTGGTAACCAGCCATTCCATTTTTGGTCTGTTTCACAAACACACATTGATTTTATTTGGAGGATCTTATCAAGGAACTCACAGAACTTCTCTGCCTTTTCATTTATGGAAATAGATGCTTGTGGACAAACTAGGACTATCTTTGTGGTCATGCATATATGAATGTACATCATGAACACTGCAATGATAGATAAATAAATGTCCTATGACATGATGGTTTTTGCTGAGATACACGATAAATTCAACTTTGCCATCTTTGTTTTCCTCTCCAAGGAGGACCTCTTAACCAGACTCTTATTTAGCTGAAACATTTTTTTTTGTTTTGTTTTTCCTTTTGGTCTCATTTATAGAAAGAATGCTGTGATTGGAATATTT